>NC_089232.1:71473821-72188461 GCF_963924675.1 Phocoena phocoena | reverse complement strand
AAAATAAAGAAGAAGAGGAAAAGAGAACAAAAATCAGGTAGATCTAATATAAAACAAATAATTTGATGATAGAATTAACATCAAAAAATCAGGAATTTGTTAAATGTAAGCTGACCTCGATAATCCAATCAAAAGTAAAACATTGTCAGACTGGAAAAACAATACAAGACCCAATTATATGTTGCTTACAACAGACAGACACATAAAGGGTATAAAACATAAAAGAGTATAAAAACAATGTGCCCTGAGACACTAACCAAAAAAATATTGGCTTAGCCATATTGATATCAAACAAAGCAAGACTTAACACAAGAAGTATTCCCAGAGATAAAGTGGAACATCTCACAATGGCAAAAATTCAATTCAGCAGGAATATTTAATAATCTGAAACTTGTATGCCCCCAAAACCAAAACCTAAAATATGCAAAACAAAAAACTGACAGAACTAAAAGGAAAAACAAATAAATCCAGTATTATAGTTGAATATTCAAATACATCTTTCAGCAACTAATAGAGCAATCAGAAAATAAATCAGTAAAGATAAAGAAGATTTGAACAACATGATAAACCAAATTGACCTTGTTGGCAGATAAGGAACACTGAACCCAACAGCAGCATATTATGTTATTTTCAAGCGTTCAGGGGACATTTGACAAAATAAACCGTATTCTGAGTCACACGGCAGATTTCAATAAAGTGCAAGGGTTGAAATTAAACAGAGTATGTCCTCTTACTAGAGCTGAAAAATCCTAGAAATCAATATGAAATACTTTAAAAATCCTCAAATGTTTGAAAAATTACTAAGTAACACTTCTAAATAACCTGTGATTCAAAAAACGAATCAGAACTTAGAAATCTGCATGGGAATTAGAAAATATTCTCAACTGAATAATAATGAAAAGCCAACATGTTAAAAACTTGTAACACAGAGCTTAAACTAGACTTAAGGGAAAAATGTATAGCCTTAAATGTATATTTTAGAAAAAAAAGAGTAACAGAAAATCAGTGATCTAATGACTATCTCAAGGAGTTAGAAAAGAACATCATATTTAAGGCAAAGGAAATAATAAAAATATAAGAAAAAATAAAATAGAATAGAGAAATAACAACTAAGCCAAAAACTAGTTCTTTGAATAGACTAATAAAATTTACAAATCCCTATAAAGATTGCTCAAGAAAAAAAGAAGGAACAAACTACTAATCTCAGTGATTTTCTTTTTTTAAAAAATGTGCCATCACTAGAATTCATACTAACATCAAAGGGGCAATGAGAAGATGTTATGACAATAAATTTGACAATTTAGATTAATTAGATTAATAATTCTTTTCTTAAAAATCACAAGCTGAAAATATTGACACAGGAAGATTTAGAAAGTCTTAATTATCCTATCTACTAAAGCTGAACACTACATGCCCATGATCTGGCAATTCTGCTCCAGTAGAAATGCCTACCTAGGTGCACAGAAAGATGTGTAAGGAATGTTTATAAAGACACTATTCCTGGGCTTCCCTGTTGGCACGTTGGTTGAGAGCCCACCTGCCAGTGCAGGGGACACAGGTTCGAGCCCTGGTCTGGGAGGATCCCACATGCCGCGGAGCAACTAGGCCCGTGAGCCACAACTACTGAGCCTGCGCGTCTGGAGCCTGTGCCCCACAACGAGAGAGGCCACGACAGTGAAAGGGCTGCACACCGCAATGAAGAGTGGCCCCCACTTGCCGCAACTAGAGAAAGCCCTCACACAGAAATGAAGACCCAACACAGCCAAAAATAAATAAATAAATAAATAAATTTATTTTTTAAAAAAAAAAGACACTATTCCAAACAGTTAAAAACTAGAAGCTACCCAAGTGTCCATCAGTAGTAGGAAAGATGACCATATCATGGTAGTCATACAATGGAATACTATATACAACAATGTAAAAGCTGAACCCCTGCTACAGGCAACAATATGGATGAATTTCACAGACACTAATGTTGTGTGAAAAAAGTCATATACAAAAAAAATCCATACTGTGTGATTCAGTTCATGTGGCATCGAAGACAGATGTAGATTACTTGTGAAGGTAATGACTGGGAGGGGTGTACCAGGAGGCCTTGGAAGTGTGGTCAGTGTTCCCTACCCTGGTCAGAGGATGCTCGCTATATAAAAATTTATCAGGATTCTTGAGATTGTGCATTTCACTGAATGTACAATAACTTAATTTTTTTAACTTACAAATAAATACTAAATAAGTCTCTGATGAAAGTTTGTTCCTGGGCATCTGTCTCTTTCTCATAAATAGTAGACAGCAATACAATAGTTAACCCCTTTATACTCTTACAAATAGAACTTGAGAGCATTTTACGGGCTTCCAACCTAGGATCATGCTTTTCCTATACTTTTTTGGGGAGAAATGATTCCCCTTCTGCTTGGGAATAAACAGTTCTCTGTATCTGATGGATCTACAGCATAAGGAGGATGGAATGTGAGATGAGAAGGAAGGGGCTTTGATTCCACCAATAAGGGACCAGCCCACATAAGCAATGGCGTACCTAACACAGCAGCCAGCAACACCTTCTGAACTTTCTATTGGCTGTTCCCAAATGGGGATTTACAAGGAAAACCATTGAAGCATCCATTATTCAGCACATTCTTCACCCTTGAAGGGTTGGATACTGAATGGTGCCTTTGTTGCCAGAGAGTGGCCACTTTTGCAAAGGGGTGGGATTCCCTAGATGAGTCCTTCCACAAATCAGGGAGTTCTGGAGAAGAAAGAAAATTCAACTGGAAACAAATTAAAAAGGTAAAGCTGTTTTTGCCATGGTAACTAAGGTCTGCCCATACCTAGATTTATTTCATTGACTGAAGTGGTTGTGTGGGTATAAGTGATTTTTGAAGAGCAAATTAAAAAGACTTTTTATAAGTCCCAGTAGACAACAATATAGTATTAGCTAACGGCAGCTGCCGTCTCTAAAATAATTACTTTTATAATAATCTGCTTATTAATGAAGTGATCTGCAAAATGGATAATGGTTTCTTTAGATTAAAAGCACAGGGATTCTTCCTTCCACTTCATTTTGCTTTTTTTGCAAAAGTATACTGTGAAGTAACTCAAAATTTGCTGACAAATTTTACATACAATAATTTCAGAAATGCATGTTCAAGTAGTATGAATTAATCCATATTTCTTGTATTGTGCCCTTAAATTATTCCCTCTGGTGAGAGAAATGTTCTAAAATTGGTTGTGTTGATGCTTGCACATCTCTGTAAATTTACTAAAATTGCACAGTTAACATGGGTAAATGTTTCGGTCTGTGAATTATAACTCAATAAAGCTGTTTTGGGGAAAAAAAGGGAAAAAATAAAATCAATTGAACATTTAAAAAATAATTTTCTGTTTCCCCAATCTTGTCACAGAAATGTTGAGTGTTGAGAAGGGAGTGTTCCAGGGAAAGGTGGCAACTACACAAAAGTGAGATGCAAGCCTGGGGAAAAGAAGATCCAAGAGTCCTAGCAGACCACAAACTGAACAATGGACACAAGTTGGCAGTGGAATGTTATTTTTAAGAAATCAAGCCCCCTATTAGGAAATGTTCTAAAAGCAGCACCTCTCATGCCTTAACACCAGAGTTCCGGCAGGAAAACAGACCCTGGGTAACTCCCAAACCCAGCACTTCCTCACTCGCTGCTCCTGCTACTTCCTTTTATCTTCATTAATTACCACCTTGTTTAGTCCTTATGTTGTCTAGTAAAGGTTAGTATCCACATACATGTGGACTCTGACCTCTCGAAGGGCAGGAATTACGTTGTATTTTCCTTGTACCCAGAGTCAGTGAAAACCCCAGTGCCTAGCACAAAATAGGTGCTTAGTAAGGGCAGTTCCTATCTTTTTAGCTGAGTACCTGGCATAAACAAAGTGTTCAAAATGTTTCCTTCCCTTCTAGACTCTCAGGTGCTCGATCAATACCAACCTTATAACACAGGCTTGATGAAAGCTGCCATGGCATTTGCATGCCATGGCATGCCGTGTGAACCATCTAGAAACCACCTGCCAGGAGGGTGAGCTGGGTCCCAACAAGTGAACAGGACCTGAACCCAGTGGACCCAAGGCCCTTCCCCTCCTCTCCCACCATCCAGCCACCGCTCAACGTCACAGTCAGATAACAGCCTCTACCCCACTTCCTGCGCCCTCTGGAATCTCTTGCTGGCAAATACAGCCTGGTGTCATCAGTGATCATCCCCCCAACATGTGCCTCAGGCCTCCCTCCAGCCAAGCTGTGCTCAACCCACATCCAGCTCAGTTTTGACCCAGAGCCCAGCCCTGCACAGCTAAGCACAATGAGAACTGGCGGCAGATGGACTGTGGGCAAGGCTGACACACTGTGGTTCCAAATGGTCAAGGTGCAGCACGCTGGAAGAATGACCAGAGAAGAGACACGCATGTTCATCGGCATGCCCATTGTCCCAGAGCAGCAGCGAGTGGCAGAGCCAGGACTAGAACCCAGGGCCCTTGACTTTGGACCCAGTCTCCACCATGAGTTGGTCATGTGACCTTGAGCACAGCTCTAAGCCTCAGGGTCCCCATCCGTAACATGGGGCATTGGCTTTCTCCCTCAGCTTTGCAGATGCTGGAAGAAATGTTCCAGCCCAGAGGGGCAGGAGACTCCTCTACTGCCTACCTCAGCAGGGCCTGAGCTCTAGTTTCAGCGGAAGTGGGCTTCAACCAGATGCCACCACTTTTATATCTGCCCTGGGGCCTAAATGCCATTGTTATCATTCTGTTCCTGTTGCCTCACTGAATCACTATGTTTTTAGCCTGCATTTCTGGGATCTTTTTACACTCTACTTGACAACTCTGTTACTTTGGGTTAAAAACAAACTTTTACAGCTGTATAGCCTATAGTCTACAAAGATTGTCAGATCTGAATTCAGAAAATAACACTGTTCCAAACTCCTGTTGCTGAGAAGGCCCAAGGTGACAAAATCCAGGAGGGGCAAAAGCTGTGCGCTAAAGATGCTAAGGAGATATAGCAGGGGAAGCCACTTAAATTTCATAGGTAGACAGAAGTGTCTGACTTATGTAACATTTCAGAAAAACAAGCTGCAATAATGACACTGCTAAATTAACACCATTAAAGAAAAGCAATTATTAGTGCTTAGAATTAAGGGCTCTGAGAATAATAAAAACATGCATGGTATAGTGTCAGAGTGGTGAGATCCCCAGCTCTTAGAGTCAGAACACAGTCTGAATCCCAGCCTCCCTGTGTTCATGGAGGTGTAGTGTGTTACTTAACTGTTCCACAGCTCCAATTCTCCATTTGTTAAGTGGAAATAATGTCCAACTCTTCAAGACAGTGAGGGATCAAATTAAATGAGATAATATATAAATGGCTTGTAGTAGACAGAATAACAACCCTCCCAAAAATCTCACCATCCTAGTCCCCAAAACCTGTGAATATGGTATGTTATATGACAAAAGGAACTTTGCAGATGTGATTAAACTAAGTACCTTGAGATGTGGAGATGAATCTAGATGGGCAAACCCAATATAATCAAAAGAGCCCTTCTGAGAGGGAAGTAACAGGGTCAGGGTTGGAGCAGATATGATAACAGAAGCAGAGAGAAAGAGAGAAGACAGACAGATTTAAGATGCTACATTGCTAACCTTGAAGACAGAGGAAGGGGCCAAAAGCCAAGGAATGCAGGCAGCCTCTTGAAGCTGGAAAAGGCAAGCAAAGGATCGTCCCCTAAAGCTTCCAGAAGGAACAGAGCCTTACAGACACCTTGATTTTGGACTTCTGACCCCTGGAACTGTAAGATAATACGTCTGTATTGACTTATGCCACGAATTTTGTAGTTATTTGTTACAGCAGCAAAAGAAACAAAAGACAACAACAAAACAACAAAAAAAAACTGGTACAGGATTTTGGAGCCTACTTTAGCACTGTGCCTGGCACATGTTAAGTTATCACTAAATGGTAGCCAGTAATAGTAGCTACTAATATTTGGAGGGACTCTAATGGTTTCTTTGTGGTCAAACACCCAAGCGATGCTTTCATCCCTTCCTTGAAGTCCCAACAAGGGATTTTCTCTCTCCACTTGGTCATGTCCATTGACAGGTGCTCCTATCTCTGAGCAGCCTGTTGTTTGGGGCAGCTGTGAGATGGCTGGAGAGGGTTCATTCTCACGTGGACCTGAAATCTTCCCATCTGGCCTTTGAAGTCTGCCTGGGTCCCTCTGCTCCTGACACCCCTTCAGATAACTGCATACAGGTCTCAGCTAACCCCATGGGCTTCACAGCTAACCTCTGAGTCCGTACAGGGCTTTGGGCAGCTGAACAACATCTTTGGTGCCTCTCAAACTGCAGCTGCTGCCTCTTAGCCCTGGACTTGTGCAGGGGACTGTTTGGATCCACATGCTCAATCCTATCATTTGTCTGTTTCATCTCATATCATTACATTTAGCTTAATATTTGAGCCTATTCTTCAGGCCTTGTTATGCCAACCAATGTATTCCCTACACATCATCTCAAAATTTCAGGATTAACTAAGTCATATATGTCTGCATCACTAATAAAAACATCAGATGGAACCATGGCTGTGGCCATTCACTAGAAATGTACTTTCATACTGATAGCGATTAGCATCTTTGGGTATGTATTACCCAAATACTAGTCTGCAGTTGAAATTACCTTACACACAAATTTATCATGAGATTCCTTGACAAATACCAATCCGAGGTATGCTTTGCGTCTACCATAGCTAACACAATTCCCTGACATAATAATCTAGCAAGCCCATCACAAAACTGGGAACACAGTTTCCTGGTTGTGGTTTGCTCTTAAAGAAGCCACACAGGCTTTTAGAGAATTCTCCATTTTTCATATGCTCACAAATCAGCCTTAAATAATCAACTTGATGAGGGTGAATAGACTATCCCCACTTTTGAAGTCTACGTAATCTTTTCTCCTCTTTACTAATAAAAGCTATATTTTCCCATCTCTAGTGTTCCATTTTCTTTCCCACTCTCCATGTTCCTTAAAGATTATCAGCAGAGGCTCTACAGCTCCGGTGGTGAGTTCTCCCTACTCCCTGGGGTGTAATTTGTCCTGGCCAAGAGACTTGAGATCATTTACAGCAGGTTGGAGCTTGTTACAATCTCTTTACTCATCTTGAACTTCAATTTTCTCCTACCACAGTTTTCTATTTCTTTTTAGTCAGTAGATTGTTCTCCTTGGCAAAGAAAAAGGAGGTAAAATCCCGTTTTTTTGCTGCCATTCTAAAAGGCAAATAGCATCACGTTACTTGGTCTACTCTAAACCCATGAGTGGCTGGTTCCCCTTCGCCTCCAACAGGGATTCTCAAACTCCTCTAAAGTGCTTGTTAAAAATGCAAATCCTCCAGAGAATTCCCCTCTCAATTGCTGTATTAGTTAGGGTAACACTAGCTGCGAAAACAAACAAACCCAAAATAATAAAACAGCTCCAACACAATAGAATTTTATTTCTTGTTTTCTTGAAACCCCAAAATGGGTGTTCCAGATCACTGGTTGGCCCTCTCCAAACAATCATTCAGAGACCCAGAGTTTCCTGGGTTTTGTTGCCCTGCCGTCTTTAACATGCGGCTTCCAAGATTCCTGTGTTTGCCTGTATCAACATGGAGAGAGGGAAAAGAGCATGGAAAGCATGCAGGGCAGATTTTAAAGGGTCAGGTCTGGCAATGGCACATATTACTTCTATTCATATGTCATTGACATGAGTGCACCTAACTAAAAAGGAGACTAGGCAATATAGCCTAACTGCAAAGGACGCTGGGAGATGTAGTCCAACTGCAAAGGATGCTGGGAGATGTAGTCTAGCTCAGGAAGAAGAGAACATGGTTATGGTGAACTATCTGCTGGTGTGGATGTAGGGTTAGGCTTAGGAATCAGCCTCCCATGTGATCCTGATGTAGGACCCCACTTTAAGCAACACTGCCCCGTTAAGCCCCAGTGTAGAGCCTCCGAGGCCCCATGTAAAATGGCCTCCTCTTTCTTTTCAAGCCCTGTCTGCACTCTCCACCCTACTCTAATCGTATGAAGCACCAGCAGCTTCCCCTGCCTGTCCTGTGCTTGGCCATTCTTGTTCTCCCTGCCCTTCCTCCTATTGTTCATTTGGCGAAATCCCGCTCATCCTTAAGGACTCAGCTCAAGTGTAATCTCTTCTGTACAGGCTTCCCCGACCTGCCTGCTCCCAAGTAGCACTGGCAGTGCCCTTCCCAATGTCCCAGTGCTACCTGTACTGAATCTCATTATGGTATTGATCATGGCCTCGTTTATATGTGTCTTCGCATTAGACTGGAAGATCCTCGAGGGCAGCGACCTTTTTTTGATTATCTTTCTATCCTTAGCCCTTGGCACTCAGCCTGGTACACAGTGGCACTCAGTAAGAGTTTGCGCCACAGAAACCCGCAGTATTAGACATCTTACCACAATCACCAATCAGATCCTTTCTTGATTTTCTGCTCATGTCAAATAAGAAAAGCTGTTTTGTAATCCTGACCATTTTGCTGCCTTCATTAATTATAGCTCATTAGGTGTGTGTAACTCGACACCCTTCTGTCCTTTTTCCAGCTGCACTCAAAGGTGAACTTTCCCACGGTCACCCTGGTTTCATCAACACCCATTCCCACCTAACTATTTCTCTTCAAGAGCATTGGCAACTACACATTAAGAATTCTATCAACAAGAGTTCTTGAGCCATCTTCCCTTTCGGAATCTCTTGTAATGTCTCCTGATCTCTTGGGGACCTTCAGAAGCCTGAAAACCTGAAACCCAGTGAACACCTCCTACCATGCCCACTCTTCCCCTCCCTGAACGCATGGAATCTAAGACAATTGTTGTAGTAGTCAGCCTCCAAGATGGCTCCCAATGAGCCCACCTGCCAGTATCCACAGCTTTGTGTCCCTTCTCACGTTAAACCTCTGTTGGTATGTTGTTTGTCCAAGATTAAGTTATAAAAGACATTACAGCTTCTGTCTTGGCCTCTCTCTCTCACATCACTTGCTGCTCAGGGAGAAGCCAGCTACCATGTCTTGAGGCAGCCCTGTAGTGAGACCCACATGGCAAAGAACTGAGGCCTCTAGCCCGCAGCCATGTAAGTGAGCTTGGAAGCAAATCCTCCAGTCCCAGTGGAATCTTGAGATAATTGTAGCCCCAGCTAACATCTGACTCCAGCCTCATGGGAAATCCTGAGCCAGAGCCACCCAGCAACGCTGTTCTTGGATTCCTAACCCTCAGGCATTGGGTGAGATAATAAATGTTGCATAAGCTACTAAGGTTTGGGGAAATTACTAATACAATTGGGGGCTTCTCTCTTATTCTAATCTTAACTTCCAGTGTCCTTTAGGTCAGATTTCAGTGGCATGAGTGGTATGACCAAAGACTGGGGATGCCCAGAGCTTACCAGTGTGAGGCACCTGGTATACGCTTACGTAGTGAAAAGGCACAACACGACATCAGACTTCCATTCTGATTTTGAGACGTGCATCCAGAATGAGCCAGCCACATCCCCCCTCCAGCCAATGGATTGTATCACACTCCCTACTGATGAAAGAACATCTGCTCCTCTCTCTATGTGTCTGCATTAAAATTTTTAGACTCAGAATTCATCAATTCCCACATCCTTTGTTGTAAGGAATATAAGAAAAAAAATTTTTAAGAAAATTAAAGGCTTAGAACAGTGTCTGGCACATAGTGCTAAACTAATATCAGCTATTATTGATATTTTCATCATCGGTACATCATTATTTTATATACTGTCACCCCAACTAACATCTCTGTTGCTTTTGAACAATACATACACATCTACTGCCACATGTCAATCTTGACTCCCAGGAAAAACAGTCCTGACTATAATGATGGGTTTATATCTGCAACCCTTTTAAAATCTTAAGTTCATTAATAGGATTTATCTGCAGATCGGTATATAACCATATCAGATTCCAAATATTGCTCTCTTTCCAAGCCCTAGGTTTTTCTAAACCTGCTATTCTAATGCTAAGTTCTGGTTATTTCTAATGAAATTTTACATTAGCCAAAACTCTCTGGCTAATTTCGAAACTGACCTGAAGCTACACTGAAATTATCAAGGGTTTAGCATTAAGCTAGAAGATACCTACCTGTTGCTTTCTAGGAAAATTCACAACCACCTAAATGAAATATATCCAATTTGCAACGCTTTTCCTGAATTGGCAAAAAGTAAACCTATAAAGAATTGAAATTTTTTTTTTAAATGAAATCATCCGGTAAATATTTTTCAAAGGTTTAGAAGTAGTAAAAAAAAAGTTACCACAAAGATCTGTAGTGTTACACTTTTCCATGATTAGCATTTGTCTCCAAAGTCTAAAGGAGAAAACTTTTACCTCAATAATATTACATTCTTCCATTTACAGCAGGTCTCTGATTTTTTAAAACACTTTCTATTCAAGACATCTTTTTTGACCTGATACAAATGTGCCTTTCTTTATACAATCAGGTAACCTGGTGCATTTGCCCCTTTTCCCCTTAGAGATCCTAATTGTAGAACCCATTCATCTCGTGTGCCTAATGCCTCTAACCCCACGGTCCTCCCTTTGGGTTCTATCTGTTCTATTTCATTCCCAAATGTCTCCTTTTGCCCCATGTTTTAACCTGTAAATTGCTCAAGACGTCTTGAAAGTAGGTAGGTCACAAGCCTTAAATAAATAAAAATAAATTAATGTGTTTCTGACCAGTTGTATATGAACGGAATGTCTACTAAATCCGCCACACGTTAAATATCAAAGGGGAAATCTTCACTTACAGGCAGCTCATGCATCCTTTTGTAATGTAAACTAGCAAATCCTTCTGTTTTATCATTTTGAATTTTCATATATCATATTTTCTTATATCAAGATGCACCTGGACCAGATGGTGATTTTTATCACAGACTTAGGCTTTTTTTTTTTTTTTTTTTGCGATAAGCGGGCCTCTCACCGCTGTGGCCCCGCCCACCGCGGAGCACCGGCCCCGGACACGCAGGCCCAGCGGCCACGGCCCACGGGCCCAGCCGCTCCGCGGCACGCAGGATCCCCCCGGACCGGGGCACAAACCCGCGTCCCCTGCACCAGCAGGCGGACTCACAACCACTGCGCCACCAGGAAAGCCCTGACTTAGGCTATTTTTACAACCCTTAGTAAATATTCAGAGAGTACCCTGAGTTCAGGCCCTATTGCTTTTCTCTTCCTTGTCACCTCTGATTTCTTGGGGACAGAGCCTCCGGGGCCAATGTGTTGACAGTCATGTTTCCATCGGGCATGACCTCACAAATTCCTCCTTCCAGACACACTGTACATAAAGTGTACGCAGCTTCACAAATTCGAGTAGGGGTAAATATGAAGATAAAATACGGGGACACGTATTCCAAAAAACCCCAAATCGCTGAAACCATTTACTTCACACTGCAAACCGAGATTTATCTCAGACTCCAAGAGTGCCTGCAGCTTGACTCCCAACACCACCGTCTTTGGGGAGAATAGTGAACTTGTTCCCTGGAGGATGGGCTGCCTTTCGCTTATGAACATGAAAGGCAGTCTCTAGCTTTGTGGATACGGAAATAAACAATAACTCCTGAGACAGTGTCCTGGACTTGGCCGTGTTCATGAAACAGCTGATTAAGATGAGATTTGTGGCCAAAGGCTCTGCGTGGTAGTCCCTCTGCCTCCCGCTGTGTTCCCCCCAACAGCCTGTGGGGACTGTGACACTCTCTCGGGCAGCCTGAGTCCAGAGAGAGAGCAGAGAGCACAAGGGTCTCTGTCCTAAAGACAGAGCAGAGCAGTCACCTGCCCTGGATGGGCATTGTTCTGCTTCTGGCCCAATCCAGGGCTTCAAAATGACCACACTAATGACATGGTCCTGGCCCCAAGTTCTACTGAAATCTCCGAGGGCGATAAAAGACATTGGCACCAGTGGATTCTGGAGTCAAACAGGGAACCAGCAGGCTGGAACCTCTTTACTCTTAAAAACAGCTTAAAAAATATGCATGCAAAGAACTATGAGGATTCAATCTTCTCTCAAAAGTCTCCTGCATTTTCCCTTTAGTGAAAACCTGTTTCAGTGATCGAAAGACTCCTCTAACACTCAAATAAAATGTTCCTTTCAACGATCCTCCCAATCATTTGGGTCTTCTTTTTACACTCTCTAATAGAGAAACATTAGGCCCTTCTTAAACGTCGAAAAAGTAAAGTGGAATTTTGGTCACTGTGAACAATTCAACACCCAATAAATATGTATTGAGCAACTATGAAACCCATTCCTTTGACCACCGTGTTTGAAGAATCACTTTATCAATGGAGAGAGTAGAAACTGCTCTCGTAAATCCCCCGAGCTGGTTTGCTGTCGGTTTGGGAGTCAGAACCATCCAGGAAATTTGCTAGTGGCTCTGTCTAATTAGCACTCCTGCCACCTGCAAACAACTGGTACTAAAAAAAGCTGCTGCATTCCCACCATTGAAAATGCCAAAAAAGACACCACCAGTTTCACTCTGAATCTTAGAATCTAATAGTTCACTGATTTGGGCAAAGAAGGAAAACACATTTTCATTTTCACCCAAAGGAAATGACTATTAACCAGCAAGCAGTGTTTCAGAAACTCTCACACTGGGATGGGTCCCCCAGTCCAGGAATCCTACTCCTCTACCCTCCTGGCCCCTGCCTTCCACTCTGGCAGCTCTGGGTTCCCTCTGCCCCCCAGGAAAAACCTCCTCATTCCTCAGGTCCAGTCTGACACCCACCCACCCATCCTGACCAGCCCCACTCTTACAGATCATCCCTATATCCCACAACACTTGGAGTCTTTTCCCTACATCTGAGAACTCAGTTATGCTTCTTGATAACAACTGTTGTTACCTTAGCCTCTGTCAAGAACAAGAACCAAGTACAGTAGTCCCACCTTCTCTGCAGGGAATCCGTCCCAAGAGCCCCGGTGGATGCATGAAACCGCAGACAGTACCAAACCCTATAAGCACTGACTTTTATCCTATACCAATGGGCAGGTAGCGTACAGAGCGTGGATACGCTGGACAAAGGGATGACTCACATCGCGGGCAGCATGGCATGAGATTTCATCACACTACTCAGAATGGCATGCAATTGAAAACCTATGAATTGTTTCTTTCTAGAATTTTCCATTTAATATTTTCAAACCGGGGTTGACCACAAGTAACTGAAACCACAGATAAGGGGGAGGGGGAAAATCCTGTATTGTATTTGGATGCCTCAGCCCCTTCTGGGGCACAGGGTAAAAATGAGCAGAGTGAGAAGCGCACCTTGTACCTTCCCTATACTCCTGAGAGCACCCAGCACAAGGCTGAGCGTGCGGGAGGTCCTCTGCAAATGGCTGATTGCATGATTAGCATGTGCCTTTGCCACGCATCCACAGAGCAGGGTGGCCACAGTGAAAATACAGCAGCTGTGACTTCTTACTTCCTGCTTTAATCAACACCATGGGGTTGAAATGCAGGACACACAGTAGGTGCTAAATAGATTTTTATGGATTGATTAGCCACTGGAGGGACAGTGACTTATGTAGGATTTATTCATGCTTTTGATGCCAAATGGGGGTGGTTTTGGTGGAGCAGAATGTTAGAAAAACAAAACAGCAAACACAAAACCAGACCAGCAGAGAGGCTGGCTCCTGCTCTATTTATACCCACTTCGCTCCTGGAAACAGATGTCCTCTCAGACCTGAGGGTTTCTGACGAGGCGTCCACTCTTCCAAGTGACCTATGCATTCAGTAAACAAAGAGATGCTTTTCCCTCTTCTACATCAGCCCTCTGTGTCCTAAGACTGATTCCCAGTCCTGACTCCAGGACTGGCTGCTGATAGAGGCAAAATCAGCGTCCACTGTGTCTTCTCCAAGGGAAAAGCACTGGGTTAATGACAAAAGAAACTGCATTTGTGTGTTGAGGATGGTGAAAAGAACAAAGGCTTTGGAACCAAGCGACCAGACTCAAATACCAGCTCTGCCATTTACTGGCTGTGTGATTTCAGGAGGTCACCTACCCTCTCTATGACTCAGCGCTTGGGGCTGCTAACACTAACTCCACAGGTTGCTATGACCATTGACCAGGTATTGTGGGTAGAATACCTGGTACAATGGTTGGCACATTGCAGCCACTGAGTAAATGATCGTTTTGTTGTGATTACTATTTATAAATACAAACAGGGAGGGAAGTCCGTCTCAGCCACAGTGGGCACTCCCAGACAGTAATGCTGTGGCTTCCTCTGGTGCCTCTCCAGGTGACGGCGGTAGCCTTTCCAGAACAAAGTCCTCGTCTGATGGACTGCGCAAATAATGGTCTATGCTCTGAGTGGGAAATGCATGTTCTGCAGCATTCCAGTCTACCTCCCTGGGCCTCACAAGTCCACTCCTTCACAACCCATCTGCTTGGAGCAGACACATTAGTCCTGATCTCAGAGCCCAGCTTGGGGCATCTTCGTCAGGACAGGGAGGGCTGGGTTTTGAAGCTCACTCTACAGAGCTTGATCCCGTGCTTCATGGAGAAATCTTTGACCGGGGCTGAAGAAGCTCTCACGTGTAACACCGAACAAACCGCATTTACCAGAGAGATCCATGCTAACCATGGGGCTTATCCCAAATACCACAAAGCAGGGCAGTGAAAAACCCAGGACAGATCCCAGCTACGGGCAAGGTCTACACAGACAGATCTCTTACACAACACAGAGCAGATCCACTGTATGTCACCAAGAGCCTGGGGGAACAGGGGCAGATGACATGAACAACAGCACTTCGGGTGAAATGGAGTTCATGTCTAGACCAGAGCCGACTCTTCCTAAGTCCAAACCCAACAGTTCCTAGCTAGGCGGAGCCCCACGGCAGAGGAAGATCTCAGCTTCAGACTCTGGAAATCCTTATTTGCATTCAGGCTCTGGGGATGAAAGAAGGGTGGGGTGAGGAGGGGGTAGACTAGCCCACTGTGATTCTACTTCACACAGCTTTTCTCATTCTCCTGACAGGCTGGCACCACCCCTGCGTGAGCCATTATCAAGATCGAACCCTGAAGGCGTTGCAGCACTCTAGAACCAGCACCCCTGGCATCACCCGGCTGGATGCAGATTCAGCACAGTCTCTCTTCTCTGATAATGCCAGCAGGGAAACTGGGAGAATCCTTACACCTTCACCTAGAGATGCAGCTGAGGAAGGATTCCTGGAGTGCGTATTTCCTGCTTTCATTTGAGGATCATTCAAAATCACGTCAGACATTATGAGTGCCTCAGATTGCCAGATTTTAACCTATCCCTTAACCCTGCAAACCTTAGCCACATTTCCATAATGTCTACACCTGTCCTATGTGCCACTGCTCCAGGATGTAGCCTGGTGGATCCCACAAGCTCACAGCTGGTGGACCCATGCAGATCATTTCAGAGGACAGCTTCCTACAACATGAATGAACATTGACTCACCTGTGCCTTTGTTCTCTTTGCATTCAGTGCTTGAAGTGTTACCTGCGTCCTTTTTTAAAACCCCAAGTAATCCTTCTTTCTCCTTTCTCCCATCTACATTACCCTTCAATCACTTTTCATATACCATGTTCAGACCGTGGCATTCAAACCACATCTCGCGTTCCTCTTCAGGTTGTTGGAGGAGCTTTTGTGCCCCCACTCCCACCTGTTCCCCCTTCAAGGCACCCTCGATCACCCTTGCTTAAAGACACACCACTTCTCCTGGCTGACCCCACCATCAAGGGGGGATTCCTCGCTGCAGTGCTTTACTCTGTCCTCTCCCCACCGCCAGGCTTCACACACCAAAACTTCATTCGATTTTTTTTCTTTTTTCAGAAAACGCAGTTACTCTAATACCAATGGGTCCTTTCCCTGGTGTTCTCATTCCCTTTCACTGATGGTCCTCCTGCTACTCTCAGTAGATGATTAGTATTTATTATTTATCAGCCACCACACACTGTACTCTGCTTCCCACAAGATATTAAAGAAGGCACAATCCTTGCACCGAGTTTACAGCCAAGGAGAGAAGAGGCCTGGATTCAGATATCACAGGAGTAAGCTGAAAGAGATTTACCAACGAACCCTCCCCATGCCCTGGCAGATGGGGGGCGGGGCCTGGCAGAGCCTGCCCCGGGCTGGCTCCGCCCAGTTCAAGCCAAATAGCAAGCAGCTCCCTACCTTTCCACACCCACCTCCCCAATTTCTACCCAGTTCTCGGGCCTCAGCGGCTTCGCCGGGGAGGCGGGGGGGGGGGGGGGGGGGGGGTCGGGCGTGGGGGGGAGGGTTGTTGAAGCCCAGAGATGGGGGATGGGGGAAAAAGATATATTTCCTCTGAAATTCAAAACCAAATGAGGGGGAGGTAGGGGAGGAGGGAGAGGGCAGGGAATAAAAGCCAGATCTAGATCTACCAAAGAAGGGAAGACTGGTGCTGAAATGAAATGTTCTGGCACAATGGAAAGCCCGCACTGGGGCTGCCACGGGCTTCCAGCCAAACCTTTCCTATCAAGGTTGAAGTTAGGGTCTGTGTAGACAGCGTGTGGAGACGGGGAAGCGGTGGAACTAAGAAAGTCAGTGTAGACAGGGTGGGAGTCAGTGTAGACATGGAAGGCTGGGGTGGCCTGAGTAGGGGCTGTCTATAAACAGAGAGGTCCTGTGGATTCAAGAGGGTCAGTGTAGACAGGAAAGTCCGTGTACACCGAGGAGAGTCGAGGGTCGGTGGCCAGGATTTACAGGGCTAGCCGTGGTTCTTCAGAGATTTGGACAATTCCTGCTCCTTACCGTGGCTGGAGTGTCATAGGGAGGGCGGAAGCTGAAAGACGATTGGACTTTTCGTTCTCAAACTTTTCCGCCAGTTTCCTCAGGTGTTGAGAGACGACGGCGAGCTCGCCTCGGTCCCGTCAGCCAACCCTGGGCGGGCGGGGCCGGGAGGCCGGGGCCCAGGAGCCGGGGCCACGCGCCGTGCATCTGCCGGGCGCGGCCGCCGAGCGGGCCGAGCCGGGAGCCACCGCAGGGGGGCGGGGGCGGCGTACGGACGGACGGACACACCCGCGAGCACTCCTCCCGGGCCCGGCGCGCGACTGCTAGGTATCCCTCGGGCCACGGGAGCAACGCCAGGCGCCCGGCCGGGGGCGCCCCGCCTCCCCCACCCTCCGCCCCCGCCCACTCGGGCGCCCGTGATTGGCTCCGCCCGCCCCTGGCTGCACGCCGCAGCCCGCCTCCCTCGCAGCTAAAGCAGACGGTACCCGGAGCGGAGCGAGCCAGAAGGGAGCATGGTCCCTGCGCCGCGGCCGCGCCAGCCCCCGCGCAGCCGCCGTCCCCGCCGCCGCGGATCTAGCTGCAGCTCCAGCCCCGGCCCCGGCTCCGCAGGGCCCGCCCGCAGTCCCGGCGGCCGCCGCGCCTGAGTGCAGCCCCCGCCCGAAGCCCGAGCCCCGAGCCCGGAGCCAACCCTAGCCCCGCGGCCGCCGCGGCTGCGGGGAGAGTGGGGGGGCGATGCTGCCGGAACCGCCGCCGCCGCCGCCGCCTCGGTGAGAGCCGCGCCGCGCCGCGCGTAGCCGCACAGGCTGACAGGCAGAAGGACTGACTTCCCTCTCTCGGGCATCCTTCCTGGACTGCCGGGAGGCGGCGGCGGAGGAGGAGGAGAAGGAAAAGGGGGAGAAGGCGGAGAGCAGGAACGCGAGGAGGTAGACCTGGATCCGTTTCTCCCGGCCAGGACCCGAGCGGCCCCAGCTACAGCTACCCGCAGACGCCGTCCCCTATCCATCAGCCCTCCTGCGCCCACTCGCGACCCCAGGCTCTCTGCGCGTCGGACCGGGGCCAGAGCCGCGCGGCCGGAGGTAAGAGCCAGGCTAGGGCGCCAAGGATGCGGCGCCTGGGACCCAGGGTCCTGGAGGCTGCGTGGGGCCGGGCCGGGCTTGGGAGCGGGGCCCGAGTACCCAGAACGCTGGGCTCGGCTCCCGCGGCGGCGGCGGCGGCAGGAGCCTCCCGCGTCTGGACTCGCAAGGCTGCAGGAGCCCTTGCGCCTGCGCTGCTCCAGGGGGGAAAAAAGGCGGCGGGGGGGGAAACTTCCTGCCCCCGGGTGTGTATGCACAAGGGGCTGCCCGAGGCCAATGTCGCTGTGGTAGGGGGCGCTGGAAGCGAGTGTGACCCCCCCCCCCCCCAGCCGAGGCAGCTCTTCGGCTGGGCCCGACAGCATGCGTCCCTCTCCAAGCCACCTCCCGTGAGCGGCCCAGAGCCCGAGCCGGGCTGGGGGCCAGGAAGAGGCACCGGAGGGCTGGACCCTGGGGGCGGCCACGCGTCTGGCCTTTGGGGAGGTGCGCGCCTCTGTGCAGCGGGAAGCCAGGTTGGAGTTTCTGATCCCTCCCGTCCTCAGACCCGCATTTGGGGACCTGGTCTCTTCACTCAATCCCAAGTAACTTTCGAGGTAGAAGAGCGAGAAAACCACAGGGAGGAAGCCCATACAGACCTTGTTGTGACCCGCCTTCCCTTAACGCCTTGTGGGTGCCAGCGTGTTTGGGGGGGGGGCGCGGAAAGGAGAGCGTACGGGGCTGGTGAAGCGGCTAGGATGTGTGTTGGGTGGGGAGGGGTTGTTTATGTGCGGGATAGTGTGGACGGGGAGATGTGTAATGTGGGAGTGTGGACGCGCGCCCAGACTGCCGCGGGAGGTGCCAGGTGGCAGAGGGCTCACGTCCGGGTCTCTGTGGCCTGGAGCGAGCCGAGAGCGCGGGGGTTATATGCGGTCGCGGCGCGGTTGCGGACGCTGGGCAGTGCGGGCTCTGGGCCCCGAGGGAGGGGAGAGCTCGCCCGGGGTCGGGAGAGCAGAGTCGAGAGCCCGGATAGGTCCGAGGCAGCTCCCGGGCAGGTCGGGTCTGCGTTGGCTGGGGAAGGCGGAGACGCGCTGGCTGCCTGCAGCCAACGGTGATGGGGCCAAAGCGCGAGTCTCGGATGCCTGGGTCCGCTAGCTGAGAAGCCAGTTGTCGTTCCTGAGCTCTGGAACCCAATGGTAGACACGGTCAGTTGGTGGGTCCCCCCGCGGGTCCCTAGGGAGCCGCCGCCTTTGCCATCCCTGCCGCTCTGCAAACGCTCTCCTCTCTCTCTACGGTGCTTGCGCCGCGGCGCGCCCGGGGCGAATCGTGGGCGCAGGTATTTATGCAGCATTAGACGAGACCTCGGCGCTGGAGGGACGGGACCGCTGAGGACGCCGATCTGCTGCTGCCCGCGAAACTTCCAGTTCGTCAGCTCAGGGAAAGTCAGGCTCCACTGCTGCAGGCTCCAGCCTCTCACTAGCCGAGCTATGCTGGGATTCGGACTCCTCTTGCAGTGACAGATCTGTCCTGGTTACAGCTGTATTTACCCTGATTTCAGTCGCTTTAAAGTCATCTGTCTACTCACTACAGAGTACCTTTTCTTGCCATGCGGTCTTATCTCCAACTCAGCCCTGGGAGGGCAGATTTAAGGAATTATTTCGGTTTAGGATGAATGACAGCAGATTTAATTAGCCCACCTCATTCGTGATGTTTTTAAAAATTACAATGGAGAGTGCAGAGCTACTTTTTCACTTTTTTGGGGGGAGGGCATGATGAACAACTTTATCGATTGTTCATCCCGACTCTTGGCCAAAACGTCGGATAATTCACAGGTGAATACTTTAAAGGCTGGTTGGCATGCATGTATTTGAGTAGTCACATATTCTAGGCATTTATACTAGTATGGAGCTGTGTGCCACTGGTGAATACAGTCTCCGTCCGGTACATTGTTCTGAGTGCACTTGATTTATCGTCCTGCTATAAATCAGGGAATTACTAGCGTATGTGCCCTTAAACTCTATATGAATTTAATGGCATTTAAATTGGTTTATGGGCTGATGTATTTAACCAATTTTAATAACTTTTCTGCACAAACATCTTATAAACCGTATTTGTCCGTGATTAAGAAAAACATTTTCTTCTGTTCAGTCTCTCCATTTCTAGCACAGTTAACAGAAATTTATAGGTCTCCAACTTTCATTTGCAAGCAACAATCCAAACGAAATACCTAGAGTTGTACTGAAATAAAATATCCTATGGTAGCCATGGTAACAAATAGATTAAGGGTTACTGGTTTTCATGTGTATGTGAAGGAAGTGAGGAATCTAGGTTGTGTCTTTTTAATTATGCTTCTAATGAGTGGTGGTCATACTTCAAGTACTCAATGCGGGAGATAAACAAGACTGAGAATTCAGTTTTGTGAGAGGTTTATTGGAACAAAGACTAGTAGAGCCCAAGAGAATGACTTCTGCTAACTGCAGCTCCTTATATCCAAAAAGCAAATGATAAAACCTTTTTTGTTTTTCAAGTAGATGAGAATTGAGTTAGTCCCTTGAAGAATAGAAAATTTATTTTCTAAAAGAAAAGGAACCTTTAAATCCAGCCCGTGTTTTCTAGGAATAAACATGTTAGAAGTGTGGATGTTGGTGTGGATTGTCACAGTTGTTATCAACACCTGTCAATCTAAGTGAGGCATATCATTAGTGTATTCAGATCTTGCCTATTTCAATATTCATGCATTTCCATGGTGATCCGTTCCATTTTTGTTTACTTAGTCAACCTTATAAATCTTTGGCATCAATTTCTGTTGTACCGTCTTTTTTCTTTCATTTATCAATTGATTTGACTGCAAATCATTCCCAGTTTAAAGCATTTTCTTTTTTTTTTCTCTCTATCTGCTAGTTCCCAAAAGTTTACACTATTCCTGGTTGCACACAGATATAAAAGGGTTAAATTTTTTTAATTGACTCAAATAACACCACTGATGCTAATGTGGTTTTTTAGCATCTCATTTGATATGTGTGTGTGCATGGGGTTTTTTTGTTTGTTTTTCTTTCTTCCAGCGGGCTTATCCTAAAGCTTTCTCACTTTATGGCCTGGAGATGTCAATCCAACCCAGCAGAATTGACTAAAGGTTTCCCTCTCTCCCTTCCTTCTTTCCTTCCCTCCTTCCTTCTTTCCTTCTTTCCTTCCTTCCTTCCTTCCTTCCTTTTTTCCCCTCCTACCCTGTTATGGTTCAAGGATTCTTTATGTTTTCAGCTGTATCTGGCTTAAACAGACTTCTGGACTTTGTGGGCTGGAACAAGCCTGTCCTCCTAGGATCTTTTATCATCCAGTAGTAGCCAAAGACAGAAGGTTCTGGAGCATCTGAGGCTTTTTCTGAATACAATATACGTTTAGTCACAGCATATAGTGTCTCTAGGATCATTGTAACATTGTTAAGTTCACTGAACAGGAAGCTTTGCTTAAATGCGAGTGATGATTTTGCTCACCCGCTTTCAACTTTGCTTTCTAATGATGCAGTCCTATGCTAATCACACCCTGTATATTTCAGAAATATCAAGGCAAGCATTAGCACGCTACTGACTTATTAGGATCAGGCAAAATAATTGGAGCACTTAAGTTCAAAGTCAGATGGAGAAATGGAATTATAACCAATCTTGTGATTCTGTAATCGGTCAGCTAAGTGCTTACTTGGGGGTAGGGGGAGGAATAAACACCATGAATAAGAAATCCAGCCTTTGGTTGTGGTGGGTGAGGCCAAACCAAAGCAGAAACCACGTAGGATGACTGGAGAATAAGAGATCTCTTTGCAGGGAATTCCCTGGTGGTCCAGTGGTTAGGACTCAGTGTTCTCACTGCCAGAGCCCGGGGCTCAATCCCTGGTGGGGGAGTTAAGGTCCTGCAAGTGGCGTGGCAAAAAAATGAAAGAAAGAAAGAAAGAAAAGAAATCTCTTTGCAGACAGATAAATCACATGTAAACCCAAATGTTTAGAAACTGGAAGAATGTAGTTTATGCAGAAGATGGTCGTTTGTCATTACTCAGGAAATCGGGATTCATCTCCTAACATGCTAAAAAAAAAATAGTCTGAATAATTTTGGTTAAGAAGGAAAAGTGTGTCAGAATTTTTTACCTGCCTGCTGAGATCAAGATCACTCTGAAAGCAAACTCTGGTTCTTCCTACAACAGCTACCCGCTTACTTTCCTGAAGTCCTAGGTCAGAAAGGTAGTCTCTGCTCTCTTTAAGGAAATCACTTGAGAGCAGGGAAATTGAAGCTGCAAAAAAAAAAAAAAAGGTGAGGTAGGTTGATCATTGAAAATAGCAACACAATTATTTGTGAAATAAACTTTATTGTCTTGGGGGCTCTCCACCTTTAGGGAGGGAAAGGGAAGATTTCTCATTTTGTATGAGAGAGGATAGCTGCATGAAATTCACATGGTTCGGACTCCTGACTCTGCAGCAGGTGGTGATGATTCAGAAACTAGAACAGGGACGGTTGAGCATTGTGAAAGTGATCTGGTTTGGGCCAAGAGGTCAGCTCCCCAAACATTTGATGGCTGTCATTGGCCCCACAGGTGTCAATTTTTTGTAATTATTTTCTAGAGCTTTGAAATTTTTAAATCATTGACTTTTAAGGATATATGCGTGTGTTATGTATATACATACACATACATATATACAAATACATTATACATAAAATATGTCTCTATACACACATATATACAGATATGTATTCTGCTACTTTATATTTTTAAATTGTGGTAAAAAGAAACACGTAACATAAAATGTATCATCTTTACCATTTTTAAGTGTACAGTTCAGGAGTGCTGATATTTATATTGATGTGCAATGGATATCCAGAACTTTCTCATCATGCGAAACTGAAACTCTATGCCAATTAAGCAGCAGCTGCCCATTTCCCCCTTCCCCATCCCCTGGCAACCACCATTCTACTTTCTGTTTCTATTCATTTGACTACTTTAGATATCTCATGTAAGGGGAAATCTTACAGTACATGTCTATGAACATGGCTGTGCAGATATCTCTTCAAGATCCAGCTTTCAATTCTTTTCCATATATACCCAGAAGAGGGATTGCTGGATTCTCCCACTTTTTACATGGATATGTTACACTGATCCTCTGTTTAAGAGACATGGTGAAAATGTAGTCAACAGAATACAGTCAGAGGAAGAATGCAGTAGATGTGACTGACATTTGTTCTTCCTTTTCTGTGGGTACATTTCCTCACAAGTCTCTCCAATCACTTATGTTTTGCGTTTAGGGCTTGCCTGAGTTGCAGCGATATGGCACAGTGGGCGAAGGCATGGGTTTAGTGTCATAGTTGAAGTCCAGTGCCTGGTGCCTACTAGCTGTGTGACCTTGGAAAGATCCTTAATCTCAGTATGCCTCCATTTTCTTTTATGAAAATGGAAGGAATAATCGTGGTCAAGATAACTCCGGTAAAACCTGCATCACAGTGTCTGTCTGGCCTAGAGAAATGCTCTAGAAAGGAGAACTTTGGTCAAGTGGTTGTGATAGAAAAGGCAGCAGCAACCCCTGGAGATCTCAGAAACCATAGACACCTATCCTGTTAAATTTGATCATACAGGTTTTCGTAATATGCCAGGGTGTATATAAATACATTGTATTCTGTGAGTCTCATTAGCAGGACGTATTCTGAAATGAGATTTGCATCACAATTACAAAAGTTAAAAATATCCTTGAGTGGATTTGATATATGAACTTTTAATTCCATTGTTAGTATCATAATTTTAGAGTTGATGTGGATTTTAGAGGCCAGCTAATCTATTATTCAATCACCAAACCTGTATCAAGCCCCAATAATATAATAATAATAGCTTCCAGTTATGGCTGACCACTATATTTTAGTGCTTTACATACATTACCTCTAATCCTCATATCAACGCTGAGAGGTAGGGATTATCCACATTTTGCAAATGAAGATGAGGCTCAGAAACATAATCAGCTGGCCCAAGGCCATGAATTGTACATCTGGGTTTGAACCCACATCCGTCAACTACCAGTCTGTCTTGTCTTTTCGGTGTGTGTATGGTGGGGCGGGTGTGAGACTCCAGACTGGGTCTCGATGCCTTTGCACCACTACACGCTGCCCGCTATGCACCAGGTACCGCGCTGTCTGTGCTAATTAACATTTTAAGTAAAATAATTCTACTAGAGGGAACGTGAACTTTAATAAGAATATTGACCAGGTCCAACGTTCACAGTACTTTGGGATTTGCTTACCTGCTTCCATTTCCTCTGTCTCCTGGAACGCTAAGGAGAAAAACTTTCAGATGTTTGAATGGCAGCTGTTTCCACGTTGAGCCAGTGTAATAACTAAATATCGAAGTAAGGAGTAGGAACAATGTAGAGAGGATTAAGGGTACATCCAGGACCGCTGAAGACTGATCTGGGTGTGTTCACTTTTCAATCCCAGTGCCTAACACAGTGCCTGGCACAAAACTTGATAGTAAAACTATTTGCCTGGAAAAATTTATGCCCAGAGACGGTGTCAGGTAATAGACATCAAAGGCTACTTTTTGGAGTTCCTTTTCACTCAGTTAGCTGTGTAGCTGTATCTTCGTGGTTTTTCATTGTGTGGAATTTTAGATGCTATATTTGGGCATACATCTATTAAATATGCTTGTTGATGAATTCTAACTAATCTAAATGGAATCTTTTAGGATTTATGACTTGAGACTTGAAGACTAATTTTCTTGGAGCTTCTTCATTCCAGTGATAACTTGAATCTATTTGGCACTTGTGAGAGTCGACGCAAAGTCCGTCCTAGTCCGTCCTTCATATTACACTTACTCGTGAGGTGTTGTCCCCACTTAGATTTTTTAATTTGTGGCATTTCATAAAAGCATTGTTTTAATGGAAAATAAAACACCTTGCAATCATGGAGACCACTATGAAAGGGCAATAACACTGTATTTTCCAAATTCTGTCCTATTTGAATTCTTTGGTGCAGGGGTGGGGGCGGGTTGGTTGGTTGCTTTTGGAGATGGATGAGAGGATGCGAACAGAAGCTGGGGCGGACACCACAAAGATGTGTTTGCTCCCTGTTTTAACTCTTCTAACCCTCACTCAGGCAAGGAATGACTTCTCCAGTTTGAGATTCACTGGGAGAAAGGCATGGCTACAGTGCCTTTGATTGAACTTGTAACTGAGTGATCCCACAGGAAATGATGCTGGGTGAGGGTGAGGTTCCGCCCCACCACCTCCCGCTTCCTTACTCCTGGGCTTGTCTCTCCCCTCAAGGTAAAATCAGGCAGGAGGAGGCTTTCTGTTTCTTCAGGCCTCCCTGCAAAGCTCTTAGAAGCAGGGTCAGTGGTGGGGACGATGAAGCACGAACAGACTCTCTGTCTTGTGAAAAGCAAAAGCTTAGGCCAAATTAGAGACCTGACAGCTGCCAGATCGTCCCTGTTTTCCTTTTGGATATTTAGCAACATTGAGAAGTAGTGGGGAAAGGTGAAACGTGCATTTAAAAAAACAAACCAAAAACTTACCTTTCTCTTTTATCTTCTCGTTTCAAATTTCCAGCTTTAAGCATTTGCTTTCGGATCAAAACTGCAGCTGAGCTTAGCCTCCTAAGGAACTTTAATGATATATTCGTCTCCTGGAGCTTCTAAACGAGTATAGACTCTAACTGTTTACTGAGCAGGTACAATGGAGAGAACGGTTCCTTTCATGCAGCATCTCTTTTGTTGCTCACCTTGTGACGTGGGTGGCATTATTCCCATTTTGCAGATGAGTTCTAGAGAGACAGAGCATTTGCCTGAGGTCAGATCAACAAACACGGGTGGCTGGATGGGTTAAAGGAATGCACAGGCCTGGCCTCCAGACGACTGCCAACCTCTAAAGAAGGGAGAGAGCCAGTATTCCCTTTCATACAGAATATAAATTGCTTATTTAAATAACAATATATACACACTTAGCCACATTGCTCACTGATTACCACAGTTGACATAATAAGTTGAGGTCCAGCTAATTTTATTTTAAGGCTTGAAATAAACCTGAAAGTGAGACCCGTCAACATGATTTCAAATTCCTTCACACTTAAACTCACTGCCATCATCGTTTGTAAACTGAACAAAAGTTCGATTCTGAGTTTATCTTGAAGGCTTAGGTCTAACTGACTATTTATCCTTGTGGTCAGAAGGCTTCTTAGGGTGCCCTGACTTACATGGATGAGAATCAAATATTCGAGGATTAAATGGCTTCTTGTTTACAGTGCTTAGAACAACACCAGGCATCTCATAACTGCTGTCTATGTGTATGGGTGGGTTGGTTTCTGCTCCAAATCATGTGAACAAGTGGTTATTTCCGGATTCATTTTGGGAATCACGACCTCCTTGAAGGCAGGAACCAGCTTTGTCTTTTGGCCTTGGACTTTACACATGTTGGGTACTCACTGTTCAGATGCCCTGAGATGTGGCCTCGACCATGAGCTCCCAGCCAACTCAGAAGCCCATGGCATGTGGAGAGCAGGCGGAAGAAGATCAATGAGGATCTAGTCCAGCAGTTTCCTGTGAAGTTCTGAAAGACAGACCACAGGGGAAGAACCTGATCCTGAATGCTACCACAGGCATCCACGCAGTTCCACCCGGGCACCTAGGTTGGGCACTGCTGCTGCTGGCCAGGCTATCCAGGCCAGTAGAAAATGATGCCACTCTAGCCCTGGTCCTCATGCTGCCAGACCTCAAATCAGTTACCAGCCTGAGACAAGATAAAACGGGAGTAAGCATTTAGAAACTTCTGTTGCATTTGCCACTGCCTTGACAGCCAAGAGCATGATCCTTGGGCTTCTCTCATTGAAGGTGTGGACCAGTCTGGGGCCACGTCACACTCCCGTGTGCGTTGCCGAGAGAGCAGTATGTGGTGTGAGCTGTGGTCTAGTCGTGCATCCTAAGACCACATTTCGGTTCTTAACAGATTGGAGATACAAATAAAACCCCCAAACCTGGTCTTTCACCACAGATAGGGGTAGAGGGCAGCGTGGGAGCCTAGATGCAGTTGTCTTGCCAAAGCACGTGCAGTGATTTTCTAAAGCTCTGATCTAGAATCCCTCATCAGTGAGGCCAAGCTTGCCACCTTTGGGACAACAAGCAGACTGAATTTTGGCCAGTCCGTCAGTGCTCACTGTAGCGGGGGGAGCTGCCTGATCTGTTCTGTCCAGAAAATGATGACCATGTTGGGTGGGCTGTGCAGAGGGGCATCTGCTCTCTGTTTATGTGCATCCCCAGTCGTTTCCCTGATGCAGAGTGAGAGCTTCAGGGTCTTAGCTCAGGAACCTCGTACCCACATTCGTATGAGGCCATTTTGTTGCAATTCTGCACTGTTTTGACTTCTTGAGCCATGCATAGGTTATTTCTGCCGTTGGATTAGCTTATTTGTTTGGGGTAGGCTATTTTGCCATTGAACTAGCCTGTTTGCTTGATCTGAAGAACTATAAGATGACCATAGTCTGATTCTGGCTTTCCAAACCAAAAGCCAGGGCCACCGAATTTGGGAAGTGTCAGTGCCGCATTCGGAAGCCGGATTAGTGAGACCCGGAGGCCGCGTGCAGCAAGTGTGGCGGATCTTGCTAGCGAAGAGCCTGCTGTAAGTGGAGTGCTGTAATCTATTCGTTTCATGCTGTTCCAACCAGCTTTAATCATCGAAACTTGAATAATACTCAAACTGTGAAAGGAACCTTTTTCTTGCTGAAACCTAGGTGTGCCAAGTAGAAGCTCTGAAGCTTCTCAATCTACTGATCTATGGCAACACATTGCAGGGGAAAAAAAAAAAAGAGGAGTACCTGGGTTGCTTCACGCCCTGTGGGAAAACTGCCTTTTTCCACAATTAAATAGCACTAAGATCTAAAATTTCCTCCTTTGCCCCCAAGGAGAAGAATGATTTTCATGGAAACCATGCTTCATGGAAGTCCCTTTTTTTCCTCTCCATGAACTCACCACCTCTCTTGTAACTGAAGGGACATTTTTTTTCACTGGCCCCAGGTCTCCAACAGGGTCTGCCCTGGCACCCCTGGGGGAGAGGTCTGACAGTGTAGAAGCCCACAGGGCTTTCTGGAGGGAGGGGATGTGTGTTGTGTGACCTGGAAGACACCAGCGACTGGGGACTGGGACGTGAGGGGAAGGTCACAGGCAGCCGTGGGGAGACTAATAGGAAAGCAGCTCGGGCTAAGGTAAAGCCACACAAACCATTATCCTGTGGCAAGGGCTCCAGCCCTGCATTTCCAGATGGGCTGTGGTGACAGCCCCTGCCTCTCCCATGCTCTCTCCCTCACATCCCCCAGTGAAAAGGGCATTCCAGAGCCACCACCCTGCTCAGGTTCCCACCTAGGAATTTCAAATTTCTCTCCCAGATTCTGCAAAAAGCACAAAAAGCCCTCTTTGTTGGTGAGGACTCCTAGGGAGGTGACAGAGGTGGGGTGGGTACTCACTGAACTGTGAAGTCACAATTCGAGAGCTGTAACTGTCAGCTGTTTTTATTCCAGGTATGCCTCCCAGAACGTCTGGTCTTCAGAAACATTTTTTTGATATCTGGACTAGACACCAAGGCCAGGTATAATCTCCTTGGTCCTAGGGAAAGGGTCAGGCAGTTGCCTGTCTGACTCTTGGCTCCTGTGCTCTGTGTGACCAAGGGACCATTGGGGGTAGGGACGGGGACATGAGATTGACATCTAGGGACTGAGCATGTGACGGTGGGAAGGGCGAGACTGGGTTCTCAGTCCTGCACAAAGTTACAGATAAAACTTATTTACTTTCAACTCAACAACAAGCAAACAAACAGCTCGATGTGAAAAATGGGCAAAGGACTTGAACGGACATTTCTCCAAAGAAGATATGCCAATCACCGAGAAGCACGTGAAAAGATGCTCAACACCACTAATCATTAGGAAAATGCAAATCAAAACCATGATGAGATATCATTTCACACCCATTAGGATGACTATTATTTTTTAAAAATAGAAAATAAAAAGTGTTGGTGAGGATGTGGATAAAGTGGAACCCTTATGTGCTGCTCATAGCAATATAAAATAGTGTGATCACTAAGGAAAACAGTATAGAGATTCCTCAAAAAATTAAATATACAATTATCACACAATCCTGTAATTCTGCTTCTGGGTATATACCCAAAAGAAGTGAAAGCAAGGACTCAAATAGATATTTACACACCCATGTTCATAGCAGCATTATTCACAATAGCCAAAAGGTGGAAGCAACCCAAGAGTTCATCAATGGGTGAATGGGTATGTAAAATGTGATATAGTCATACACTGGAATATTACTCAGCCTTACAAAGAGGAAGGAAATTCTGACACATGCTACAACATGGATGAACCTTGAAGGCATTATGCCAAGTGAAATAAACCAGTCATAAAAAGACAAATATTGTATGATTCCACATCTGTGAGGCACCTAGAGTTGTCAAATTCAGAGAGACAGAACATAGCATGGTGGTTGCCAAGGGCTGGGGGAGAGGGAAATTGAAACTGTACCCACTAAACAACCCACTGTTGTTTAGTGGGCACAGTTTTAATTGGGGAAGATGAAAAAGTTCTGGAAATGGATGGTGGTAATGTTAGCACAACAGTGCGACTAGATTTAACGCTGCTGAACTGTGCACTTAACTGGTTAAGGTGGTAAAATTTATGTGATATATTTTTACCACAATAAAAAAAAAAGACTTCTAAACATATTCCAAATTGGCTCTCCTAATAAATTCTTTAAACAATTTGCTTAGGGGGAAAAAAGGCATTTACTTCAACAGTTCATCAATTTGAGCACCTGCTGTGTACCTTGCCCTTCGCTGGGCATTGTATGTATGTATGTGTTTTATTTGAGGTATAATAGTTGAAGCAATACAATAAAGTCCACAGATCTAAAGTGTTCAGTTCACTGAGTTTCGATAACTGTATATACCTGTGTAGCCACCATCCAAAACAAGATGTAAAACGTTTTCGTCACCCCAGAAAGTTCCCACATGCCGCCTCCAAGCAATCCCCCTTCTTCTCCTGACCATTTTCTGACATCTGTCATCAGAGATGAGCTTTGCCTGCTGTGTGACTTTGTATGAACCGAAGCATGTGGTGTGTACTCTGGTGCCCTCTGGCTTCACTCAGCCTACCCCGGGCGCCACTTATCCATCTTGACACTTACCCCAGTAGTTCGTTCCTTATTGCTAAGTAGCGTTCCGTGGTGTGTACCAGAGTTGGTGTGTCCACTCTCCTGTGGATGGACATTGAATGTTGCAGTGTTTGGGGAGAGTTGGCAGCGAGTGAGGAATGTTAGCTGGCCAACTGGGAGTGTCCCCACAGATTGGCGTTGTAATATAAGCTCTCCGTGCAGGGGGGTTCCCTACGAGACTGGCAGCTTACCCGGAGTTGAACAGTCTCCAGGTCCTGGCATTTGGGTGATTTACACTAAAAGTATGGCACCCGCTAGACCAGATGCTCATGTTGCTACTGGACAGATTTCTCCCTTGAAGGTGCATCACATAGGAACCTGAGTCTCTTATCGGGAGACTGCTTGGTGACTCTGCCCTGGGGACAGGAAGTTGGTGGATGGTCTTAAAGGTCAGTGTCCTTGAGCAGTGACTGCACCTCCCCAGCTCAGGCGGCCACCTGCAGAACTGACTGGATACCACGGGGTAGGGGTAGGGGGTAGGGACTAGGGTGACCGCTCCCCAGCTCGGCCCCTTCCTCTCTGGTTTGCAGCCTCAGAGCTGGTTGACACGTTCTTTCTGCAGCCGAGTGAATGCCTTTAGTCTGAGACTGTAGCACAAGAGCTATTCTTGCAAGAGCTGTCCTTCCAGTGACCTTGCCCTCTCTGTTGTGACCCATTCTCCAGTGAGTCTGCTGTCTGACTCTGAGATCAGCGTCCCCCACTTCCACATTTCTGGGCAGCATCTCAGCTCCTGAAGTAGCAGTGAGGCCTTGTGCCCACGAGCCATGGCCTTTGCTGCCAGGGAGGTCAGGCCTCAGCATCCTAGCAGGGCCGCCTAGAAATGGCGAAATCCTAGGCAGTTTACCTCATCTCTTGGAACATAGCCACCTCATATAATGACACTAATAATAGCTTTGCTGCCCTATGTACTGCCCGTAACAGGACTGTAAGGTGGGGGGCGAGGTAATTCTCGCCTTCCAGGAATGCACACAAGGTACATCTGCGTGAAAGCTGAGTTCACTTGTCTCCCCTGGGTCCACATTCCTGGGCCATGCATCATCGCATGACTTGGAGAGTGCGGGGTGCTAACTGGAACTGTTGCCTCCAGTGGAGAGCTGTGGGAACACGGGCCGATGAGGTTGTGGTGGTTGCTGGGAGGCCCCCTGGAGCAGGGCAGTGGGAGGACCTCCCAGGGCAGGTGTGGTGATGGTCACCCTCCCTCCATTCGGGTGCCTCCCTTTGCACACCCCGGACCCCCGTCCCCAGTCCACCAGCTCACAAGCTCAATACAGCTAACAAATCTACTCTCCCCTGTGAGAGGTAAGCTGGGAAGGCCAGCTTGGGTTTGCACTGTGATTTCTAAAGGATGCATTGCTCTGAATTCACCTCTGAGAAGTGTTGGTGGCACAGCTGGGAGTCGTGTGAGCCCCACGACTGTGTGGTCGGCTCCCTGGCCAGAGCCCATGGTGCTGATGCTCCTGGGACAGGGGAGTGGGGCATGGAGCCCATCTCAGCAAGCCAGGACCTGATGAGTCGTGCCCGCCCACCCGTGGGCACAGGGAACTGAGCCCCTGATGTGGCTGGAGAGGAGGAAGGTGCACTGGGGACAGAGGGACTGTCAGCTGGCCGAGGAGCCGCTCTGGCCAGGCTGAGGCCACACTTGGATCCCCCCTCCCCTGTTACATCTCTAGAAGGCTTATCCATCTCTCTGCCCAGTTCAGACCCTGCCCATCCTTCATGGCTTCCTCTGGGATGAGCCCGTGACCCAGGTTCTCCAGGTAAACGCTTCTTAGGGGTCCCCAGCTGACCGTGTGCTCCTGGAGGATTGATCACCTCACCTTGCGTTTATATTCCTTTGTTGATTTTCCTCTAAGAGCCTAGGCCAGTGGTGGGCACATGTCACAGTTTGATCGAGTGAGCCCCAGAGCAGGGGAATGCCATCTAAGACGTGCCAGTGAGAGGCAGAGCTGGGACCGGAACCCCAAATCCTAGAACATGGAAACAGCATCCCGAGTGTGCAAGGAGGGGTGGGAGCGGCGGGTCTGGGTGAGGCATCCTCTCCTGTGAATCCTGTGCTGTTTCAAGCCGTTCTGGGTGAAAGAGTGCAAACGCCGGGGAATTTTCTCTCTCTGCCTTGGTTATTGTCACATGCAAGCAGGGATGATTTCCTAAAATGTGTGACTAGATAAGGGATCCCTTCACCAGGATATGAAATGACTGTGCATTCAAATCTGAGCCACGAAAGAGGATCTTTGCTCCATTTTTCCTGTGCACCACACACGAATCTTCCCAGGACACTAACCCGTGTGCTCATCTGGAGGCCTCGAGGCTTGGGGTCACTGGTGAAAGTGCAGCCTGGAATGGCTCCTGGGTGTTGCCCGTGTGCACCCCCCACTCTACTGTCTTCTCCCCCGACCCGGGTTTGTCCCATCTGCCCAGTGATGCACTGACACAGCCTGGTTTGTCTCAGGGGAAAATCTGTCCTCAGAGTACATGTTTGGGTACTGGGGTGGAGTTGGCAAAGAGGTGGCATGAAGAGCATTCCTTGCCTTTCTTCTGATCAGGAGACTACAAGGAAAAATACAAAACACTTCTTTGAGCATTGAGAGCAAAATTTTAGAGTGACTTTATCATGAGTTTGTTTATCATGAGAATCATTTTTTAAAAGGAAACTTGGTTAATGAAAAGAAATCAGGGACATATTATATATATATACAATGACGTCAAGTATGTAAAAAAAAAAAAGAAGAGCATAGAACGACTGAAAATGTGCCGTAATGTTAACAGTATCCATTATTCTCCTTTTAAAATTCTACTTAAAATTTGTCTATTTAAAAAATAGGTTTTTAAAAAAACAATCAGCATATCTTTCATAATGGAAAGGAATAAAAACATTTAACAGGGGAAAGAAATTTAACTGTACTAATAAGGTTAATTTTCGCCACCTGCCACCTTCATAGTGAGCACTGTTTGTGTACACGCCCACACAAATACTGATGAAAACATGAAAAGGACAGGCCACAATGTGGAAGAGATTTTTAAACAACCAGTTTTTTAAAGGGAGGAAGGAACAAAATAATTTCATATAATCCCATATATAATATTCTTCACAGTGAATCTCAGACTCACCTTAAATGAACAATCCTCTCAGGGTTCTGTTCCATCCTGGGGCTCCAGCAGGATCCAAAATTGGGAGGTTGTCTTCTTAGAGACAACCAAGCTAAAGCAGATGCCAAACCTGAAAAGCCTGCCTTGCTGCATGCTAGCTGAGTGCCAGCCTTCTCAAATAACTGTGCCCCCAAGTGGTCACTTGTCCCTGTAAATTACATCCAGCAAAAAGGTTGCAATTAACCAGATCCTGAGTCACAGGGTTTATAATTTAATAATAATGATGATGTCAGTTACATAGGACAAAAAGGAGTGAGAAAGGAAAGAAGAAACCCAAAATGTGTGTGTGTGTAGAGCAAAAGACAGGGAAGGATTTTCTGAATGTTTACCTACCCATACCCCTCCAGAAAGGGGTGTGTGTGTGTGTGTGTATGTGTGTGCATGCATGTGTTTCCACTGGCAGAGGAGCCTGGCCAGAGGGGTGAGGGCGACTGAGCAGAACCCTCCGAGAATTCTGGAGACTCTGCCCCTTTCTCAGGATGCTCCTCCATGCCTTTGACGGCCTGCTTCTCTGCAGCAATAGTTCCATGATCGTCTCTTTGGCAGTCTGCCAGAGGCTCTAAGTGTACCAAGAATTGTGTTTTAATAGAAGGCTTTACCTCTGATACAGATTTACAATGAGGAAGAAACTTTCTTTTCCTCAGCCAGAGCGAAATGCATTTTGCTGCTTGTGAAATGCTGGTGATTACAAGCTACTCTTACATAATTTTATTATTTTCAATTGCTGCCTGTCAATCTCAGGTGATGGTTTCCTGGGAGCAGAAAGGAGGCAGATTCTGGGCGATGATTAAAAAAAAAAAAAAAGCCACCCAGTCATTAGCAGATCACACAGAAGTTTAGAAAGGAGAATAATTATCTTTGTGACGATGCTGTTCAAGATAATCGGAACTTGCATTGCTAAGGTAGACATGCAGAAGTGAATCGAGTGTTTAATGGCCTTTTAGAAAATGCATTTTCACTTTAACAAAGGGTTGATGTTTGAAATTTTTAAAAAAATCTTTAATGAAGGAGTTCTCTTCAATAACCACATTTTCAGAAATCTTTGACACTATCGAGGAGGTCCACTGTCACGCCCACAAGAGGGCATTTTCTCATCAACTACTGTAAAAAACGATTTGTTTTTAAAGAGAAGCTAGCTGAGAGGCCCTGGGGAAGGAGAGTGTTAATCAGCAACTGGAGATGGAGAGCTGCTTGCAATTGAGTTGTATGTATGTTCCCACTGAATACGTCCTGCCAGTGCATGAGCCAGTGCTACTGGCCAGGAATTCTGCTCAGTGTGTTTACTCTGTTTTTAACGTCTTATTCCCAGAATGACTGGGCACTAAAGGAAACCTTTACAAGAGTTTTCTCCAGATACAAGATACCACATGCTAGTATAGCTAGTACCCAGCTAGAATTAGGTCCCGAACAGGTATGTTACCCATCAATGACTTTAATGCTAAATTTGATATTCTAGTAATTTAAGACTCCAACCAAAGGCTTCCACCCTTTCCCACCCCAAGTCCTTCCTTTATTTATTTAACAAATACTAATTGAGCACCTACTGTGTGTGTCAACAATGAGCAAAGCTAAGACCTTGTCTTCGTGGAACATACATTCTCCATAGGGAGACTTAGCATTAAAAAAGAAAAAAACAAATACTGGAATATAATGTAGATAATTGTAAATGCTATGAGGGACAATAATTGGGAAAAGGAAAGGGGTAGCTATATGGGACTGGATAGTTAAGAATACTTCTCTGAATGGTAACAAATAATATTCTACTTTTGTTCAATGGGCACCAGTACTATTTAAATTACAAATGTAATAAATTCTTTAAACTCCCTTCTTCAGAAAAGTTAGTTGCAATGTTTAGTATTTTATGGACCATGAAACATGATGAAAATGGGGGAAGCAACATGAAGTTGCCAGTTACTAGTTTGTTAAATAACATTTTAAAATTACCATCTACTCCACCCCATCATTTCAAAGAACACTGAATGTTTTAACACCAAAGCGTAGGAAGGATATAATCCCAGAATATGGAAGAGTTGAATGAACTTAGTGTTTTAGAAAATTCACTACATACTCTTGAGTTTTCTCATTTTCCATGGACTAGTCTGGCTCATGGTAATCATCTACCCTGTCCCCAGACAGGCCCAAGCTACAGAAGGTACAGTAATGGCAGCTCTGTTGACATCAGTTCCACAAGCCTGCCCCACTCACAGCCACGCCTAAGACACAAAAGCAGAAGGTGGTGGTGTGCTTCCTACCCCAGAGATTCTAGGATACTTGGTAGAGAATTCAGCACAAGAGCTATGATGCCCTTAGAGACCCATGTGACAGTTCCTGAAGCCAGGAGTGAAAACTCAACTTTAAAGACATGTTTTGAAAAGTCAGAGCAGAATGGGCTGGGCAAATCAAGGAGGGCTTCGTGGGGGAGGTGAGCCTTCAACTTGGTCTTAAAGTACAGATAGGTATGAGGAAGAGGATCATAATGGGTGGCACGTTCATTTTTTTTCAGTTAATGTGGAACATTTTTGGTAATAAAAGTAACACCCATTGTGTAGTATTTTCGGGCAAAATGAAGTAGGTATTAACCTCTAAAACCCTATTGTCTACAGATGGCTTTTCTTACTATTTTATCATATTTTCTTCTAGTCTTCCTTTTGTTTTGCATTTTTACAATAGATGGGGCCATGTTGCAAATGAAATTTTGCATCTTGCTTTTTTAAACTTTAGAACAGTTTCCCGCGTCATTAAAAGTGATTCCTAAACATCAATTCTTAACGCCTACATGGTATTTCGTCATGCCTGCAAACTGGTTTACTCAGCCATTCCACCCAGCAGGTATACATTTTTTCTCCTATTATAACCCTCTTGTGGATCATTTTGGTTCATAATTTTGGTGTCAGACAGATCTGACAAGGCCCAAGCTAACATCAGGCTCATCACGTTATTCACCCAGGCCTCTGTCTCTCACATGTCACGTGGAAATACTAGTACCAGCATTATGGGGCGGTTGTGAGAGTTACATGAGAGAATGTTTTGGATAGAGTTCTAGAAATAGAATTACCAAGGTTTGATCTTTTAAAATTATATAACTTTCTAATTATAAGAATAATGTTCTTTATGGAAAATTTTAGCAGAAAGAAAAACCATGCCTAATCTCATCACTAAGAGATAAAAACAGTTAACATTTCAGAATCCATTTTTTGTCACTTTGAGTAGAATTGGGACTGTACTATAATATATATCATTTTATCTCCTGCTTTTTCCGTCTTAACCTTGTATTGATTTTCCATTGTCATTATACAGTCAAAAACATCTTAAAAGGCTGCATTTCATTATATTCCATTATATTAATGTGCCATATTTTATTTAACTTCTAATTGTTGGATATTTAGATAATGATTTGCTATTATTAATAACATTGAAATCAGGTGTTGTTGAAAATAAATATCGGCAGACATTTTGGATTATTTCCTTAAAATTAATTCCTAGAAGAGGTGTTACCAGATCAGAGGTAGGAACATACAGAAGACATTGATCTGTACCTCCACGTCGCCTATTTACTCTTCCATAAATAGCACGTGAACACCTATGTTACCCAATGCTTACCTATTACAATTTTTAAAACTATCTCAATCTCTTCGTGGTCTCAGTTTGCACACCCTTGATGACCTGTGGGCTAGAGCATTTGTTTCTGTGTTTATTGACATTCCTGTCCTTTCCTATTCTTCTATTTACATTCATCTTTTCTTATTGATTTGTAAGAGCTCTTTATGCATAAGAGAACATTAACCTTTTGGTGTCATGTAAGAAATATTTTTCCCAGTTTGTCATTTGTCTTTTAAATCCATTTATGGTTTCTTGATTGTATAGAACCCTTCAGTTTGTTTGTTGTCCTATTTGTCAGCCTGTTTCACTTTGATGTTTCCTCTCGGTTTTTTATGCTTGGAAAGTCCTTTCCTATCCTGGCTTCAGATATCTGTTCATTTACATTTTCTTCTACCTGTGTCATGATTTCACTTTATAGATTCAAATTTTTATCCTGTTCTCAGTTATCTCATTTTGTTGTAAGATGTAAGGTAAGAATTTAACTTTTTTCTTAATGGTTATATAATCCTTCCAGTTCTGTTTATTGAATGATCTTTCTTTTCTCCCAGTTTGAAATGCTACTTCTCTTAAACACTCAATCCTTATTTTAGCTAGGGCATGTTTCCAGCTTCTTTATTCTGTTCCATTCTCTCTCTGACCTAGTGCTATACCACACTATTATAATTACAGATGCTTTTATATTGTGTTTTAAAATCTGGTATACAAATCAACTACATTATTATTATTTTCCAAAATATTTTTAGCTACTATCTCCAACACATCTAATAGCCCAGGTGAACTTTAGAATCATTTTTAACATGCTAAAAAATCTCTTGTTGATTTTTTTTACATGATATCATATGAATTAGATGATGTCTATAAATTGATTTATAAAGAATTGACATCCTGACTACAATATTGAGTCTGCTCATTCAGAAACATGCTATTCCATTTACTCTCTCGTATTCTGTTTATTTAAGTTTACTTTCATATCTCTCTGTAAATATTTGTGGTGTTTTTCATATGAGCTCTGCACTGTTCTTAGAAATTTCATTCTTAGATGCTACATACAGATTGAGATCTTTCTGTATTTTTCTGAGTTATTTATTACTGAGAAAGCCGTTAATTTTTATGTATTTATTTTGTATCTTGCCAGGTTATTGAGCTTTTTAATGGACTTTTGTGAGGCTTTCCAAACATGCTGATCATTTTACCAAAAGATTGTATCTACAACCAGTAGTATCTGGAAGAGCTTATATTATCATATTTAAGAATCTGTATTAATCTAGAGGAAAATGGCATCTCGTTGTGTCCTATCTACCATTTCTATGAAATTTCTTTCTGACATTTAAGCCTGAGTCCATAATAGAATTTATTTGGTGCATACCATCTCAGCATGCAATGCTTGTAGGCCTCTCCTGAAGGATGGGCAGCTATAGTGACTCTGATGTGCTGAAGGGCTCAATGTTCAGCTAGGAGTCTGGGGTTCACAGCCCTGCCTTGTGGAGGGGGTGGGAGGGACCTGTCATAAAGAACATCGCAGGAGTTAGCCTTGGGCCTATGTCTCAGAACAATTGGGTAGAGTCTGCTGTTACTGATGTTAGGTTTAATTTCACCCAGATGTACACTCACAGCCAGACAAAATGGAGTGTAAAGAAACAGTCAGACACTACTTGTCCCATTGTTGAGCCCTGAAGGACACTCAAGATCTCCATTCACAGCACACAGACAACAACCCCTCCAAGTGAGCAAAAAGACGTCTGGCCGGAGATGTAACTGTAGTGTCTAGGCACTTGATTCTCGGCAGGTCTGCAGAACTCTCATTACATTGTTGTCTTCTCCAAATTAAGGCTTTCTGTCGGTTGTGGGGAAGGAAAAGGTTTCTCCTCCCCGGCTTCTCCCTAGCATATGGCTGGGGGTGTGGGCGGAATCTCCCCACATCCCCGCACAGACGGCTTGTGAATGTACCGATGGTGTGCGTTTCCTCCATTGGACAACTCTTCTTTTACTCTTTGATTTTTATGCCAGTTCGAGAAGGTTGTTTTTCTCCCACTTGAAAATCTCCCTCTGAAGGAATATGTTGCCATCCCCAAGCCCTCTATGTTGTAACTATCTCCTATGAAGCCAGACTGTAAGGCAATGCATCTTCCCTCAGTAAAATCCAAACCCATTATTCGTGCTTCAGCAAATATCTGCGTACCTTCTGTGTGCCAGCCTTTGTGCTTGGCGTTGGAACTCAACAGTGAGCAGAAACATGCCTGAGTCTTTCCCCCCAAGAGCTTCTAGTCTAGTGAGGGAGACAGACATTTACCAGGGAGTTCAGACAGAAGGCACACTGGGCTGTTACCGGGAGCCTCACTGCATGTTGGGTTCAGGGCGCTGGTGATGACTGAGCTGAGATTTAAAGGAATGGTCGACCTCAGGATTTAAAGGGTGGTCAAGCTGGGGAGGGGATGATGCATTGCAGGCAGAGGAGACAGAGGGACTGCAACCAATAGAGGAGAGAGTATGACACTTTTCAGGAAGAGGGAAAGCCAGAGAGCCTGGAGCTGAGAAAGCAAGAGCAAGTACGGTCCAGGAAGAACCCAGAGAATTAGGTAGGGAGAGAGCAGGCTGGATCTTGTTGGCCGTATATGGGATTTTGTCTTTATTGCAAGAATACTGCCTGACTTCGATGGTTCTTAAGCAAAGGAATAGCATTTTGTTAATAAATATTTGTCTGTTTTTATTTATTTATTTGTTTGTTTGTTTATTTATTTATATCTCTGCATTTATTGGGTGTTTCCTTATGCCAGGCACTGTGGTAAACACTTTACAGCCTACAACACTTGACATATCTATGTCTTTAAGAGGTGGGAACTATTATTTGTTTGTTTGTTTGTTTGTTTTTGGCTGTGCCATGTAGCATGTGGGATCTTAGTTCCCCAACCAGGGATCAAACACACACCCCCTGGGGCTTCCCTGGTGGCGCAGTGGTTGAGAGTCTGCCTACTGATGCAGGGGACACGGGTTCGTGCCCCGGTCCGGGAAGATCCCACATGCCGCGGAGCGGCTGGGCCCGTGAGCCATGGCCGCTGAGCCTGCGCGCCCGGAGCCTGTGCTCCGCAACGGGAGAGGCCACAACAGTGAGAGGCCCGCGTACCTCAAAAAAAAAAAAAAAAAAACAAAAACACACACACACACACACCCTGCATTGGAAGCACGGAGTCTTAACCACTGGACCACCAGGAAAGTCCCGGGAACGGCATTTTTTAAACAATGGCCCTGGCTGCCATGCGGAAACCTGCTGAAGAGTGCTGAGGAAGAATATGGGGTTCGGTTAGGGGATGGTTGCCAGAGTCCAGGTGAGAATTGATGACAGCAGCTGGGGCTTAGGTGATGGTGCAGGTGGGCAGAGGTAAATGAGTCTGAGACACTTAAAAGGTGGAGGTGGGAGGCGTCGGTGGTGGGTGGGATGTGGGGAAATAAAGGAGAGGGTTGTCTCAAGGATGACACCAAAATTTCTGGTCTGAGGAACAGATGGGTGGTGGTCGTATTGATGGTATTGGGAACACTGGGAGGGGGTCAGGTGTGTTGGAGAAGATTGAGGTTTTTTTAGGGCCAGGTGTGAGACCTCGTGAGACATGGCAGTGGTACCAGTTAAACATGTGGGTCTGGCTCTTGGTCAGAGGACAGATCGGGGCCAGAGACATACATTTGGAGGCACCATCCGAATTAGATTCAGGAAGAAAAAACTTAGACTTAAGGGACAAGCCAGCCAGCCAGACCTAGTCCACTTGGGCCCCCCTGCTACTACCATGTGCTGGCATCCAGAGACGGTGCTTTCCCAGTTATGGAGGAGATTTCCTGTGTATCCTCCACCATGTGCCTGAGTCAACACTGGATTTAATAAAAAGAGCATAAACACGGAGAAACCACACATCTCGGCAATCTGTGAACTTGCTTGCCTTCCAGGCTCATAGGTCCTGCCCTTCAGGGCGAGTCTCTGAGTAACAAGATAGAACCAGGGTCTCTCCTGCCCCCTCCCTTTTTTGTTCTGAGCCTTCCTTTCCTCCCCAAAGTCCCTTGTTTCTGAATGATGAGCCTTAAAATACCTTGCCCGATCATTTTGTTACATGAGCCAACAAGAACATTGTTTGTTTCAATTTAAGATCACTTATGCAATCGTACGTTCAATAAATATTTATGAAACACCACTCCAGGCATCATCAGAGACACTGTGGGTTCAATTCAGACCATCGCAATAAAGAGAAACAGCAATAAAGCGAATCAACACGAATTCTTTGGTTTTCCAGTGCGTGTAAGAGCTATGTCACACTATACTGTAGTCTATGAAGTGTGCAATAGCATTATGTCTAAAAAAAATGTACATACCTTCATTACAAAATACTTGATTGTTAAAAAATGCCAAAACAATTATAATAGCAACATCAAAGATCACTGATCACAGATCACCGTAACAAATATAATAAGGAAAAACTTTGAAATATTGCAAGAATTACCAAAATGTGACAAAGAGACTAGAAGTAAACAAACAGTGTTGGGAAAATGATGCTGATAGACTTGCTGGACTCAGGGTTGCCACACCTTCAATTTGTTAAAAACAAAAAAAACGCATGATCTGTGAAGTGCGGTAAAGCAAAACACAGTAAAATGGGGTATACCTGTGTGTGCCAGACACTGTAGCATGAATAAAAATGGTGACGAGGGCGTCCCTGGTGGCGCAGTGGTTGAGAGTCCACCTGCCGATGCAGGGGACACGGGTTCGTGCCCCGGTCCGGGAAGATCCCACATTCCGCGGAGCGGCTGTGCCCGTGAGCCATGGCCACTGAGCCTGCGCGTCCGGAGCCTGTGCTCCACAACGGGAGAGGCCACAGCAGTGGGAGGCCTGCGTACCGCAAAAAAAAAAAAAAAAAAAAAAATGGTGACGAGACATAGTCATACCCCTCCCAGGGAACTTTTAGTCTAGCGGAGGAGACAAAAGACAGAAGAGATGGGTTATCATGTTGATGTGACAAATGCTAAAATTGAAGGATGTCCCAAATCTCATATGAGGCCAAGAGAGGGACGAGCCTATTCCCTGGAGTCAGGAAAGGGCTGGGGTGAGTGTGACATGTAGCCAAGGGCAGGGGTGGGGCAGTGAGGGCATTTAGGGTCAGAGGAGGTATCTGGGAAATATGAAATGGTTTCCATGACTGGAATATACCATATGTGTGTTGGAAAGGTGTGCATGTGATTGGGGTGGACGGGCCCAGGGAATGGGGGTAGATCCAGGGAGATGGGGGTGTGTGGTGACTAAGCTGCCCAGGTGAGCGGCATCCAGCTAATGCAGGCCCTGGGGAAGAGAGTGGCAGTTCAGCCGGATTTCCTTTCGTTGTGTGCGCCAGAAGAGTTTTCTCAGCCTTCTCCGTTCCTGCTGTCAGGAGATGAGACAAAAATATCCTTCTTCTCGCGCTGGGAAATGAAAGGCTGCACTGGAGTCTTAACAGGTACTGCCGGTGCTGCCTCCTCTACTTCCCAGATGAAAATGGCAGCTCCCAAGACCCCCACCATTGAGTGGTTCATTCTGAGGCTCTTCTTGGGCTTTGTTTGGCAGAATTGAGACCGGTAAGTTCCTATCTGAGTCACTTAGGCCCTGTGCTTGGGCCCAGTCTAATAACGAATAACCTTCCAGAGGCACCAGAATGTAAGTCAGGCATGTTTTCTGACTCATGGTCTCCCTGGAATGCCCTTTAGTTCCCTTTAGGCGTGTCTTGCTTCCAGGCTCCTTAGGAAATGTCAGAGGGCTCTGACCTAAGGCAGCTCGGGCTGGGCTTCCTCCAGCACCTCTAAAAAGACCCAGGGATCGGGGTGCAGTGGGGTCACGGAGTAGCCAGCTCATACATGGATCTGCTCAGAGCTGGTCAACGGTCGAGGAATTTCACAGAAGAGATAGAAACGAATCCCTGCCATTGCTCTGACTGAGGTCCCAGGCAGTGTTTATGATTCCTGGGCCAGGCTCTCATCTGCCCTTTATTAAACACCCAGCCCAGTTGGTTGTGAGCACCAGGGGGCAGAGGAAGGTGAGGAGTCAAGAAGGTTTTTGGAGATAAGGCAGATGGGGTCAGCATCACAGGCCGTGGACTGCAGACTCAAAGTTTGACTGGCATATAGAAATGCAGCTGCGCGCACTGAATCCGAATTGCCCTCTGAGACTGTAGGACCTGAAGACCGTCGTCTTGAGGGAGAGAGGGCCTGCAACCCCTAGAGCTGGGGACAACACTGTGAGAATGAGAGGAAGTGGAGATTATTGTGGACTAGAAGTATTTCTGAAGCTCTTTTGAGCAGCTGGGACTGAATGAAAGAATTTCACAGCTTCTTTCAGAAGATTATCATCCTGCACTTGGTAAAGGGAGAAGGTGGTGCGTACCAGTCTCGGGCCACTGCGTGAGCATGCCCAGGTCTCTTCTGCTCAGGAGTCAAAAGCAATGCTGCAGAACTCTTCTACCATGTCTCTGAGGCTGTCTGGGGTCCACATGACGCTCCAAGGATGACTTGTCTCCTCCTCAAGAAACTCGGAGCTCGAGTGCCCTTTCACAAATGGGAAAATGGGCAGGTATTGGACCTGTTGGGGGAGATGGCTGGTTCGGGCTGGCCCAGACATCCTTCTCCCTCTGCCTCTGACTGTTTGTTTCCAAGTCACCTTTAATGCTGTAAACCACTGCTTGTCACTTTGCCAAATTACTTTGCTCTTACTTAAGCGTGATTCATGCACTGGATGTTTTTGACATTTGAAGATTACTTGGCTCTTTGGGCAATTTTCTTGTTTGCCTTCAAGAAAATGCCTGCAGTTCTCTATTTCACTTGGGGAAAGGTGAGACCCAGGATGCAGGTAATGAAGTGGCTGAACTGCCAGGTGTTGGGTCTGATGAACTTGGAGGGTGTGGCTGAGTTATAAGGCTTTTGCTCCTAAGCAGATCGGGGCAGCTCCTCAACCCTGTGTGAGGGATCATTTGTGAGTAAAAATTATTCATCTGCAGAATCACATTCCCCCTGAGTTGGCCATAGAGGTCATCCCTATGCAGAAGCCAACCATGGGGCCAGCCCGTGGCCAGGGAAGGCACTTGGGTGGCACCTAGCCTACCTGCTTCTGTCCTAGCAATGCCCACACGCTGTGTGATCTTTTCCTCTGTGGCCAAGGGCCAATCACTCCAGACCCATGGACATGGTTGTTGCAGTATTGTCTTTCCACTCCACTGAGCCAGAACGGCCATTACTGGGGAGAGGTTGCTAATTGGATTTCATGTAATTACCCACTCACTTATTAAGATCCACCTCCCTCCCCCCCCAAATAAACCACCCCCTTTCCAATGCCAAAACTGAGTTTATACCACTGCAGGAGGCAGAATTCAGAATAACCTGGTCCCCACCTTGAAGGAAACCACTGATCTACCAGGGAAAGGCACAGATTCATGGTCATGTACAACTGCTCATCCCTAGATGCTAGCTAATTTTCCCGTTAGTTCCCTATTTAAATTGTCCGTTGCTCTCCACTGAAATCCAGTGCTCTGAACTTGGCATTCAAGGCCCTGGGTTTGTCCTAGCTACCCTCCCTCCCTTTGTATGGTTTCCCATCCTTCCTCATGCATTCCAGGTGAGGAGTGGGTACCCTGCTGTGGGGTGAGATGGCATCGGCCAAAGAGATAAGGAAGAGATAAGGCTATAAACAGGTGATTTCACTTTTCGAATGATCCGAAAAAAGGCTACTGCTCTCATAGATGCCTGTGAACCCCACCACTGAGCTCCTCAGCCCTCCCAGCTGTGGTGTTCCTCAGATGGAGTTCACTCCATGAAAGCACCAGAAAACAGGGCTCTTGACGACAGGGTAAAGGATTAGGGATAATTTCATTTCAGAAGAAAGAGGCTGAGGAGGGACTTAATTGTCTCTGAAGGATGCTCCTGAGGAGCACGAAGGTGAGCTGTTCTCCATCTCACCAAGGGAAAGAAGACAAAGTGGATCCCAAAGGTGCGAGCAAAGTTGCCGGTGAGCTCCCCGCCTGGAGGGTGCAGGGAGACTCGGCTGGAGGGTGGGCGGCTCTGGAGGGGACGCTGTGGGAGAAAGCAATATCCCAGCCCTCTCCTTGAAAGAAAATTTTAAAAAGCAAGAAATTAACAGAAACGGTAAGACAGTAAGACTGTGGGAGGAGGAGAGCTCTCCAAGGGCTGGGAAGCTGGGCTGCAGGAGGGCTGGAAAGATGAGCAGAACTTTTAAAAGCAGAAAGCAAGGGGCGGGAGTGGATAGCAGTATGAATAGAGATGAGAACTGGGGATAGGCTGACTGTATCCTGCAGGCTGGGCAGGAACCATCTCAGCTGAAGTATCTCTGGAGGGAAAGCAGGAGGTAGGGAGATGGGGCTGGCTGGTGTTTTAACCTTTACCTGTGGGCAGTGGGGACACACTGGTGATGCTTCAGCAAGGGAGTGACCATTATGGGGTTCCTGGGTCTCGTGTATAACCCTTTGAGGAAGCGTGGGCCGGCAGAATTGTGTAGTCCCAAACTCCTGTCTACAGGTCCCCTCCTGCCCATCACAGACTGGTCTGCCGTAGAACGAGAAGAGCACAGACAGTATAGTGAGCCTTTAATAGAGCTCAGTGCTTTCCATTCAAAGTGCTGTCCTTTATTCTAAGATTATGTTCTATCAGTCAAGAGTCTAAGTAGAGGGATAAATTAGGAGGTTGAGATTAACATATATACACTGCTATATATAAAGGAGATAACCAACAAGGACCTACTGTATAGCACAGAGACTATACTCAATATTTTATAATAACCTATAAGGGAAAAGAGTCTCTCGAGAAGAAAAAAAAAAAAATATATATATATATATAACTGAATCACTTTGTGTACACCTGAAACTAATACAACTTTGTAAATCAACTATACTTCAATAAAAAAACCTTTTTTTACAGGATTAAAGACTTAAATGTGAGACATGAAACCATAAAACTCCTAGAAGAAAACGTAGGCTCTTTGACATCTTGTATGTGACTGGTTGTTTTTGTGGTATTTTCAATTAAAACTTTGAAAACAATATTTCAAAAATGTGCTGAATAAAATTCTAAATTTCAAAAAAAAAAAAAGTCTAAGTAGCAAGCAACAGAAGCCAATTCTGGCTAATTGAAGAAGAAAAGGGATTTATTAAAAGGATATTAGGCAGCCCAGAGTCTCCAGGAGGGTGGGGAAGCAGGTTCAGAGGCCACACAGCCAGGAATGACAACCAGCCGTGCCCAGGTCTGACCCAGTGAGGATCCCACAGCTGCCCTGCTGGGTCAGACCTCCAGCTTATGCCACCAACACTGCCAGCTCCAAAGGGTGGGTGCTGCTACTGCAGTGATTCTGCACCCATCCCCACTTCTGTGCCTCACTGGCTTCTGATTAAAAGTGGATGTCAATGAGTGTGATTAGTGGACAAAGAGAGGTTGGTGTGTTTGCCATTTTCAACGTCTTCCGTGGAGGGTGGGTTTTGTCTCCTTCGGAAGGGGTTCAGGAGCTGAGAGACAAACAGAATGACGGGAGTCTCTCCTGTGTCTCTTCCCTCCTTGAGTGTACGTGCCCGTCTCCTTGTGCGTGTACTTGGTAAAAATGTTCTTTCTTTTGTGAGGCCAAGGCGATTCATTTGTTTGCTATTTAAAACGTTGTTAATTGGCAAAATGTGAAGCTGACAGCCTATTATTTGTCCCCAAATGTTTTGGAAGCTTAGTAGTCCATGAAACCCAAAAGACTGGGAACCACGGGTTTAGATGATACACTTGGACGCCAGACAGCCTGGGTCCAAATCCCAGGGCTCATGTGAGTGGTGTCAGATTTCTCAGGCCTCGTTTTCTTATATGTACAATAAAGGTCATAATCCTCACGTCTAAGAGTTGTAGCAAGCAGTGAATAAGAATATATGGAAAAGTGCATAATTGGCAGCCGGTAAGGAATTGGTAATCCTGTTGGGTTGAAATTGACCAGAACAGCTTTCCAGAGGCAGATCCAGAATAATCCAGGACACCTGAGAATCTGTTCACGTGCCTATAGGAGGTACACCGTCACGGTACCAGATGCCTGGGGACATGCCTACCCCCTGGGTAGCCTCATTTGTTTCTTCTCTGCTAACACTTGTAGGCTGGAAGGAAGCTGTGTTCCAGACACTGACGGAGCCCAGGTTCAGAAACCCTAACCCGCCAAGAGCTCCGCTACTGGCAACACAGCCAGAGCAACCCAAGCCCCACCTGACTCAGGGATTTGGTATCTTGGGGCTGTGAGCATTTTCCTCCTCTTTCTCCCTCTCTCTCCTTCTCTAGCCCTTGTCGGATGGACAGGACAGGTTGTGTTGTCCTCAACAGCTACATAACCTCCGTTTCCTCATTTGGCAAAAGGCAAATGACTGACCGAGGTCACCTGGCCGGTGAGTTGGTGTAAGAGGTGCTCCATAGCGTTGCAGTCCTGGGCTGAGGGACCGCAGTCCTCTGCTGCCTGTGAGGTTCATGGCACCCTGTCCTTTGGGATATTCCCAACTCTCCATCAGTAATGCCGCAGACAGCCACTGTCCATGCATTTACTGAATATGGAGAAGCTGCTATTTCATCCACGGTGACCTCTCAGGAGTCACCAGTGTCTCCGTACATTGCCAGCCATGCACACGGTGACCCTCCCTGCCAGGTTCACTTCCCACCCTCCCAGGCTCCATCTTTGTTCTTTTCCTCACTCTACATATTCTCCTTGAGTCATGTTCTAAACTGCCAAAGACAGTGGTTTACAAATCCACATCTTCAGCACAGACCCCACGGCTGACCATAAGGTCCATAAAACCAGCTTGCTGAGGATCATCTCCCCTAGACATCCCACAGGCACCCTCTGTAACGGACCCAGCCTCTCTCCCCAGCCCCACCCCCAAATCTCTTCCCCCTGGGTCTCCGTGGCCGTCCACCCTGTATGGGATGGTGTGGGCACAGGCTCTCTTAGGAACCCTCTTGGGAGGACGTGTCCTGAGGCTGGCACTCCCCTGTTGGGTGTGAGGGCAGATCCCGTCTCCCTCCTGCCCCTTCCTGACAAACTGTGACCTGTAGGGGGACAAGGCAGGAAGCAGATGAAGCGCTGTGGTTTGGAAATGTTAGCCTTCAACATGATTTAGTGCCCTGGCATTTCTGAGCTAGTTTACAGTAATCAGGCATTTGTTAATGTTCACTTTCTCCTCCACGGACTGTTGCTGACACAGGAACTTGCTTTGTTGATTAGACTTCAGCCTGTGCTAAACAGTAAGCAGTGTGGGGTGGCGGGCAAAGCTGGACTTTGGTGGCTGCCGTCGCATCAGGGACACCTTCACTGTCACTCACTAACTTGGTTAGCAACTTCAACCTCTGCATCTCTGCTATTCCAGCTGTGAACTGGGATAACCATACCTTCTCCTTCAGGGTTGTTGTGAGGATCAAAAGAGAAAGAATGTAACACACTGTGCTTGATGCATAATATGCCTTTAATAAATATTTATCCCCTTTTGATTGTCCCTTAGTACCCATGTGAAGTCTGGCTTGTTGTAACATGGTAACTGAAGGTGCCTGATGGTACTTTTCAGCGTAACGGAATAGATGTGTCATGAATGGGCTTTCTTTTCTCCTAATAAGGCATTTCTGCCTTTGCCTGCTGCCCTGTCACATTCCCCATCAGTATTTTTTAGAGTCCAGGGTTGTAGACTACTACTAGTAAATTGTCCTACTGACTAAATTTAAATGGGTAGAGTTGGAAGAAACCAGGCTTCTAGAGTCCCAGGCCAGTATTATTCATGCAAAAAGAAGAGATTCCATGAAGTCAAATTTGTGGCTTGAAATTTTGAACCCTGCAGATACTGACTCTACCCTGGAACCAACTCAGAACTGTGTCACTGTTTTTCTTCTCGATTTCTCTTCCATCACTTTTGCTGTGTCTGGAGTCAGTGAAGGTGGAGGCTGGGTGAAGAGCCCTGTCCTTCTAGGTGCTCCCTTTGGCCTGATGGGTCCTGGTTGGGGTGGGGACGGCCACAGCATGATCTGCTGGGTGGTCTGCTCACCCACACTTTCTGGGGGACCCTGGCCTGAGCTGTGGCTGGATCTTTACCACCAGTGTGACCGTGTGACTATGGCAGTGTGACCTCCCCCTCCCCTGACCCTCTCTTCCTGTGCCAGCTCTGGGCATGACTGTGAAGAGGTTGGCAGTGTCCCAGGCAGCCGCGGGGCCATCCTTCCTGCGGCTCCGGGAAACAGCCCATGGTGGGGACTCCTTAGAGCGGGACAGCTAATTTATTTCCTTTTAATCACTCTGGACTCCGATGGTTTATGTTATTTTCAGGGCATCGTCTCAGTTTCATCCTAAAAATATGTCTTTGTTCTGTTCAGAATAGATTTTTAATTGCCCTTTCCCTTGAAAATGATGAGCAGAATTAGTCTTTGGGACACCAGTGGCCTTAATGAGGAGTCTGGTTTCCACTCAGTGCTCGAGGTGGTACCTTCGGCAGGGTCACGGTGGCTCCGCGGAAAGGACTTGGGGCCAGTCTGTTATCCCATGACTGGGCTCCTGTCCCAGCCGGCTCTCCCAGTGCCTGGGTGACTCCCCACAGCTGCCTTCTCCTCTCTGAGCCTCAGGGGCCTCACACATAACACATCACAGAGGCTAGATCAGCACTTCCCCGTTTGTTCACCCATGGAACGTGGGCGGAACAAGAGATTCAGGCCACTAGTGGTGACCCGCCAGGGACCAGGGCCCGTATGACAGCACATGGTAGCCATCGCCTCCATTGGGCCAATCTCAGTGGCCCACCATTGGGACACCCTGGGCCAGCCGACCTCGAGGAGCCCCCTCAGCTCTGACCGTGCCCCCCCGTCCACCCTGCCCGTTGACCCTCGTGGACTCCCCACACTCTAGCACACAAATACCACCTCCTCAGCCATCGAAGCTGTCCCCAGCTGGAACTCCCCTGGCATTTTGGTTGCCCCTCCACCCCCAGTCTCTTCGCTTTCTTTGCTGCCCGCAAACTGACCGTGTTATTGCTGCCTCTCGCCCCTCCGGCTACAAGGGTTGGAGGCTCCCTGAAGGGCGTCAGAACCCCACGGGGGCTGAAGACCACTGGCTCCAAGGACCGGATCATCCCACTGTGTCCTCCTCGCCAGCGTGGGTGTCCACACGTCTTCATCTTGGACTCTGTCCCCAGAGTGACTGCTGCCTGCTCAGGCCCAGCCTTTCCTTTCCTGTCTTTCTTCTTTTCCTTCCTGCGATCAGCTGATGCATCGTGTGGGTTTTCTGGTGCGAATTCCAAAGGAACGGAGTCCAGCAGGCTCAGCGAGTTGACGCTGCCCCCCTGGGCAGAGCTCTTTGTGCCAGGGCATCTCCGCAGAGCGCCTGCTGGACGGAGTGTTGACTGTTTGGGTCAAGGGCCCATCTCTAGTCCCATCTGTGTCCACCGTCCTGCCAGGAGTGGCCCTGCTGAGGCCACATCCCTCAGCGGGGCTCTGGGCAAGAAAGTGTCGGAAGAGCACCCTGGGTGCATGAGGCCGTGTACAGAACCCATCCTACCACCTAAACCCTACTGAACCTTCACGTCCCAGCACAGACCGCAGGCCCTGCAAGAAGCCCCTTTGGGTTCCTACTTCTTTTCTCCTCTCGACAGAGCCCATGTGGAGGTGGGAGCCAGGCCCCATCCCAGTGCTTTCAGCCACGTTTTCTCCCTCGGCTCAGTCCTCACAACAGCCTTCTGGGAGCTGTATTCGCTCTTCACAGAAGGGACACTGAGGCTCAGAAAGTTCCTATGATTCGCTCAGTGGTGCAGCCAAGGCTCGACTCCACCCCATGACTCCCATCCCATGTTCTTTCCATCCTGATCCAGCGCCTCTGAGCCCCTGAGCCCTTGTTTTCCCTTAAACAACACTAGACAGTGCTTGGAGGCAGTCTTGTGACGATCTCTGGTTTATCCATTGCCCACGGTGTGTCTGCTTCCCCCCAGGTTAAATGGTCAGGTCGGCACCCGGAGGGCGGGACAGGGCACCCTCAGGGCTCACCTGTGGAATGGGGCTGAATGGAGCTCGGGTTCCTGGCAGTCTCTGCCTCTCCTTTGTCCTCTGCCTAGATGTCTTCTTCTTGAGGGAGGAAGCACAGGATTTCTGGTGCAAAGTCTCTTCTGCTTGTCCTGAACGTTAGGAAGAAAGTTTTAGATGAGTGTGTGAGTGAGTGTGTGTGTGTCTATGTATGTGTTTGTGTGTCTCTGTGAGTGTGTGTGTCTGGGTGTCTCTGTGAGTGTGTCTGGATGTGTCTCTGTGTGAGTGTGTGTGTCTCTATGTATGTGTGTCTGTATATGTGAGTGTGTGTCTCTGTGTGTAGGACTATGTGTGTCTGTGTGTGTGTCTCTATGTATGTGTGTCTGTATATGTGAGTGTGTGTCTCTGTAGGACTATGTGTGTCTGTGTGTGTATGTGTGTCTCTGTGTATGTGTGAGTGTGTGTCTCTGTGTGTAGGACTATGTGTGTCTGTGTGTGTATGTGTGTCTCTGTATGTATAAGTGTGTGTCTGTGTGTAGGACTATGTGTGTCTGTGTCTGTGGGAGTGTGTGTGTCTCTATGTATGTGTGTCTGTATATGTGAGTGTGTGTCTCTGTGTGTAGGACTATGTGTGTGTGTCTGTGTGTGTATGTGTGTCTCTGTGTATGTATGAGTGTGTGTCTCTGTGTGTAGGACTATGTGTGTCTGTGTCTGTGTATCTGTGTCTGTGTGTCTCTATGTATGTGTGTCTGTGTGTATGTGTGAGTGTGTGTCTCTGTGTGTAGGACTATGTGTGTCTGTGTGTGTCTGTGTCTGTGTGTCTCTATGTATGTGTGTCTGTATATGTGAGTGTGTGTCTCTGTGTGTAGGACTATGTGTGTGTGTGTGTGTATGTGTGAGTGTGTGTATGTGTGAGTGTGGGTCTCTGTGTGTAGGACTATGTGTGTCTGTGTCTGTGTGTCTGTGTCTGTGTGTCTCTATGTATGTGTGTCTGTGTGTATGTGTGTGTGTGTCTCTGTGTGTAGGACTATGTGTGTCTGTGTGTCTGTGTCTGTGTGTCTCTATGTATGTGTGTCTGTATATGTGAGTGTGTGTCTCTGTGTGTAGGACTATGTGTGTGTGTCTGTGTATATGTGTGTGTGTCTCTGTGTGTATGTGTGAGTGTGTGTCTCTGTGTGTAGGACTATGTGTGTCTGTGTCTGTGTGTCTCTATGTATGTATGTCTGTATATGTGAGTGTGTGTCTCTGTGTGTAGGACTATGTGTGTGTGTCTGTGTATATGTGTGTGTGTCTCTGTGTGTATGTGTGAGTGTGTGTCTCTGTGTGTAGGACTATGTGTGTCTGTGTCTGTGTGTCTCTATGTATGTATGTCTGTATATGTGAGTGTGTGTCTCTGTGTGTAGGACTATGTGTGTGTGTCTGTGTATATGTGTGAGTGTGTGTCTCTGTGTGTATGTGTGAGTGTGTGTCTCTGTGTGTAGGACTATGTGTGTCTGTGTCTGTGTGAGTGCATGTGTGAGTGTGTGTGTCTGGATGTGAGAGTGTGTGCACGTGCACACACAGGTAGGCAGTCAGCAGGCAGGGGCGCTGCCTTAGGTCCTGACAGGTGACACTGTGCTCCGTCTCGGAGCCTCCGATTTCCCGTCCAGCGCCAAGCCTGTGAGGGATCCAGTCACTCGCCCACACCTCTGTTGGTAAAATGCCAACAAGCCATTTTTGTCCCTGTTTCTTAGAAAATGAAAAACTCGAGTCATTCAACCAAAGCAGCCTGTGAATGGGTCTAGCAGATTCGCCTCTCAGAACCCGGGGGCTGGCCTCTGAGACCCAGAGCCCCTGCCGGAGTCCGGGTTCCCAGTGGTCCCGCAGGCTCACCCGGGAGCGAGCACAGACCTCTGATGAGCGTCGCCCTTCCCGGGGCCTGGCCGGTGGTGCCTGTGCCGAGGGGCAGGCGGGGACCCGGAGAGGATGTGAGAAAGCTCCACCCTGGGCTGGGCTAGTCCTCCTGATGGAAAGATGTGCAAGAGGCCAGTGAGAACGTCCCTTGGAGGTGTGTTTGGGGGTCGTGAGGGGCCCTTCTGCGGGTAATACCGACACACTCTTCTGGCATCGTCCAGAGTCGGGGCCTCGGGCTGGGTGCAGAGGGCTGGGCAGGGCTGGGCTCCATCACTGCCTCAGCCTGGAGCCACCAGCCCCGGCTGAGCTAGTGGCTTTGGCTGGGTCCACAGGTGGTCCCCAGAGAAGCTGCTTACGTCCTGGGAAGTGGTTTTCACTCACCTGCTTCTTGTTTCTCTTCTCTCTGCGAATGTTTAAAAAGCCCGTGTGAGCCTCCTAAACTGCCATGTGGGCTGCAGTGGGCAGGCCTCTTCTGGGGCCTGCTGCCCAGGTGGTATTGCCCCTACGTGGTCACCTCACCGATGGACCCCCCCTGTGTACAGCTCCTCGAGTCCGGGGTCGCTTCCCTTCACAGAAGGGGCTCCTTCTGCCCTCCTCGGGGCTCTCCAGGGGTCTGTTGGCCCTTGCATTCAAACCTCTTTGAGAATTTCTCAAGCAGATGCAGAGTCGATGCTTTTGCCTCTGAAATTCCCCAACAACCTGAAGAAGAACTCTGGACTCGTGTTTCCCTTGGTGATTTCTGGAGTGTTTGATTCCCCTTTGGCTTGGCGGGTCTGTGGCTGGTGGTAGGGTCCATCAGGAGAGGCCTAGCCTCAGTGGGAGGAGGGGGCTCTCAGGGGAATGTCATCCAGATCTTCACTAGCAGGGCTGTTGGAGCTTCTCATTCTCCTGGGCCGTGGCTTGTGCTCAGGGACTCCCTCTGAGCTCCTTTTCCCTCCTGGAGTGTTCCAGGCAGGTAGCCCAAGCATAGCTGCGTCCCCCTGTGGCTCCAGCAGTGATGTGTATGAAATAACAGCAGAGCATCTTTCTCCCTGAGGAATAAGGCAGAGAGCTTTGTTACAGGTTTCCTCCAAAGGGCTGTGTGGGACGCCACGTGTCACACCCCCAAGGTGCGTTCTCCAAATCCTATTTGGAGCCTCTGACCTCCTGGAAGTTTCCACAAAAGACCACTGCTCAGACTCTCCTCTCTCACTCCCCGCGCCTAGTACCTCTCCTGACTCAGCCCTCTCTCCTCACTCACCTCCTTCCCAGCCATCCACCTTCACCCCCACGGCCCCGACTTGCTGTCCCTTCCATGCAGAGCTCCCTGAAGGACAGTCTGTGTCACTCCCACTGCTTTTCTTGTGATAAAAGCACCACCCCTTCTCCTTCTCTAACTAAGGATGGGTCAAACCAATACTCCTAGAACAAGTGCTTGGGGCTTACTGTTGCTAAAAGTGGTAAATGCATTTGTTTCAAATCATATATTTTTTTAAATCTGTAAGTGACTACTTATGTAATTTTCCCTGAAATGGAACTTTGGGGACCTCTGAGCGTGTGCATGCATGTGTGTACATGCGTGTGTACCTATGTGTGTATCATGGAAGAATGCATGGCTAGCAAAGATCAGACAATTGTGCTCATTTCTCAGTAACCAAAAGCTTTATCGCTTTGGATCAACTTGACTGCTATATACTTTTAAATTGTTTTTATTATTTGTTATATATGGTTTCATGTACAGCCAAAGTATGGCTATAAAAAGTGACAGGGGCTTCCCTGGTGGCATAGTCGTTGAGAGTCCGCCTGCCGATGCAGGGGACAAGGGTTCGTGCCCCGGTCCAGGAAGATCCCACATGCCACGGAGCGGCTGGGCTCGTGAGCCATGGCCGCTGAGCCTGCACATCCGGAGCCTGTGCTCCGCAACGAGAGAGGCCACACAGTGCGAGGCCCGCGTACCGCAATTAAAAAAAAAAAAGTGACAAATACAGAAAACATAAAGAACATTTACATTAAACCACCCCGAGTTAATGAGGAACCTCAGAATGATCTGCAAATTTGCCTCAGTCATTTCTTCCAGATTCATAAGTGGTGATCATCTGATCCAAGTTCTTACATAGGTCTTCTAAATGTCTTTACTATGTCAAATGAGGTGACAAAAAAGGATGGGGTAGGGTCCACAGAAAATACAGAGAAAAATTAATTAGCTTGTCTTTTTATTGACTGGAAAAAATATTACCAGCAATGTGTTATTTTGAAGAACTTATAAATCTCTCTCTGAATCCTGCTTTATCTTATCATTTAGATAACATGTGAACATTACAAAAATAATGTTGATTTTTCTTAAGCTCAAAATGTGAGAATTCTAAAGATCAGGTCACAAAATACAATTTTTATCTATTTTTGAAGCTGATGCATATAATTAAGTTTCAGTTATGTTTTAAATATATGTTGGTCTCAGAGCCAAAATGTTGTTTTTTTATTTGTCAACAAATCAGTCTTTCTTTGCACAACTAATTTAAAAGAAGTGAAATGTTGTGCATAACTTGTGAAATGTGTCCTTAAATATAATGAACATTGTTAAAAATTGTCTTTTAATGCTCATTTAATATAATCTTTGAATAATATACTCATAAAATATTTAACTAAAAATCCTTTTTTACTGTAAGCCATGCAAAAATGATAAAGTGATTTTTTCTAATTGTAGGGGGTTGGTGAAATTATAGATTACTGTGAATAGAGTTCATTAGTCAAAAATGGGATTAGAAATGCCAATCTAAAGAGACAAAACCCAGGAACTCCCAGGAGCGAACGAGCAGGAAGAGGGAAGAGAGGCGAGCTGTGGTGGTGAGAATAGGGAGAGGCGGGCCCCACCTGGAACAGTGTGTAGCTTCTGCTTGGGCTCTGGGACGTACCCCTCTCACTCTCACCCTCCAGAGAGCGTCCCTACGGCAAATGCCAAAAGCTAGTCAGAGGGGAGGGCACTTATCAGTGTTACCTTTACCTCTTGTTCCCTGAAACTAAGCCACAATGAAAAGTACATCCTTCAAAGATCAAAACCCCAGGTGGGCAGCAGGATGCAACCCTGTTCCTGCAGCCACCGGTGAAGTGTGTGTCTCCCCAGACGGCAGCCCCGGAAGGTGCATCCCGAGGCTAATCCCCAGCTAAGCTGCTTTGCCAGCCTGCCTTAGATTAGACTGGGTGGACAGGGTGCAGGTGCCATCATTTCTGAGAACTGGCTGTCAGGTGGCATGGCAGGAGGATAGCAGGGAGGCAGGATTTCATCCTCTGCACCATTTGTGAGAGCTGGAAGGACCACAGGGCACTGGTCACCCAGGCCAGTTCTCTTTCGGTATGGGGGCCACAGGGAGGCCCAGAGATGGGAGGAGGCTTGCACACAGCCTCCTCGTGGCCCAAGAGGATCCCTTGTGTGCATTCTTCCAGGGAATCTTCAAAAGTGGTCTAGTTCAAAAGTACATGTTATTTAAAAGGTACCGATCACAGGATGATTGTGCCCTTGCCATGCCCTGGGAGATGGCTTCAGGGTCACGGGGAAAGGCTCTCGTGCGGGAGGACAGCTTGGTCTCGGGGAGGCAGCGCCGGCTGGGGAGAAGGCATATGTTCAGGGCAGAGGATTTACCTCAGGCAACAGCAGAAACCATCTACTGTGTTCAGGGCTCCGTGGGTATTTTGTGACCCATCCTGCGGGAACATTTATTTGTATCTATTCCAGTTGGTTGACCTGCCATAGCCCATCTTCAAATGTATCAATCCCAGGTACTATTATTTATAGAATCATTGACTCATGAGCTCCCCAAGGGCTCCCCTGCCAAGTGACTTCCCGGCTGCCGCTGGTCCCCTCCAGGGTCAGGAGCGCGCTGCCCCCATGGCTGTCCATCCCTCCAGGCACGGCCTGTCGGAGGGAAGGCCCTGCTCCACTAGCTCTTTCCCTCCACCTCCAGTTCCTTCTCCCCCTTGGAGTCACCCAGAGCACACCTGGCCTGCCTGCTGCAGGACAGGTACAGATGGTGACCACACCCTCTCCGTGGCCGCAGATAAACGCCAAAGCAGCAATAATGTCTCCTTCCGCTGCTCTTCACACAGACGTGTCACATTCTCTTAACATCTCGGTCACGCATCTCTAAATGGGCTGCAGTTTGTCCACATCCCATGGAAGGCGCGGCCTGAGAACCAAATGCAGCTCTTGGAGCGATGACCAGGCAGCAGAGGGCGGGGTTGCCAGCTCTTTGTGCCAAGATCTCTTTGAGCAGCTGGGCCCAGTTACAGCTGACAGCTCTTCTGGAAGCTTCTACGTTCTAGTGGGGATGTGCAGTTTGGCATGGGGGTGAGGCACGCAGGAGGGGTGGTGGAATTTCACCTGTAAAAGGACTACATGTGTTGTTCAGAAAGAACGTTTCTGTCCAAGGCCTTTTTCTGTCCTACAGAAAAGTACCATCACTCTTTTGCAGAGTGATATGGACTTGAGACATTATGTGATTTACTTAACGATACCCAGGCCTCCAGACTGGCTTTTCACGGACCAGTTGGCCACCACCAGAGGCACCTCTGGAAATCCCTTCTCTCTTTCCCGAGGACCTCATCGGAGCTCAGGATCCCCTGAAATTTGACACGAAAGCACCAGCTAATTACACAGCAGGATAATCGTGCAAGAGCCTCTTCTAAGGACAGTACATCCAGTTGATTTTAGGCTGAATACTTTTACAGCGTTCTGTGTTTACACCAAAATGGAGATGAACTTCACAATATGGCCGTTATCACAGGCAATGAATTAATCTGTCAGAAATCACTCTTTACTGAATGACTTCTTTAACCTGAGTTACCAGCAAAGTCTATCACAGTAGGAAGTCACGCTCTGAATGATGTGTCCTGATGAAAAATTGATATTGGTGGAAATAACATTTTTAAACATTCTAGGTATTAACAGTAACTTTGAGTGCTGCATGAGGCGCAGAGGGTGGCAGGTTCTGCATGTCCACATGCATGTCTGAGTTTGCAACCTTCAGCCGTGGCGTTCCACCGTCAGCAAAATTGCAGACGTTCCACGCCTGCGTATAGTCACATTACAATGGCTTTGAGGAGAGATGTCTCATGCGGTCAGGCATTTTGGTGTCACACTCAATTGGCTAAACATAGTCATTTGGTGTTCTATTATTGACAAATTTGGGTAATTCACCGACTGGGAAATATTTAAAGATAAAAATGTAAAATCCTGTTGGTTCATGAGCGAGGTCCTTGATGTCAGTTCTGTGACATATTTTTAAACACAGGAAGCTGTTCGGAAGGAATATTCTGGCATGTTGTGGTTAAGTAAAACGGTGTTGGGAGCCCATCAGCTGTCTGTCTGCCCATCTTCCTGTGCTCATGGAGATTCCTACCTGGGCAGCTATTTTATACCTGGGTGGCTCCAGTTTAATAGAGAATGCCATTAACAAGCGTACCAGACTGTGTCCCCGTTTGGAGCCCTGATGTGCCATCAGCATGCTCACAAGCTTGTTTCTTGATCGGTGTTGAAATATGTCACACCCAGACGGAGCGTTGCAGGCTGGATTAATGACAGAGCACCTGCCTCATGACCTCACCCACGACAAGCCTTGCAGAGGGAACAGAGTTTGGGGCTGTGTCTGCAGGAAGCCTTGCAGTGCCACCCTGGGCAGCCTCTAGGACTCTGCGTGGGCAGAAGTGGAGGGTAGCAGTGACTCTGGGACACACTGCCGTGTCTCTCTGTCCCCTGCATGTGGGGTTTGGGAGTTTGAGGCCCACGTTCCCCTAGAAATGTTTTTGAGATGCTTAGGGTCTGACATGGTCATAGGATTTTACTAGTTTTACCTAACTTGCATCCCTCCTTCCTTGTGTTCTGTAACCACTTTAACCTGTCTTATGTTATGTGGGTGTCCGTGTCTTGTCTCTTACCTGCCCATAACAACAATGACTGCACATCCTCTGTGTGCAGCCACCGTTGCCAGGGTGCATCTGGGTTATATTATCTGGGGGTCAAGAAGGGCAGCCCATTCTGCCCCCCATGCCCCTCACACGTATCATGTCATGTTCCCTGGACTGACTTGGGATCAATCCTCAGTGTACGTGGCTGAAAACGAGTCAAACAGGAGAGTAGGGCTGAGTTGTGAGGAAGGACCCTCCTCTCGTGCCCCAGAGCCTAATCACAGCTCAGCACACCCTGAAATTTCACAAGATTTCACAAGATGGAAGGAGTGATCTGAGGGCTTTAGCTCCCCCAACAGAACCAGCAGGGCCTCCAAATACTTCTTGTATTCGCTTTCCGAATGCCTCACTCTCTCTTTAAGGCACCTCTCTAGACAATCCCTGGAAAGTTCTGGGCTTCCTCTCTCAGCCCAGGCTGGAGTGAGGCTAGGCTCTGGGCTCTCTTCCTGACTCCTGCTAACGCAGGGTGTAACCTTGGCTGGGCAAATGCCTTCTCCTCTCTGGGCCTCAGCTTCCCCACGTGCACAAGGAGGGAGCTTGGAATGAATGACCCACTCTGAGTTCTGATTGTGAATGTTTGCTTCTCACCAACACAGGCCTGCCCTTGGACACATATGTACACACAAACACACATGTGTGCATATGTGCTCAGCTGGATCCTGATCCGTCACCAACGAGCTCAATGTCCTCTCCATGTGAGTCCCTTCTGTGTAGCCCAGGGAACCGTGGTTGCTGGCAGTGGGGCTGGGCAGCCACACATCCTGGGAGAAGCTGCCCTGTGCTCCTCACCATGTAAACCGCCATTCAGCCCCAAAGGATAGAGCAGCGCTCCCATTGTGGGTTCTCACCGCACTGTATAAGTGTTTCTCTCTTGCTTTGTAACTAATATCACTGCCCCACCAAAAGTTTAGAAACTGGAGATGCGGGGAAGAGAAATCACCTCTAATACCACTTCCCCAGCAGCTGCCACTATCATTTTGTAAGTTTCCTTCTAGTGATTTTTCAAACGTGTATTTGACATTTTTTTCACGCATGGCACCGAACTAGGCACTTTACATATATTAACTACTTGAATCTTCACAACACTCCGGCTGGATTAGGTGTTAATGGGTCCCATTTTATAGCAGAGAAAACTGACTGGAGGTTGAGTGGGTTGCTGAGGATATCTACCTGCTAGGGCTGGGATTTGAACCCCTGCCTTGTGACCCCAGAACCTCCCCGCCTTCCTCTAGCACAGTGGTTCTCCAGTGTTGCCTGTTTAACAATCACCAGGTTGCTGGGCCCACCTCCAGAGTTTCTGATTCAGTAGGTCTGGGCCTGAGATTCTGCATTCATAAGAAACACCCATGTGATGCTGACGCTGCTGGCCTAGGAACCACACTTTGAGAACCACCGTGCTGGTCGATACAGCTTCCCTGCGCAGACCTATTTCTGCGTCCTGATTCCCCTACTCATTCTGAAAGCATTGCCCTATGTTGCTCTTCGGCTTCACAGACATCAGTTTTAGCAGCTACGTGGTGTGGTGCATGTTCTTTAAAAGAAATCTATTGATTATTTGATGCCCTGGCATTCACAAACTATGTCTTCAGCTGAAAGCCCGGGAAAACCACCACAGTTATATCCCTCCTTGAGAAGGGCTCTCTGGGTCCTCCATCTGGTCCAAAATTGACAATACCTTGGATCATTACATCAGTCCCAATACTGTTTCCAGTTACCTAAATCTGTCCCATTCTTTAAGGCACCATTCGGCTTTCATCTCCACCAGGAAGCCCACCCTGCCTGCACCAGCCCTTTGGGATCTCTTCCTTGCTGAGCACAGTAACATGGGTGTTACTGTGGTTGATGGCCTCTTTTAGAACCTAGGAATGAACTCTGTCTCTTCTCGAGGTTGATCCTCGGCTACCGGAGCACAGACTGGCAGCCCTGGAAGGCCCTGGGTGGACACTTCATCATCATAGATGATGAAACGGAGGCTCAGAGGTGAAGAGACTTGTCCCAGGCCACACAGAGCCTTGGGACACACTTGTCCCTATCAACTCCATTTTGAATTAATTCATGACAACTATAGATTTGTTTTCTGACCTTCTAGTTGATTTACATTCACTGTTTAAAATGACATCCCAGATATCCCTACACCAAAGCACACAGACTTGAGACAGATGGGGTATGGCAGCTATCCCCCCACCCTGCCAACCAGCCTGGGGACTGCCCCTGGAGACACTGCCACCATCTCACCCAAGGGCCCTCTAGCACCCGTGCGGGTAGCCACTGGAGAAGGCGCCGGATCCTGGATCCTCTTCCAAAAATTTACAAGGGGTCCACTGGAGCCCAGGCACCCTCGGCTCTTCTGACTCCCCAGGGGCTAGAGCTGAGTTTACGGATGCCCTGAGTTTGCAGATGGGCCCTTCATCTGCAACTGTGACCTGTGTGCAGAGCTCAGGATGGAGTGAATAATGTGGAAGGAAGCCACAGCTGGTCTTTCTCTGTAGGAAGGAAATATGCCTGGAGGCTTATGTTTTTATTATCTAGCAAGTGTATTTTCTCTGAAGCAGGCTCAAAATGGGGCAAGGATGATTATTCCCTGCAGCCCCACCTCCACCTTCTCCTCTCGGGAGACTGTGACAGGCCCTCGGCTGGCCCTGCTCCCTCGGCCCCTCTACCTGCAGCTGCTCCTCAGTGGCTGCTGTGAATAGGGATGGTGGAAGACTATTCTTCATTTCAAATTTGCCCTTATGTTTGTCTTATTACAGAAGCAATATATATGCTCAGTATTTAAAAATCAGAAAATATGAACCAAAAAGAAATGAATGAAAATACCTCATAATACCAGCCACCCCAAAGATAACCACATATAAATCTGCGGGTATCAATTCCAGATCATCCTTCCTTTCTCCTTCTTCATGCTCTCATTTAAGATTTTTATGTACCTATAAACATGCTATTTGGTGTTATAGGGCTTTTTTTTTTTACCATAAATAAAATCATGCTTATGTATATTATAACGTGCTTTCTTCACTTAAGAGTTTCTTGGGCACCTTTGCATGTCAGTGCTTGAAGATCTAATTCATTCTTGTTAAATAGCATTCAATAATTAATAATGCCAAAACATTGATTTGCACAACCCTCTCTTTTTTTTTTTTTTTTTGCGGTACGCGGGCCTCTCACTGTTGTGGTCTCTCCCGTTGCGGAGCACAGGCTCCGGACGCGCAGGCTCAGCGGCCATGGCTCACAGGACCAGCCGCTCCGCAGCATGTGGGATCTTCCCGGACCGGGACACGAACCCGTGTCCCCTGCATCAGCAGGCGGACTCTCAACCACTGCGCCACCAGGGAAGCCCCACAGCCCTCTTTTGTTGGCTATTTATTTTCTGACTTTGCCCTATGAACATCACGCACATCTTTGTGTACTGCCCAGTTACCTCCAGTTAATTCACTGGGTATTTTTTAAACGGTGAAGCTTATTTATTCATTCATTCCAACAGATATTTACCAAGCTCCTGGTATATGCCAGCATTGTGTCACATGTGAGGACTGCAGTGGTACACAAGATCCCTATCCTAGCACTTCTAGAAAAGTGACATGGTTCATTTAAAATAAGTAAATTCACAAAACCACTGAAGATTGGGAGAAGTGCTCTATGAAATCAACAGTGTGATGTGATGGAGAGATGGAGGGAGCAGGCGTGGGAGCTGGTGTGGACCTCTCAGGTCAGAGGGCACCTCTCTGACGAGGTATGTTTGAGCCAAGACCTGCAAGAGAAGAAGCCAGGGCTGAGCAAGATGAACAGGGGCTGAGGCAGGAGGGGCTGCAGGGGCTGATGAGGGGGAAGGCGGCAGAGCGGAGGGAGCAGGGGACAACTGGTCTAAGAAGACGCCGGAGAAGTTGGCGGGGCCGGAGCGCTTAGGACCCAAAGGCTAAAGTCAGTATGTAGATTTCCTTCTGGGAACAATGGGACAAGGCAGTGGCAGGGGGATGGAGAGACAGGAAAGGATTTGAGATTTATTTTGGAGTTGGAACCTACAGGATGTGATGATGGGGCCTGGAGGGAGGAGCAGGGAAAGAGAGGAATCAAAGGAGACTTCTTGGTTCATGCACAAGGAGCCTGGTGCAGCCTCCCCTTTGATTTCCAGAGTCAGTGCCCTGAGCTGTCCAGACGATGCCAAGGGAAGGCCTCCTGAACTGGCCAGCTTCCTCTGTGGGGTTCAGAGCACCCTCAGGCCCACCAGCGTTTGCCCTCCCGCTGGTCTCTCTTGCCCCCTGCAGGATGGACGTGTGTGCCGGGCCTGAGTCTGTTTCCACCAGAAGAAGGGTTAGAAAGCCCACAAAGCATGTACTGAAATCTCTTTACAGAGTTACCAGGACACCTAAATTATGGAGGTCAGAGACCTGTTAGGATGCTGCCCAGATCCTGTTTTCCTAAGACTTTGCTGACTGACTGTCCCCAGGAGGGAGTGTGGGGTTGGGGGGGCGGGCCACAGGCTCACGCGTCGCCATGCAGTGCTGTTCAGGTGTCCTGGCGCCTGTGGGGTGTGGGACTGGGAAGAAACTGCATCCCCTGCAGTAACCGGGAGGAGAAGGGTCCTATAGGAGGCACATCACAAAGGCAAACAGATTGCCAGTCAGATTTTACAGAGCAGTGGTGATATCTTTTCAAAAGATAAAAAATGTTACCTTTGAAGTGCAGTAAGTTTTCTTCCTCTTTGAGGGTGCGCGTATAGTGGGGTGTGTGCGAGCGTGTGGTCTTTTAAAAAAGCCAGGCCCGTGGGGCATGGTCCCAAGTCAGGACCTCCGTGCTTTGACAAAGTGCAGAACCATGGTTTTGTTTTCTCTGTGGGAGAGGAAGGCCTTGCCCAAACCCCTCATCGGGTGAAGGTACCAGTCAAGAATGCAATCCTAATTAAAACCAAGTAGTCAGTAAATTACAGTTCCAGTGGACTGACGCTCTCCTGATTTCAGGCTCGGGCCTTTTAGAAAGGAAGGAAGAAAGAAAGAAACAGAAGAGCTTAAGATTCCTTCCCCCAGGCTATTTCTGGTGAACCAGTTACTGGGGTTTCATACACATCTTCACAAAAGGACTAATATGTGGGACAGATGAAGTGGCTTTGCAGGGGGCTGGGTTTTGACATGCTGGAAATGGTTGTCCTTAATGGGGCGAGACTGGCTGCACTGAGCCATTACCGTGATTAAATCGTCTTCTTCGGGGGCCCATTGGCTGTGGGTCCAGCTGTGAGCGGAATACGAGCGTCCCGCCATCGTATGGTCTGAGCGGGCTGTGCCTTTCAAGGCCTGGAGAGAGGGTGGGAGGAGTGAGTGTCCGTGGACATGGGCTGTCTTCCCACCTGCCTGAGGGAGGATCTGGGAAGTGGGGACAAGGGCCGGGCTGGGTGGGGCTGGCTGAGGTGTTGCCATAAATAAGACTTCACAGAGCTAACGGAAACATCACGCCGTAGTGCGACGTACTGGAGGCTAGTGTGAGGGGGAAACTGGGTGTGATGGAGAGGTGAGGAGGGGGATGATTAATTCACTGGGGACCCACCCTAAAAGGGGGCAGCCTTTGAGGGTGGCCTTTGGAATGAGGCCTGTCGGCAGCTTTGGCGGAATGGCGAGGTGCATTCTGAGGTGCGGGAACCGCAGGACCAAAGGCGTAGACGTGAAAACACTTGGTGCACGTCGAGGGCACAAAGTGAGGCCTTGGGAGGTAGGCTGGTCGGTGCTCCTGCAGGCCGTCCTACGGTCTGTCTCCTGTGCACGTGACTGATGGCATCACCAGAAAAATGGGTCTGTCGAGTGGAGGCTGAAGCTAGGCTGGATCGGAAAGAAGCTCCAGGCCACTGGGAGCCACACCGCCCAGGTGGACAGGACGGTCCTGACCAGGACAGTCCTAGTGGCCTTGGCACAGAATCAGCAGGCCTTGGGAATCAGCTTGGGTGACAAGGTCAAGGAGAAGTCAGCTCAACTCCCAAGTTTGGGGAATGAGCTGCTGCCACACGTAAATCAACTTTCTACTCCACTAAGTTTCTTCATTTAAGCGCCCAGACTTACATTAACTCTTTTTGGAAGAAGGCTCTCTCAACCGTGAGCAGTGAACATCACCTTCTGCCTTTTTCAGCAAAGAAGTAGAACATAACTTACCCACAGTTTGATGGGACAGTTGCTATGAGTAGTTGTAACTGTCCTCGTTGTCACAGGCCTCAAAGCCTGTTGAGGTGTTTGGGACCCTTTGCCCCAGCACTGAATGGCCCCAGGCTGTTGTCCTTAGCTAGATCTGGGGGTCTTCTCTTAAAAAGAAAAAAAAAAAAATCTATTACTTCCTCCACATTCTTGCTTCCCTTCTTTGCTTCCAGCTGTCATTTCTCAGTTGTAGAGCTTTTAGCACTCGTGCTCCTATTTCTAATCCACCCCAAGCTTTTCAAATCTACAACTCTTCCTAAAATAAAATAGACGGCCATTTTGATGGCTGTTTCTCTTGTTCACTGGCTGGTTCCTTCTTCCTTCCACCTCCATAGCTTTACTGCGGATGGTGAGCCGAGCACACGGGGACGTTTTTGCAGCCCTTTGGTGTGACCCTCAGTGCCTGGCACTGCGCTGAGCATGTTGTCCGTGCTCAGTAAACACCAGTGGATTTAAGAGAGGTAGATAGGCTTCTGTCTATTTTTCCATTGTCAAAGGAGTTTACCTTTCAGTCTCTGGTAGGCTGGCGTTCCAAAGCCACGCTGCAGAGCCAGTTCCTCCTCCCTTCTATGTGGTGTTACTTGTTTGGGGATTGCCGGCAGCCCTGTGGACGCCTGTGCTCCTGGAGCGGAGTCTCTCTGCCTTTCCTCATTGTCTGTGGATCTAGGGCACCGAGTGCTGCAGAGAGAAAAGCAGGTGAGTCACAGGTGTGGATCTGCTGGGTGGCTCTTGTCGTTAGCGAGACAAGCCACAGGTGTGCGTTCAGCGCTGGGAAGCAGGGAGAGGAGCCTTGACGATTTTCAGGGTCTCCGGTCAAGTTCATTACGTGTAGACTTGAAAATGCTGTGGAGATGCAGCCAGGCTTCTACAGCCATGGAGCAAATGAGAATGATTTCTGCTCTTTGCTGTGGGGGGCCACCATTGAAGCCCATGTCTTGCTAGGTCAACGTTTTCATGCCCAGAGCTATAAATTAAAACCTTAGACTTGGGTACCATCTCTCTGACGAGAAGCTGGGTGTGTTTATTCTCTTGCAGCTGCTAGGAACATTGTAGACTAGAAGGAAGAGGACAGAGGATGAATGATTTTAAGCATATCTTCCAAGAGGAATAAAACTGCAAACACAAATTTCCACAATCCGGACAGTAACCGCTTTCCACCTGGTGTAGCAAAATCTCATCACAAGATCAAGACTCTGAAAAATCAATCCCCCGCACTGTGGTTTAGCTGGGTCGCCAGCTTGACTGAAAGCCCTAGTTCAGCAGAATGTGTGGGCAAGGTGTAGTAAGTAGGCCAAGTCTATGGGAACCAGCATCTGAAACAACAAATTTGGGTGGCATCAACAATCATCCTAGTCTAGTAAACCACTGGGAGCAGTGGTTTATCTCAGAATCTCATTTAATGCCATGAGATTAAGATTGTTTTCTTGATACATCAGATTGCAATTGCAAAAATCCTGCAGCATTTTGGTATTCTGGCCCTCCCTCATTTTGATGTGTTCCTTAATGATTTAATCCCACTTCTGGATGAGTTGGAGGCATCCCTTTTACTAGAGAGACTAGGATGAAAGGCGCCATCGTTTATATGGGTGACATGGTTTTGTTTTCACAGATCCAGAAAGGACCTAATAAAGGACAGGCTCTGCTAATTATTATCATGAAGACGGCTGCTGAATAATTATTCTGAACCCAAAGTCAACACTTTTGCTGTATGTTCTCCAGTATTTCACTGGCTTATAGCAAACATCCTGTCTCAGTTTATATTCAGTATATTGCTGGGCAAAAATCCACCCCAAAACTTAGCTTAAAAGAACAACAGTCACTTATTTGCCCAGGATCCTGCAGTTTGGCAGGCCTCAGCCAGGACAGTTCATCTCTGCTCTTAATGATGGCAGCTAGGATGCCTGGACCGAGGCTGGAAGGTGCGTTTCCAAGATGGCTCATGGAGATGGCTGATGGATGGGAGCTCAACTGGAGCTGTTGGCCAGAGCCTCAGTTGTGGTCTCCCCATGTGGCTAGTGTGGGTTTTTCATAGCATGGTGGTTGGGTTCTGAGAGGAAGTATCTTAAAAGTAAAAGTTCCCAGAGGACAACCCCACAGTGCAAGGACATAAACTTCTGCTTGTGTCATGCTTGCTCATATCTCATTGGCTAAAACCAGTTACATGGCACGGCAGGCAGCATAACCATCCCTCCCCAAGATGTGCACATCCTAGTCCCCCAAAACTGTGGATATGTCATCTTTTACATGGCAATGGGGTTTTGCAGATATGATTAAAAGTTAGGGATCTTGAGATGGAGAGGTTATCCTGGATTATATGGGTATCCCAATCTAATCACAAGGGCCTTGTAGATGAAAGAGGGAGGCAGGAGAGCTAATGTCAGAGAAAAAGATGTGAGGACAGAATCAGAGTTTGGAGTAACACAGAGGTCGGCTTTGAAGATGAAGTGGCCACGAGCAAAGGAGTGCAGGCAGCCTCTCAAAGCTGAAAAGGCAAGGAAATGGATTCTTACCTAGAGCCTCCAGAAGCCCCTGCTTATACCTTGATTGTAGCCCAGTGAGACTCATTTCATACTTCTGACTTCCAGAACCATAAGGTAATAAATTTGTGGTTTTCTAAGCCACTAAGTGTGTGGCAATTTGTTACAACTGCAATAGGTAACTAATGCACATGGCCAAGCCCAGAGTCAGTGTGGGAGGGATGTACCCAGAGTGAATGTGGGAGCCTTGGTTCATTGGGGGTTCACCAGGGTAAAAGCTTACCCTTCAAATCAGGATGCATTTTACAAACCAGAATATCCTGGGGTTTTCATCAGGAAGTTACCTTGCTCAAAGTTAAATATTTTATGGTGCCTTATCATAATTTTCCTTGGTCAAGATGAGCATTTAGTTATCTATGTTCTATAGTTATTTCAAGCTAAAATTATTACTGCCATGCTGAATGAGACAGCACTTTAGGACCTTGTGTTGGAATTAATCTAATATTCTTTTTCCTTTCCCCAATTTTTATTATGAAAAATTTAAACAGAGAGAAAAGTTAAAAGACTAGTACAATGAATTTCTGGATACCTACCACGTAGATTTGATCATTGTTAATATTCTGCCATATTTGCCTAATTTATATGTGTGTGCATATTTATCTATCTACAGATAGATTGATTACATAGATGATAGATAGATTGATAGATACATACATACGTATATACACACATACATACATAGGGAGAGAGGTGGGTTTTTTTTGTGGAATCATTTGAAAGTTTTAGACGTCACAACCCTTCATCCCTAAATACTTTAGCATATGTGTCCTAACTATAGGGACATTCTCCTACATTACCACGTGGCTATTATCAACAGCTAAGAAAATTAATAATTCCCCACTATTACCCAACATTTGGTCTATGTTCAAATTTCCCCAGTGGCCAAAACGTATGTCTTTTATAGCTTTTTAAAAATCCTTTCATACATAGCATTTATGTATCTCTAATACATTAGAGATGTGGACATCTCTAATCTCTTACTCTAAAACAACCCTGCACCTTTTTCCTCCTTTCAGGACATTGACTTTTTGAAGAGACCAGGCTAGTTGTGTTGGGAACGTCCCACATCCTAGTGTTGCCCAGTTATTTCCTCCCAGTGGTGTCCGACTTGTTCCTCTAGCCACTGTATCTCCTGTAAATTGGAAATTGGGTTTCAAGGCTTGACTGGATTCAGGTTTGTTGACTCTTTCGTCAAGAAAACTTCATAGATGATGCTGTGTCCTTCCGCATGGGCCTCACACCTAGAGGCTCATAAATGTCAGGCATCCCCTATTGGTAAAGTTAACGTTTAATCACTGGGTTAAAAGTGGTGGCCATCAGATCACATCGTTGCAGAGGTAGGTTTTTCCCTCTGTAATTGCAAGTAATCTTTGGGGTGATATTTTGGCACTGGAAAAATATACTGTTTCCAGTAACTTTTTGCCTAATGGCTTTTGCATCCCTCAAGGACCCTTACCCAAGCCAGTTATTTCAGGTGTAGAATGGTGATTTTTTCTAATTCTATCATTATTTCTACATTTATTAGCTGAAATTAACCCCTCCCTGATTTTAGGCACAATATGTCCCAGACAGACCTTGTATTTTCACTGTTCCAGACCTAGAATCAGCCATTTTCCTGAAGAACCTGGTTCTTTTTAGTGCAGAATTTAAAACCATCATCTTAGGCCCTAGGGATGCTCATTCTAAGTCCATTTAGTGCATAGAGCCAGGAAATATATTTATTTAACAAGCTGTGTGGTTCAAATTGATATTTCCAATTCAAATTTAACACTCAAGCCTTTGTTTCTTCTTATTTATATTTGTATCTCCTCAAACTGAACTTTTGAATCCTATACATTAACATATTTACTGTTTTGTACCTAATACACATACACACATGAAATAGTTTTCATCTTGTTAAGACCAATACTATTACTAACAATAAAACTGCTGAGTGACGTTTCTCTTTATATTTGTTTTGACCTTAGAATAGATCCTATTATGAAAGCACGGTCAGAGTACTGTGTTCCAAAGTCATTCTTTGTGTGATTATGTTATCAATTTGATAAACAGCTTCATTTGTTGACATTTGGATTATAAGGTTTAAATTAAATTAATCCTCTTAAATTAAATTTTTTGGGAAAATGTAAAACATTTACATGGTTTAAAAGTCAAAACTGGGGGCTTCCCTGGTGGCGCAGTGGTTGAGAGTCCGCCGGCCGATGCAGGGGACGCGGGTTCGTGCCCCGGTCCAGGAAGATCCCACATGCCGTGGAGCGGCTGGGCCTGTGAGCCATGGCCTCTGAGTCTGCGCATCCAGAGCCTGTGCTCCACAGCGGGAGAGGTCAAAACTGTGTAATGAGGTAGCCTCACAGAAATTTTGATTCCACACCTGTCTTTTTCATCACATCCCCCGACATAGGGAACCCTTTTGTTAGCTTCTGGCTTGTCTTTTTTGTATTCACTCTCACTTCCCCTTCTTTCGTAGACACCAGTAGCACAGTGTCTGTGCTCTCCCTCACCTTGTTGTGTCCACTTTTCGTACCGCCTGGAAGCCACGCCACTCAGCCCATTGGGGCTGTGCTGCTTCTCCCTGTGTGTGATGCGCCTCCTCATTTCAGTGGATTCAGCCAGTCCCTACCCACGGGCTGCTGGGTTGTTTCTGATCTTTTCTTTTACCAGCAATGCCGTAATAAGTAATCTCTAGCGTGTGCTTTCTCACACAGGAGAAGGTATATCTTCAAGTGGGATTAATGGGTCAAAAGATAAAATCACATGCAGTTTCTCGCCAGGTATCACTAAATTCTGCTCTCTGGGGGTTGGACCATTTGGCACTCCCCCAGTGATATGTGAGAAGGCCTGGGTCTCCACAGCCTTAACCACAAAATGCTTGTCACACTTTTGGATTTTTGCCAATATGATGAGTAAGAGATGGAATTCCAGTTTAGTTTTCATTTATATTTATCTTATTATGAGTAAGGTTGAGCATTTTTTCAGGTCTAAGGGCCATTTCCCTTTCTCTCTGTAAACTGTACACACCCTTTGTTTTTCTGTCAGACGTTTGGTCTTTATATTCTCAATTTTCAGAGACTTTTTTTTTCATATTAGAGAGATTAGACCTTTGTCTGATAAAAATTGCGAGTGTTTTCCTTTCTGAGTTTTGTCATTTGACTCTGCTTGTTGTATTTTGCCATGCATTTGTCTTATTTTTATGTAGACAGAGGTATCAATCTTGCATTACCTCTGGATTTTGAGTCATAAATTAGAAAGGCTTTTCCTCTCCCAGGTTATCAAGGAATTCACCCATGTCTTCTTTTAGTTCACAAGTAATTCCATTGTCTGTTTAGATCATTTAATCCATTCAGAGTTTATTCCGATGAATAGTACGAGATATGGATTCAAATTTAGGTTTTTCCAAAAGGCCATGCATCTTTCCCCCAAAGGGTTGAGATGCCACCTTCATCATATACAAAATTTCCACACATACTTGGGTCTACTTGCCAGTTTTCTATTCTGTTCACGGATCTATCAGACCTGAGGTTCGTGAAGATCACCTTGACCCGCCTCTGGGTGGAGAGACGGTGTGTCTCTGTCACGTCCTTCCATTGTCCAGGGTCAGCCCAACCCCAGAGGATGAAAGCTCCTGACTAACCGCTTAATCTCAGCATGGAGTAGCTGCGGTCCGTAGGATCAGACTGTGATAAACATCACAGCAGACTCTCAGCAACCCAAATTGTACCAACAGCTTTGGTAAGGGCAACAGTACTTACAGAGAGAGTCTAGGGAACAGCCAGTGCATCTAATCCTCAGGGGTGGATGCTCTGAGAGCTCTTCCCTGGTCATGCTGGACACTTAGGTACCGTGTACCAGTCTATACTATGTCAACTCCCTGTGGAATTGCTCTTTTTTTTCTTTTATTTTTGGCTGCATTGGGTCTTCATTGCTGCACGCGGGCTTTCTCCAGTTGAGGTGAACAGGGGCTACTCTTCATTGTGGTACGCGGGGTTCTCACTGCAGTGGCTTCTCTCGTTGCGGAGCACGGGCTCTAGGCGTGCGGGCTTCAATAGTTGCAGCGCGTGGGCTCAGTATTTGCGGCACGTGGGCCGCAGAGCACGTGGACTTCAGTAGTTGCAGCACATGGGCTCAGTAGTCGTAGCTCGCGGGCTCTAGAGCGCAGGCTCAGTAGTTGTGGCACACGGGTTTGGTTGCTCCGTGGCATGTAGGATCTTCCCAGACCAGAGATCGAACCCATGTCCCCTGCATTGGCAGGCAGATCCTCAGCTACTGTGCCATCAGGGAAGTCCCTGTGGAATTGCTTTTGGTGAACAACCCTTTAGCGACTGGTTGTGGTCCTATTTTGAGGGATGTGCTAATGAAAAAACCCTGTGAAACTCAAGGGTATTGTTGAGCATTCACTATACCATTCTCTCCCTTCTGGTTTTATCTTATTTTCCCTGTATTTATCCTGATTTCCTGACATTATTTTACTTGTATATTTTTTAAATGCATTTTTGCAAAATGTTTTGAAGCAGAGAGATATATTTTCGAAGGAAAAGGGAAGGAAGGGAATCACAAGAAGGATGGTTTTGCACTGCTGAAATATGTAAACAATGCACCATCCTTGATTTCAGGCTAGATTTACTGTACTTTTCAAAGGAACTTCTCTTTGACAGGTTTACCTAATGCAGAAAAACACCTTTGCTTACGGGTCAAGCAGCTTTCATCCTTTAAATCTTACCAGTTTAGATCAGAGAGGAATAAATGCAGAAGGATTTTAAAGGCTGATACAGGTTCAGACAAGTGTTTTTAGTGACTAAAGTCAGCTTGAGGCATTGGTGTTTGACTTTATTGAACACATCTGCACCCTGACTCACCTTTGCCATCGTGGGCCTGCACTGGGGTGAGAGCTGCATTGCCTGGTGGACCAAACGCAGACCCTTCTGCTGGCATTTGTTACCATGTGGTCTCTATCTCCCCCACTTCCTGATCTTCCTCCTTTGGTCCAGCAGCCCTTCGAACCTGTGTGGAGACCACACCACAGCTAGGAAGTCTCGGCTGCCTCATTCCCTTTAAATTCCCCTGCTCCAATCTCCCCAGCCCTGGGCTCTGCTTATACCTTAGGTGATGAAGTCGACCTTGCTTTCCTGCTTCAGAAATTCATTCACCTTTCTCTCAGGTTTGTCAGAAACCCAGAGTGAGGACTCCCTCTGGAATTGTTTTTGGTGAACAACCGTTTAGCGACTCATCATGGTCCTATATTGAGGGATACGCTCAGAAAAAAACCCTGTGAAATTCAAGGATATTGTTGAGTATTCACTATATACCATTCTCTCCCTTCTGGTTTTATCTTATTTATCACAGTGTCCTGTGACATCAGTCCTGTGGGTAGAACATGACCTTGCCCTTCAGTGGTGCTGAGAAAGATGGTTGCACTCATGGTGCAGGCTCTGCAGAGGACACAGTGAGAGGGGAGCCGTGGTCCCAAGACTGCTCCGTGGGGAGGCCCAGAGCTATAGGTAAAATAAACCTCAGAATTAAACTCCTGCCACCGAAGTGGTTTCTGGACACTGGAAACGGCTAGGTCAAAGCATGCAACTTCCTCCTGTGTTCTCCTACACTCATCATCTTCCCAAAGTGATGACACTGCCCTCTGCCCCTCCAGACGTGTCTTCCTGTGGTGTCTTGTCTTCCCTGTTCTTTTAAATGTTTGAAAAGCTTTGCTGGAGTCATTGCTTGGGAGGTGCCTGCATTTGTTGCATTCAGTCAAGCATCCTTGCAAATATAAAAAGTCGCACATCAGCCTGTCGTGTCTTCTGAACACTGACGACTGCCTTGGCTCAGACCCAGCTGACCCTTTGTGGCTGGCCACGTGCCCCTCAGTCTCAGTACTTAGGCCATTGTCATGTCATTATTCCTTATGCGAAGACCCATTTTCCCTTATCTGAAAATCTGAAATAGGAAAAGCTCTGGAAGCAAGAAGTCATTTGACAGCAAAACCTGGCCTAAACTGACATGAGGCCACTTAGAGTCCTTATTTATCCCAGTAAATGTAAATATCCATACCTTTTACTATAGAATATTAATATGTCTGATTCTGGGTGCTATTCCAGAACCTCCTGGAAGTACCATGATATGTGGCATTCATATTTTGAATTCCAAAGCAGATCTGATCCCAAGGATTTGGGATAAGGGTTTGTGACCTGTATAAAACCAGAGGCTGGAGATGCCTGTCATTTCACTCCGTGTGACTGACAAGGTAATTCATGGAGACAAGTGACCCACTCCAGGAAGAGTGAAAGTGTATGATACCCAAGACTTTGAAAATATCCAAACTCAATCAGTATACTAAGAGCTTCCGCATCCTTGGAAGATCCACAAGACATGCATGAAGTCTAGAAAAATGTCCTCAAATCAGAATGTAACTGGATGTCTCACAGTCCCCATAATTTGTCATTGCTGGGTGCCCTGATACCAGCAAGTTTCTAGAAATCTAACGATATTAACATTTAAAATGCTTTTCATGCTCACTTCGGCAGCACATATACTAAACGCTTTCCATATGCCAGGCACTGTTCTAATTGCCTAATATGGGTTATCTAGCCAAATCCTTGTGACAACTCTTTGAGGCATAAAACATCCCTATCCCTTTACAGATGAGGAAACTGAGGCCCAGAGAGATTAAATGTATCTACTGCAGTTCAGAAGCCAGAAAACAGAACCTCTCTGGCTATTTAAGCAGAGATTACCAGAGGGGATTGGGAGTTTCCAAACTCATTGGGAGGACAGGATCTAGGCTCAGCCTCTAGGAATGATTGCCAGCTCAGTGCAGACTGGACCACCAGGGCTGCTGCTTCCACAGGTGGGAAGGTTGGGAATCAGGACCCCACTATGGGAACTATGGACCTCAGAAACACCCACCTTCACTGCCATCCAGGGACCAGGAGGGTTCATGGAGACCATTGGCTTCAGAGTTGTATCTGCTCCGTGGGTATTCTGCCTTCCAACACACCCACAAAGACAGTGACTGCTCTCCTCGCCCCTGTTTGGCAGGAGAACAGCAGAATCTATGGCCATATGGCCCCCACCTCATTTCCTTGGCCTCTCAGATCATATACAAGCACATCTGCTGGGTAGAACCTAAAACACATCTTGATCCCTGGAGGTGCAAGGGAGTAGGCCATTTTAACTTTCTTGACTTTCAAATACAGGAGGAAGTTTGAATGGATGTTGGCTGAGCCAATCTATGGTTTCATGCATTAACTAACTTCTCAAAGATGGCGTAGGAGGTGGTACAACCAGGATTTGAAGCCAAACTGTCTGGCTCCAGAGTCTAAGCTCTGTAAATTCCACTGCCTCTCCATGAGCTCATGGCTGGCCTGGCTGGCCCACCATGACGTGTCTCCTCTGTGCTCTCTTCCTTCCGCAGGTCTACAGCTGGTCCATGTGTCTGTATGGTTCAAAGGGGGCCTCTAGCACTGAACCCTGAACTTGGGGGGGGCTGAGATTGATGATCTTCATCTGCCCTGGACTATCTCTGTCTGTCCTGTACTGGCTGGGTGAATCAGTTACCTATTGACCCAACAGTACTATGCAACAAGCCACCCAAAATCTCAGTGACTGAAGACAATAAATACCTAGCATTGCTCATCTAGTCTGTAGGATAACTGGTTCTTCTGGGCTTAGCCAGGTTCCTTCATATCTCTGTGGTCAGCTATAGGTCACCTAAGGTGGCTGTGTTATCCTGGCTGGCCTCCCTCAGACTTGGGTTTAGCTGACAGATCTCTAGCTGGGTAGGGTGGTCTCTCGTCTTCCAGCGTGTTCTTATAGCAGTTCTTGAGAAGTGAGAAAGTGGGAATGTGCGTGTACTTTTCCAAACTAAGTCCCATGGCCATGCTCAGGGTCATGGCAGAAAGGGTACTACAAAGTTCCAGGGCCAAGGGTATGGATTCAGGGAGGCTATCAGTTGGGGCCATCAACCTCAGGCACAATATTTAACCTCTCAGACAAGCCCATGCACCTGGTGCCATAGAAAGCACTGCTTAGAGGCTTTCCAAGGGAGGCATGGAGGGCCAAGCCTTCTGGAAGCCCACAGCATGCAATCTAATGCAGAATTCAGCCCCCGGGGGCTGTTCGGCAATGTCCTGCATAAACTAAATCGCCTGTTCTTTCGGCTGGTTCGGTTCTGTGCTCAGGCCAGACTGACCGGCTGACTCGGAGACACAGCCCTTAACTCAGGTCCTCCACTTAACCGAGCCGCTGCTCAACAAAAACAGTCTCTTGACATCTAAAGCGGCATGTCCGCTCGCTCGCCAGTTAAAAGGCTCATGGGGCTTCCCTGGTGGCGCAGTGGTTGAGGGTCCGCCTGCCGATGCAGGGGACGCGGGTTCGTGCCCCGGTCCGGGAGGGTCCCACATGCCGCGGAGCGGCTGGGCCCGTGGGCCATGGCTGCTGAGCCTGTCATCCAGAGCCTGTGCTCCGCAGCGGGAGAGGCTGCAGCAGTGAGAGGCCCGCGTACTGCAAAAAAAAAGGCTCATGTCCTCAACGTGACAAATACCAGGGAAAACAATTCTGCGATTCAGAACACAGGTGGGGAGAATATGAGCGAGGTTATCATGAACCAAGCGCCGGCCTTTCCTCGGCTTTCATCTGGCTTCTCAGTGAGACGGCACATCTCTCCCAAGATTTCCCGGGTCATGCTGGCCGCTCTGCCCGCGCAGCAGGGTCATGTGAAGGGTCAGGGTTGTTTTTCTGTAGCTTAGATTTCGGCAGGCAGATCTTACATTTTCTTAATCCATATTTAATAGCCTGACAGTGCTGCCCGGTGGCTGTGCTGTGAGGACAGAGCGGAGACCGAGGTCCTCCCCGTGCAGCCGGACCCTTCGGTCCCCCTTTCCCTGCAGAGCAGGAGGGGCTGCCCCAGGCCCAGGCCTGAGGGTCAGGGAGTAGCTCTGATATTGGAAGACTCTAAGTAAAACAGGCATTCCTTCCAGTTTTTCATCTGGATCCATTTCCCTTAGTTGTCTCCCCAGACCCCCAGTTGAAAGCAGAGTCGTATATTCCTTGGTTTGCTTCTCAAGAAATTAATTTTAACTAAGTTAAAAAAAAAATTAACAGCTTTATTGAGATATAACTCACATCCCATACAATTCACCCATTTAAGGTGTACAATTCAATGGGTTTTAGTATATATTCACAGATAGGTGCAACCATCACCACGATCAATACGTTCATCACCGCAGAGAGAAACCCACACCCTTTAGCAGTCATTCCCCGTTCCCCGCCCCCAACCCCTGGCAACCACGAATCTACTTTCTGTCTCTATAGATTTCCTTATTCTGGACATATCAAATGAATGGAGTCATATAATATGTAGTGTTTTGTCACTGGATTCTTTCGCTTAGTTTAAACAAGGTAAATTTTTTCAAGTTTTGCCTTTGAAGGCAGATGAGTAGGTTTGAATCCTGACTCCACAGCCCTCAGGCTGTGTGGGTTTAGGCAAATGGCTTGACCTCTCTGAGCTTCGGTTTCCCCATCTTAATATGCAGAGTGCTCCAGTGTTAACACACATAAAAGCTTTGAGCTGTGCCTGGGACACAAGCTTCAGTAAATGTGAGTTTTTACCATCTTTCTTGTCCTGATTGTCCCTGAAGACCTTTCTAGCTCTGTTTGGGGGGTTTGCCTCTCTGTTTGCATTCCCTCAGCAAACATTTACTGCAGTCTGCACAGCTCTCCCCACAGAGGCTGCACCTGTGTCCCAGGAACTGGGCAACCCTGTGTGTGCCTTGCAAGTCCTCACCCATGTGTTGAGCCTCCTACACACCACCACCTCTTCCCAAGGCAGTCTGATGGCCCCTCTTTGGGCTTTGAGGTTCAAAATAGTTCTGGGAATGTCACCTGGAGGGTCTCCCCTTTGTATCCTCAGTATTTCTACTCTGCAGTTGGAAGAGGGTAAGTATAATCACATCCCTGGTTGAAAGGGACCGCTCTGCCTTTGCTCCTACTTGCCGATGTGCAGTAATACATTAATGTTAATATTATTAACCATAAAATGACACAAACACCCTTAGAAAGATCACAGGATAAAATAAAGGGAAATCTATCCCTCAAGCCTGAGATACTTACTGACTTCCTTCTGGAGTATTCGTCTTTCCATCTCCAGGTGGGTAGAATTTTATGAGACCAAGTGGACTCTGTTGAGACTCTGAGAAGACAGATTCCCCCACCCCAGAATGCTAAAGCAGCATTTCTGTGTCACCACCCCATTTACACTGGGACTGTGGTTTCTTTGTGAGTTTTTATGTCTTTTCCACGTCTCCCCTGAGAGCCTGTAAACTTCTAAAGAACAAGAACTGTGTTGTCTCCTTTTATAGGAGTCTGTGTTTCATAAAATAAAATAAGTAAAAGTAAAACTTTTTAAATGTTTCTTATCTATGCGCACAACGTTCTCTTATTGATGTGACCATCCGGTATCTCTGGAAATTGTCTTGCAAACACTTGCCTACCCCCATGGCTTAGTCCTCATGTCTATCCAGCAGTGTCTTTTGCCCCCAGAACCACCTGTGCTGTGATGACAGCAAAATGCGGCAGTGGCCAGCGTAGGGCTGAGAGGCAGGATTTCTCTGAAGCTTGAGGATTTTGTTTGCTTATACGGCATCTCCCATATTGAGACTTTTCAGAAATACTATTGAAAATAAAAGTTTCCTCCCTGCCATGTGGGAACTCTGGGAAAAGAACCCACCCTCTATTCTAGGCCTTTGCTTTATTTCATTCACTCAGAGGATGAAGGAGAAAGCATTTGGTGTCGTAACCAAGGCATCGTCATGGCCTGAGATGGGGCTGTAATAAATAATATAGTGGCTAGCGTTTACTGAGTGCCTACTGTGTGCCAGGCCCTGCTCTAAACATCATAGCATGATTTCATCTCACCTTAACAAAACTCTATGAAGAAGAGATGCTCATTTGCCAATAAGGAAATGGGGGCACAGAAAAGAAACACAACCTCAAATGTCCCACAGCTAGTAGCACTGGAACCAGGACTCCTGCCATACTGGCCATATCTGAAAACACAGAATAAGAACATCATTTTCAAAGTTCAGTCTGTCTTCTTTCTGTTTTGAACCATCCCTCATGGTGGGCAAAGCATGTGGCCCCATTTTCCTACCAGGGTCTCATAAGCATCCTTTTGAGGTCAGGAGCATGTCACAGGGGCCCAAGTCTCCAGGGGGTATAGGTCCAGGCCTTGGGTGCACTCATTCCTAATCTCTCGCATTGGTTGCTTCTTTCTTAACATTCAAAAATAAAGGAAGGAACTTATTAAATCTGCACAACAGTCCCACGGAGTTCAAGCATTAGCATCCCCACAGAGGTCAAGAGATGCTCTAGGGCTTCCCTCGTGGCGCAGTGGTTGAGAATCTGCCTGCTAATGCAGGGGACACGGGTTCGAGCCCTGGTCTGGGAGGATCCCACATGCCGCGGAGCAACTAGGCCCGTGAGCCACAACTACTGAGCCTGCGCGTCTGGAGCCTGTGCTCCGCAACAAGAGAGGCCGCGATAGTGAGAGGCCCCTGCTTGCCACAACTAGAGAAAGCCCTCGCACAGAAACGAAGACCCAACACAGCAAAAATTAATTAATTAATTAATAAACTACTACCCCAACATCGTCTTTAAAAAAAAAAAAAAAGAGATGCTCTAGATTAACTCGGGCTGGGAAGTAGCGTCCCCACCTTAGAGCATTGCAGGGCACGTTTGTGGGCCAATTGTTTTCCACACTTGGTCTAGGGCAGGACGTCTGTGAGTGTAAATAGGGGGAATATGTGGCTTTATTTTCCCAGTGAAAGCTGGCACTCCCTCGATTCACAAATGTAGGCGACAAGCCACAGTAGTATGTGGATTTGTCACCCGTAAGAATCACAGATATTAATATATTCCTCCTTATTGCACAGGCCTCAAAATATCATTTACATTTGTCACTACTTTGAAATTACGGTAGTTTTAAAGATGATGCTAGACTTCATTATTTAATGCTTTAATAAAGAAGGGCATTTACTACATGAACATTTTGTTTTTTAATATTCTGATAACTATACTTAAACGTAACTGGTTTCTTTTATCATCCTATGTGCTTTATTTTATGTATTCAAAAGCATTATTCTGAAAAGGGGTCCACAGGCTTTCACCAGGCTGCCAAAGGTGTACACACACACACACACACACACACACACACACACACACACACACACACACACACATATCCTCACTGAGAGTGGTGGGGGCATTTTCCCTAGAACCAGAGCCCCTGCCACGTCCTGGCAGCCCAGTTCTGTGAGCATCTCGAGGAATGGAAACCACTCCTGACTCATGGCAAAGACACTGCTTCGTTTAAGCCAGAGAAACATGATTTATTACCAGCATGTTTTCAGTTCCAGGCGATGCCTTGAAAAGGTCAGCTTATATGAATGTTTAGAAAAAGAAGATTATAAAATAAGAGGGACTTGGTATTTGGGTTTTGGTGTTTTTTTTTTTTTTTTGACGAAGAAAATTCAGTCTCGCTCTTACAATGGGCAAACTCCTGTACTCTTTACTTGACCTGCATTTACTCTTTAAGAAGGAAGATGTCTTAGAACCGCTTTTGGGGAGGAGATGTATGTCACGGGGATTTTACAGCACTTGAAACCAGGGCAGTGAGCCCTAAACATGGGACCAAAGGCCCACTTGCCATGTACTGGCCAATGGAAATGGCAAATTAGGAGAACATGTCTGCTTTGAAGGGCCTGTTCAGTGCCTGATTGTTTTGTATTTGTTTCAGCTGATGGCTACTCTTTTCATTAGGGGCTTTTAACCGGTGAGTCATCTTTTGAAAATACAAATTTGATGGAGCCAGTTCTTTTAAAACCTCTGTTGCCTCCCCCTTGCCGGAGGAGAAAGTACAAAATCCTTAACCTTACGGCCAGGCCCTTTATGCTCTGACTGCGGTCTCATGTATCAGACTCTCCCTCCTCCCCTCCCCTCCCCTCCCCTCCCATTCACACAGTGGTGGAGACTCACTGGATTTTAGTGTACAGTGAGCTTTGTAAAAGAGTAACCTAGTATGTTTATTCTTTATTTCATATAGTAATTGTTTTAAAAATAACTTTATTTTTGTGCTTAGTGGGATGGATTTTATTTAAACCCCCAGATTTTCAATTGGTCTGTAAAATGTACAGTCTCGATGTTTTGTATAACTTGGATAAACATTCTTTACAAAATCCTGGGCTTATTTTTGAAAAGATGCAGATTATACATTTTAAAGCAGTTATTTATTCTGCTTTTTCTGTTCCCTTTTCGAATCATATCAGACAACTGAATAATCATTTACTTACTTCATTTGCACAGTCTCTATGATTGTCAGAATGCTCAGCTCATAGGTCTCTGATTTTTGCTGTCCCTCTATTCTTGCATTTTTCTACAATCCTCCCTCTTGCCCAGATCTCTTCCACAATGAGTGTGCTTTTTCAATTCCATACGACCACTGTTTCTTGGTGCCTGCCTCCCACCAGACTCTATGCCAAGTGCCAGGTGTAGGGGGTGGAAGAAACAGCCAGGCTGCCTTTCTCTCGGTATCACATTCCACAGAGCCTGGCACTTATAAAGAACTAAGGGTTTTATGCTGAGTTTGACAACTTATAGAAGCAGAAGGTGGGGGCCCATTTATATTTTTTCTCAAGTCCACACCCCATGTGCAATCAGTTTGTAGTCTCTGGAGATAAACTTACTGTGAATTTATTAAGACCTCCCTTTGATGCCTCCAGAACAGACGCTTCTCGTGTCTGTTGCTTTTGGTAAAGTTGTTGCCTTTAGTCCCTTAAATAATCAGCAACAACATTTTGTTTCACCCCTAAAGTTAGACCACTTCTACGAAGTCTGGCCTTTCATGACCGATTTACAACAGTCTGTAAAGGAGTTAACTAAATATATATTTTATAAGTGCCGTGTAATTCAGAGTTACAGTTCAGGTCGAAAACAAGGCTTGTCAGCTTAACCTATTTTAACTTAAAAGTGTTTGTAGCTTTGTTTAGTTTGATTAGTTGTTGGTTGGTCTACTGTTACTATCATCATTGCCATCATCATTGATTTGCCCATCTGTTTTCAGGGAAGGTTTTTGTTAAAACCAAATAAATAAATAGAAATCCAGTGAATGTAAGATAGTTTTGGTTATGAATTGTATTCATCTTTCTGCTCAAGAACTTCCTCTGAGGGTAGACAAGTTTGCCATTGGGTGAAGCGTCCGTGGAGGGATGGTCTCCTGCTTCCCTTAATTCTACCATGACATGGTCAAGCATGCTCTTCGGCTCATTTGTTAGCCCCTGTTATACAATGAATTATGTCTCCCCAAAATTGATATGTCAAAGCCCTAACCCCCAGGACCTCCCAATGTGACTGTATTTGAAGATAGGACCTTTAAAGATGCAATTAAAGTTAAGGGAGTCAGGGCTTCCCTGGTGACGCCTTGGCTGAGAGTCCGCCTGCCGATGCAGGGGACGCGGGTTCATGCCCCGGTCCGGGAGGATCCCATGTGCCGTGGAGCGGCTGGGCCCGTGAGCCATGGCCGCTGCGCCTGCACGTCCGGAGCCTGTGCTCCGCAACGGGAGAGGCCACAACAGTGAGAGGCCCACGTACCACAAAAAAAAAAAAAAAAGGGAGTCATATGGATGGACCCTAATCCAATCTGACTGGTGTCCTTAGAAAAAGAGGAACTTTAGACTCATAGAGACACACCAGGGATGTGTGGACACACAGAGGAAAGACTGTGTGAGGACACAGTGAGAAGGCTGCCATATGCAAGCCAGGACGATAGGCCTCAGGAAAACCCAGAGCTGCTGCACCTTGACCTTGGACTTCCAGCCTCCAGAACTGTGAGAAAACTAATTTCTGCTGTTTAAGCCACCCCATCTGTGGTATTTTGTCATGGTAGCCTAGCTGACAGAGATAGCCACCAAGCCTATTTCAAAGGATTCCACTTCTGAGCAGATTCCAGTGTGATGACAAGAGCCAGCATCCCCTCCATTTCTGTAAGTGGAGAAGCCAAGGCAGAGGAGACCCCAGGCTCCTGATGCAGTGGGGCAGGGGCTGAGGGGGAGCCGCCTCTGCGGGACCCCCAGCAGGGTCCCCCTGGTGGCCCAGTGCTCCTAGGGCTGTGCCAGGGACCCAGGAAGATGCAGTGGGAAGATGCAGGCAGGAGGGCGTTCTAGAATCCTTGGAGCAGTGACTGGGGCTTTGTGCAGGAGTGTTCCTTCTCTTTTCCATGGATCCTAACAAAACATCTGAGCACTAAATCTGAAACTCTTTCTCTAGTAAAGCCACGTGGTGCCTGCGTCTAGCACCCACGAGGGAAGAGCCGGAAACATTCTCCCACGCCAGCCCTGCGGGCTTCTGGCTACTTGTGCTCGGATGTAATGTTCACATTGCGTTTTCTGTTCCTGCCACATTTAACACTTCAGCCTGGATGCAGCTTTATCACTGCTTTGGGAATTTTCTACAACTTATTTATGAGTATTAAAATTCTGGAGTCTTCCCCCACCAGGATGGCAGCTCCAGAAGAAGCCTGCATGGTAGTCCAGGAACCTCCAGGGCTGGCCGCTGGATGTACCCAGGCTGGTTTGAAATGTGCTAACAGGGCCCAGCTTAGCCAGCACTGGACTCAGGGAGGCGGGAGGCAAGGTCACTGCGGGTCACACTCGCCACGGAAGAAGCGGGCCTGGGTGGAAGGGAGCTGAGTGGTGGCCATCAGCATCTCAGGTGTGGGGGGCAGTGCAACTGGGATCCAGCGTGTTCCGAGGCCTGTTGGCCTTTCCCAGGTGTTTGCTGAGACCCACCTGTGTGTTTTGCGCTTCCTGATCCAGGGGTTGGAGCTGGCAGGGGTGGTGACAGAGGCAGGAGGAGGGTAAAGCAGGCCCTGCTCTGCCATAGTGCAGGGTAGAGAGAAAGGGATGCAGCGACCATTATAGGAGGATGTTTGACAAAAGGCTGAACTCAGAATGAGCTCTGAACAAGGAATGGCGAGGTCTTTGGGGGCTGAGGTAGTGAAGGCGATCTTTTACTCTGGGTGGTGGTTGCATTGAGCTGCAGGCTTCCGCAGGTTTGGCAAACAGGAGGGAGGGACAGCCAGGGGTTACTAGTTCTGTCCTTGGGTCTATCCCTTTAGGGGTTTTGCTGTGTCCTGGGCTCCTTTCCCACCCAGGACCCCCGCTGTGTGGTTTGGACTTCTTTGGACCCATGGTATTAAATTTAATACCATGGACCCCCAGTGTCCCTGAAGTAGGGTGGCTCGGAAATTGCCTCTTCTTCCTTTAGGGCTGTCACAGGATTTTGACAGGATCCAGCGGGCATGGGGTAGCCAGTAAGAGTTCCCCTGTCTCTGAAGCACCGGAAACAAGGGCCCCATAGTCAGATGAATGGCCCCCTCCTTCCCTGTGGTGACCAGCCGGCTGGGAATCCAAAGAAAATTCAAGGATCCCCACCCCTGGGGAAAAGAGCGGGGGTCAGCTCATTAATAATTGCCCTCATTATTCTAATGCAGGCCTGCAGTGGCCAGCATTGCCCTAGAGAAGGCTTATTTCAGTCACTCAGCAGATAACAAGGCATCTGTTAGAAACTTATTTATTCCTTGCCTGTTTACTCTTCATCTGGTGAATTTGTATCGAATGTCTGCTTTCTGCTAGGCCCTAGTGCTCCAGCCTAGAGCAGGGGATGGCAGACTTTTTCTGTAGAGTAAATATTTTAGGCTTTGAGGGCCATGTTGTCTCTGTTGCAGCTACCCAACTCTTGTAAGGCCAAAGCAACCGTAAGCAATACATAAGCCCATGGGTGTAGCTTCGTTCCAGTACAACTTTATTGACAGGCGTTGGGCTAGATTGGCCCAGAGGCCACAGATAGCTGCTCCCCGCCCCCGGACTGGAAACACAGAATTAAACAAAAGTAGACATGGTCTCTGTCTGTATGGAGCTTACACTGTAGGCAAGGAAGACAGGAATTAATCATATAATCGCAAACATAAATTATAATTAGAACACGGGTGCTTGAAGGAGAGAGAAGCTCTCATAGCTCTAGAAATGGGGGTGTGATATAGTCTCAGGTCAAGTCAGGCTTCCCTCAAGAGTTGATGCCTGAGTTGGGCTCTGAATCAGCATTAACCAGGTGAAGAGAGGGAGGAAACAGTGCATGGAAGGGCCCTGTGACAGGAGTATGGAACATTCTGGAAACTGAAAAAAGGCCAGTGTGGAGGAGTGTAGAAGAGGACAGAGAGGAGGAGTAAGATGAGGCAGGATGGGAAGTAGTAATCAGTCCACGCACAGCCTTGGGGGGCGGCTTAAAGCAGGGGAGTAACAGGATCCGATTTGCATTTTGAGGAAAACCTCTTTGGCTGCAACATGAGAACAGATCGGAGAAAAGCAAGTGAAGATTCAGGGGAACCGAGTGAAAGGACCGTTGCGAGAGAGAGAAGTGGCAATGGGGGTAAAGAGAAGTAGATGAAGATAAAGATTTCAGAAGGGGTGTTGATGGTGTGGGGATGGAGGGAGAGGCTCCTAGGTGTCAGGTTTGTACAGTCGGATGGTTAGCGGTGCTGTCTGTCTACTGAGACCAGAGCACTGGGAAAGTCCCTCATGCTTTGTTTTGTTTGGGTCAGAGGAAGGGGCCTGGCAGGTTGAGTTGCCATTGAGACATCAAATTAGAGATGTCGGATAAGCAGGTGAGATGTACAGATCTGGAGCTCAGAAGGAAGGTAGGGGCTGGAAATCATATGTTTTACGGAATCATCAGCACATGGAGGGTAATCGACGCCCTGAGCATGGGTTAGACAAGCTGGGGCAAGAGAAGAGAGTAAAGCAAAGGGAAGAGAGATTAGAGAAAATCCTCAAGGAACTCTGATATTTAATAGCCAGAGAGAGAGGAGTGTTCCTGCAAAATAGACTGAAATAGCAACCAAGGGAGTAGGGAAAAAAGTATGCGATTGTGGGCTTCCCTGGTGGCGCAGTGGTTGAGAGTCCACCTGTCGCTACAGGGGACACGGGTTCGTGTCCCGGTCCGGGAGGATCCCACATGCCGCGGAGCGGCTGGGCCCGTGAGCCATGGCCGCTAAGCCTGCGCGTCCGGAGCCTGTGCTCCTCAACGGGAGAGGCCACAACAGTGAGAGGCCCGCGTACCGCAAAAAAAAAAAAAAGTACGAGATTGGGAAGGAAGTGTTTAAGCAAGGCTCGTGTTCAGCTTGTACACACAGCACAATGGGACTGACTGATAATGCCCAGTGACCATTCTGACTCATCAGTGCATCCCCTGTGATTGGTTGGTGCCCATGCCATGCCAGTCGTTTATATCATGATTATCACCCCTGCTTTCAAGGAACAATCATCAGTGTGGGATGGCAAACAGGATGAAGAATGGAAACCTTCCATTGGATTTACCCACAAGTATATCGTTGGTGACCTTAGCAAGAGAACTTGAGGTGGAGTGACGGGCTGAGGAGTGAGCTGAGGAAGGAATGGGAGGTGAGCTAGTAGACAGGAGACCCAGGCAACCATTGAAGAAGTTTTGCTGGGATGCAGAGGAGCTGAGTAGGACAGGTAGAGGGGAAGCCGGAAGGGGATGGGAGTGGGGGGAACTGAAATTTTTCTATAAGATGTTAAATGATGAGAATGACTTATTTGTTCAACATGCCTTCTGTGTATATAGTCACTTACCAAACTTGTATCTATCTCATTCATTTATTCATTATTTGATCCAACATGTTTATCTCATCCTTGGCAGAGATATTTACTATGTTACGAGCACTGAATTCATTTTACTTCTTTCCTTTTCAACGGGCATTTATTGAGCGCTTACTGTTTGTCAAGTACTGGACTAGGTCCCACTGATAGAGAAATGAATAAGTTATAGCCTATGTGTTCAAGTGACTTATAGTTTAGTGCAGTGCTTATCAACCCGGGGTAATTTTATCCCCTTCCCTTTCCTGGGGGACACCAGGCAATGTCTGGAGATATATTTTGTTGTCATAACTTGGAGGCAGGGGGTGTGAGGGGGAAATTAGGGATGCTACTGGCATCTAGTGGGTGGAGGCCAGGGATGCTGCTAAACGCCCTGCAGAGCACAGGGCAGCCCCCCAACAAAGAGTATTGGTCCAAAACGTGAATAGAGTGAAAAGTGCCTCAGTAATTGGTAACTGCAGGAGTTCTGAGGTTGGCCACTTAGGCACCACTGTGGAGCTGACCAGGCAGGAGATGAGGGACAGAAATGAGGGGGCAAGATGCCCGCTCAGAAGCTTCCAGTAGTGCAGGCTGAGGGCCCCATGGCCAGTAAGGCTGAAGTCGCTAGAGTAGGGCTGAGGCAACTGATACCAAGTATTTTGGATTTTGTCTATTCAGTGGGAAGCCACTACAGGGTTTCCAATGAGAGGAAACCAGATCTGTGTCTTAGGAAGATCATTCTGGTGGCAGACAAGAGCAAACAATAACCATTAACATTTATTAAGAACCTACTCTGTATCAGTAGGTTTCCGAGTACTTTATTGAATTACCTCATTTAATCTGGCAGCCTATGTGGAAGTGCTCTTCTTCCCATTATACAGCTTAGGAGACTGAGGCAGAGGGGTCAAGAAGCTTGTGAATGGGGGAGCCAGCCCTTGACTGACACTGGGCTCATGCACAAGCGTGAGATAGCCTGTGGTTCTTCCGGTCTCCCAAGTTGGGTCTGGGCTCTGGAACCAGACTGCAGAGTCCACAGGGTGTCAATTCATAACTCATATGTTCCAGCTCTCCCTGCAACTGCTCCAAAAATTCCATGCCTGCAGCTTTGAAAAGTGTGGCCTTAAGGTAGCCAGTTTAATTCTTCCTGATTAGGAGTTCTCATGTAGCTCTTAATTTTTCAGAGACTTTGTAGCTGAAATGCCCCCATGAAAAGAGAAACACATGCTTCTGGGAAATCAAATCCACTCTTTGCTGCTTGAGACCATTAAGTGGACCCCAGTAACCTCATGGAACTCCCCTATCAGGACGCCCCACCTCACTATCAAATGCACCTTTTCGCCTCTATTTTTGCTGGGTGTGGGAGGTAGGTGGATTTGCATGACTAATAAAATTTAAAGTAGGTCTCAGGGCCCAAAGCTACATCATTAGCCAGCACAGATCCTGCTTTCCTAGGTTTTGATTACAGTGGCTCCTCCTCCAATTAGGAGGGATGGTTGAGTGTGACAGCCCCTGGCCCATGACTGACAGACAGAAAAAGCTGGAGGCTGGGCTTGCAGGTGGAAGGGACTGCACCCCAGATAGAGGGGAGGAGAGGATTTTGCTGCTCAGGGAGGTCAAGGATGTGGACAGAGGTGGGACCAGAGGACTCCCGCCTGGCACTTTTTAGCAGGGCTCCTCCCATTTAGAAAGAAGACTGGAGATGCGTTTTCATATTTACATATGCTTTTAAATAAATGTGAACTTCATTTTTTTAAAGCAGTGGCAACATTCTGGCAAGGCAGAGGAAATGCAAACTGGTCTGGGATCCAGAAGAGAAGGCAGGTGTCAGTGCAGCAAATAACCCGCTACCAGGGGATTCTTTGAGGTTGGCTTATGACCAGTGAGTTCACAGCCCCAAAGTATCCCCACCTGATAGATGCAGAGCCTAGGCCCAGCTGCTGTCACATGGGGTGTCCGTGTAAGAAGCCATGTTCTCCTCTTGCACTGACGGTGGGAATGTAAATCTGTGCAGTCACTATGGGAAACGGTATGGAGGTTCCTTAGAAACTAAAAATAGAGCTACCATATGATCCAGCAATCCCACTCCTGGACATGTATCTGGAAAAGACAAAAACTCTAATTCGAAAAGATACATGCATCCCAATGTTCATAGCAGCACTATTTACAATAGCCAAGACATGGAAGCAACCTAAGTGTCCATTGACAGATGAATGGATAAAGAAGATGTGGCATATATATATATATATATATATATATATATATATATATATATATAATGGAATACTACTCAGCCATTAAAAAGAATGAAATATTGCCATTTGCAGCAACATGGATGGACCTAGAGATTTTCATACCTAAGGTATCATACTGAGTAAAGTAAGTCAGACAAAGACAAATGTTATGTAGTGTCACTTACATGTGGAATCTAAAAATTACTACAAATAAAAAAATGCTATTTACAAAACAGAAACAGACTCATAGACATAGAAAACAAACTGTTACTGTACCAAAGGGGAGGGGGAAGAGGCATAAATTAGGAGTATGGAATTAACAGATATACACTATTATATATAAAACAGATAAGCAACAAAGATTTACTATAGAGCACAGGGAAGTATATTCAATATCTTGTAATAACCTATAATTAAAAATCTGAAATATATATATAAAACTGAATCAGTTTGCTGTACACCTGAAACTAACACAATATTGTAAATCAACCACAGTGCAATTTTTTAAAAGTCATGTTCTTATTTTCAGGTTTTCTTCTCGTTTTACTTCTTCCTTTAAGGATTCTGTGATAGGTCGGAAAATTCTCCGGGCTTCAGTTTTCCCATATGCCCAATGAAGGGGCTGTTGCACTAAAGACCTTCTCATGTCCCTAAGTGGGTTTGATTTGTAGACTAAATTTAGCCTTTGCCAGGACGGCAACTGTACACCTACAGTGCTAAGAAAACTAACTTTACACCCAAATATAAGGCAGTTGCCCACGTTCCCAACTAAAAGGGCTCTGAGAAATGTTTTAGCCACTATGTGAATATATGAATATTTTTGGAATACAGTATAAATGAAACAACAAACTGTTACTTAAAATATGTAATTAATTACTTTAGTTACACATCTTTAAAATTATAAAATATCTAAACCGTCAATTTTTAAATAGTGCTTTCTCCCACTTATATTTCATGAGTCTATCCAAACCTGTCAGGTGCAGTTTCAACTCCAGAGTGTGTTTTGTTCCCAGTGTATTTTTTTATCCCTAGAGCAGCTTTCTGAGTCCTCTGACAGTTTTCCAGAGCTGTGAGCCTCACTTCCATCCACGTTTTCAAGAGACGGCAGAGACAGCACTTTTTGAATCCATGGATTATGTCTTCCTTTAAAATTGTATCCCAAGCCACAGGTCCCAATTCCCATAAATTGAGGCAGTTATGTTTTGTTTTTTCACTTGCTTTATAGGTGGCTATTCATGATCTCTTGCAGCAATTAACCATTGTTGGGTTTCTTTTTAAAGCGACTTTTAAAAGTCTTGTTTACAATGACATCCAAACACTGAAATAATGAAGTCATAATCCCAAGAGTAATTACTGCATCTGTGTTAACTAAATCAGGTGGGAGAGTGCACTATAAGATGAGACTTTTTATTGATGTAGAATCCATCAAATTGGATATTGGATATATTGAATTTAAGGCAACACCCTTTTTATTGTAGTGTAGTTGATTTACAATGTTGTATTAATTTCTGCTGTACAGCGAAGTGACTGTACATATATATACATCCTTTTTTATATTCTTTTCCATTATGGAACACCCTTTTTTCTGAGGGATAACAGGAGATGCAGGGGAAAGATGGTCATATATTTGGGCCTAGTCAAAAAATTATAATTTATCAAATTCTCCTTTAACACCCATCAGCTTATGGCATTGCACATAGGAGCATCTCTTTGCTGGCTGTTCAGTAGTTGATGTCTGTCAACGTAGGCAGACATGTCTGATGGATCCAGATCACAGAAAATGGTGCTGGGTCTGCTGCCCCACCAAGAACTCTGGCCGCCATCTTTCGCCACTTCCCAAACACCAGTACATAACTGCAAAACCCTCCTGGCCACCTTTCTGCCGACCTGTCACTGGGCTTTTGTGTAGTTTAATGAGCATAGGGTCGTTTGGAAATATGCGCTGTGCTCCACAAAAGGAAATAGTAATGTAATCAGAAATCATTATATTCTAGCACTTCAGCACTATTGCTACTATTAATGTCCATTATCACTGTATTACCTGAAATGTGTTTAACAGTCACAGGCACTAATCAAGGTGCCTGTCCTGGAGAATGTGTATTCTATCTGGATCATACTATGTATTGTGCTGTGACTGTTCCACATTTTTTTCAGATAATTGGAACCTGCTACTTCATACTCTGAAAAATAATGTAGTGGGTGAAGCCCTGAGAGGTTCAAAGCCTATGCTTACGTCAGGGAAAGAATGCAATTTCCATGCAGAATGATTATAATATTATTCAGTGATTACATGGGGGTGGGGGTGGGTCTGTTTTTGTTAGAGTTTTGAAAGTAGAAAATTGAATTCCATCCAAGTAATCAGAGGTTATGAGTTTCCAGCACAGTATGTTTGCACATGTTGGAGGCTCATTTTCCCAGAGTCCTCCCCAGCCCGGTAACCCCTGAGCCTTTGCTGGCCTCTAGGGACAGACCTGAAGTGCCTACGAGTTAATTCACTGACAGGAGCTCTCAGCCGATGAGAAATGGGAATTGGCGGCAGATACTCCAGCTTCCTCACGTCTCAGGTGGGACAACACTGAGACATGTCCCTCTCTGTCCCCCAGAGGTCCCCAGGGACATTGGCCCAGGTGCCCACAGTGGAGACCTGCATATTTAGGGCAATCTCTGTCGGCTTCCTTCACTTACCGGTCTCGCCTCCCCACTCACCTGTCTGAGCTTTCTGGCATCACTCTCCAGATAAACCACTTGCCTCAATCCTTGTCTGGGTGGGTTCTGCTTCCCAACAGAGGTACACCTGGCGCCCCAGCTCTCCCTTCCGACCTGGAGAGCACCCAGAGGCCTCTTTGGATCCCTCTGTCCTTTAACCTGGCAGCACACAGAAGTCTTAGAGTTTTAAGGCATCATTGTCCTGACAAATGAAAACTCTGAACTTTTTTTTGGTCAGGAAGGTGATGGGTATAATTTATTTCTCCCTCTTCTCTTGATTATTTTTACCCCATTCAAGTGAGACAAGATGATTTAATCCGGGTTGTATTTTAAATGCCCATAATTGATGTCCTCAGAGCATGAATCTATGTGCTCTTAGAAATTTATGCATAATCTTAATAGACTTGTCAATGGCAACCCTTCCTCATCTAAACAGGCTGCTTGCAGACAGATCACTTAATTCGCTCCCCAATGTTCTTTTTCCTACGTGGTTGCTCCATGGCTGACAGCAGATGATCCCATTATGAACACATTTGACACAGCATGGGCTGTGGGGATGAGCACCCTCAAGGTCCTCTGCTGTGGCAAGCAGTGTGTGTCTCCCTCTCACTCAGAAGAGGAGGGTCCCAGCGACCAAGGCACCTGAACAGGTGCTGAGGCTGCAGTCCCCGGTAGTACGCAGCAGCTGATGGGTGCTCCAGCTTACCTGTGCTATCAGAGGTTGTTGATGCCACGCCCATTCCCCAGCCTGGGGATCGCCTGCTGACAGTTCTTGCTTCCTGCCTTTCTCTGTGTGGGAGTGCCCAGCCCATTCATGGGGCAGGCTGGAAGTGCTGGGGGGATTGATACCCCAAAGCACTTGGCATCCAGTGAGAGGTGGGAGGTCATGAATAAATACCCCAGCTTCCTTCCTCATCTCTTGGTGGGACAACTTTAAGATAGGCTCTACCCAGCCTCTCAGAGCATCCCCAGTAGGAATAAGCCCCCAGTTGCCCAAGCGGGGACCCACTGGTTAATGCTTTCTCGACTGACTTTTCCCTGTCTCCTTTCTCACATCTCTGCTTCCTCATGTGCTTCCTTGGGTCTACTCTTAAAAAAAGAAAAAAAGAAAGACAAAAACCCACTTACATCCAAATCAGTGTTTCAGGGGCCACTTTGGAGGGGAACTCACACTAAGACACCTGTCCTTCTGAATGTCTTCAGGTTGATCTTTCAGATGTGCTCATCCTCCAGGACCTAAATTAGGGCCTGGCATGGAGCTTCCTGCACCCAGGAGCTCTGCTTCCTCTGACCACCTTCAGCTCCACCAGCATAGTTAACTCAGCCCTCACTGTCTACAGCCTTGGGACCTCCCCTGTTTCTGCACGTGGGTGTGTGATGGAGTCGACACCAACTTTGCCAGCTCCTAGCTGACCTGCACGTCTGTCTGAGAGATGATGGTGCTCTAGCCACATCCTCGGTTTGGAGTGAAGAGCAGAGATGCCCAGCAGGGTGGAGGATGGGGTAGCCAGACAACACTGTGGGGGAAAAACCCCTCCTTCCAAAGATTGATGCGGGTGCTATTGGATTATTTGCACCATTTCTGTCTGCTGGGGTAATTGCAAGGCGAGTACCTTGTGTTCCAAGGGAAAAATGTTCTCTGGATGTGGTAATCTTTGCCATGCCTGCTTGTGACAGAGAGAACCACATCAAGTTCTAAATTTTCTCAATGGAGTGAGATGTGTATCATGTGTAATAAAATATAAACAAGCCGTTAAGAAACATCTATGTGTTTCTTTTTGTCAACCTTTAGATGCGTTAAAGCCAACCACAATTTTATATGAATTCTAGATGATATGTAGTATTTTTATTTGCTACTTCTTTGCTAAATGTTTCATATAAAACTGAAGAGGAAAAAAAAAAAAACACAGTCCCACATATAAAAGAAGCAGCAGATGGCTAAATGTGACCGTGGGAGAGAAGCAGTGAATGAGTGGGTTCAGAACAGAGGCTCCCCCACTGGGTATGGGCCCGAGGTGGAGCGGAGGGAAGTTCATGTATGAGGGAACCTGTGTTCATTAGCCATTTGCTTCCACTGTGTTCTAAGTAGCCCATTAGTATTCAGGAGAATCTACAGGTATCTTTGTTATGGCTTTTTTTTCATCTTTTAAATGTACATATAAATGAGTATGTATTATTTATAGATGTCTTTGGATTTAGAAACATCGAGCTTGAAAAGTAATGCAGCAGGGAATATTTGATTTACTGCTCACTGGAAAGGAGAGCGAAGAGAGGGGGACTTTCTGCAGGAAGGAAAACTGGGTTGGGGTAGGTTGCTTAACCTTTCTAGGGGACTTTCCTGGAATCTTCAGTTACAGTTAAACTGTAGAGAGATGAGTGGGTGTGAAAGGGCAGCGGCCAGAGAGTTTGGAAGCCGGCTTTGTGGTCCCAGCTCTCCTGCTAATCAGCTGTGTGACCTTGAGCTTGTCACTCACTGGTCTTGCCTTTGGTTTCTTGCCCGTTATCTGGACATCAAGCCATGCCAGGCTGTGGCCCAGTGATTTGGTGCATTCGTATTGACTGCTGTGGGCTCTGACCGGACTCCTTGGGTGCTGGGTTAGTTTGCAGAATTGCCGTGAGGTTGATGAGCCGTGGTTGCATGTTTTTTCGGATGGAACGTGAAGCTCTGGTGTGATCAAGCCACTTGCCTGCATACTTTGGTAGAGACCAGGAAAACAGAATTAGCTTCTCATTCTATTTTCAGTTCCTAGGCTGTTTCTATATTGGCCAAGAAAAGCAGAGAACTTACAGAAATTCCTGGTAATGACTGCTTTCTGCCTGGGTATGGAGAAACTTGCCTGTCTATGGTTTATTTTTAAATGGATAACTCATCATATCTGGGTAAAAAGTACTGTAATCTCCAAAGACTTTTCTTTCACATTTTTTTTTTCTCTCTGAGAAACAGCCTCAGATCTATTCAAATAAAATAGTTTTCTACTGGGTGAGGAAGTAATGCCTCTCAGACCCACTTGGGGCTGGGAAGGGGTTTTCAGCCGCTGGCCCTATGGCTTGGATTCGGAGGAGAGGGGTAGAAGCCATGAAAGCATCTGCCCTCAGGCCTGGAGTTTAGCAGTTGCTGGGGAGGAGGAGAGGAGGGGCTAAAAGGCTGAAAGTTAAAGGCTGAAAGTGTCCTCTTGAGGGAAATTCAGGGAGATTAGCTGCAGAGGGCAGGAAGTGGTAACTGACCAGTGTCAGATAGACCCAGGACAACTACACACACGGTCAGCCCATTGGTCAACTGGCCCCCAAGGAAGATCCCTCCCCATTCATTTGTCCTCTGCGTGCTCACTTCTGTGGAGAGGTGGTGGGAAAGAAGGCCCCCACCTTCCCCGTGGCGCTGTAGGTACTGCAGGGATACCTATTCTGTGCTTCAGTTGGCAGGCTATAATAATAACGTTACGGCCACCAGTTAATATGTGCCATGGGCTATGCCAAGTGCCTTTCTTACACCCAAACATTTAACTCTCAGAACAAACATGGATGTTCAGAAATAGCATCCCCATTGTACAGAGGAGGAGACTGAGGCAGGGGTGGGAGTGGCATGGAGGGTCTGCCATTAAGCTTAGAGATTTAGACCCAGGTCTCTAAGATTATCCATCTTCCATGCTCTTGACCACCCAGGTGTGTCAGGGACTAAGATGAAAATCCAAGGTGAAGCTCTGATTGTGCCATGGAGCGAGGCTGCAAGGTTCAGACTTGGGAGAAGGGGTTCCCAAACCTCTCTGCAACTCCCTGGGGAGACCACAAACCCACCGAGTCTAAAAGCCCACCTTGTTTTACTCTGTGAAGCCGCATTTTCCCCATCACTTCTCTCTAAAGCTGTCAAGAGGCCAAGAACCAAAGGGGCATGAGATGCCGAGCAACCCTGAGCCCTGGCAGCTGAGGTATCAGCCGGACCTGGCTCGGTCCAGACCCTGACAGTGAGCAGACGCTGGATCCATGAACTTGTTTGGTAGTTGTGTCTCCTGTCCCCACGGCTGTCTCCCACCCCCTGACATGTACAGCTGTGGGCCCCATAGAGGACCGATGTGGTAGCTAAGTGAGTGCCTGGGACACAGGTCAAAGGCTCCCCTTAAGAATCGAGGCAGGGCTTCCCTGGTGGCGCAGTGGTTGAGAGTCCGCCTGCCGATGCAGGGGACACGGGTTCGTGCCCTGGTCCGGGAAGATCCCACATGCCGCGGAGCAGCTAGGCCCGTGAGCCATGGCCGCTGAGCCTGCACGTCCGGAGCCTGTGCTCCGCAACAGGAGAGGCCAAAACAGTGAGAGGCCCGTGTACTGCAAAAGTAAAAATTAAAATTAAAAAAAATAATAAATAAATAAAAAGAATCGAGGCAAACAGCCCCAGGATCTGTCACCAGGAAAGGGACAGCCTCTGAGAAGAAATTGGAACAGGGAAATTGGGAGGGAAGTCCTAGTCTCTCTGGGCTCTACGTGTGGGTCCAGACTTGAGGTGGGCTCTTGCCTGGCTGGGAATTCCAGTGTGCTCAATGCTAAGATGGGGGCTGCCCGATGGAGCCAGGATGGAACCTCCTGGAGACCAGCGGGGGCACCAGCTTATCAGGCCACGTTCTACTTCCTCTTTCCACTGCTCTCACCCCTCCTGGCATATTGTTCTGTTTTACTCCCCAAGACTCTAGATAAGTCTTATCCAAATGTTACAGCCTGGCCCCAGGAGTGCAGGGAGAACCAAGGGAAGAGACTTGTTCACATCTGAGTCAGAGTTTTAAGTGGGCAGCATGGTCTTGCGGGTGGAGACTCCACAGATGCCCCACCCACATGGCCACCTGGACAGCACTGAAGAGGAAGGTACTGTGGTTCTCGGCACCAGGAAGGAGAGCGACACCCATACCCACCGCAATCCAGCTCCGCACATCCCCAGCTGGCCTTCCTGTCGGTGAATTAGGGATGCCGGCCCCTGTCCTGCCTCTCCTGGGGTCCACGTGGCCATCTAATGAGGGAAAGAAGATGCAGAAACACTCCAAAGAGCCCATGGCACCAGGCAAATGTGAAGCATCATCATTAAAAGCTTAAATTTACGGGTCTGAAGGAGAAGCAACATCTGGGAAGGAATTATTACAATTTAAAGGGAGGATGCAGGCTTGTTTATAAGAGTGAAATCTGGAAGCAATGTCTGATTCCTTTTTTTTTTAACTGGTTTGTATTCCAATCATGCGGCTGTGGTGTGAATGTCCAAATGTTCGAAGCAAAATTGTAGAAAGTGAGTTGAGTCTTGGAGGCAGTTTCCTTCCTTCAGCAGAGCCTTACTGAGCATCTACTACGTGCCAGGTGCTGCATGCCCTGCCCACATCTTCCTGCCGCCATGGGCGAGTGGGTGTAACAGATTTGCTGGAGCCTCTGCCCTTCTCTCCAGCCTGCAGCCCTCAGGAAATGCAAGGTCTTTCCAGTCCTGGATCCAGTGACAGGAAAGCCTCTATAAATTTGTGGGGGGCTCTGAGTGGTGGGGCTGAGTTGGTGGATTCCTAGTTAATTGAAGTGGGTCTGCCTTGCAACAAGAAAAGAGTTTGTGTCGGGGGAACTGCTTTGCAACCTTTTTTTTCTGAAACATTTCAGCCTAGGTTTCTGGCAGAGCCCTGTCGTGACAAAACTTAGGATCCAGTCAGGCCACGGGCACCCCGTCGTCCTTATCTCCCCATTCTCCTCGCCCAAGCCAGCCGAGCGGAACCAAGAGATAGGCCATTGCGAAGCCTCCTTTGGTGACACTGTGTTCTTATCTTGATATTCTCCAGGGATTCGCCCAGGAGTGTCTGTACTCCAGAGAGTGCAGAAAAACTTCTGGAGAGGAGTTTTCAGGAGGAGAAGGGGTGAAGGCAGGGGGAGGAGGTCCGGGAAGCAAGAGCAGGTGTGTGTCTGATCACAGAAGTGGAGGAGAGCTGGGGCTGTCCGGGGCAGGAGGCTGGACATGGCAGGACACTGGGAGGAGTCCAGACTGGCCTGGGTTCTTGCGGCCCCTGCCATGGAGGGACTCTGGCCAGGGAGTGACTTGACCCATTCTGGGGTTGAGCACCACCCCTTAGCAGTAGCCGGGATGTGGGCCAGGTGAGAGTTGGGGAGGCCTCGCCCCAAGCAGCCATAGCAGAGATTGGAGAGAACTGTTCTGAGCAGTGCCGTGGGAGGCAGCAGTGCAGGGCCCCGCGATGAGGGTCCGGCAGTAGCAGCTGTGGAGGAAGGTCAGTCCCGAATGCATGCAGTCTCAGGCAGGCGGGGGTGACATGGATTGGTGGAACAGGGAAGCTGCAAGAAAACCTCAGTGCCGTGGTTTTGACCCACCAAAGCTCCACCCTACCCATCAGAATCCTCCTCCTTTTCTCTCACGGGAAAGAATTTCACGTAATTTTTCTCTTGGGGTGGGGGGTGATGATGAAAACAGTGTTGGGAAACATCGAGTTAACAGTAACGAAGAACCTGGGTGAGCTGCGGTCCTGCCGACAGAGGTCTGCGGTAGGGGCTGGGCCCGTCTGGGCTTCTCTGCTGTGAGAGGCTCTGCTCAGGGTCAGGGGGTCACTTGGGAACCTGACCACCTCCGGGGCATCTGCGAGCTGCCGAGAAGTGGGCAGTGGTGGTGGGGAGGACAGCCAATCGGGTTGTAGGGTTAGTTTGGGCTCACCAGGACCTGACTGGAATGTGGACGTCCACCGACACCTGTGCTTTTATTCAGCCCAGGGTGGTGACTGCAGAGAAAACACAGAACAGTGCTAAACTCCTCACTGATTGGGATCCCGGGAACGAGGGGGCCGAAATCCAGAACAGAGACGTGGGATGGAGGCACAAATCCAGAGCTCCACTTCCAGCTCCCTCCCACTTTCACTTGCTATGTGACTTTAGGTAAATCTTATTGTCCATGAGCCTCAGTTTCCTCATCTATAAAATGGGAATACTAATTGTAAAGTATTCACAAGCTTGTTAGAAAAGGTAAATGAGAAACTGTGAACTGCTAGGCTTTCTCAACATCAGACATTATGAAAATATTATTTTTCCCTCAATCAGGAGTCATGGCCTCTGAAGATCCTATCTTTCTTTGAAGAACACGTGCCCGTAGAAAAGCTTGCCGGGTGGTGCATCCCTATCGTGGAGAATATGTAATGGATCTCATCAGTGGCCAATTCTGGCTCCTTAATGGAAAGAAGAAGCCTGAGCATTGTGCTGGGTGGGCTCTCGTAACCGGCTTATGCTCCATCTTTACATCTTAATTCTCCCCTTTTAAAAGCAGTGCCTTCCGGGCCCCTTGGTCCATGAACTGTCGAGAGCCTGATGGATAAACACTCAGAGAGAGTGTTTATTTTGGGGTTGGCAACATGCCTACAAGCTTTGGTGAACCCATGGTTGATGTTATTAATGGATGGCCTGGTTTTCTCTCTTCTTAAAAGAAAGAGAATGTGAATGAGAGTTCCCCTTGCAGGATACGTTCAGAGCAGACATCCAAGCCTGTGCCAGGGGTGCCAGAGGGTCCTGCACCTGGGCTGGCAGGAGGGTGGGTGTGGGAGCGGGTTTTCTCACTATAGTTTACAGCCTCCAGTTCCTTTGCTTTTTTTCTTCCTTCCAAGGAAGGAAGAATCCTTGTTTCCTAGTTGGCTGAGGGGTAGTGAGCTCCCCGGGCGCTGGAATCATAATTGGGTAGCATGGTCAAGACCCAGGCAGGGCTGCTCTCTGATCCTACATCAAACGGGAGACTCCCTAATTGGTTTTTCCTCTCTTACGGCAGTTCCTCTCCAAAAAAATGATATCTTTTATAGGGAAGTAAAAAAAATCCTGGGACCCTTGTTTATTATTCTCTTCGCTATCAGTTTGGTTCATGTCAGGAACCATCTTTATTTGTAGATCTAGAGTTAGAATAGGTCTCAAAAATTTCTTTGAGTTTAATTCTGAGGATCTCCCAGCATTTAGGCAGTTATGTAACCCAGACAGCCTATTCACGGGTCCTGCTTTCATATGGGCCTTTATGCTGTCAAATTCAATTAGCATCTCTTAAGGGCCTTGAGAAGGTGAAGGACTTAAGACCAATTTCACAGGCATTGACTTATTACCTACCGTATTTTTTAAACTAAAGTAAAAAAAGTCCCTCAGCCTTTGGCTTTTTAAATTTTATTTTCCTTAAGCCTGGAAGCTGCCCTTTGATGATGAGATTAGTGGAAGAGAAACGGTCAGTTTGACCAGAGATGTCAAAGGTCAGCTCCAGAGGTAGTACCTCCATCTCCCCTGGGGTTGGAAAACCACACCTACCTCCCTGTGATTTCCAGGGTTCTTTCCTGAGGTTCATTTTCCCAGGCCATGATCTTTGGAACCTTAAGGTTTTACAGTGTTATCATGGGAATGAAATTATTACTAGAAATCAGTTTCTAGTCATTTATTTTAAAATCACTTTAAATACCATGCATCTCATTAGAGTAGAATGTGTTTCGGTTGATGGCTGTAGCTTATACAGGCCTCCCAAGAAGAAAAGGTACGGAATGAAGGGTCTGTGTACACCCCCATGTGATGGGTGTTATGGGCCAGAGATTCAGATATTAAGATAATGTCTGTTCTCAGGGCGCTGAGGATTTGAATACAAGGAGTAGAGGTTGGGTGGGAGAAAACAGAGCAAGAGGAGGAAAGAGATGAAATTACTGAGGCATCAACTAATAGCAAATAGTAGCTGAGAACAGCTAGAAAGCCCTCGAGGGAGGAGCATCTGGTTGAGGTGGGCAGAGATGTCGTGAAGGAGGTGTGGCTTGCCCTGGGACTATGAGTGGACGATGGCAGTAGTGAGATGCCGATGCTGATGCTTTTGCTGAGGACGATAATTATGTACCAGTTTCTCTGATGCATTAATAACGGGAAACAAGAGTTCATAGAAATTAAATAATTTAGCCGGTGTCACAAAACTAAGGGCCATGTTAGAATTCTAATTCGGATGTCTGATTCCAAAGTCCTGCTTCTAACCATCTCTGAGAATGTATTCATTAGGGTCTTGACAGGAAACAGACACATTCAAATATGTAATTTGAAGAGAGTTAAATGAAAGGACTATTCACAAAGGTGGCGGAGAGAGAACTGTATGGAACCCATCACCAACCGGAGCCGCGACCTTCAGTAGAGAGTCACAGCCATCCCATGAAGACAAGCAAGGAGGCAGGAAATTGGGAATAAACACCCAGCCCCACCCCAATCCCTGGTCTCCTGCTGGTGTCTGCACTGGCTGAACGTAACTGGAAGTTGCAGGGTCTCAGAGCTGGAGTGACACCCTCTCTGACAACCGGGTGAGCCTCCCAGGACACAGAACCGATGGAAAGCCGACCTGGAGGAGCGAACAGAAGATACCCAGCACAGCCTGTGATGTCTCACACGTCAGCTCACGTTAGGATCTTTTCATAAGCACATTAGGGAACAGTCCCAGAGAACTCAGCTTTGCATGTGGTTTATTTTTGTTTGGAACTTTGTTTCGGTTATCTCCTCTAGAAGTGGCCTGTGGAGACCACAAAGGAGGAAGGACGAGGCCATTGTCATCAGAACAGTTTAGACAGCACTGGTGGCTCACCCCCCTGCACTACCCACCCCCCTCCTGTCTGGACTGTGCTGTATTTGGCACAACCCAGAGAGTCGAGCCATCTGGGTTGCAGAAAAGGGAAGTGGATTAACCTGACATTGGCAACCAAGAGGTTTGTCTCAAGAGAGGGAGAGCTCTTTCTAAGGCTTGCTGGCCAGGGTCTTGGGCTCTCAGTTAGTAGCCTTTACAGTGGCCTGCAAGGCCCTATGCTAACTGAATTCTCACCTCTCCAGCTTAATGTCCTATAGTCTCCCATGTCCAGCCACAACTGCAGATCCAGGGACACAACAGTCACGCTCCCCCCGGGGCATTTGCACTGGCTCTTCCCTCTGCCCTGAATGCTCTCCCCGGACACCTGCACAGCCCAGGCCCGTATCATCTTCCAGCGTGCTCGAATGCCATCCTCTCGTGAGGCTTATTACCCCGACCACCCTCTCTAAACGGCACCACGATCTCCCACAGTCATCTTCTGCTCTACTTCTTCTCTGATAAATAGTTCTGACGACCTTCTAATATATTGTACAATTTGTACTTATTTCTTAAGGTTATTGTTTGTTCTGTGTTTCCATCCACTAGAAGATGAGCTCTATGAGGGCAGGAATTTTTCTTCCTGTTTTGTTCACTTGTATTCCCAGAGCCTAGACACTGCCTGACACATAAGGGGGATGCCCTTAATATGTATTGAAAGAATGAATGGGTAATTAAATGAATGAGATCCTCAAGAATCTAAAAACGGCCTGACCACTGTCCCCTAGACCTCTCTCTTCACCGACACGTAACTGCCAAGGCTCTTTCCCAGAAATACATCGATGGTTTATTATCACCAGTACTGTCAATATTTTGTGGCCAAAGAGATCGATTTAACTGTCTGCTTCACATAAGCTTGGTAGAGGAAATGTACTCACGACTTTGGTTCTGTATCAAAATTAAATGGTGACCTTGGCTTACTTTGCTTCCCCACTGAGGTTATTTCTTAATCGTAAAGGGAACATGCTATCCTTGGGAAAAATAGTATTTTTGCCACCTTCAGCTTTAAAATGGCTATTTGATATGGCCCGTGTGTGTCTGTCAGCAGCATCTGAAAAAGCTTGAGTTGAGAGGCTCCGAGAAAGACCCGTTGCATCGTCGGAGAGAAGCTCGTCATAAGGTGGAATTCGTTTACAATAACTTATTTACCTGTCCACATCCTTCATATCACATTAAAGCTTTCTCCCTGCTATCCGGGACTCTGGAGTGCTAAGAGGAAAAGGGAAAATCAGTTGGTCATGATATATTCAGTTTAGAAAAAGGTATCGATTCCCAGGTAACGACAGTCATGCATTTTTTGCAGTGGAGGATGCCATTTCCTGTCGTGAAGATGGCTTTCACATATATTATATTTGAACGAGGGAACTAGGGATAGCCCTGCCTCCCCATGTTCGATAGCCTCTCTCTACGAGGTAGTAAATCCATATATTTTTTAAAAACCCTTCTCTCCAGGGAACCCATCCTTTGCCTCCTCAAGGTCTCCTTGTCCATTGTCTAAAAGTAATGATGTGCTTTTGTAGTTCTAGAGTTTGTGTCCTGTGCTCTTTTCAGCATTAAAGAAGACTTACATTTCTTATTTTTCCCCATCTCTGGAATTTCTTGGTTTGGATTAGATGGAAGGGAATGCCATTATTCTCTCTCTTATTGAGTGTTAATGGGTCTACCATGGGGATTAGGGCTTTCTGTGTTTGGGGGATGGAGGGGTGAGATCTAGTGTCTGCCCCTTGGGGTTCTCTGCTGCCCACTCGGATCCCCTTATCTTGGTGTGCCGGGGCAGAGTTTGGGCATGGCCTGTGTCAGATCATCCACACCGGGAAATCCAAGATAGGGACAAGCTTCCACTTAAGTTGGGGACCATCTAAGATGCTGGAATTCCAAAGAGATCTTTTTGCAAAAGATGATACCTTTTCCCCACCCCACCCCCACTCTTCTGTCTCTTTTTAGACGGCCTGGCCTCCTGGTGATGCTCATGCTGTGCTAAGTGTTGGTGGCCATCGAGGATTTTGCATCCTGGGGACGAATCCTGAGCTTGCCAGAGACGGACGGTGCAAGGTAGGTCAGCTCACCTGGAAAGCAGGAAGTCATCTTCTCTACCACTGATTTCCTCGGGGAAGTAAGGTAAATGTAGCTGGTCCTCTCACCCTTTTGGTCAGTGAGATTTTTACCGTAGACATGGGATTAACTGGTAATCAGAGCCAAGCTAAGCCACCTGGGCCCCACCCTTCTGGAATCAACACACAAGCAAGGCTGTCACTCTTATTCACTCACCTGGGGCTCTGGTCCTCCAGGAGGTTGGATCTGGGGGTGGCCAGCAGCTAGGTGACTACTTAGCTCCTTAAAAACTGCAGTTCTTCTTTTGTAATTTAACTTTTCTTGTTATTAAAATAGTATTATTAAATATCCTGAAAATATTATTGATGTTATTAATATTAAAACAAATAATAATATTTGTTCAGTGTAAAAATATTTTAAAAGATAGCACGTAAAATTATATAAATTACTTATAATTATAATCCGGAGAAATAAGCATTTTAGTGTCCTTTTCCAGGCTATTTTCCTAAGCATATACATAAAGTGTACACGCACACATGCACAACGCAGGTGAGGTCACACTGTAGGTACTAGTTGGTAATCCGTTATTTTGACTTCACAATATGTTGCAGGTACCTTTTTATGTCAGTAAATACAATTCTATAGCATTTTTAAAGGCTTCATATTGTACGGTTATAATAAGCCACACAGTTTACTTAACCAGTGCCTTAATAATGGAGATCTGGTGTATTTTTAGTATTTCACTCTTACGAACAATATACTATAACAAACATGTTTGCATATATGTCTTTGCATAGTCATTTGATTATTTCCTTGGATTAAATTTCTAGAGGTCAGCCTTAAAATTTTGATTCAGGAATCTCCAAGCGAGATCCGGAAGACCAGGCAGCCAGGAGAGGTGGGGGGAACATGGCCTAACCTTGTGATGGCAGAGTCTGATGAAACGAATCAGCGAGCTGGGCCTGGAACGAAGGTGGGCGTCGGGGGTGTAGGTGCCGGGATTCAGGACACTGGAAGCTGAGCTGACCTAGGCTAGCACGTCTTGATGGCACTCGAGCCTTTAGAAGTCCATGGGCTGAAGCCACCTCTGCATCACTCCTAGGGCTGGTGCTGGGCGAGCTCAGATGCTGTGTTCTCAGCAGGCCCATGCCCTGGTGCCCTCTGACCAGGAGCCTCAGGGGCTCTGCTTGGGGCCAGCCTGTAGCCAGGACTCCAGCTTCCTTCCACAGCAGGGGTCTCAGCAGCTGACCAACAGGGTTCCTGCCATGCCCTGATTGTCTGCTGGTCAGAGAGCTTTCTCTTTGGACTCGGAGACAGTGGAGTTGGGGATGCGCTGCGCTCCCAGAGCCCTCGCACAATGAGAAGGGATCCTGAGTTGCAGGCAGACTGGGTTGTCAGCAGGAAGCAAGAGGAGGCTCCAGGCTGGGCCTGAATCGGCTACCGAAATAGAAGAAACATCCACGTGCATCCAGCCTGCTGCCACCCAGCAGTCCAGCAGGGGTGGCCAGTGGGGACAGATGGGCGCCTGACCTTGAGAGTTGTTAGGCTGTTGGCACACTCCTAAGGACATCACTGACTGGCTGGCCAGCTGTCCAGCTACTCATCCTGGACACTAGGGAATGCTTTGCTTCTGTGACTGTCAGGCCAGAGGAGGGGAGTTGGAAAACTAGACAGTTAAGCTTGGATTTGGTGACCGTGGCATTCTCAGCTCTTGGGGGGGGGGCAAAGGTGGAGTTAAGTGTCTGAGAAAAGATTCAGGAGATGCTCTTCACAGAAGTCAGCTTTCCAAGAATACACCTTCAAGTTTTAGAGTGTGAGTGTGTGTGTGGCTGAGGTGAAGGGGGTAGAGAGACCCAGGGCAACGGGTTTAATGGCCTTTATTTTGGGGTCTTCTATTCCCTGCCTCTGATGCAGGGTGAGACGTGGCTCTTGTTCATCCCAACCTTTGAGAAGCATGTATTTTAGGATCGGGAGAGACTTGAAGGTTATCTCACCAAGCATATCTGATAGGATACCCCCCTTGTGGATCTTAAATCTCTGTGCCCACCAGACTGGTCTTCTCACTGTGAACCCATGGCAGTCTTCCCTACCTCCTGGCCAGTCCCTGGAGGATAATCATTGATTCTCTCTGTGCTCCCTTCCACCACCCCGCCCAGCGCCTGCCGAGGCTTTCAATAAATACTCACCACACACACACACCCACAGCCTTTCCTGGGAGCACCACCATAGCATATGGCCTGGAGCTGGGTTATATGTTTCCCTCACGTGCAGGACTCCCACAGATTCCCAAGAAGATAGGAAGCTTCCATGGCCTGCTTTGACCCCTGGTAACCAGTGGAAGAGCTATCACTTTCCTGTGGAAATTGGGCCAGGTCACTGGGCTCCATGAATCCTGCTACAAAGCGGGATCTGCTCAGAGGCAGAGCGTGGAGGGCTGCTCTCTGCTTGTCCGTGGCCTGATGAGCATCCTCTGTGTAACCAAGAGCATGGTACCAGGACCAGCCAGCAGGAGGGAGATGTAATGCCAGCACTGCAGTGTGCGACCGTGGCCAGGGTGGGTGAAGAGTTAAGGGGTAAAGCTGGGGACCTGGTCCGTGCAGAACTGAAGACTGAGCCAAGAATGGCATTAGCAGACACCTAGGCTCCGAGGTGATGAAGGGCCAGTGCCCATCCCCATCGGTGCGGGGGATGCCCCTGTGCAGCATCCCCGACCTTCATCCTGGGACTGTCGCAGTGCTGCCTATCCAGGCCCCTAGTCCCCCTGGGTGCCCTGCATCCTGGGAGGACATTACAAATGTCTCCAGAGCTAATGGGACCTGGAGCTGTGCCATCAGAGGACACCTTGTGCTGTGCCCCGGACTTTTGCACTCACAGCAGCTTCACCTGGCAAAGCCATCCCAAAGGTGCCCTTGTGGACCGCACACATGCTGTGCCTTTCTGCACTCCCTCGCTCTTAACAGCCTTGCTTCACTGGACCCCTGGCCCCTCCTCCCTCCTTCTCTTTCTGATCCCCCTTTGGCTTCCACCCTGAGGACGGACCTGTGGGCTGGCATTTTAGTGCTGCTTTCGCCAGCATATCCAAGCTGTCACCCACTTGTCCTTTGTTCTTGCTGCCTGTCCTGGCCCATCCTGGAAACTTCTGCAGCCCCTACCTTCCCTGGGCCTCTGGGCCCTCAGATGCCTGAGGGGGCCATGTAATCACGCCGAGGGGCTTGGGCACAGATCTTTTAGCAGAGTCTTAGCCAAACCCTCAGTGCTGCCCAGGCATCCTTCATGCATCACTGGTCCATTCCCTTTCCGGTCCTTGCAACTGTTCCCTGCCTCCCCCATTGTCCTCAAGACCTCCAGCCAACCCTGTCCTCCTCAGGATCAGCAAAAGACCTCCCTACTAGTTTCACGTAGACATGGAGCCTCCCACCCTTGGCTTGGGTGGGCTGCATCTCTCTGTCTTTCTGGCCACTCCAGCCCCTCTTCCTGCTTCTGCCTGTAAATGAAGGTGTTTGTGCTACCGGGTTTCCCTCAGCTTTACTGTCTCTCAGTAGCCCCTCTACTCCCTCTGCTTCAGCTGTCCCCAGGGCTTGATTCTCAGGAAGCAACTCTGTCCTAAGGTCCTGACCACTTCTCCATAGTTCTGAGAATCCATTACCCACCGGTCTGATTGCATCTCAGACTTGACCTGGCCAAAAGAAGCCACCTCATTGCTGTGAAGCCTTTAGGGATGCCTCAACCCTCGCCTCTCCCTAGGCTGTGAACCTCTGTCCTCTTTGTCTTGAGCCTCTCATCCTCTTTCCTGGACCATGAGCTTCTGGAGGACAGGGACCATTCTTTTTCTTTTTTTTTTTTTTTTTTTTTTTTTTGTGGTACACGGGCCTCTCACTGTTGTGGCCTCTCCCGTTGCGGAGCACAGGCTCTGGACGGACCGGGGCACGAACCTGTGTCCCCTGCATCGGCAGGCGGACTCAACCACTGCGCCACCAGGGAAGCCCTGGGACCATTCTTTTATCTCCCCATCATGAGATCAGATGATCTTATTCAGTTCAGAGGTCACAGGACTGCAGGACAGATGACCTCACAGGCAGTGTGTTAGAAGGGACGCTGGACTGAGAGACAGGCCGCTGGGCTCTCATCCCAAATCCACCACTAATGCCAGGCAAGCCCCGTACAGCTTTCTGAGCCTCCATCTCCTCTGCTTCAAATGTAGGATAACCACCCACCCACCCACCTTCCTAGCTCCCAGGAGAAGGTAGACAGGTTCAGAGGCAAAATGACATTACCTGGGCCAGCAGTGCTCAGGCCTCAGTGAACACTGCAGTCACCTGGAGAGATTTAAGAAATACAGATGCCTGGGTTCTTACCCCAAACCTTCTAATTTCATTGTTCTCATGAGGATGGGCATCTGTGTATCTTAAAGCTTCAACCAATACTCTCAACTCAAAGGTGTTAACCAAATTCCTGGATTCTAAGCCCTGAGGATTTGGGATGGAGGTTGTGGAGATTTGGCAAAACAGAATTGCTGGATGATATGTAATTTATCTACTCTTTCAGCTATTCTAAAATCTACTTCCTGGGGCTTCCCCGGTGGCGCAGTGGTTGAGAGTCCACCTGCCGATGCAGGGGGTGCGGGTTTGTGCCCCGGTCCGGGAGGATCCCACATGCCGCGGAGCGGCTGGGCCCGTGGGCCACGGCCGCTGGGCCTGCGCGTCCGGAGCCTGTGCTCCGTGGCAGGAGGGGCCACGACAGTGAGAGGCCCGCGTACCGCAAAAAAAAAAAAAAAAAATCTACCCCCTGGATCAAGGCTTCTGAAAGCTGGGTACCATGGCGATAGCCATCTGTCAACCCTGTTCATCTCGCCCCACCCCGAAATGATTTTACATGAACCCTACAGGCTGTTAGAAGATCTTATTTTCCTATGGAGCATGTAGATATGCTCACATTTAGGACTCTGTGGCAGTCAATGTCCATCCTGTCCCTGTGACTCCTTTGCTGGGACCTGAGATCTGTGCCTCTGACTCCAGCATAGGCATTTCCTCCCGAGCCGTCATCACAGTATCTCATGTTGGATCGTGTCGTAACAGATAAGCTCCTGTTTGCCTCTTCTAAGTCTAAACAGTGGCTCTCAACCCCGGCTGCATATTAAGATCACCTAGGGAAATTTTTAAAATTCTGATATCCAGGCTACACACCAGATCAGTTAGATGAAAATCTCTACGGCTGGAACCCAGGCATTAGTATTTCTGTGACACTCCCCAGGTAATTCCCAGTAGGAGGCCAAGGTCAGGGGCACGGCCAAGCCTGGAGGCAAATCTGTGACCCACCTGTGACACACGTTTGAGACCTCCTAGGGATGTTTTCATGGAGACAGCATGCCCTGCACACTTGTTTGTCTCCCTCCTGCTTTTGATTTGCATTGTCTTACAGTCTCCCTTTAAGTCACCTTCAATCCTTTCTGAACTCAGTGAGGTGAAAACAAGCAGAACCGAAAGCTTCCTGCTTTTCTCTGGCTGGGACCTGGGCAGCCAGCTCCCACCCCGTCAGGCCTCCCGAGAGAGAGGGTTGCAGACCCCCTTCCCTACCCGTAGGTGCCAGGCCAGAGCCGTCGATTCTGACGACCCCACAGTGGGGAACTGCAGCCAGTCTGCCAAGAGCCCTCCAAGGCCCGTGAGAGAGGCTCGGTCAGTTCACAGCACCTGTGTGCTGACACGGGACTGGAGCAAAGAGGGGACCGACAGGGTGGTCTGTCAGAGCGTCACTGTGCCCGGGACGGCGGCTGTGCCACCCTCGTCTGCCCTCCTTGGCCTGTGAGACTCTGAACAGCATCCTGAGACCATCAGCCAAAGGTAGGCGATGCCCCAGGGGTGGATCCCCCATTTCTGGAGTTGAGTTGTTGGAAGCAGCATATGCACAGGGAGGGCGCTTCCCCTTGGCTAATGGGGGCAGGGCGCACACAGCAGTTCACTCTAGCTGCAAAACCTTGTTTGGCACCTGGGCTAGAAATAGCTTATCTGCAAACCTCAGAGTTTATTTATGTGGCCAAGTTTGATTTCCAAGTGACCTGTCTCCTTCCTTACTTTGCACCTGCCCCAGAGACCAGGGCTGATGGGAACAGTTGTGGGTTTGTGCCCTACAGCAGGGCACCTGGCCCAGGGGGGCGTGGGAGTTGACACCCAGCCTGTGCTCTGCAAGCTTTGCTGTGCCTATGAGGGCTCAGAGGGAGGGACACCTCTTTCTAAGTTGCACAAAAATGCTGAATAGGCTGGTAGTGGCCCTGCCAGAGTCCTGCTCCAGTGACTGTGTAAGGACGCTCCTGAATTTGTGAGCTTCCGGCTCTTATTGATAGTTTCATATTTTCACAGGTCACTCAGAACTTTTAAGCTTTTATCTGCTAATCATAAATTCTCTCTCTCTCTTGCAACATGACAGATAGAGCCAGAAGCATTGGGGCTGTAAGAAGAATACCCAGCACACAGTAAAACTCATTCATTCATTCACTCAAGCACTTACTGGCAACCACACTGTATACTGTTCTAGGTCCAGGATCCAGAGAGGTCAGACAAAAGCCTGTCCTCAAGGAGCTGGCAGTCCAGTGGAGAGACCAGCAAGTAAATACATTCTGACAATAAGATGTGATAAATACAACAGTAGGAATTTATACAATGTGCTATGGAAGAACTCATTCAGTCAACAAATATTTCTTAAGCACCTGCTCTATGCCAGGCTGTATTCCGCACACCGGGGGTGCAGCAGTGACCGTATGAGACAAAATCCCTGACCCAGAGCACACATTTGAGGCCATGAGAGTCTTCTAGTTTGATCAAAACCACAGGCTTCCAAGAAGAGGTAACTTCAAGCTGGAAATGTGTGTGTGTGTGTCAGCGCACACACGCACATAGGCAGTGTTTCAGGCAATAGAAACAGCTTGTGCAAAGGCCTGAAGGTATAAAGGGAGAGGAGACCCCAGAGCATAAGTGCTAAGGGAGACCTAAGAGTTGGGAGATGTGACTGGAAAGGTAATTGGGTCTCGGCCGTGATGGGCATTGAATGCCATGCTAAGCCTCCAGAAGCCACGCTCTCAGATAATGGAAGCAGAGCTGAAGGCTCACAGAGCACTGGCCAGAGAGCACTCTCACAGCCAAGCTCCCCGTGCACTCCCTGAGCCCCAGAGACTCTTCGGCAGCCTCGTGCTCAGGGCAGCCACTGCCCCAACCTCACTTTGTTAGAACGTCCAAGACTAAGACCGTAGGACTTACTTTACCTCTTCCCATGACCCAGTGCTTTCAGTTTGCAAAGTGTTTTCACATAACTTCATCTACTTGGTCATAAAGGAGACCCTAGGAGGTAGATAGAGAGGGATTATTGTTGCCATTGATTATACTGAGCAAAACAACCTGAGGCCCAGAGAGGGCCAGTGTCTTGCCCAAGGTCACACAGCCAATCAAAGCAGAGTGGGAACTAGAGTCCTTGTCTCCTGGTTCCTAATCCAGAGCCCCTCCTGCCTCCACATCAACTGCTACTCCTTAGATTGAAGCCTAAGACCTCTGAGCGAGTGTCAGTCTGCGCCTGCCTGCCTTCCACAAACATTAGTTGAGCACCTACTATGTGTAAAGCCCAGCATTGAATGACCATCTTCTGGGCCTCAGTGTAGTCCCACCCCCACCCAGGACAAAAACTGGAAGAATCACATCTTCCTTCCTTCCTCCCACCCACAGTGACCCAAGAGGCCCAAAGAACACAGTCAGCCAGGCCCAGGCGTCACCCACCTACACCAAGTTGAACAGCGAATGGAATTACCACTGCAGGCTGGAGACCACTCACTCGCTGCATCCTCTCATCCAGGCCACTCGGAGGCTGCCAGTGCATGTTCTCACTCTTACTTGTAAGAGAGCTGGATGCTAAAAGGATGGGGGAGACTTAATTCTCATTCACAGAGCTAGAGCTTCCCTGTGTAAGACAGATGCAGCCTAGCAACCCTCATGGGCCCTTCTTTTGATTTGTAGCAACTCATTTAGATAAAAGCATCTGGTTTGTGAGGTAGCAACAACAACAAAAAATCATTAAAAGCATATTTCTGCTTTTACAAAGTGACCTAGTAACAGCACAGGAGGTAACAATTAACCTATCCCCCCTCCTCCAGGTACACAGGCAGGTGCCGAAAGTGGGAAATGAAAGTCCGGACATGGAGAGGCTCTATCCAGGGTCCCTTCTCAGATCAGTGCCATGCTCACGGATGTGCACAGGCCGGCCCCCAGCAGCCAGCCAGAGAGCCTCGCCCTCCCATTAGCACGGACAGGAGGCATCCTGCTTCTCCAACCCAGAATAAACTGCGATTACTTATTTAGCAGCAGTTCAGGGCTTTCCAAAATGCAATCAGAGTGCTCTGCATCTTGCACAGGTGAGCACAGAGCTGCACTACTGGCTCTGTGAATCGGATGAAGTAAATCTGACCCCATACCAGCTAGCCAAACTCCGCTGGCTTCCACCCCGGCTCCCGTGCATGCCCCACGCACTCACACACGGCCTCTGTTCCCCTCCAGACAGACCCTGTGCTTCTAACTGACCCTGCTTGTGTGCCTCGAACCTCTGAGCACCCGTCCTGCTAAGCCTGCATCTCCCAGGAGTGCCTCTCCCATCCCTACCCATCTCCTGGCAAAGCGCTCCCAGGCCACCCACGCTGGGAATTTTCTCTCTTCTCCTCTGATTTCCTGATACGGTTACTCTCCCCGGCACCCATTTGGTTCTTTTGGGGTCAGGTGCAGTCCTTTCACTGGCCAGTGTGCTCAAGGCTCATCCCCGGACCCCTGTGAGCTCAGAGCTGAGCACATGTAACACTGTAAAGGAACTGATCATAGGAGGTCAACTCACAGGGCCTCTGGCAGTGCTCCTGGGTCCCTCAGCCCCTCTGCTTCCCTTCTGTCACAGAACCCTCTCACCTGGCGCCTGGCTGTTTTCTTGTCTGCCTTGGGAGACAGCTGGGAGTCCCCTGAGGGCAGGGACAGTGTCTTGGTCACTGGGTCACTCCCCACAGCCTGACACAAAGAAGGTTCTGGCACAGTTATGGAATGACTGAGTGGTATGTGTGCCTCACTCAGAAGCATCTCATTTAACCTGTCTCACCTGCGTGTACTCAGGGTCCTGCCACGCCCATGAGAGCAGCTCACAGCTGCCCACCTCAGGGCAGTGAGGGCAATGCACTGACCCAGCCCTTCCAAGGCCACTGCCCCTGGGGCACCAGCACCCCAGGCCAGAGCTCTCCTTTCTGCTGTTCTAAGCTCAGTCCCCAGTCCAAGAGGAAGACGGGCTCCCAGACCCTGCTGGAACCCAGGGTCTCAGTATGCTCAATTTAACATTTAAAACACTTTTGGAAAAGAGGTCCCATATTCAAAGGGACCTCACAGCATTCATTCACTCGTTCATTCATTCATCTGGGGAACATTTGTAGGAAGCAGTGTAGTGTAGTGGTCAAGGGCACAGATGATGAAACAAGACTGCCTGGGTCCTAATCCCAGCCCTGCCCCCACCAGCTGTGTGACTTCCGACACGTTATTGAACCTCCTCGTGCCTCAGTTTCTTCACCTGCAAAATAGAGATTATAAATATACCTACCTCATGGGGTGGTTGAAAGGATTAAATAGTTCATATAATACAACACCTAGAATAGTGCATGAAACATAGCTTAATACAAGGGTTTGCTGTTATTATCCTAAGGGCTGGGACCCCAGCCGACCCCGACGTAATTCATACTTTCTTCAGGACCAAATGCCCACCACCTACCTCCGCCCCCATGGCCAGTCACCCTGTGGCCTTTGCTTGCTAAATACATCCAGTCACCAGGGGACCTCTGCTCCCAGGGAGGTGGCCCTCCTCAGACCACAGGGATCCCAAACAGCCGCTGGGCTGCAAACTGATTCTCCAGGGACAACGGCAGAGGGTCCTGGGACCCCTCCACCTCGCTTCTGGTGGGGGATCTCCCAGCACCCATCACAGAGGACTTGAGCTCCTGCTCAGCCCACAGCTGCCCCCGGAGCCTAAACCCGAACAGCGGACAAATGCCCCACAGAGCACTGGGGCCTGCCCCATCAAGGGCTGCCACTGGCCGGCTTTGGGACTGGGAAGCATGTCCCTGCTCCTCTCTGGATCTCAGTTTCTTTGTCTGTGTCATGAGGGGGTTGGATTCGTGATTGATCCCCAGGGGCCAGTCAGGCAATGTCCCTAGGAGTGACACTCTGGATGTGGCCACATGGGGGCTTCCGGGACTCCACAGTTAGCACTGTGGCTTCAGAAGGTACGTCAGCTTGTCCTTGGGGCATCTGTCATTAACAATTATGAGGTCGTCATCTGGTAAATAATTCATAACCCCAGAGATGGGATTAGCCGCCAATAAACAATAATCCATTTAGAACGAGGCTTGGCAGGGGCACGTGCAGCCGTGGTGACGCAGCTCCCTCCCCGCCTCCGGTGTCCTGCTCATGAGCCGGACTCAGGCCTGGCCTTTCTGAAGCCCTCCCTCCCCACCCCCTCCCCTGGCTCAGCTGGGTTTAGTCTCTGGAATAACAAGGACGAGTATTGAGTGCTGACCAAGGGCCAAAGGCTATGCTGAACGGTTTCCATGTACTTTCTCCTGGAATCCTCCCAGCAACCCTATGGACGGACATGGGTACTATTATTGTCCCCCTTTACAGAAAAGTAAACTGAAGTTCCCAGAGGCTAAATAACTTACCCAGGGTCAGAGCGCGAGCGGTCTGGGACTCAGGTCAGCTCTGGCTCTGAGCCCGCCCGTCCCACCCCTTCCTACTGTGAGTTTTAACCTCTCATCCCTTGTCTGGCCTTGATGTCTGTGTGACCTGTGCCCTCCCAGCTAAACTGGGAGCCCTGGAAACCTGTGTTCCCCCACTGGTCTCCCTCACCAAGCAGGGGTCCCAGGAGATGTTTCATAGAGACTGCAGACCCCAGCCTCACTGGCTGGCTGACTAGTTAGTGGTATCATTAGACTCGTGAGTGGTGTTTAGAGGCCAAACCAAAGCCATTGGAGCAGGGAGTAGGAGCGCATGTCTTCATCTGAACTTCCCATCTTCTCACTGGCCTGGTACACTTCTCCTTATCAGGAACACAGCCTTCGGGCCACGCTTCCCCATCCTGGGGGAGGAGCTCTGTGCCCAGATGGTGTGAGCCCGACTGTATGGGCTGGTCTTTAGGATTGGGTGAGCCCTGCCAAGAGCTGTTCCTCTCCTGCCCATACTGTCGCCCTACCAGCAAGGCCAGCTGCTCACCCTACGTCTGCAGGACTACTTCAGAGTCCTGCCCAGGGGCCCCCAGTCAGGGAGAGACCCCAAAGAAAAAGAGGTGAAATCTCTCCCACTGCCCATTCTTGGCTTCTCCTGGGTCAGGGCACACAAGGACACATCAGCGTCCCCACAACCAGTGTCCCCAGGGCCTGCAGTCATGAACGGTCTTGGTTACACTTCTCAGGCCACCAGAGCCACCCTGAGTTGGGAGCTGTGAGGAACAGGGTGGAGTTGCTGGATGCTGGGCCCTGGAAATGTCACACATCTGGAATGTTGCACAGACCTCTGGGCCAGGCCGTGTAGTGGGGGAAGTCCCATGCGTGCTCCTTTCTCAATAACTGTGGTAACCAGCCCTGGGAGAGACTCCCTGTAGCCTTCTCACCTCTCCTACTGTGGACAGCGGGGTGGTCAGGACTGGAGGACACAAAGGCCAGGAGAAGTGGTCCCTTGCTGCGTTCCAGAACAGCTTGAATCAGACGGAAACTTCCCCTCTCCTTTGAGGAGGCTTCCCTGAGGAGACACTGCTCCTGTCCTGCCTGTCAGGCTCCCACACTGACCTATGTCCCCAGGCCCCTTCCTGTACAGCTTTGCATCCAGAAGTAGGGGAAGATCACCGCGGGGCATCGCCTGCCTTAGGCTGACGGTCTCAGCGTGCTGCTCAGCATGGGGCCGAGTCTCACAGGCCAAGGAGGGCAGACGAGGGTGGCACAGCCACCGTCCCGGGCACAGTGACGCTCTGACAGACCACCCTGTCGGTCCCCTCTTTGCTCCAGTCCCGTGTCAGCACACAGGTGCTGTGAACTGACCGAGCCTCTCTCACGGGCCTTGGAGGGCTCTTGGCAGACTGGCTGCAGTTCCCCACTGTGGGGTCATCAGAATCGACGGCTCTGGCCTGGCACCTATGGGTACGGAAGGGGGTCTGCAACCCTCTCTCTCGGGAGGCCTGAGGGGGTGGGAGCTGGCTGCCCAGGGCCCAGCCAGAGAAAAGCAGGAAGCTTTCGGTTCTGCTTGTTTTCACCTCACTGAGTTCAGAAAGGATTGAAGGTGACTTAAAGGGAGACTGTAAGACAATGCAAATCAAAAGCAGGAGGGAGACAAACAAGTGTGCAGGGCATGCTGTCTCCATGAAAACACCCCTAGGAGGTCTCAAACGTGTGTCACAGGTGGGTCACAGATTTGCCTCCAGGCTTGGCCGTGCCCCTGACCTTGGCCTCCTACTGGGAATTACCTGGGGATCCCGGTGACTAGTGTGAGACATCTACCTCTTGCTTATCCCGAAAGGAGGGGCGCATCCCCTGTTGTTCAGGGCCTTGTTCCGTGGGGCTGGTACTTCCTCTCCTGCTGGCAGCTCCAAGCTGAGACCTGCTGCGCAGCTCCACGGGGGTCCCAGCAGCTCCCTCTTCCAGGCTGGCTCCTCCAGCCCATCAGGACGAGACTTCCCGTGCCCCGTGCCATTGCGGACGGATTGACAGAAAACAAAACTGTCATTTAGGGAGGGGGAGGCGGAGAGCATGCGTCTCCATGGGCTCTGACAGATAGCAGGTACAACCTCCGACAGCCCCCAAGAAACGATGCTCTATTACGTGTGTGCTCCCATGTAATTTGTCCTTGTGTTCTCAGTGAGGGCGTGCTGCAGGGCTGCTGAGTGACACACGCGGAGGGGGACCTGCTAGGCCTGCCCCGGTCCTTCTCCTCCAGCGAGCCCTGGGGATGGCTCAGCCCTGACACTAGAGCCTCTGCCTCAGGTCTCCAGGGCAGGAAATTCCATCAGCTCCCACAGTCCCCACTGAGGTGGCTCCTACAGGCTTTTCTTCTATCTGACCTAAATCTCCCTTGCTGCAATTTAAGCCCATATTCCTTTGTTTTGTCTTGAATGGAAATGGAGAACAGCTAGTCCGCAGCTGCCTCCTAAAGCAGGGTGAGCCAGAAGCCCTTCGGACCTCCTGCCACAAGGAAGCGTTCTCAGAAGCCTGCCCTGTCAAATCCCTCCCGAGAGGAGTCTCTGAGAGGACAGCTTGCACACTGAGGCATGAGACGAGGCTCCATCCCTGGAGGCAGGGGGCCTGGTGGGGGCAGAACCCCTGCTTCGGGCACAACACTGACGTGGCCCCTGAGGCTGCTGAGTGAACCAGGGGAGGAGCAGGGGAGGGGTGGGCGTGCGAATGGATCACGGTGAAAAGTGCAAGGATGGAATCTGGCCAGGGAGCTGGGGGGTCTCCAGAAGGAGGTGACACCCACCCACCTTAAATCCCACAGGAGGGAGGGAGTCAGCCGGGAGGAAAAGGACAGGCCTTCAGGCGGATACCAGGAGGGTTCTCCTCCCCTCCAGGTCCCTGGTTTGGCTTTGAAAACATTGTTCTCTTAGTTATATTTATATTATTATATTATTTATATTAATCTTAGTTACAGTTCTATATTAAGCAGATTTTTTCCCTGCCTGCCTCTGCTGGTGGTGAGTCTGGAGTTGCACACCTTCACACGGTCCTTCACTTTTCAGTGAGCGTACAAGTGGCAGAAGCCCCCGTGGGCTAAGAGCATCCTGGAGGGGGGTCTGTTGGCCTTGTGATCTCCTAGACCTCTAGGTTTCTGTCTCGTTTTTGTGCCCTTTTACTTCTGGGAACAAATAACCCCACTTGTTTCAGCTATTTTGTAGTCCACTGAAGACAGTTCCTAGAAGAGATGGGTTCGTAGTTAAAAAAAAAAAAAAAATCAAATTTGATTGGAAAGCAGTAGATCGCAGCTAAGTTCTGAGTTTAAAAAGCAGGGACGCTGAGTGTCCCTGACAGCATTCACGCAGGGTGCAGTGAACGCGAGAGAAGAATTTTTATTTTTCCTAGGCCAGTGGAATTAAAACCTTCCGATTCTGTCGGATAAATGGAGAGAAACTGAATCCTTTTTTCCTAAGCAGTTATCTAACGGCAATCCTGAGATGTGAGCAAGGTCATTGGACTTTTTTTTTTTTTTCCATTGCCTGGTCAAAAGCCCCCTCGAAACTACTCTGCCTCAGTACAAAGGGAGCAAAAACAAAGCGTTGATTGGATTTAAATAATGGAATTGCCATTAACATCTTCCATAGAAGAAGATTGATTCTGACTTGGATTTATGGGAAGTTAGGACTCGTAAAAGTAAACAGAGTGGTACTCGTTCAATATTAATGCATCACCCACCCCGAGGGCTGGTTAAATGGATGGGCTCTCTGCCAAAAGCCCCCATGCCAGCAGCTGGGTTACAGGGGCCTCTGGAGGGTGGCGAAGGCATCCTGGGCCCAGTCCAGTTACCAGCTATGCTGGTCTAGGAAGCCAGGCTGCGCCCTTCCCCGCCTTCCTTCGCATTCGATTCTAAGGTGAAGATCACTGCCCTTTTCTGTCAGGAGGCTGTGGGGGAGACCAGCAGCTCTCCCTGATACTCTGCAAACGTTCACTGCTCCTAATAGGACCGAGGACCCTCTGATGGGCTAGAAAAGTCCCTCTCTCTCCCTGCACCCGCTAAGAGCTCCCACCCTTCTGCAGGTGGGTGGGTGTGTGGACCACCGCAGCCTCTAGCGCTGCTGTTCTTGGGCCCAGAGCTCAAGACCTTCAGCGCAGGGACATGTGGGCTTGGGGTTTCAGGAGTTTCTCCAGAGACTCTTTACTCCTGCTCAGGAGAAGGTGGAGGTGAGGCCCAGGTCCTCTGGGAAAGTGGTGGCAGGGCCCTGCGTGGACTAGGAAGGGCCGGTGATTGAAGGTGATGGGGGATGTCGATCACATCACAGGGCTGGTGGCTCCCACTCGTGCCAGCGTCCCACCCAGCTGGGCCTTCAGCTCCACTCCTGACCCTCTCACTCTGCCTCTTTCATCCCCATCCAAGCAGTGTGAAGCCCTTATCACTGTCCTCCAGCCTTCTAGGTGCTATTGATCTCCTGTCCCTCAACTATACACCAGCATCTCCCAGACCCATCCCCAGGGTCTGTATAACATGTCCCCCCTGCTCTCCCCAGGATGATCCCCAGGTGCCGCAAGACCTCGCAGGACTCGTCATCTTTTTTCCAGCCCACTCCCCTTCCCTTGCTCCCCACCTCTGGGAATGGCCACGCCATCTACCCCGTCCCCAAGTCAGAAGTTTGGGCGTGCCGCCAACCCTCTCCTCCGTCCCTCCCCATCCCCAAGCCCTGGAGCTAAGCTCTGTCTCCTAACCTCTCCCCACCCATCCCTCTCCTCCATCCCTGTGCTCTTGACTTGGTTCAGCAGGTGCTCACCACTTGCAACCTGCAGGACCACCATGGTCTCCCACCTCATTTCTCCCCCTCCCCCTCTTTGCCCCCTTCCGGTTTCTGCACACTGGCCTCCAGAATGATCCTCCAGGGTGCAAACCACACTGCCAGTTCCCCCCGTCCATGTAGGATAAGATCCAGACATCTGCCTTTGGAATCCCCCATCCCCGTGCTGACAGCACGACCCGTGATCACACTCTGTACTTTATACCACGGTGCCTTTTCCATGCCTTTTCCTCTACCTGGAATGCCATTCCCATCAACCTGTGGACTTGCCCACCTAGGCCTCTTCCAGAGGCAGAACCAGCCATTCTCTCTTTAGCATGGCATGCTGTTTGTACTTTGAGTGCAGGAAAAGAAACGAACCTTTGAGGGCCTTCTGTATCAGACAAATTTGGGGCTGCCTGCCTTGCCCACTCCAGCTTCTGGAAACATCTGCACCCACCCTCAACCCCTGCTGCTGATAGCAGGTCATGTAACCCCACCCCTCCAGTTTACTGGATGAGGGGCAGAGTCCTGATTTCAAGGGTGCCCTTCCGTTGGCTGGCCCGCAACGTAGGACGGATGGCTCCTGACTTTTAAAAATTCACTAGACCAATAGGATCTATCTCCAGAGAACCAGAGAGAATTCCATTTGGGGCTGGGCACTTCAGCCGAATGGTAATACAGATGCAACACAAGAGCAATTATTCTGGAGCTCTGTGCCTGTCAAGGTTCAGTCTCAAAGGCAGTGATAGGGAAGGAAAGGAAAAGGAAGAGGATGGCCTAGGAGAAGCAGAACCTTGAACAAGAGATGGAGCTTATCGTGGCTGGTCCCTGAAGCTCCTCCTGTTTCTACCCACCTGCTGGCTCTCTCTGAAACCTCACCATGGTCTCGCAAGAGTCCTCCCTTTCACATGAGCTGGTGTGGGTGCGTTCTCTTTGGTCCTAGAATGTCTACTTTTGAGTGCCTTGCAGTAATCCTGTCAAGCGGGTATTATTATTATTGCCATTTTCACAGATAAGCCTATTGAGGCTCAAACACATTAGGTAACGTGCTCAAGGTCAAGGTCAAGGGCGAGGAAGCGAGAGAGCCGAGATGTGGGCCAGTCTTACATACAGCAGCACCCCTTCCTCAGCATTGGCTGCGTCCTCGCAGTGTGTTCACTCTTCCCTAGTCTCCCACTTGGGGCTGTCAGCTCCTGGAAGACAGGAGCTATGTTCACTCACCGCGGTGCCCTCACTGCCCACCATGAACTCCAGGACCATGCAGGTATCAAGTGTCTGATGGGTATGATTTAATTTCCACACAGCCTAGCAGAAAAAGCCCTGGGCTCTGAGCCCAAAAGCCAGAATTCAGGTCCTGCCTCTCTGCATGATGGTTGTGTTATCTTGGGTGGATCACTTTCCTCCCTCCATGTCCTGCAACAACGGAAACAGTCTAAGGTGTTCAGGCAGACCTCATGTTATTGCACTTTGCTTTATGGAGCTTCACAGATACTCTGTTTTTTACAAACTGAAGGTTTGTGGCAGCCCTGCGTCGAGCAAGTCTATCGGCACCATTTTTCCCACAGCACTGCTCACTTCTTGTCTCTGAGTCACATTTTGGTCATTCTCTCAATGTTTCAAACTTTGTCATGATTATTATTTTTGTTATGGTGATCTGTCATCCGTGATCTTTGACATGACTGTTGCAAAAAGATTACGACCCACTGAAGGCTCAGATGATAGCATGTTTTCGCAGTAAAGCATTTTGGAATTAAGGCATACACCTGTTTTCTTAGACGTACTGCTGTTGCACACTTACTAGACTACAGTATAGCATAAACATAATTTTTATATGCACTGGGAAACCAAAAAACCTGTGTGACTTGCTTTATTGAGATATTCACTTTATTGCGGTGGTCTGGAACCAAACCCAAAATATCTCCGAGGTATTCCTGTAACGGGCAGTGGATGATTCTGGACAATTTCTGAGGTCTTTTCCTGCTCTAAAATCCCATGGCTGTGTCATCTCTGCCCTGCCTACCTCAGAGGAATGACATAAAGTAGAACACTCCACGCTCCTGGCCAGCTGGGTGTTTGCCCCAACCTGTTCTTGCAACTAGCGCTGCCCTTTTCTACTCAATTCCCTGGAGGCCCCTTGCCCTTTCTTTCATTGCTTGCTGTTTGCCAGGGATTTGTGCTGCGGTCAGGTGGGCCACGATTTTCATGCACCCCTGATAGCAGCTTTATCTAATGAAGATGAGGTGCTTACACGTATTTTCATTCTTTAAAAAAAAAATCGGCTATTAATTTGTCAGAATTATTCATATTCTACTGATGATATTTTCCATGTATCTAATCAGGGAGCTCATGAATAGAAATGAAACTATTTAAACACAGAGATGGTGTACATTGTAAGATCTTGTTTTCTCAAGCTGTTTCATAATGCAGTGAATACATTTATTCCTTCTAAAAACAGGTTTTGCAACCATCAAAAAAAATTTTTTAATCTTTGATTAAATATGACTATTCATATTTATATGAATAAATATGCTAAACTGGTGTGAGTGCCATATGTATATGTGTGTTTGCACGTACGTGTGTGTCTGAGACATGTGCTCATTAGAAGCTTGTTTCCTGGTTTTCTCCATAGGGACAGGAGACTGTTTTCAGTGAGAGAAATGGGAAAACACATTTGGATCAAATCTTTAGGATGGATGGGTGACAAAGTCAAAGTACAAATTGAAATGGGGCTGAATAATATTCGAGATCATTATTTGTGCAATGTAGACTTTTAAACTGCTCAAAATTCCAGCAGCACTTACCTACATTGAAAGAGGCTTGGAATCATTCAACAAAGCCAGATATTAAATATACTACTGCTATCTCTCGGAACATTAGCAAGTAATGTAAAACACATGGCATCTACTCAATGGGAAATCTGAGAATACAAATTATAATAGTTGTCTTTTAAGACCTCTGGGAAGCTTGTACTAAATTGCTTAATTCCATTAATAACAAACTATTACTCTAGCTATTAAAGTAACATAAGGTAATAGAGATCATGTCGGGAGATTGCACTGAGGCGCTTTCTTCACCTGGCACAAATTTATTCAGGGGCATTGACAGATTTTAATTGACTATGGCAACTGAATAGCAACAAAGAAAATTGAATGTCTTTTGAAAAGCTCCACATTTTGTAGAAACAAATAGCAACACCAAAGTGAGGGTTTGGGGTTGCTGGGGGAGGTGGGAAGGATATCGGGGAGAATCTGTACCGGCAGCTTCTCCAGAAATGCTTTCCTTTTACCGTAACAAGAAGTTTCTCAGGAACAGGCACACCACTGGCCCGAGCATCTTTTTCAGTTCTGTGCAGTCCAAATTGAAACAAAAGCAATCCACGCTGCTACAAAGACACGTGCTTTGTCATGGGGCACACTTCCAAGATACAGGACTGGAGAGTCTTCTCCAGAGAGTTCTGAGAACAGGGTTTGTTTCAGCCTAAGGGCCTGGCATTGGTGTGAGTGACCGCTCACCCTGGGCCAGCCACAGTATGAGTGACCCCTGATCCTGGGCTGGCAATGGTGTGAGTGACCCCTCACCCTGGGCCAGCCACAGTATGAGTGACCCCTGATCCTGGGCTGGCAATGGTGTGAGTGACCCCTCATACTGGGCTGGAGATGGTGTGAGTGACCCCTCATCATGACCCTGAAGCTGAAGACCACTAAAGACTCCCTCAGTTCCCATCTAGTCCAGGGTGGATTCTAGTGACCTGTCACCTACTTTTCTCTTCCACTTTTGGTCCTGTGTCCACTACGTATTGCCATCAGGGTGTCTCTCCTGCATCTCATATGGGCCTTGCTTTGCATGAGTTTAGTTTCTGTATCAGCTCCGGCTGCCGCAACAAAATACCAAAGACTGAGCGAGTGCCTTAAACAACAGAAACTTTGTGTCTCACAGTGCTGGAGGCTGGATGTCCAAGATCAGAGTGCCATGATAGTCGGGGTCTGGTGAGGGCTCTCTTCCTGGCTTGCAGATGGCCACCGTTTTGCTGTGTCCTCACATGGCAGAGAGAGAGGGTGGTAGAGAACTTAAGCCTTACCTGGTGTCTCTTCTTGTAAGGACACTAATCTTAATGCATCAGGACCTCATTTAACTTTAATTCCATAAAGCCTCTATTTCCAAATATAGTCACATTGGAGGTTAGAGCTTTAACGTATTGTTTTGGGAGGGACACAATTCAGTCCATAGCAGTTCCGAAGTCTTTGTTGCATCTTGCTGGGCTAATCTCTTCTTCTCTTCTCACCCCCAGCCCCAAGTACCTGGTGCTTCAGTGCCGCCTCAGTTCTCTGTTTGAAGGAAAGCCCATTTTTAAAGGAAGCTGTACCAAGATGTGAGGGGCTACCGGAAGCCTCCCTGTAGTGGCATTCTAGGGGGTGGTAGGGAGCCCTGAGGGCAGTGGAAGAGGTGGTAGGAGGTCACAGGGTGCCCCCCAGTCACCCCCTCACCATGCTTTTTTGTTCTTGTTGATATACAATAATATTATATAAGCTAGGTGTACAATATAGTGGTTCACAATTTTTAAAGGTTACACTCCATTTATAGTTATTATAAAATATTGGCCATATTCCCCATGTTGTACAATATATCCTTGTAGCTTATTGTTCACCTAAGAGTTTGTACCTCTTAACGCCCTACCCCTATATTGCCCCTCCCCCTACCCCCTTACCATGCGTGTTGGTGAGTTGCGTCCAGATCATTGCACCACCTGGCCCAGGGCACGTGATAATATTGCTCCGCAGGTGTTTGAAGCAATTTCTGATGTCTGGGTTTTCCCCTGGGTTTTGTGTATGTCCTGAACATCACCCCACTTCAGCCTGTGGGGTGCTCATAATCTTCTTAGTGGCAGCGAGTATAATGGTCAACTCTGCTGCATCCACTGGGATCAGGGACCTTCCGTCTCTCTCTCTGCCCATTGGTCCCAGCTTCTCTCCAGGACATCACCGAGGAGCTCAGAGGGCTTGCCTTCTCCAAAGTATCCCCTCTGTACTCACAGCCCCAGAGAGGGGACTGGCTCTTCTCGAGTCCTTTCAGAGCCAGGCTCTGGGGTGTGGTGCCCAGGAACGGGCTCTGGTCCTGGCTGCGGGCGCTGGGCTCTCTGGCGCTGGGAGAATCTAATCCCACCGCAACTGCAGCACATGCATGTGTTTGAAAACCTCCTTGGCAGGCAGGACCTCCTAATTTTTTCCACTTCTTGTGATTAGCGTTGCAGACTAGTCCTAGCGCCAGACTCCATACCAGCTGTTCTTCCCCCACTGCTTGTTTTTACTTATAAACCGAATCCTGGAGCCGCTGCTGCATCGGCTGGCCCCCACCCCTCCCCCAGCCCAAGCTGCAGCCGGTCACCTGCGGCACGACCTCAGGTGCGTTACTTTTCCGCGTGGCCGCCTGTGTCCTTCACACAGCCTGGGTGGCACTGTCAGGTCTCAGTCCCAGAGAGGGCTTCGCTTACCTGCTAAGATGTTTTGATAGCAGCAGTTCTCAGAGCCAGGCTTGTCTTAGAGATTTCACTTTGCATCCAGAGATATTGGACATCCCTGAGTACCACATACAATTTTTGATGTGATAAGATAGATTCAAAATAGTACATGCAACATTTAGATAACTTTTGTGACCTGACAGTAAAATGAACACACATGATCCCACCTCTGAACTTAAGAACTAGGATAGTACCAGACTACTGACAATGACCTGTTTTCTCCACAGTTCTTCCCAACACCCCTTAAATTTGGAAAGGTATCTGCAAGGAGAACACCTCTCTCCTCCCACCACTGCCTTGTCACCATCCAGAGGACAAGGACCTCTCCCCAGGGGGTCCCCCAGTTTGTGGCAGCAGCATCTCCATCCTTCAGCGGGGACCTGGCCAGGAAGCAAGAACTCAGTGGCTTCCAGCCCAGCAGGAGTGGCCAGAGGTTCCACCGTCCTGTGGAATCCAGGGAGGGTGACAAGGCAGGAGCTCGCTCTCCTTTGCTGATTCCTCTGGCATCTCCCCTTCTTCTGATGGCTTCCATGGCCGTGCAGGGGGAAGGTTATTTACGGCAGGCAGACACAGGAGCTCAGACTTCTGCATCCATAGACGCCATCAATTTGCATTTCTGTGAGAGTTTCTCACATACCTGGAAGGCCCTAAAAACAAATCAGAGAGCGTGGCATATGGGACATCTGCCCTCCAAACACGCCAGTGTCAAGAAGAATTGTGATTGTCAGAAATATCATATTCCTGTTGAAAGCCCATGAAATCAGCTCTGTAAATTGAGAAACATAAGTCACGGTTCTACTTGTTCTGCCGCCGTATAAGAACCACGAGTTTTCTATAGGGTAGGAAACAAAACAAAACAAAACCCTGAGCCCTCTGAGAATGACTTAATGTCCACTCACAGCCACCTCTACCCGGCCTTGCTGTTTCTCTTGGTATGAAATTACTGACTCCCTTCGGTCCTCACATATTTTGGGCAGGTTGGTTTTTTTCTTGGCAACTAAAATTTACTTTGAAAACAGGATTAAAGTAAATCTCTCTTTTTTTCCTCCCTGGCAATCTCTCCATGGTTTTGCCTCTCCAGCGGCTGCTGTCCATTTACATCTCTCTCCTTCCTCTTGTCTCTCCATTACTCCTTCCGATTGTTTCCTAGGGTGGAGCCGTGCTCAGCACCTCAGGCAGTGCACATGTGCACATGCTCCCCCTATCCTAACCGCCCCAAAAACATTTTAGTTACACAGGCCTGTGTCGGGGACGGTGCAGCAATGACTCAGGCAGGATGAGCAGAGGTGGCAGAAAGAGACCAGAGCTCGCCTCTGCCCGGAGAGATAGGGCCAGGCGGGAAGGTACTGTAGGGATCTCAGAGAAGGGAAGCAGATGGCTGGAGGAGTCGGGGAAGGTTTGTTAGCCCCGAGCATCTTGCGCTGGATCCTAAAACAATACAATCTTGAGGTCTATGGAGAAGAGCGAATGCCATCTGGGTGGAGAGAGAAGGCTGGGCTGAGGCTGGTACGCATGTGCGTGTGACCTGATCTTGACTGTGGTCAGAGGTGCGGGCCAGGGACCGTTTCCTCAGCAGTGAAGTCAGGGGAAACCAGCCATGTGGATGCCATTCTGGAAAAGAATCCTGTGTTACGTGAGCACTGAGCAGAGAATGTCCAGGGGGACAAAGACGGACTGTGGGAATGGTTGACTCCGGATTTCAGGCCAGGATCCTAGGATTTTATACACTGGCTGTGAAAGCAAGATCCCGTGAGTTCTCAGACTCAAATGCTGGGCGTGATAGTGTTTGTTGCTGTTGTTGTTTGTTTGTTTTAATGTGAAAGTCATCATCTGGAAAGCAGGCAAGGATCCCCCTGACAATCTGGAAGTCTGGGGTTTGAGAGGCAGTAGTGAGACCCCCATGTAGACTCCGCTCTTCCGTCCCTCGCCTGACCAAGTGGGCCGGGGGCTGGAGTGCCAGTGAGGTGCTTTGACATCCAGGTGGATATGGCAAATCGGAGCAAATGCCCAGCCAGGCAGAAGCCTGCTGCCTGGGGCCTCAGTGTGCTCTGCAGAGCCGGGAGCTGCAGGCCTCTGGGTGGGGAGAGGCCCCTCTGGGCAGGGTCAGGAGGGGCTGGAGGGAAGGAGAGCAAGCCGACTGGAAGTGAACTTGATCCTGCTGTAGCCATCACCCAGCCATGCCACTGCTCTCTTGCTTGGCGCCTGCATTAGGAAATTCAGAAAGATTGGGGCAGGGACTCCCTGGAATGGTACTGCCCACTGCCCAGAACCTTCTGCAGTCATAGAGATAGTCTATACTGCGCTATCTAGTACTGTTGAGTATTTAGAATGTGGTTCATGTGACTGGGGGACTGAATTTTTTAATCTCTTCAAATAAAATTAATTTGAATTGAAATAACCACATTGACTAGAGGCCACAGTATTAGCAACACGACCCTAGAAGACCCAAGGCAGAGCCTGAGTGAGGCTGCCCCGTGCCTCCCAAGACTCCAGAAGACCTTTGATTTTGTCCCTTTCTGTGCCTCAAAGTGGCAGAGCAAACAGAGCTGTCAGAGAGAAATTACCCTGAAAATCTGAACGGGCTGAACACTTAACAGAGGTCCCTGTGGCTGAGGTTTCCTTTCGTGGTTAAAATTGTATTAGGCACAGGAGAAGATCCTATAGGTTTTCCCAAAGCCCTTTCTTTCTTGCTGCATGAAGTTTCTTCTGTCAAAGGAAATGGGTTTGCAAGGCTTCATTATTTTGGGATTTTCAGCAAATTCACTGCAGTCGTACCCGGGTTCCCACTTACCATTTGATTTCTGACTGCTGGGCATTCCCTCCTGCCCAGGGTGGTGGGGACCAGTTAGAGTTGCCCACATCTCTCACTTTTCCGGGGGGAGATTGGAGAGGGAATCAAGGGGCTGGCGGCCACCGCATACAGAAAATGGGCAGATGAGAGCAATTTGATCAACATTCCACTGAAAATGCCTGCCTTCTTTGGGTGTGAGTTAGGAATGCCCGGATAGATGTTTATTCTCTTGCTCCACGATTGTCAGGCCCAAGCAGCAGCTGGATTTTTGATGATTTGGTGAAGTGCCCTAGCTCTGGAGTAACTGATAGAGGCATCAGAATCCCCACCTGATTTCAGCAATATCACTTCCCAGAGTTGTACAAGATGCTGAGGAGAAAGGGGACAGCTGGAGCAAGTGAGAGCTGGGGGACGTGGAGCCACAGCCCCTGGTCTGTGCCTAACCCCCCCACCCAGAGGAAGCAAGTTTCGGGGGAAGAGGGGGTCGAGTAGAACAGGACTTGGAGATCCAGAATTCCCCAGATCCCTGGTGTGGTCTCAGGAAATAATGGAGGGGCGAGGGAAATAGCTCAGGAATCTCATTGTGTTTATGACACATCTTTTCTCCCTGGACTGCTTAGGATTCTAAAACCTTACTCTTTGAGGCTCAGTTGCTAGAAATAGAGCCTTGTCCACTGGCTGAGAAGGGTGGGAACAGATGATTACTTTTTCTAGGGTAGAAGCCTACATAGTTGAAGTGCATTTGCTTTGGGTTTAGTATTGCGAGAGTAATTAATTTATACAGGACTCTCCTTTAACCCACAAATATGCATTGATGCCAACTGTATGGCAGGCCCTGTGCAGTCCCCCAGCAAGGGAACGGTGATTGAGATCGTCTCTGCCCTAAAGCAGAGACTCTCTCCGGCACAGTTCGGGATGGAAAGGAGCAAGATGTTCAGTGTTCAGAAGGACACAGGGTGGTGTGGTCATGCCAGACACTGGTGTACAGAAAACAGGGAGTCCAGGAGAAACTTAAGCTGAGGCTTGAAATGACTAGCGGACTTCAGATGTCTGGAAAGAGTGCAGGGGGTCTTCAACAGTTGGAACAAAGATGTGGCGGTGGGAAAAGAAATAGGTAAATGGGAAGCCACAGAGAAAATTTTATTATTATAATTTGCAGTCCTTTGGGTATATACTTTCTATGTTTAAACCTTTGAATTTGCAAACCACCAGGTGTCCTTTTATTAGATTCTGGTTTGTGACTCAAGCAATCGGGACCAGTGTTAGGGAAAAACTCTGCCCTTACTACCTAGAAATGCCCCCTGACCTTCCCTATCTCCTCCCAGGGCAGAAATGTGTAGAAGCAGACAGGATTCTGATAGCGGTGACATGATTTTTATGTGATGCCCAATTAACTGCGACTCTGAAGCCACTTTTAACACATTTCTTCCGATTTATAAACCTGTTAGGAGCTTTGGAAGTTGATTTCTAGGTTTATAGAATAACTAATCTCTTTTGAGCTTGGAAACATAATTAACTATTTCCTAGAAAAGAGTTTTAAAACCTGATTACTTTCCCCATCTCCACATCTCTTTGAGGCTAGTTTAAAATATCAGATTTCAAATCATGCGCGTGGAATGAGTCGCTTTTTCGAGTTCAGTTGACGAGGCTGCACTTTGACATGCTTTTCAAGATCTGAATATTTTTATAAATCATGATTGTGCTACTGTCTAATGAGGACAGAAGTGGAAATAGCACCTGCTCGTCCGCCGTGGAGCGCCTCCCGGCCTGTGTGTGCTGTCTGGGAAAGCAGTGGCCCAGTCTGGAGAGCTGATGAGCTCCTTGATTAGCTGAAATTGCTTCCTGCAGTAGTTTGGGGGTGTCGGTGTTGTGATGAACTGGGTCATCTCAGGGATGCGGGATGCAGGCACAGCTCTGAGACTCAAGAGTGGCTGACGGACCAGAGTTAAGTGCAAAACCTCCAGCTCTGCCCAGCGTGGACGCGTAGCCAGCTTCCCTTCTGGTGCAGGTTGGGATCTTGGGTCCATTCTCTGCTAGACCATGAGCTTCTCCAGGGAGGACTAGGAGCTGATACAAGTTGAACTGAACCTAATCGAGAGGCACCGTAGCGACTGCTGGCAGCGGGGAAAGAGGTCACAGGCACGGGAGGTGGATTTCAGATGCCGTGGAGACGGCACTGCGGAGTAGACAGAGGGCAGCTTTGGGGCCACACCCTGCGTTCCATTTTCCTTCAGCCCTATCGCTGGTGTTCAGGTTGAAGAGCTTGTGTCAGCAAGAGTTTAAATAACTTGGTGTTCTTTGTTTTCTAAGTTTTAGAACTTTGCAGCATGTTCCTTTTCTTTCAAAATTGCAAAGCTAGAAATATTTTTGATTTTTAAACTGTTACCATTTTTCTCTGGAAAACTCATTGATCTGGAGTTCCTTACCACCATCACCCCGGCCCGAAGTTCCTCTCTAAATAATGGCTTACTGTAACTCTAAACAAGGAAATGCCTAGGTCTTGGGTGTACGGTTCAATCGGCTATGCACTGACTGACAAATGCAGACGTCCAAGTAACCCACATCTTCATCCACGAAAGGAACACTTCCATCAGAAAGTTCCTTGTGCCCCTTCCCAGTCAACCTCCCTACTCCAGAAGCAGCCACTGAAGGGTTTGTTTTTAGCAAGTATTTTCATTTGATGTTTTAATTTAAAACATCAATTGCATTTTGAAACTGAAAAGGGCTGCTTTCTCGGAGGAATGTCGGTTGCTGGCTCCTGGGCACACGGTGTGCCCTACCGTGTGCCTACCGTAACCAGCCCAGGGAGACATTCTTCAGAGGTTGCAGTGCCCCTGGCTCAAAATTGGAGGGTGTCTCTGCACGACTCCATACCTGGAATCTCAGACATTCGCAATACCTGCAGAACAATGTGGATGGCAAGAAAATTCATTCTGTGCTTTTGCCGGGATCGCTTGCATGCAATTGTGCCTGCTGTGCAGGAAGACTCCAGATTAGACGGAGAGAGGGAGAGGCCTACTCATCGGGCTGCAGAATCAGCAGCGAACAGATTTCTGCCCCAACAAAGAGAACAGTGTGTTCCTGAGACATTGCTGTGTAGCTGGGAGGCTAGCTGGTGGGCGGCTCCTTGGGGAAGGAGTTGGGTATTTCAGTAGCTTCCCCCACGCCCACCACTCCTTTTTTTTTTTTTTTTTCCCGCAGACTTTCTGGCTCCTGAGCAGGGGGTGACTCCCATGGGACCTGGCAGAGGATAGAGGTGGCTCTGGCTTCTGTGCCCCTTCCTCCCTCTGACCCTCACGAAATAAAATTCCTGCAAACCCACCTGTCTGCCAGGTGGGTTCCCCATCTGTGTTCAGCCCTTCCGGCTCTTGTCACTAGCCTCAGGTGATCAGGCCACCATTCTGGCCACTTTGCTGCCTCTTTAGATGCAGTGTGTGTCTTTTTTATTTATTTATTTATTTTTGGCCCCGCCATGTGGCATGCGGGATCTTAGTTCCCCGACCAGGAATTGAACCCGCGCCCTTGGCAGTTGAAAGCGCAGAGTCCTAACCACTGGACCGCCAGGGAATTCCCAGATGCAATGTGAGTCTTATTCCTGTGATGCTGGTGGCCACTCCACATTCTTATGGGGACTGTGCTGGGTTCCCAACCACCCCCCACCCTTGCTCTTCCGGTGAGTCATCATCAGGCTCTGCTAGGCACCGTGGACACTTCTAGATAGAATCAGCTAGGATGCCGGCTTGCAAGACAAAAGTGAACAAATACCCAGGCTGCGGCGTGGTTCATGCCCCTTCGAGGTCAGGTCTCTCCCCTGCGGCCCTCTGCGCTGGACCTCTTTGGTTTGATTATTAAAACCCCATCAGGATTCAGGTGTTTGGGGGTGGCCAAGCTTAGAAAAATTCTTTTTCTTTTTTTTTCTTCTCTTACCTATAATTGTATTTTCCTCTTTAATCGTAAGGATTTAAATCAGGAAAACTAGCCAGAGAACGAACGTATGTGCTTTGTTTGAATGTCTCAGTCGTGCCCTTTGCAAAATTACCCCAAGGCATGAGAATTAAAGATGTGAATAATTAAGATGCATGGGATTGCAGCAGGTGAAGGCGGAGCAGGACTGGAGGTGCTCCCTTGAGGGAGAGCGCAGGACACAGCCCTGGACTGGGATACAGGGGCTCTAGCCTGGTCCTCACTCTGCCTCTGTTGTCACTCTGACTGTTGACAAATCATTTTCTGGCCTGTGCCTCAGTTGCCCCATTCGAGTGAGGGTTGGACTAAAAGGTCACTTCCAGCCTGACGCTCTGTGGCTCTGTAACTTCTTTGATATCACTGGTAACTTACGTATTTGCCATGATCACTGCCACTTACACTGGTGAATATCTAGCAGGTTCTAGAGACTCAGCCCAGAAAATACAGAAGATGTTATAGAAGTTAGTGCTGTCCCACCGACGGCTATGGTTTTTGCAAACTCTGAGCATCATAACCAGCGCCCAGCAGCTCCGCCAGCCATGCTCAAATGGCGCGGCCTCAGCTATCCACAATGGAGGCAGCCAAAGGGGCTTCGGAGGCCCGTGGCCACAAAGCCCCTTCCCTATGTTTTGTAGGAGCCTCCCCCATCCATGCAAGGCCGCAGGTGAGAAGTGAGGGCCCCGACCCCAGGAGTCAGCAGCTGCCAGTGAAGGAGGACGAGGAAGCAGACAGGAGATCTCGGAGCACAGCACTGCAGCCTTGGTCCTGCACATGTTGCTTTCTTTGTTTAAAAAATGGAGCTAGCCTTCGAGGCCGTGTAAATTATAAAATGCTTCTGTGTGCCTGCACCCTTCCCCCTCCTCCACTGGTAGCCTCCTACCAGCCCAAAAGAGTCCACTGGGCTGGGAGCATCTCAGAAAATCACTCGATCTGAACCAGCCAGGGAGGCCTAGAGAGCAGGGCCAAGCCCTATTCTTCTGGACCGTCCCTTCGGGCCTTAAGGCCAGAGGTCATGTCAGGAGACCCTGGGGGCTTTGCCCCGTGACAGCTCAGGCCGGTAATGCGTTTTCTTGAGAACAATTCCAGGTCATGGAATGGAGGGAAGAGAATATCACGTTCCATATGCTCTACTCAGGGCCAAAAAAGTTTATAATACATGTCACAAGTGCTTTTGTTAAAAAAAAAAAAAATCTTTTTTAAAAATTAATATTCGGTGCTTAAAGTGACAAATGTCATTCCCCTGGAAAATTCACTCATTTGGAAGAAGTTCAAACAGAGAGTGATGCTTTGACAGCCCACCAGCCTGAGCAGGGGCCTCTGCGGCACCGACGGGAGCCGCGGGCGAGTGAAACCGCAGGCGTGTGGTGTCTACACTCGTGCTTACCCTGTTCTCTGAGGAGCGGGGGCTGATTCAGTCCTCTCCAGCCCCAGCTGTGAAAGGCCTGTGGCCACAGGGACTCAGCTCTGTGTTCCAGTGGGTGGCAAAGGCGAGCTTGGCTAGCCATGCCCTCTGGAGCCCCAGGGGCAGTTCCCAGGGTTTCCATCTGGGGGCCGGGGCCGGGGAAGAGAGGGCTGGGGGCAGAGGCCCAGCTTTCCCTGAGCCTGAAAGGGGGTCACAGCTCCTGTTGCAGCTGGAACTAGAGGAGGGACAGGCCTCGGTTGGGTCGTAAGGGGCTGGACTCTGAACTTCATCTGGTTCTAGTGCAGGCTGGGCTGGGATTCAGCCTATAGTTCTGGCGCTCACTGGGGGAAGGCCTGCCCTTGGGTCAACACGTGCCCTTGGGCCAGCTGGGCAGCAGCGTCCCTGAACGTCCCGGCCTGTGGCCTGAAGCCCTGGCCAGTGGGTGCGCCCCCATCCCTCCCCCCAAACCCCCAGCTTCCCTGATGGTCTCGGTGACCTTGTCTCCACCCAGGTGGCCAACTCAAACTCCCAGGGGCACAGGGTGGCTTTGATCTGCCAACCTGCCCCCAAGAGGCAGTCATTTCCTGAAGGTCCTTCTGCCTGTAATCTTCCCGCAGGGAACAAACACCCTTAATGGAGCTCCTCCCCTCGGCTGGAATGCTTGGTCTTCTGCCCCGCTGGGCTTTTATACACTACACTTGAAAATTTCTCACTCTTCAAGGTGTAAGTGCTGTTCACCATCGTTTGCAACTGGAGACACTGAGTCGCAGGCACCGAGGGGAGAACTGGAGTTCAGAGCCAGGGTTCAGGGTATCAGGACACTAGCCTTGTCCTGGCAGGTCGGTCCCTGAGGATCCCCCCGCCCCGGTGACTGCTTTCACCACACGTGGGTGCAGGGAGTGCTCCCTCCTGGATGGATGAGAAGAAGCGTGAGGCCCAGGGTGGATTCTCCCCTCCATTCAGAACCCACTCTCCTGGCCGTCCTTGTCCACACTCAGTTTCGTCCCTCTGCCTCTTCCTGAGGACGTTCAGTCGGGTTGTCTGGGTGACTCTCAAGATAGCAGACGCTGGCTTTGGTGCCACTTTGCCTGTCCTGCCTCACCCTCCACCCCAAACAGGCTCTCAAAACCCCAGTTTGGGTCTGTTACCCTGGGCCCCATCGTCCGGAAAGGAATTTCCACCAAACCCCCAAGAACCTCCTACAGACAGATCCAGAGAACAGGCACCTTGGGTGATGGAGAAGGAGCCTTTTCAAGGGCGGCACACACACACCCCCTAGACGGCTGCAGACTTGTGAGTGCACGTGCCGGAAGAGAGGCCAGGGCGCTGGGGCTGGTATTTGCTGCTGGATCTGCGTGACAAGCACCTCCCAGCCTTTCCCTGGAGGGTGGGCAGCCAAGGACTCCTGACCCAGTTTGGGAACAGCCTCTCAGCCTGGGATCTCTGAAGAGGACATTCCGTCTGTCACTGCCTAGGCCAGGCAGCTCCCGGCCAAGCTAATTAGGTCGGCTTCCCCTCCTCACGCAGCCCAGCCAGGCGGCGACCACGGGGCCGGCTCAGCTAGGAGGAAGGCATCATGACTCAGCCTGGCCCTGCCCTCTAAAGCCGCGGGAGCACGGTGCGCGGCGAATCCCCGCCATCCTTTCATCTCCTCTTTCGAGACAATGATGAGAAAACAGGCAGATTTCCCTGGGAGTGGCGGGCATTGTCCAGACGTATTCCAGGTGGGCATGATTTGCAGTCTTCTCCTGCCTCTGGTGCTTCATTTTCCAACGGTCTGGGCAGCTGCCCTTGTTAACAGGTCATTCGTTAGAAGACGGAGCTGCTTCTCGTCGTGCACTGGAAGGACTGGGAAGGCACACATCCTGACCTTCCGGCCACACATTCAGCGTAGCTGCATCCCCCTGGGTGCCTTTGTCACAGTGCTGCCTCTCTTAGTAAAATGACCCGCAGAGCCTCCAACGTGATGCTGGAGATCGTCCAGGCGGGAGGGGCACGGACGGGCACGACAGGGTCCTTCAGCCCCACCCTCATCCCCTGAGTCACCTGTCCTGCAGGCGGCTCTGATCGGTGTTTTTTGCTCCACCCCCTTGTCAGACAAGGACTCCAGCTACCTACTCCCTTTATGCCACCCTAGCCTAAGTATGGGTGTTCAGGGCCATTCCCTTCTCTGTGGCCACTGCGATCATACTAGAACATGTAAAGGGGCTTCACCGAGGGCCGTGGGAGAGCAACAGGGAAACAAGACAAAGAGTATCACTTCACTGGACCATCTGGCCCCCCCAGCATCTGCGTCTCCTCCGGGAACCACCAGCAACTCCTCTCCTGGGTTCAGCCAAAGAGCGGACGCCATCATCGCACCCAGAGCTCAGACCTGAGCATCCGACTCTTCAAAGGACCCTCAGGGGCAGGCGAGCTGGAGGCAGAGCTCCCTCGAGGCCCACTCTCTGCCCCTGGCCCCGATGTGTACTGTACCTCCCACACCTGCGGGGAGGGGGCAGAGTCTGTCTCTTCAAGAGCCGCATGGGAGCCCCAGATCGGGGTTCAGGGAAGGGAGGTTGCTGAGTTTATGCCAGAGAAGCTTCCACACTCAAATCCTTTAGATTCTTTTTATACAAGCCGTGACTGGAGCCAGCATGGGGCCGACCCTGGGGTTCTGAGCCAAGTTGTGAAGGTGACCTTTCTGGGTGTGGTTGCACAGGTGGGCCAGCTGTCTGCACACACAAGCGCTCCCGTGCACGTGGTCCCAGACTTCTTGGTTCAGGATCCAGGCCTGTGAGCACCACAGGTGTCAGGAAACTACAACATAAGGGGCGGGGAAATAGCCGAGGCTTGCAGAACGCTTACCGTGGGGAAGAAATAACCCGCGAGGGAGAAGCGTGTCTTTCCGAGGCCCGTTTATATGCTCTGACCTGCTGGATAATGGGATTGCACGTTCCTCATCTCCACCATGACTGGGCTCGGTGCCGGCCCGGGTCCAGAGCAGTGTGACGGCAGGACATGCGTCCTTCCTTTCCTGTTCCCCATCCTTAAGAACAGCCACAGGAACAACTCACTTTGGGGATCTGATATCACCAGGGACTCAGCTTTCTGACTTTGTGGAGCCTCTGGAAAGAGGTTGCAGTTTTAAGCCTAAGTTTTCAGCATTTGCTCTGCCTGTGACATCGCCCATCTCTTAATTCGAAAAGCCCAGACTGAGGACCCAAACTGCGCGTTGCCGTGAGCAGTTCTCAGAAGCCACCTCTCTCAGGCTTGGCCTGTGAAAATCCACCCAGAGCAGCAGGTTTGCTCCCGTGGTGCTGTCTGTCCATCTGTACACTGGTCTGTGAGGCACCTACTCTCAGCTCCCCAGCAGGGGTCTGGACTGAGCCCCTATGGCCTGATGCTGAGCACAGGGCGGGAGCGGGGAATGGCAGGAAGCAGAGAGGCTGTGTGACCTGGCATCTGTTCGGGCCACTGTCGCTGTGTAACCACCCCCAGACCTCGAGGTGTAAACGAGTGTTTTGTCATGCTCACAGAGTCTGTGGGTCAGGACTTCAGACGGGGCATGGCAGGGAGAGTGTGACCTTGGCTGGGAACACTCACAGGCTGGGCGATTCCACTGCGGGCCCTGGACTCATCCGGAGACATCTTCTTTCACGTGGCTAGTGTGGAGGCTGGCTGCCCATGGGTCTCTGCTGGGGCTGTCCTCCAGAACATCTGTGTATGACCTCTCCTCTCACAGTGTGGTGGCCCAGGAGGGTGGATTTTTTACATGGAGGGCCAGGGCTGGGGGAACGGGGTGTATCCCTTGATGACTTAGCCTCAGAAGGGTTGCCTTGTCACTTCTCCATTCTGTCGGTTACAAGGGAATCACAAGTCCACCTGGACTCCAGAGGAGGGAATGGGGGAGGTTCTTGATGGAGGAGGCTCCAGGTTCTAGAAGGGCATGAGATTACAGTCTGCCACAGCATCCCTGCTGCAGGCCTCTCCATTTTGCAGATAAAAACCCACAGCCTTGATACGGTGCTCATGGGTCTGTTCTGAGCAGATTCCTCAAGCCTGACCACACTTGCGATTCCCACCCTGGGCTCCCGTGGCCCGTGGTTTAATACAAGCAACTCTGCAAGCCAGTTCCCAGTGACAATGACTTTTTTGTGGGACCATTTAACATAAATCGCAGCCTAGCAGAGTCACCAGCTAGACTGCTGGTTCCAGGGCTGGCTCTGTCACTTACTGTGTGACCTTGGGCAAATTACTTAAGGTCTCTGTGCCTTTGTTCCCTTATCTATAAAATAGGGATGATAAAAATGGTACCTCCTGTGTTAGCTCAGGCTTCCATAACAAAATACCATAGACTGAATGGTTAAGCAAGAGCAATTTACTTTCTCACAGTTCTGGAGGCTGGAGGTCCAAGACCAAGGTGCCAGCATGAGGAGATCTCTCTTCTTGGCTCAAAGATGGCAGCCTTTTCACTTTGTCCTCACGTGGCAGCCTCCCATGGCTGTGTGGTGTCTCTTATAAGGACACTAATCCCATCGGCTCACTCCATGAGTCTCTAACCTCATGACCTCATCTAAACATAATCACCGCCCGAAGGCCCCACCTCCAAACATGTCACATTGGGGGTTAGGGCTTCAACTCATGAATTTGAGGGGAACCCAGTTCAGTGCACGGAAAGCAGCTCCTTGTAGGACTTACATGAGGATTAAAGGAATCGCTGTTTGGGACATGTCTAGAATGGCGCTTGGCCTGTGGTAACCACTATAAAATACAATGAAAATAATTGGGAGAGGAGCCCAGGAAGCAGCAGCTCTGGGTGTCCGGGATGACTGTGGTTTGTGGAGTCCTGGGGACACAGGCAGTTTCTGTCGCTGCATTGCAAGGACTCACGTCTTTGATGAGAATGGCAAATCACACCTACGTGGGCAGGGAAGTGCAGTGGGGGGCGATGGGCCGGCCACCAAGTCCAAGGTCTCGCACTGAGCTGCAGTGTGGAGATTTCGCCTTTCTTCATCTTGGCGTGCGTGTGGGTTTTTTTTAAGTTCATAACTTATTCTCGTCCATGGTTTCGGGAGAGAGTGGCAGAGAGGAGCCGAAGTTGTCTTTAATTAAACATTGCCCCTCCCTCCTTCTTAAGGTCATGTACAGTCAATAAGGGGAAGGAGAAATAGCTCTTTAGAAGGCCTTGCAAATGGAGAAAAAAAAATGAATGACTGAATGCAAAAAATATTCTTATCTAGCCCACATCCTTCCTTCGGTTGTGATTTAGAATATGCACAGGGCTGTATAGAAATACAAAGCAGCTTGGAGAAAAAAGTCTCAGCCCTGAGAATCTTATAGTATTAAAACTTGAATTATCCCACATGAGAGAAAAATATAGCAAAGCCTGCGCTTGGCCCTGGCAAACCGGTGGGCTTCACCCACTGTGACCTGGGGCCTGTGGGCCGTCCCTGGAAAGCCCAGCGCAGGCTGCTTTTGACAGCTGAATTTTATTAACTGTTTTTTCATTATTCCTGATGGGCCTGGCAATGAACTCTTATCAGTGTATTGTGGCGAGTACAAGTCAATTAATTTCTTTTAAATAACTTCAACTGAAATCCTATTTGATTTATATTCCAAAAATGATTTTCATTCCATTCCTTCCCAAGATTATAGTCCCAGCTGAGTTAATCACACCGGCTGCATACCCCCTACCCCAGGGAGAAAACAGGATCAAGGAGAGAAGGAAATGAGCAGAGGGTGGATCTGAGCTCATTCTAAAGACCCTTTATTCAGTGTGAGGCCATGTGCCCCGTGAGAGGAGAGCTCGTTTAAATCTTGCCTGCAAAAAGGCTTATTTCTAGTCGTCGTGGCAAAGGATGAATTGAGAAACACACAAGATGTCCAGAAGGGAGAGGAGTTTTTACCAAGAAGTATGACTGGTGTCCACCGTGGCTGCTGAGGTTTGGGTGCAGACCACCCCCTCGTTTGGCACACAGAGTTCACTGTAGTTCCTGGGGCTGGTGTCCCAGGAGCCCCTCCCTTAGCTCAGCCCCAGCTGTTAGCACCTGAGCTTTATATGGGCTGCTGTCTGGGGCCACCCCAGGCATGGTGGGGGCGTGACAGTGAGCTGTCCTCGTGAGCAGAGCTTCCACAGGCCTTGCTGCCAGTCTTCCCATCTCCCAGACAGAGGCCTGCACAGCAGACACATCACCTTCCCGAGGGTCTGCCCACACGGCCCCGGTCTGTCACCAGCCAGGCCTTTCAGGTGATAATGCCGGGCTTTTCTGGGCGGCGGGGAGGACAGTCACACCCTCTCGGAGAAAGTGGCGTGAGCTGGGTGGCATCTGGCCCTGGAGAGCAGAGCTTAGTGAGTGTCTGGTATGACAGTGACGAGAGCAGCTGCAGGGGAAGGGTGACTCCTGTCTTCTGGGAGAGGTGCTGTGGTTGAATCCCAAGGCCGGGCAGGCACGGGGCTGGTGACAGGTGCCTTCTCAAGCCCCTCGAGATTTTGAGCTGTGTATCACTTTTGGCTTTATCAAAAAGCAAATTTGGGTTTTTTCCTGGAATTCCTGTTTGCCGTCTTGGATTGTGATAGCTGTGCCTGACACATCAGTCCTCAGCAGAGGGCTGCTGACTTCAAGGTTTGGGGCGTTCTGTGTGGTTTGTGGCTGGGATGGCTTCATCTCTCTGGATGGAGGTTTGTGGCTGGTGGCGCCACTCAGCCGGTGAACAACAGACGGGATGGTTTGGTGCTTCTGACTCCAGCGGGCGGGTGTTAATATCATTGCTTTAAGTGACATTCATCCCGCCTATCTTCCTGTATGTATACTTATCCCGGCCAGCGAACACGTGACAGGAGACCACATGGAAAGAAATATGTCAGGCCTGGAAATGACAGGAAGCACAGTGAGTCCTGTGGACCTGGAACAGTGTTCACACTTACTGGGTGGGTCACCTGGCAGGTCACCCTCCTCCTCTGTGCCTCGGGTTCCTCATCTGCGTGACAGGGAGAATAATAATACCTCTGGCACAGTTCTGTGGTGAGCATTAAGTAGGTTAATTATGAAAGGAGTTTTGAAGAGCGCCTGGAATGTAAGTATGCAATAAACGTTAGCAATCAATATATTTTTTTCCACCTGGGCGAGCAATGTTCTGAGATTTACTTCAAGCAAGATATCATGGTTGTTCTCTAGGGACTGGCTAGTCACTAACAAATCCATTTCCTTATCATGATCTCTATAGCTCAGTGATTTTTCTGCTCTCTGCTCCAAGCTGAGGCAAGAGAGCTTCACCCCCCGCAGACTGAAAGGAAGCCTCAGCCATTTGTGCAGGTCTTGGCTATCCTACAAGGGGCAGGGCCATGGGCCGTGTGTGCACGTACGCCTTCAGTCCCAGAGTAGCTGTGTGCTGGTTAATCTTTCAGTTCCTGGAGATTCTGGGAACGAGCAGCCTGTTCAGAGGACTTTTCTGTTCGTGCACTGGGGGCTCTGCTTCCTGTGAGGCAGTGGCCCTGATGCAAACTATTCACTCTGCCCCGGGTTCCCCTAGAACCCAGTCCCCATGCACAGGCTGTGATGTGGCCAAGGTGGCCCGCTGCAGTCCACCGTCACTCACCCTTAGCGGGCTCCACCTGTTATGGTCCCCGTGAGGGCAGAGGGCACCGCCGCCGCTCCGGACTGCGAGCACAATACTTCTGCAAGGGCCTCCCTGGGACACTGTCTGAGAGTTCTTCCCTGTGCCTGTACTTTAAAATCACGGTGAAATGTTGAATTCGAGGAGAAGGGGAAAAGGTCAAAGTATCAGGACTCACTGACTCCTACTTGTGGATTAATTCTCTAATCCAGTTTTTTTGGGTGCAGACGATCTTTTGGAAATGCACCAGAGACGACCAATAAAAGCAGAGCTCCCTGGTTAACGTGGGGTGCCCTCCTTCTGGAGCCCCTGAAAATCCCACACAGAATGCTAAGATGTCTCTGAACCCAGGTGGAAAACTGCTGCAGTCTGGGCATCCTCCTTGCTTTCTTAGCTCATCCCCTGCTGCTGGCCTCTGCCCCTGACAGTGTCCACAGCCCCTCCCCTGCAGCGCAGACAGGACAGTGTCCAGGAGAGGAGGGACCGCTCCTGCCAGCATAGGGCCAGTGTCCTTTTGGATCATCACTGCAGACCTCTTGGCTCAGCTGTGCTGCTGGAACTTGACTTTTCTGCACTCTCCCAGTATCCGACTACCAGCGCTAACTGAGGCCTGAGCGGGGAAGTTGGACATCTTGAATGTCCATCCAGCCTGTCCTTTGTCCCGCTCTGGTTACTAGTCTCCTCCTCCCTCCCACGTCTCTCAGGGTACAGTACAGTGGGAGGAATCGGAAGTGCTGGGCCCCAGGAAGTAAGAAGGCAGGACCCACTGAGGATGCGTGGGCTTTGGCGAGGGAGCCTGCAAAGCCCAAATGGCCCTGGCTTCAGAATTTTGCATCAGCCTACAGCCACCCCAATTCTTCTATTATTATTATTTTAACACCACACTGGCCCTATTTTTAAAATCTGCTGCGCTTGAGCAATTTTTTCTGACGTCAGCTGGCTGCCGGCAAATCTGCTTGAAAACAAGAATAACCAAATCTTCTAAGGAGTGATGCCGAACCTGCTTCAAATGCAATAAATCACAAAAACCACTGTTTACGATAAGTGGTATCTGATTGCCGTTAGAACCTGTGTTTATTGCTTTTGTGCATTATGGTCTCTTGTAATTTGGACAGCCAGATATTGTATTCCTTTATGCACTGCGTAGGAAGGGTTTGTAAGGAGGGAAACATCTGTAATTATGCTGCTAGGGACTGGGTTTGGGGAGCCTCAGAGGAGCGTGAAATGCAATCACCTGTTTTTCACCTGAGGAGCTGTGGGTGCACCTGGCTTCCCACTTTTCCCGTTCCTGGAAACCTCCAGGCTCCTTCAGAGACCTGAGTGGAGGAGGACAGCAGCAGGGGCCTCGAAGCCATGGTGCCCCGGATCAGAGAGCTCTCAAGTGGCCACCGGCAGCAGAGCAGGGGGTGGGCAGGCAGCCGCAGCCCTGCAGGAAGCTGGGCAGATGGTTTTCTCTGGAAATTGCCTCAGACGTCCCTGCAGGTTTCTTCACTCAGTCTCGCCCATCCTGACAAGTGCCCACTCAGCTTCGTCAGTGAGGGCCGACAGCGGGGTTCCAAAGACAGACACTGGCAGAATTCTTGGTGCCTCTGTCTGCAAAATTGGAGAAGAATCTACTTGGTCACGGAGCCCAGATCTTGACACACAAGATACGCAGCGGATCTGTGAATCGCTGATGTCGCTTGATTTCTTTGAGGCACTGTTGGGAAGAGAGGTGGTGTCTGGGGCGCGGTGGTGATGCTTTCTTCCTCATACCTCAGACATCTGGGAAGAGGGTCGAGTTTCTTCCCTGTTGAAATGGACCACGCTCCATCTGTCCGCACTGTGTTTGATCTGTTGGCTCCCCCACCTGGAAGGCTCCATCCTGCTCACTGCACCTGGGTAGAACCCGCCCAACCTTCACGTTCCTCGGCTTCCGTCGAAGTCTTCCCTGAACTGGTTCCTCCTCCAGTATTCTCAATCGCAGTAGAATTTCACCACCAGCCTCCAGTCTTTCAAACCTAAAAACTGGGGTTCATCTCAGACACCTCTCCTCCCTTCCACCCCAGCGCTAGCTCAGCACCCAGAGGGCTCTCGTGAATGAACTCAACAGCCAGTCCGTTGCCAAGGCAGTTACCAGAATCGCCCCCTGACTATTTCTCCACATTGTCCCTCTTCCCCATACCAACTATCACGGCCCTCGGGTGGGCCCTTAGCTATTCTCAACGGGAGCCCCCATCAGTCCCCCAGCACTCTAGGATGTGGTTGGCGTTTGGGGCTGTGCCTTGGTCTCTGCCCCCTGCCTCACCTCCTCCCTTCCCGTCGCCTATTCTGCTCCTCGAGCCCCTCTCAATTCTCAACACACCATGCAGCTTCCTGCCTCTGTTCTCATTGCTAAGGCACTTTTTCTCTGCCTAAAACGTCCACCTCCAATTCCTCACCTGGTTTCTCCCCTTTGGAGATGGCTCAGGCACCATCTCCTCTAGGAAGGCTTTTCCAGCCATACCTGTGGGCCTTGGGGTGTTTTCCCCTGTGATAACTCTTACAACCGCAGAAACACTCTGTTGTCTGTCTTAACAGCCCCAGCGTCCAGCGCATAGAAGGCGGTTCCAGAAACGTGGTTCTACGTGGAACTTGCACGAAAGCTCAAAGAGCACGTGGAGGGCAGGGAGCTCATTTAAGCCCTGATGGTGCACGACTGCACGCTGCAGCAAGTTCATACACGGCTCTCCCACAAAACCACACCCCTGCACAGGCGGGGACCAGGTCCTTGCATGCAGCCCGTGGGTCAGGCGCCAGGCCGGCCTGTCCCGCTGAGGGCCTGAGCACACTCACTGTGTACAAGGACTCAGCCTGAGGAGTTCCAGCCCCAGCGGTATCTGAGCACAGAGCAGGTGTCCCTCAGCAGTGAGCCAGCTCAGAAGAGGCCTGGTCTCACATAGGGATTGATATTTACGCCCCACAGAGGATGCAACTAGTCAAGCATGCTTTCTTGAGGAGGTAAATGATCAGCTGCAATTCTCAGGCTATGAGCTCTGCTCTGATTGCCCAAGCCCTGGGCTTAGTAAACACGGAGCTGGACAGCAGGGACCCCCATCACCCTTAATGATTTTAATTAATAATTTTTTACTCCATTCATAGTGATTATAAAATGTTGGCTATATCCCCCATGTTGTACAATATGCTCTTGTAGCTGATCTTATACGTAATAGTTTGTACCTTCTAATCCTCTACCCCTTGATTGCCCCTGCCCCCTCCCACTCCCCACTGGTAACCACTAGTTTGTTCTCTGTATCTATAAGTCTGCTTCTTTTTTGTTATATTCACTAGTTTGTTGCATTCTTTAGATTCCACATATAGGTGATAACATAAAGTATTTGTCTTTCTCTGTCTGACTTATTTCACTTAGCATAACTCTGAGGCTCCAGGACCCGAGCTTCAGGGTAACATGTGGACCCTCCTGCCCTGGCCAGCAGAGCCGTAGAGGAAGTGGGAAGAGAAGCCAAGGCAGGGCCCCATTTCCGGGAGACCCTCGCTTCTGGGGCCGTGGGAGCAGCCAGATGGGAGCAGCTGTTCACACGGCACCCTGCGTGCAGCCTGGCAATCGCGCTTATCAAGTGTCACAGGTTCCGGATTTGTTGATTTCAACACGTCTCCCCTTAGTTCACTTATACACACACACACACACACACACACACGAATGCTAAATTGGCCAAACTCACTGCCAGCACCAAGAAACAAAGGGGATCCTCCTCCCACCCACCCTGCACACCCCGCAGGGGCAGATTTGGGCTCTGGTGCCACTGCTCAGCAAGCTAGATTATGATACTGGCCTCTGTGGTGGAGCCAGATGGGCCCAGGACCACTGATGGCTTTGACTCTGCAGGGAAGTACTGATACGATCTGAGTTGCGAACAGCTGACTCCCCAGCAGACTTTTTGGAATCCGAACTGCTTACAAGCCAGGGCCTGAGAAGTGGACCCTGAGGCCAGCTGGCCAGTCACCAAATTCACAGGGACCCTGGTCCGGGCCTGGGCTGGGCCCTGGGGAGTCTGAGGAGGAATTAAGGCACAGAACCCCTGGTTCCAATACCCCCGAGGTTCGGTCTGGAACCAGGTCCTTCTGACCCGTGGGCATCCAAACGTATGGCTCTTAGGACAGTGGACGGTAGGGCTTAGGGAACCAGAGGCAGAGTGGGCTGGGGCGGGCTGGTGACCGCTGTGCCTCTGTGCGTCCCGTCTCAGCTGCCGCGTGGAGCTGAGGCTATAAGGCCCGCAGGGAGGAGGCATGCACAGCGTGCTGGGTCTGCTTCCCGTGCCCCGATGTTCAAGGGCCAGCATGAGTAGGACCCTGTCTTAGTCTCTCTCCTCTGGCCCAGGGGCCTGCCATCTGCAGACTTCTTTTTTCTTTAAACTTAGCAATATGAGCAGATTGGCAGAAATTGTTTTAAAAACTCAATATACATAAAATGTGAAAGAATCAGCCTTTCCAAATCCTTGTCGCATCTTTTCCACATGCAGACACAGAGTGGGTACCGGACTCTCAGGGTTTCCGTCTCTCTCCTAATGGGATTCCACTGCCTCTGCGTCTGCTCCATCCCAGAGTGGGCTCCCCCAAACCCAGCCCCCAGTGCAGCCCTCCTGGAGTGCTGTGTCCCACACCTTGGCACCCTCTGGCCTGCGCCAGGGCCTGGGACACCTCCTAGCCCCCGACCAGCTGTCACTCCCAGCCAGAGCTGCCCACCCAAGCCATGTCCTTGGCTCTGGGCCCTGGGCACAGCCTGCCCTCCGCAGTCACTCCCAGCTCTGGCCCACCCACCCACAGCTGTTCCCCTCCCTTCTTCTGCCCCCAGATCGTGAATCCAGTGATGGTCCCCCCAGAGACTGACTCTGGATGGTGTGTGGAGCTGAAACTCTAAGGGCAGGTCAGGAAGCAGTCAAAGTGCCCCACCCCCGTTGAGCTCCCAGAGCAATGTTTTCTTTTAATTAGTGACTCCTGGGTGCAGGGAAAGGCCTGGTCTGTGAGCCTAGCGAGGGACACGGCCACCAGGCAGCGTGTGGACAGGGAGCTCATCTCAGAGGTCCTGCACGCAGTGCCCTGGATGCACTTTCAGGGCCCAGGGTTGTTTAGAGGCTCCATGGCCGCCTGTGCTCAGAGGTTATGGGAGGAACTGCAGTCGCCAGGCCCTGGGGCAGGGGGTGGGGGATGGGGGGAAGGCTGGGGGGTGTGCCTCTTCCCTCGGGTCAGCAGACCTTGTGTTCTGCTCTTCCTCTGCTGTCAGGCCTGGTCCATCCACTCCAGCCCTCCATCCAGGACACTTTTTGCAGCCAGCTCCTGCTCTCACCTCCTCAGTCTTTGAGATCCCCAGGGCCCCTGACCCCTGAGCACTACCCCCCACCTTCCCCCCACTTCTCTCCTCCCCCCACCCCCCCGCAACCCAGGGCATTCCCACCTGCTAGCTTAGCCCCAGAATACGCCTCCTGTGGTTTCTGTTAACTCCCTGATGGCCTCTGGACAGCTTAGCACCAGGCCAGCCCCATGACAGGACCAGGGTGTCACCCAGCCTGAGGGCTGTCAGCAGAGGGGGCGTCAGCATAATGATACCTCTCAGTATCACCCACCTGGGACAGCAGCCAGGTAAGGGAGACACAGGAAGAGCAGGATAGAGCTGAAGGCCTCTGCATCTCATTGAAGGGGATCAGCGGCCACTCCAGGGGAGGGTGAAGCCCTTGGTCAAACACATGCCAGGGCTTCCCTGGTGGCGCAGTGGTTGAGAGTCCGCCTGCCGATGCAGGGGACACGGGTTCGTGCCCCGGTCTGGGAAGATCCCACATGCCTCGGAGCGGCTGGGCCCGTGAGCCATGGCCGCTGGGCCTGCGCGTCTGGAGCCTGTGCTCCGCAACGGGAGAGGCCACAACAGTGAGAGGCCCGCGTACAGCAAAAAAAAAAAAAAAAAAAAAAAAAAAAACACATGCCAGCCCAGGCAGGGCCAAATCCCCCTGGAAATGGGGTACTGGGTGGGGATGTCCACTGTGGTAATTTTCTCAAGCTTGTCCTCTGCAGTTTCCTGGGATGCAGGGCAAATGCCTGTGCCTCCCAAGACCTCAGTTTCCTAATCTGTGCAATGGGAGGGCTAGAGGAAGAAGGGGCTGCCGGACCCTTTCAGTCTGCCCTTCTCTCATTCATTGAACACTTAAAACCAAAACAAAGCCTTGGATGTGGGTGATGGGAAGAGGGAGGACAAAGCACGCCTGTTTGCTTGTGCTGGAATCCAAGGAGTACACTCACTGGCATACCCCTCACCCCTTGCTGGAGGTCAAGGCCAGGCCACTACCCTGACTCCTATTTCCCGGTCCCGAGACGGAGACCATGAGATCACCAGAATGCCCTGGAAAGGGTAGATGCTGGTGATTAATTACACAAGTCTTTTCTTTCAGGGAGCTATTTACATACCCCCACCCTTTAGGGGGAAACAAGCTTCTGTATTACAGCATATAAACGTTTTCCCATGCTTTAAGGTCGCTTTTTCACACATTTTTTCCTTAGGACAACATGAATCCTCATTATAGATATTACTGTATTTTAGCGAAAGGAACCATACCCATAGTAATGAGATCCCCAAATAAAGTTCAGTTCATTTTCATCTCTCTTCCCCAAATATTATTGCTGGAAATGTTACATTATCATAAACCAGAGCTCAGGCCGCATACAGGGTTTTCACAATTGTCGTTTCTCTCTGGATACAAAGTCTGATTACTGCCCGCATTTTACGAAGACCGCTCTCCCTCATGCCAGTGTTTTCTTTGTAGGTATGTTTCTTTTCTGAATGCACAATTCAGGTGATGAGAATTAGGCGGGTTTATGACGGAGGGCTCCTGTGTCCTCCGTCCTCTTCCCTGCCGGCCATCTGGGGCAAGGAGCCTGGGGCGGGGGTGTGTATGGGGGGTAGTGAGGGAGGTGGCTGATGCAGGGGGATCCCCCAGAGGACCCTCCTTTTGGCAATCCAGAGGGACCCCTGGAGAAGGCAGTGGTCCCAAGGCCTCCTGGCTGGCCCTACCTTCAGGAGGAAGGGAAGGGGCTCTTATAGGGCAGCCTTGGAGGTGAGATGTTGGTGTGTTGGAAGTTTCCAGGTGGACTTGCTTCCCCTCAGGCAGGACTGACACTCAGACTTCTCGGGGGGGTTTCAGGGTCAGGGCTTCTCCCTGGTGCACTGAAGCTGTCCGTGCCGCCTGCCCTTGTGGCCCGTTTGCTGGCATCAGGGCCAGCTGGGCAGTCGGCTCAGGCCCAGCGGTTGCCCCTCTCTCCCTCCGCCTCTTCCCTGGCGCTTGCAAATGCCTCCCCCCGTGGACTTTCTGCAAAGCCTATGCTTCCTCCCTGTGCCGTGTAGGGCTTGAGAAAGAAACTGGCTTTGGACTCAGATAAACCTGTATTTGAATCCCACTGACAAGCTATGTAACCCTAGGAACGTGTCCTCACACCTGTGTAAGATCCTTCATCTGTAAAATGGAGTTCTGTAAGAGGTACAGCCCAGTTGGGAGGATGGAATCAATAACCCGTCAAGCACCTTATCCAGGGCCTGGCGCCCCTAGGTGTTCTGTAGGTGATGGGGCGGACGCAGCGGGGGCGGGGCCTGCCTTCATGCCCACCCACGCTCCCTCCCGCTCTCCTCTGGGTCTTCTCCCTGCCACTTGTACCCCTCGTAAAGCCCTCACTTTCTTTTATCTTAACCATGTTGGGTAAATCCTTCCAAAGGGATGGCTCACGCGCTCCCGTCTCCTACAGCATGTTGGATGTCAGGGCACATTCTCTGCGTGCCCCAGGCACTGTCCCCTAAGCAGCTGACAGTAGCCGCCTCCCCACAGCTGAGAGTGGGAGCTCCCTATGTCCCCATTGCCTAGGAGAAAGCAGAGGCTCCAAGAGTTTGAGCCAAGTGCTCAAGGACATGCAGATGACAAATGTCAGAGCCAGGACACAAGGCTCTGCTGGATTCCAAAACCTGCCGCCTTAAGAGTATCGTTTATTATGCAGTGATGCCATGATGCGCCAGGGTCCGGGCCCATGGAGGCAGTTAGGAGGTTTGTCCCTGAACTAAATGACTCAAGGCTGCTGCCCTTGCTGAGGTTGTGCCCCTGCTCACCACAGTCTTTCTGCCTCTCCTCTCATTCTCAGCTTTTAAACTTGCTCTGGTCCTTGTCTTGCCTGAGGCAATAGCACCCGCTCACCTGACGTGGATCTGCTTGTTAGAGTTCTGTGCAAAGGAAGCATTCATAGGCTACAAACAAGGATGCTGGGACTTGCCTGTGAACAAGGAGCTTCTGCAGTACGATGCCATCTGGTTTGCTTGTTCTAAGGCTCCAATTGCTTCTTGACTTGTGGCTATGTTTAGGATAAAGGAAGGATGGCTCTTCCTGATTTCTGGGCAGACTGGAGAACTTTCACCTTTTTGAAATCTGACCAGAAAAAAAAACTTTTTTGCAGGGTTAGATAGTCATCCAAGTGGTTGGGACGGGAAGGTGAGGCAAGCCTTTCAGGTTTCCCTACAGAGTGGGCTGGTTGCCCCCAGGGGATCCAAGGTCCTGGGGTGCAAGAGGAGGAACCGAGGCTCAGGCCCTGGGAAGGGGGTTTGGTCTCCTCTAACCCCCAGCCCTAAGTCCGGACCCCCCGCTTATATTCCTGACTCCAGTGTTAGCGCTCTCTAGGCGGTGCCGAGGCATCTACCATCTCTAAGGACCAGGCTGCACATCTGTGAAATGGGTGTGCTGCTGTGCCTGCACCACCCCACAGAGGCAGCAAGTGCGACGTCGGGGTGAGGACTCGTGGTACGGCCTTGACTTTGCCAATGCCCTGATTGCAGCCTTCAAAGAGCTGATCCCATGGCAGGTGTTAGAAATGTCTCTGCAGAGTGTTAGAACCTGTGCACCTGCCCCTCGGGGGTGGTTACGGACACTTGGTGGGGAAGGGGGATGGCTTCCCAAGCCTGGGGCAGGAGAGGGCAGGCAGAGGCACTTCGAGCTGCTTGGCATTCTAACTTCCACTGGTTCCCTCCCCAGCCCCAATTTGCATTCCGTTCAGCAAACTCCAAACTGGAAAAGCTTGTCGCCTGGATCCCGGGGGTAACAGCACAGCGCATCTGGGGCAGGGCCAGGGCCAGAGAACCCTCATTCCCCTGGGAGAGCAAAAAAGGATGCATAGTTATTCTCCAGAGTGAGTTTTCGAATCCCTCCTATGATCCTTCTTCCATTCTAAAGCAGAGGACATAAATGCTAAACTGTGGTTCTTGCCAGGGCTGATAAGGAAAACCAGTGAATACAGGAGTCTCATTAAGAAAATCCTAAAATTTTAGTCTTATCACTGCTGCAACATAATACAGTAAGTATGTTCATTCCAACCTCCCTCAGCCCCTCTGCCGCCTGAAATCCCTCTCAGCGAAGGCTGCAGAATGAACTGCCCTGCCCGTTACAGCCTCAAGTCCTGTCTGACTAGGATTTGTCCCCTTGCCTCGCGTGATGGAGTGGGTCTCCAATTTGAGTGGACAGGGCTTTGCCCTCTCACACTTCCGGCTGCCTCTGCAGTAATCAGTTCAACGAACGTTGTCAAAATCCCTACTGTGTACAGGGTGCCTAGTGAGAGCTGTGAAACGTCAGAGTGTAGCTGAGTCCATCTCCTTGCGAGAGCCAGTGAGCTGAGCGGGGAGCCCTGATTTATGGGCCAAGCTGCCGGCTGACCTCTTCCCCAGCAAAGACCCGTTTCAACAGGCTTCTCGTCCAAGTGATTGTTTGCTGTTTGTACCACTTGGACTTGGCAACGATTCTGCAATTCCTATTAGCAAAAAGGGAACAGGAACCTTGAAGTCAGTACGCATCTCGTGAAGAGACGATTCGCAGAGGAAGACTTGCCTGGGAGTTTGCCTGGACACCTTCAGCCCTACTCTGGAACGATAATGAGCTTTTTTACTAGCGCTCTTCCAAAGTCCTTCCCTAGCTGGCATTCTTTTCTTCCCGGTGACGCTTCCGTGAGGGAGGTAGAGTTGCCCCGAGTCTTCGCATTTCACAGGGAAGGAAGCACATGCCAGAGAGGGGAGGTGACTTGTGACCTGCTCCCCAGCCCGTGTGCCATGCGAGGGAGTGGCAGCGCCCCCCCAAACCAAGTGCCCAGCATCTCATCTGCATCTCTTTCCACTCCACCGAGCCCCAGGCCAGCTGGGAGGGCAGATGACACCACAGTGGCACAGGCGCCTGCCAGGTCCACCTGGGCTCCCTTCAGAAGCTGGTGCTCAGAGGGGCCGAGGAAGCAGGAGAGGCTGCGCCGCCCTAGATGCGTAAGAGGTGCCGCGGGGCACGGTGGGGCCGCAGCTGCCGAGTCACGGTGATAGACGTTCGCGGCTCACAGGTGGGAGCTCACGGGGCCCTGGTGCCAGGGTGGCCGCGCAGCTGGCAGGTCAGAGGGCCAAGCATCACATTTCAGCAACATGATCTCGGCCTGGAGAGTGAGGGGAAACGTGTGCCCGCCCGGCGTTGGCGGTCTTCAGCCGGGAGAGGGGCTGGGGGCCGGCAGGGGGACGGGCAGTGTCGGGAGTCTCTCTGGTTCTGTGTGTTCCATTCCTCTGCTGGCCTTGCCAGCTTTTTCAGAAAAAGCGATGCCGTGTGTCCCTCCCAAGACCCAGTAAGAAAACCGTGCTTAAGAGTCAAGAGTATCTGAAGGACTTCGCAAGGAGAGGAGCACCCTTGGAATGAAAATGTTCCGGGAAGATGCAAGCCTCCCAGTTTCCTTGCCTCTCAGCAAAAGAATTAGAACGGCATATTCCAAGTGTGGGAGGGGCCGGGGGGGACAACACAATTTATATTCGCTAGAGATCTTACTTGGAAGTGATTTCACTCCCTATAATTTTTTACTTAAACCTTCTCAGACTGGTTCTCAGCTGGGTGGATTAGTGATCTCCAAAACGTGCTGGCATTCGGGCCCCTAAGAATACATACTGTTACTTTTAATGGCTGGGATTTTTTTCAATTATTTTTTATTGGAGTAGAGTTGATTTACAATGTTGTGTTAGTTTCTGCTGTACAGCAAAGTGAATCAGTTATACATATACATGTATCCACTCTTTTTTAGATGCTTTTGTGAGATTTGTTTTTAAAAGGTTTCCCCGAGCCAGCGGAGCGCCCAGGTGCAGCCACAGTGCTGGCCTTGGGGACCGGAGGCCAAATGCACGACGTCAGGTTGCCAGGAGCTAAGTATTCCGTCTAGACACGGAGGAGGGAGGAGAGGACCAGAGGAGACGGGGTCCTGGGAGCTGCAAAAGGCCTGCGCCCCAAAGAAAAGAGCTCTCCCTTTGTTCCACTGCCCACGGCTTGTCCCTGAGCCTGACCCCACAGAAGGGTAGAGGAGACCTCTGGGGCTCAGCCTGGAGAATTCCTGTCTTCTTTTCTTACTTCCTCCTACGCCACGTGGCTTCAGACCATGACATTTCTGTTCGATGCTGTCAGTGCGTTGGATTGAGGAGAATCTCTCTGTACCGGGTCCCTTGGCCAAGAAGAAATGGTGCCCGGAGCCTGCTGGCATCTGCTCCGGCCTGTCTCCCTTCCTCTCCCACATGATCCTCAGACAAGAAACAGTTCCTTCCCCCAGGCAGTGGGGCAGAGCTAAGGGGGAGGTGATGGGCCAGGCCCAGGACCCCAGTCCCGAGCTTGCGTGTCTGGCTGAGGCTCAGCTTCAGCCTGGCCGGGGAGGGTAAGGTATAGAGAACCAGCCAGGACTTGCCTCTCTCCTCTGAAACTTAGTGATCAAATAGCCACCAGCCCCAGCCCCTGCCCCTACCCAGAGGCGAGCCTGCAGAGCCAGGGCCCACTGGCTATTTTTAGAAAGCTATCAGGTGTGCAGGACACCCAGTTGCTTTTTCCACCTGTTTGGGGTCATTATAGGGATCCTGTGTCACTGCCACAGGCCCTGCGTATTCTGCCATGAGAGTCTCACCGTGGCCAGGGCAGCCACTAAGCTCCTTCCCGATTAACACAGTCATCTCTCCCGCCTCGCCCGGCCATGGCAAGTGAGTCTTTGGGCCCATAGTCATTTTGTCGTTGGAAGCATGGACATTGGGCACTAATGCTTGGCCTCCTCTGCTTCCTTGAGAGGGAGTTTTCAAAGGTCAGAAAGTAAAGTCAGGTCAGGAAGAACCTTGACTCGGGAGCCCGTCATGAGGAGTGTGGATCCAGCAAGCGGCCGCACAGCGCGTGCTGTCAGGCAAGGGCATGCTGTGTGCACCCTGGGGTTCATTGCCAACAGATGCAGGGAGCTGGGGGTGTTCAGAAGAGGAGCTCAGCCTTGAAGGATGGGCAAGTCTTGATCAGGGAATACAGGAGGGCAGGTGTGCCAAGCAGAGGAAAACTTGTGGGCAGGTTCACCCAGGTTGTGATGGGAACCTCGAGGAGACAGTGAGGCTGGAGCAGGGGGCTCTGCAGGGACAGAAGGACACAGCCTGGAAAGCCCACGAGGTGGAGCCTGGTGTGAAAAGCCTTGGATACCAGGTGAGGTGTCTGGACGTTTTCTGAGGGATCAATGCCGCTGGGGGTCAGAGCGGGGAGAGTCAGGGGAGTGTGGCAGGGTGCTGGCTAGCTTTGATCCCTGCTGCCAGGAGGACGTGGCGTCTTCCCGTTCACAGAGCAGCAGCATTCTTGGGGCAACATCTTTGTGGCCCCGCCCTCCACACCCCGTTCACAAGTCCCGAGGCTGCGGTAAGCTGGGGCTAGCTTGGTGGCTCCTAAGAGCCCAACATTGACAGCTCTTCCCAGCTCTGTCCTCGGTGACACTCTGTTGGTAGCTTGAAATCAAAGTGGGAATGTGTATACAACAGAGACTGGCAAACGCTAGGAGTCAGGGTCTAGCTGGTTTGGTTTGTTTGTTTTATCCCTCATCGCCATCACAGACGGCTGTTAAACCTTCACCAGCACGGCCCTGGGTGATGGCAAGCCCCTGAAGGGGTTTACGCTGGAGAGTGAGAGTGGGGTCAGCCGTGACCACACTGAACTGGGAGAGAGTATCTGTGGACGTGGGTCGTGCCTCCTTCCCTGTTGAGGAGGCTGGAGGGTGGGCGTGGGAGTGGCCCTGGGCCGAGAGAGTTGAGCCGTCTTCCCCATCTGTTGGCCGATTCTGAGGACCAAACTCCTTAGCGTGGTCTAGGCAAACTTTGACCCTCCTCACCCGGAGGAAACTCACACTGCCTTGCCTGAGCAGGCTCTGTCCCGGCCACACTGAACTGCTTTCAGCATCTGAAACGCAGCCTGCTCCTCCTCCGTCCGAACCTGGCACTGAGGGTGCACGCAGTAAACACACACTTGACCGTAGCTCTCCTACTACATGCTGGCCAAGCGTGAGAGCCGGGATGGGGGGCGCTGGCTTTTCCAGGTGGGCAGAGGGGCTTGCCGGCAGAGAAAGCATCTGAGCGGAGCTTGCTTTCCTAACGGTGATTCTGGTTCGTCTTCACTACATGGTGAAAGCAGCAGGATTTGTTCAATGCTTCAGAGTCGCAAAGCACTTGGCCCAAAGGATCCTTCCAACAAGCTTGTAAGATGTAAATGTAAAATGTAAAATCCCATTTCAGAGATGAGGAAACTGAGGGCCAACTGGTAGACCCCAAGCCTTGACCCTGACTCCTGGGACCCTCCATCTCAAGCTGGCTCCCTGAACTGGGGGCTTCAGATGGTTCATCCCAGGTGAGCTCAGATGTCAGGAGCAGTCCAGCCTCCCCCAGGAGATCAGATCCAAGGTCTGACCCCAGAGACAGGTCTGCAGACCCCATCACCACCGTCCCTCAAGGACCTGCCTCTTAAAAATGGGCATTAGTGCTGGCAGTGTTGCTTTTTTTTGCTCTTTTGGGAAAAGAAAAACCTGGCTTCTTAGAGCTGTTGTATTTTATTTTTCTGTAAAGAGGAAATTAATTTTAGTCTTTCTTTTTGGTTTAAAATGTTGTTCTTTGCTTTTTCTGCCCTACAATTTAAAAGGAAACATTTGTCTGTTGAGAAAAGAAATGATAATTATAGACTAAAAATTGTTTCTATTCTGATTTGAAAAAGTGACAAAAAAATTCCATCACACAGATGGGGCCCTGCTGACGGAGGGTGTTTAACAATGAAGCCCCAGGCTGGCTGGGGGCTCAGAATGGCATTCGAGGTAGATTTGGGCTCCAGCATTGCCTGGGAGAAGGGCTTTTTCCGAGGCTGCTCTCCATTTCTGATGCTGGGTAACAGCCCGTGTGGAGTGTGGACACTCTGACCCTCCACGCGGTTCAGCAGTGAGAGGACAGTTTACCTGTGGATTGAATGGTCCCTCTTAGGTGAACTGTGTGCCGAGGCCAGCACTCCCTCTCATGGCCCCTGAGCTTGAGAGCCTCCTAGCCTTATTCCCTTAGCCGAGAGTTTTACAAAACTACAATCACTCCAAGTCCTTTGATCAGTAATGCAGGAAGCTGATTAGACTGTGAAATTAAACTAATAATGTCATACTGTTAACCCTCGAAAGAGCTCAGAGTGAAGGCTATTTCCTCCATCCATATTGCCCTCTAGATACATGTATTTACTTTTTGGAACAACTCCTAGGCGCACATGCATTCCTGGGACCCCTCTCTTTCCCCCAGACCCGGTGTGATCCCTAGTGCAGTGCCCCACTTAAGGGAAGAACAACTGAGGCTGAGTGATTGACGCCGTGTGGTCACACAGCTAAAGGAGAGATGAGCCTGGCTCTAGAACACTGGTCCAGAACGCTTTGGTTGCCCGAATTGTCTCCAGGGGCTGTTCCAGAATTAACGACGTCTTTGTCCTTCCCTGGCCTTGCCACTGAGGAGGAAGAGCTAGCATGCCCTTCATGCCCTTCCCACTGGCCCTCCCACGGCTGGTCCTCCGCCGGGACCTGTCAGTTCCATCACGGTGGAATGTTGCCAGGGATCAGACCCTCTCTCTAAAAGTGGTGATGGTATTTAATAACTAATTACTCTAATGATCCTGCAGAAATGCTGGAGACCTGTTTTAGGAGAGATGTCAATTAGAGCCATCTGCACGGTGAATAAAGGAACCCTACCCCAGCTGTACTGTTGAAACATGTTAGCGTTTTCCTACCAGCGGCCATATGGTACTTAACGAAAGTGAATTGTCCACACTGCACAACCCGCGCCTCCTGATGAATACCAGCATTTTGTTTTGGAAAATAGTTCTTCAATCGTGTGGATATTTGTCAATGCAATAAGTAGCAAGTTGGAAGCCGGCAAGCCCTTGAATGCAAAAAGACTTCCCTCACCTCAAGATGCTCTTCCCCCATCCCAGCCCACCCCCTGCCCCCGCTGGCTGCCAAGCCCAGCTCCACCCCAGGCCCGTATCCCATCTGTGCTCAGTCCTCAGCATCTGCTTTCGAATCTGCTCAGGAGAGCCAAGGCCATGCAGGGTTCTGGCACCACCCCACCTTGGCATCTCGATTCGTGTGAAATCAGAAGCAGGATGTCTGAAGCTATGTAGAATGGGAGCACGGAGGCTCCAGCTGGAAGGGCACAAAACATTGGGCAAAAGTCACCCAAGAGTTGAGAAGTAAGTGTAGGATGTTTGGGTGTGGCTTCCGAGAAGGGTTAGCTTTCTACTTGCAATCTGTTCCTTTCAAGAGGTACAAAGCTCAGGTTGGTACCTGGACGCTCAGAGAGGTGGAGGAGGGTGGTTTCGGGGGCTCAGCAGAAGCCGGCCTAAAGCCTTGTCCTTGGCACCAGCACAGGCAGGGCCACCAATCAGTAGTGACCGCAAGTTGTTGCCACCTGGTGGCCACTGCTGACCTGTGCCCAGAGAGCTGGGACGAGGGTACAGCCACCCTGTGGGTTCTGTTAACTGAGAACAGGCAGGTTTCAGAAGCCGACCAGCGCCAGGACCAGGCCTGTGCTGTGCTCTGATAGTTATGCCCCCACCTCCCACCCACTGCCAGGCTGTGCTGGGCAAGGGGACCAGACCCTCCACTCCCTTGTGGGGCTCTGTGGCCTCCACAAGCTGAAGGTCCTGCTGTCGGGACCGCAGGAGGAAGCTGTTTTATTGCAGTGGCTCTGGGACCAACAGGATTTCACTTGCTGGCAACGTCTCTTCTGGAATTTTCCCTAGGACCGAAGTCACTTATTAACGCTTAAGAAAGGACAAGCCTGACTGCCGTTCATGATACAGATCTGCTGCAAGTCCTGAAATCCAATACGTTCTTCGCCAAACTGTGGTCCCTTAAATCTCACTTAGTTCCAGTTCAGCAGCAACAGGTCCCTAGTTACAATAATGATCCTAAGTTGAGCCGAACACATCCCTAAAGGAAACCCTTCAGGGTGAAAACTAGCGGAAATGAGCTCCCGTTTGTCTTGACCAGCAGGCTTCACCGTTTGCTTTCCATGTCCGTGCCCTGAGTGTTGCCCCATTCTCACTGACACCTGGCCCTGTAACAGACGCGTGTCTGAAAGAAGCAAGTCACGGTGACCCCAGGTGGCCACCTCAGCCAGGCGACCAAGGCCGCGGGCAGCCTCGAGCACGCTTGACCATGAAAGGTGCCCAGAGCACCTCAAGTAAGTCACTAGCCTTTCCATGGGCCAATGACCCTCGCAGACTAGAGCCCGCTCTGCTGCCTTTCTTCCCACCCCATTTGAGGCCGTGCTTGGCAGTTACCCTAAAGAGTTAAGCCTTTCCTCATTTTGGGGTTGGGCGGAAGGGTAGGGGAAGGCTGGGGCCAGTTTGACATATGCAGCCTGGTCTGAACATGAGTGCTGTGCTCAGTCGCTGAATTTGATGAATTGCTTTATAAAATTTAAAAACAAATTTTAAAAAACTCTATTAACTCCCTGTAATGGCCTCCTCTTAGAATACACAGACAACAGCTCACTGGCAAGGAGAAAAAATACTCTCATTGGCAATGTGCTTCACTTACAGCAGGATGGAGGCTGGTGGGAGCTGGTGAAGCGTGCAGGGGCCACATACCCTCTGCCCCGTGCCCGGCTTCCTGCTCCTGGGTCAAGAGCAAGGCCCCTTCGAGTAGACCGTCACGGGATCCACACGGCCCAGATTAGACTTTGGCTGGCTCTTATGTCAAAACCTAAACTGTGCTTGCTTTCGAGGCTAAAACACTTCTTTCAAGACTGAGCCATGAGAGTGATGAGCTTACAAGGTGTGGTACAGCCTCGGGGAGGACAGCCTGTGGTTCTGGGATCAGAACGTGTGTCGGGCAGGAGGGGGTGTGTCCCCAGGGTCACCCTCTGCACCAGGGAAAGGGGCAGGGCAGGGAGGTTGTTCATTGGTCACTGCGGGCCTCTGCAAATCCAGGAGCATTTCGGGGAGAAGGCGGGTACTGGCCTGGCTGCAGGCTACCGACTGGAGAGAGATGGGCTTTTGTCGAGAAAGGATGCAGCCCTGCAGCTGTGTGTGCACGTGGGCAGAGAGGAGGAGCTCGGCCAGCAGGGAGGAGCCCCAGGGACCCAGGGGAGCGCTCCCTCCCTGTCTCTGCAACTCAGAGACTCCAAGCTCAGAGAGGAGGACGAGGGGCAGCGTGACCTGGTCTTTGGGGAGCTCAAGGGGCTTTCTGCCAACCGGGGGCTCCTCCTTTTGACTGTGGCTCTCGGTCCCTCCATGCACGTAAAGTGGTTTGGAGATACTTGGGGAGGATGAGGCGTGGCGTGCACATATGGCAGCCCTGGCTGTCCAGAGGCGGTGAAGAAACCATGTGTGTACGTGTGTAGGTTGTGTGTGTGTGTGTGCACGTACACGAAGATCTGCGTGTGCACAAGTAAGCTGTGCCTCGTGACCTGGCTGCCCCGGGGCTGCGGGTTTAATGCGGACTGTGCATCCAGGGACCGTGCGTTTCTGGGAGCATCCTTCAAAACACTTGAGAAATGAGATGCACTTCAGCAGCCTGAGCCTCCCCCACCCTCGAGGCTGCTGTCGCACCCACTGGGAGGCTACGCTGGGCTTGGGCGCTGAGGAGACTTGCAGCTCCTGCCCGGCAGGACTCAGGACTGGCAGCATTTGGTGTCAGAGAATTCACGAGCCTCTCCTGGGAGCCCAGCTTTGGATACAATGCAAAGAGCTCCAGGTCGTGGCCACAGCTTCTGTGTGGCCTCTCGGGAGCCTTGACCTAGCCCACGGAGAAAAGCCAGGTAGACCCGGGAGCTCCCAGAAAACTTCCCCCGTGGCAGCTCCAGATGGGGTGGGGCATTCAGAGTAAAGGGAAGAGAAGTGATGTTTGTAATACTTTGAGGACCACCACCCCCGCTCCCAGGGACTAACAGTGTAACAAGAATGGGGGCATCCACAGTAATGAAGAGAACAGAATTTCCTCCTGCCATCACACTCTCTAGAAGGCCCGTTCCTGGACAGCCAGTGCTACTTACAGGCCAGCTGTGCTTGCAACTTTTGTGAGCCTGCTTTGGGCCATTTTGTATCAATAAGACTGCTCTTAGGAAAAAATAATATTGCTAATTAGCCCCCACTGTTTTAAGTAAATGAGATTTTCCTATGGCATTAAAAAACGCAGAGACAGGTGTGTGCGTAATGCAGAGTTTACAGAGCTCTTTTTGTGACTGTAATATTGCTCCCACCATTTCAATTGAAATTCGAACCAGGTGAGGAGCCACCCAAGCCCCAGTCTTTGGAATGCCCTTCAAAGCAACACTGGTTCCTCTCCTGTTTCCCCTCTGTGCATGCCGCAGGCAGTGCTTCGGTTTTCGTGTATTTCGTGTAACAGTAAAGAGCAGAGCAAGGGCTTCGGAAACATCCAGACCCAGGGTTGAATCCAGGTGCAATGCTTTGTGAACCTGGGCAGTCACTGAGCCACATTGCACCTGATAGAACTTTCCTCCTAAGGTACTCTTCATCATTATTCTTTAATTTTTGTTAAGCAAAATCATGAATGTGAAACACTGAGTCCCATGCTTAGTACATAATAATAAATTACATCGTAAATGACAGTTCTTGTGTGTCAGTGCCCTTGTTGACACGCAATGTCTTCCCAGGCTGGAATCTTCTTCTCTTTCTTGCCTTCTGTTCAAAAGCCATGCATCCTTGAAAAGGCTGGCCTGCGTGCCCCTGATTCCAAAAAGCCTTCCTCGTTGGCCTCAGCCAGAATGCTGGATTCCTTTGTGGCATCCCAAGATGCAAACGTGTATTCCCGCCCAGATGTCATTCTTTCCATTCTGCTCAGTGTCTCCCCTCCTGCACGTTGGGGCCATTCCTACCCCTGGCCTGCCATGGTCGCACTCAACCCAGGCAGGGCAAAGAGCGGGTGCGCTCAGGACATGCTTGTAGAGTGAATGGGTTTTGAATTGTTAAGTGAAACTGAGGTCCCACAGTCTGCTTTGGGCTCCAATGGTTCAAAAAATCCCTTGCCAGCGACATCCGAGGTTTCACAGCCTAGAACTCCCCCACACACACAGGCTTCTTCTAAGTCCCCTAACCCCTTTTGATGCTGCAGCAATTTGGCTCTAAAAGAAGCTGCTAACTTGCAGTTGGGCACAAAGGAACTTTCTGGGCTGATGGAACAGTCTGTATCTTGATCGGGCTGGTGATTGTGACGATGCATACATTTGTCAGAGCTTCTCAAACTGTACACTTAATATCTGAGCAGTTACTTTATGGAAATGTTATCTCCATCAAATTAGTTCGTTTTTTTAAAAAATGCAACCCAGCCAGACAGGCCAGGTGGAGGGCCCTGTTCTGGTCTTTGTGTTTTCCCCTCCCATTGTGGATGAGGTGGCATTGAGACGTGTGGCTAAAGCTAGGATGTCCCAGGATTGCTCTGGGAGGAAAGGAACAGAGGGACAGAGCAGCCTCTGCGTCTGTGGGATTGTAATCCTTTCAGTCCTGAGCTCAGCCTCGGTGCAGGGGTACCTCCCCACCCTCCCCCCTGGACCTCACCCCAGCCTGCCGCTAAAGAACAGCCAAGCGCTAGCTCTCAGCTTTGCAGCCTCGCTCAACCCTGAGCTAGAGTCCACCTCTCATCAGATGGGAGAGGAGTTAACATTATTGTAAACCCTGAAGGCCCCTCCAACGGATATTTCACACCCATGTTTTGTAGCTGTGTTGTTCACAATAGCCAAAAGGTGGAAGCAACCTAAGTGTCCATGGATGGATGAATGGATAAACAAAATGTGGTGTATACACACAGAGGAATAGTATTCAGCCCTTAAAGGGAAGGAACTACTACATCCATGGGTATTTGCTGCAACATAGATGAACCTTGAAGGCATTATGCTAAATGAAAGAAACCAGACCCCAGAGGACAAATACTGCAGGACCTAGAGTAGCTAAATTCATAGAGACAGGAAGTTATTAGAGGCTGGAGAGAGGGGAGAATGGGGAGTTAAGAGTTTAATGGGTACAGAGTTTTAGCTGGACTAGGTGAGGAAGTTCTAGAGATGGACAGTGGTGATGGCTATACAACACTGTGAATGTACTTCATGCCATTGAGGTATATGCTTAAAATGGTCAATTTTAGGGACTTCCCTGGTGGTGCAGTGAGTAAGACTCCGCGCTCCCAATGCAGGGGACCCGGGTTCCATCCCTGGTCGGGGAACTGGATCCTGCGTGCATGTCGCAACTAAGAAGTCTGCATGCTGCAACTAAAAGACCCCACGTGCCACAACTAAGACCCAGCGCAGCCTAAATAAATAAATAAATAAATAAAAGTAAAATGTTTTAAAAAATGGTCAATTTTATATCCGGTACAATAAAAAAAAAAAATCTTTCAAGAAAAAGAACAGCAACAATCCAAGGCCTACGCCTGCCTTCTGACCGCCATAAATTTTGACATCTCGTATTCCAGAGGCGATGCTTGGCTAGGGATTGGGTTTCTACAAAGCAGAAGAAAACAGAGGCCATCTGATGCCTACCCCTTTCTTAAAATCCAAGTGCACGCCCTTTCAGAGTAACAAACGTCCTTCCTGAATGCTGGGGTCCTTTTTGTCGAGACAGACACACTCACACCACTGGATTAACTTGATTTCCTCTTGTTGACTGTCTCAAGCAATGCTTGGCCTCAACCTGACAGCTGAGGGGTGAATTTTCCTCCATCACTCCGGAAACTCCAAGCATTATAATTGGGGTGACCCGGTCCTCAAGACCCGGGGACCCCAAGCTGCAGAAATTAGAGCACACTCTGTGCAAGGAGCCTGGCTGTCAGGGTGGGTTCGTTCTTGGCCTGTAATGCAGAGTGACACTCAGCACTTGTCACAGCAGGGAGCCGGGCCCTCAAACAGCCACATGGCTGAGTACTTAAGGAGGCTGACTGTCCCACCTCTGCCTGGGGGAGCAGATTGGATTTGTCCCTTGAATGTCATAACGCTGCACCCATCACCACCTCAAACTCAGTGCACATAGAGGAGAGACCGTCTGGGCACAGCAGCATTCGGCAAGGGCTGCTGACCTTTTTGTTTGCCAAACAAACCCGGAATGTTGAGTCCTGATCTCTCTCCATAAGAGTATGTTGTGTTCAGGCCTTGAAGGGAACAAAGGAGGATCCATCAAAAATGCCTGAGACCATTCGGTGGAAAGAAACCATATACTGTCTACCCTTGGATGGATATGAATAAATACATACCACACGTGGTAAACAAGGACAGCAACATTGACACAAACTTCGAGTCTCTCCTCCTGCCTGATGATTTAGTGGAAACCAAAACACTCCACACACACACACACACACACACACACACACACACACACACACACACACACACACCAGGGATGGTGGAAAGGACTGTTCTGAACCTACCTGGCACCCCTTTTTGTCTGTTAAGTTCCTGTTCTCTGCAGAGCCTGGATGAGTGTGTGTTGTTCCCACTTCTCACCAGCCCCCTCCAGTGATCACCTTCATGTAATCTGCTTCTGCATTTGTTCCGAGTTCCCTGTGGGTGCCGTCCATGGGCACCTGGACCCATGGGCAGCCTGCAGCCTCACTGGTCACTCTGTGGATTTGGGGGGAGGGGTCTGCTTTCCCCTCGTTGTCCCCTCCATCATGCCTCTGTGAAGAGAAGGGCATTTCAAGTCCTTTAGGAAGAAAGAGTAACTTCTCAGTTGGCTTTGAGCTATAGATTCCTGCAGTGGGCAGAAACATGGACTCCATGATACTTTAGGTGTAACACAACTGAACACACACACGTGCACGCATGCACACACACACACACACACACACATACCTATAGCAGATCAAGAGGAGGCATCTGTTTAAGCACTCATGACCAGTATTATGTCAGCTGCATTAGTGCTTGGAACGCAGAGTTGTTTTAACTATAAAATATACCAGGATTCATTTGTTGGCAGAATTTAGAGCAGAACTACAGGGACTAAGGGAAGCAGGACACCCCATCTGGGTATTTGGGAAGGGATGGTCCATCACCTTTTTGCTGGGATTCTAGGCATTTAGGGCTTGGCTACCTCCAGGAAGCTGCATGTTGAAGGGGAGCTGGAGAGGAAGACCTCTGGCCAGCCCAACACCTTCATACACTCCTGATCAGGGTGGAAGGGCCGAATTCTTTTTTTTTTTTTTTCTTGGCACGTGGGATTTTAGTTCCCCGACCAGGTTTCAAACCCGTGCCCCCTGCATTGGAAGTGCAGAGTCTTAACCACTGAACCACCAGGGACGTCCCCAGGGCTGAATTCTAATGGTGCTACTTTGGTTTAGTATTTGGGGCTGCTGGAAGCTTTGCAATGTGTCCAGAGGACGTCAGGATTTATGCCATAGGCTTCATGACGGTGAGAAACACTTCTGAAATCCCATGAGAATTATCCATGAGGAAGAAGGCTGCTCTTGTCTGTAAAGCAAAGTGGCTCTGTTGGCCCCACGGGTACCTACAGACCTCACCTTGCCGGTTAGAAAACAGGTGCAAGGCTGAGCCCATTGGGCTGGACCCCAGTTAGCATTTGGGAAAACAGAGGCCAGCAAGGAGAAAGGGCTTATGCAAATTCACACCGCCAATAAGTGGCAGAACTAAGGCTGGGACCCGGGTTTCTCCTGATGCCTAATACAGTTCTTTGGTCACCTGAACGTATTCTGAGCTGGGGAAGGCAGCACTCAGTGTGCACCCAGCACTCCTGAGGATTTGTTAAAATGCAAATTCTGATTCAGTAGGCTGGGGTGAGGATTCTGCATTTCTAACACATCCTCAGGTGATGCGGGCACTGCTGGCCCTAGGGCCACACTGGGGGGAACAAAGATGCTTGCGGCCAGCTTCACTGGCAGGGAGGCCAATGGTTTGGGTGCAAAGCTGGAATTCCTAATTCTCCATCATACCTGCTTGGCTCCATTCCTGTTCTGATTTATTATTTTTTACCACAAGGTCTAAAAGCTTTTGGCCTAGACCCCCAACAAGTAGGTTGTGTGTCACCCTTTGTCAGCTCCTTGCTCCCAGATCCCTGGTGCTCTCTGGCCTGTAGGAAGCTGGAATCACGCCTAAAAAGTACATTCCAGACACTGGGAGGTGTGTGCCTGTGGCTTTGTGTGAGTAAGGCGTGAAAAATGGTCTCTGGTCATGGACAGGGACACTTTGCGAGATATATCACTTTGTGAGTTGCCTGGGCTGCAGCTTGACTAACTCTCCTGTGTAGTGTCTGCCCTCCACATTTATGGATGATGCGACAGTGTGTGCCATGGACCTCCATCAGAATAAGAGGCTCTGAGTGGAGTTTGTCAGGGCCTCTGCTTTTTCCACCAATTCTCTTATCTGGAAACCTCCTACCCAGGGCCTAGATTGAGAAAAGGCCAGAAAGCAGCTCTGAAAGGCTAACAGAACAAGTAGAGATCACCAAGTTTGTGTACCCAAATCTTATTCTTTTTTTTCATCATCCACCCATTGAGGTTTAATTCAGAGCTATTCTTAGAAAAAACACAAATTGACTATAAGATTGATAACCTACATTCAAAATTCAAAGCAAATGTTGCAAATTCCCAATCTGGCAAGAGTAAGGAAGAGGGGTTGGAAAGATAACAGAAGCAAGAAATGTTTGCTAGAAGCTAATCGGAGATGAAGCAGCTGCAAAACTCTGGAATTCGACGTGAACAGTTAGGAAACACCACAGTCTGGACCAGTCAGTGTGGGGACACTGGGTCCTACGAGGGTCCTTCAGTTCTACCTAAGCATGATACGGTTTAACAGCCCAGTGTCCCTGTTACGTTCAATTCTGTTCAGCACATTGGGAAGTATGCCGTGTATTTCAGAATATTCTGTCTTTACAATGGCTAAAATATTTTGTTCTTATTCAGGATTTAAAGGACTCGATTTCATTTAGCTCAAAAATATGTCTGCATGTAAGAAAAATAAGGCTTTTCACTAATAATCCTGGTGAATGTGGATGGTGCTACACCACCCTTATTCTGCCTCCTTCTGGTTACGTCCCAGATCTCTTTTCCTTTCTCTCTCTTTTCCTGACCTTTTAATGGGCGTATTCTGCACAATTCTAACCTTGCTATATGTTTAATCTTTCTACAATCTGACCAATTACTCCCTAAGCCCTAATGACTCCAAAAGCTTGTGTCTCCAGCCTCCAACTTCGGATTAAACGACCTTCAGCCTGATGTCCTCCCACCTTAGAGTCCACACGCCCCAAACCCAAATCCTCACTTCCCTGGCAAACCTCTATCCTCTTCTGCATTCCTCATTTCAGTGAACGGTCTCACCATCACCCAGTCCTGGGAGTTGGCTTTGGCGTCTTCCCCTTTTGTAACTTCTCACTTCTGGCTCCTCCCTCCTCTGCGGCAGCTCAGACCCTCATCTATCCCCGCCCTGGGCCATGTGTATCCCTGTTTCCAGTTTTCCACCTCCAATCTGTCCCCCTCGTATCTGCCCCCAGTCCTTCGGAGGTGCTTCCTCTTCCTCACGCTTTCTCCTCAGAGGCCTCTGTCCACACCCGCACTATTCAATACAGTAGCCACTAGCCAGATGCACTATTTAAATAAAAGTTAAATAAAATTTAAAACTCAGCTCCTCAATCATATTAGCCACTTTTTGAGTACTCAGTAGCCACATGTGGCTAGTGGCTACCATATTGGATAACACAGATTGTAGAATATTTCCATCGTTGCAGAAAATTCTGTTGGACAGTGCCGGTCCACACTGTTCTTTCATTTTTAGCATCTTTCTTTCCCTCTCCTTCTCTCTGAATCCTCCCAAAGAGTCACAAAGAAGTTTCCTTACAGCCCAAACCTCGTCTTAAGCAGCACAGTGCCTAGTCCTTCTGAGAATGTATAAGAACACATTAGAACTCCTTTGACCGCAGCAGACAGGCACACAACTCCAACTAATTTAAACGAAAAAGGGAATGTGTCAGCTCTTGTAACTGAAAATTTCAGCAACAGCTCCCGTCACAGCTACACCCAGGAGTTCATGTAATCTCAGAACTCTTTTCAGGCTCTAATCTCTGCTTCTCTGTGTGGCTGGCTTCATTCTCTTCTGTGCGCATTTCTTCCTCCCCACGCCCAGGGAAGATGGCCAGGAGCTGTTCCAGCTCACAATGTCCACACTGTTCATGATCCCAAGAGAAGAGAGACCCTTGATTTCTGAGTTCACATAACAGATCTAAAATATCTGGGTCTGTATGGGCCATGGACCCTGAATTAGCAATTATGGCCAGGAGGAGAGAATACACTGATTTGCCTGGCCTGGTCACGCACTGACCCCAGTGGTGGGTCAGAACACCCAAGCCATATTTAATGGACTCCACATGGAAAATCTTCTATTACCACATGAAGACAAGGACTGGATATCAGACAACAACAGATTTCACTACTCAATTCTGCTCAGAACCTTTCTCACGGTCTCCGTTTAAGTCATCTTCCTGATGCCTGGAGAAGCATCTAAACAGATGCTCAACAAAGAGTTGATACATTAATGGATAGATAAATAAATCAAGGGGTGGATGGGTGGGTGAGTGCAGGGATGAATGAATGGATGGAAGGATGGATACACACATGCTTAGCTAACACTGTGGAGAAGGCAAGAGGAGAGAACCAGGTCCCAGAGCTCAAGGGGCTCACACTCATGCCCAGCGGAAGCACCACTTCCTGGCTGCTGGTCTAGGATCCCCTTGAGGATTGGTCCAGCCCTGCCAGACGGGGGCTTCTTGAGAGTATCTCTGCACCCCTCACAGCCCCTGGCAGAGTACTGAGTACCGACCAGGGCTGGCTAGTGGGCTACATGCCTGGCAGCGGCTCTGTGCATCTTTTGTTTTAGAGGGACAGTAAGACAGGAGCTGGCCAGTCATGCAGTATTATTCCGGTGTCTGAGGCAGCAACTCTCCCAGGATTTCTGGTCGAAGACACTATGCATTCACCATCCTTATGCAAGCCCTTCACAATTGAAAACATGTGTGAGATAATATAAAATATATATTGGTCTCTGTCCCCAATTTCTGACACAGGGCTCCTGAAACCCTTGTAATTTCCCAAGAGATAAGAACACTTGGAGCATCTCTTGTTCTAATACTGGTCGTTGGCCTCTGTTCCTGACACAGGGCTCCTGAAACCCGTGTAATTTCCTGGGTGATAGGAGTGTCTTTTGTTCTAGAGGGGCAAGTCTGGGTGGGCTCCCAGATGGCCCCTGGATGAAGGCTGGTCACTGGAAAGACCGAGCCATGATTAGAAGCTTGGAAATTTTAGCCCCACCCTTCATTCTCTTGAGAAGGGAGAGAAGCTGAAGATGGACTTAATAATTGGCCATGCTTACATGATGAAGCTTCCATAAAATCCCAATAATACAGGGTTTGGGGAGCTTCCAGGTGGGCGAACACACCCACACCGGGAGGAGGATGCACCCCATCTCCATGGGGATAGAAGCTCCTGCCCTCCAGACCCTCGCAGACCTCATCCTGTGTGTCTCTTCATCTGGCTGTTCATCTATAGCCTTTATCATATCCTTTAATAAAGTGGTAAGTATAAGTGAGTGTTTCCCTGAGTTCTGTGGGCTGCTCTAAAAAATTAATCAAACCCGGGGAGGAAGTCATGGGAAACTCCATCCACTGTTGGTCAGTCAGAAGCACAGGTGACAACCTGGACTTGCAACTGGCATCCGAACTGGGGTTGGGAGGTCAGTCTTGTAGGATGGAGCCCTTGACCTGTGGGAACTGAGGCTGTCTCCAGGTAGATAGTGTCAGAAGTGAGTTGAATTGTAAGACACCTGGCTGCTGTTGGAGACTTGCTTGTTAGGTGGGGGGAAAATCCCCACACATTTGGTGACCGGAAGTGTCAGAAATAAGTGTTCTATGTAAAAGAACAGGAGACCCACAGGATAAAGACCCACAGTAGAGAAGAACTGAGTTTTCCCCTACCTGGGAAAAAGAGTTTTTCCTATACATGTTTTTTTAAGAAAGTCCAAGCCAAAAAAATCCACATAATTGATGCTCCCAGCAGACAGCAGCAGAGCGGGTGCCTCCTTCTTGTGCAAAAGGATGTGTGGGTTTTGGCCCAAAGTCCAGCTCCCGGGAAACAGTAGGTGTGTCTTCCATCCAGAAGCTCTTGTTTCTGGCACGGCTGCAGGCACTGTCTAGTAAACTGAAGAATTAATCCTGGGAAGTAATTAGCACTGCTGGGAGTGGCTGGGGTGTGGGCCGTGTGTTGTCAACAACGTCGCCATGCTGGTGGCCTTGGGCAGCAGCACTAAGAAGTCTAAACGGCTCAGTCAGGCAACCAGGGCCGAGCAGTGTTTTGTTTTGCTCTGTTTTAATTTCCATCCCTTTAACCTCTGGTTTAAAATAGCCTCTCTGAAGTCAACAGTCATATTTCTTCCCTGGTTTGTTCGTTCTTTTTCCATCCTTCAATCGCATCTTTTTCTGTGCACGTGTTCATTAAGGAACAAAAATTCGCTAGGCTTCTAGAGGACGTATTTCAGCCTCAATAGAGTCACCCGCCTGGAGGCGTGCACACCCAGAGACGCTCCTGCAGACGACAGGGCCCAGGTCTGCAGGGGAGGTGCCCCCCGACACACACCGCCGCCTCTGCCAACCTGATCTCCTTCTGTTTCCATGAGGCACTTGTGCTCTGATGGGGCGGCCCGCTCTCAGGGTTTGGCTATTGCAAGATTTGCTGAGTCTTGCTTTCTGGAGTTGACCTTTCCTACAAAGCATGTGCCGTGCACAGGGCTGCCCAGGCATTTGGAAGAAGAGAGTCCTCAGGAAGCCAGGGTACAGCCTCTTTCCTTCCTGCCTTCTCTCCCCAGGATGAGGCAGGGTAGGGACCATCCCACAGGGACAGTCTCCTGCCTGGATCCTCAGGGATTCAGCGTCGAAACTGGGAGTTGAACTTGGAAGATGGGCTCAGAGTAGCTGCCTGGGCCTCTCACACCTGGGGGAGGAACCAGGTCTATTTAACACTCCTAGTTTACAGCTCCTGCTTGGCTGGGTCCAGGCTCTTAGGGACCTCGGGAAAGTCACTTTCAACTCTCTGAGCCTCTGTTTCCTCACCTGTAAAGTTAAGATTGCACTGGGGCAGGCTGATTGCCGAAACAAACAACCCCAAAATCGTAGTGCCGTAATCCAGAAGCTTCTTTCTCTCTCTTGGCCACCGTGGGAGTGGGCCTCCAGGAAGGAGCTCTGCTCCGTGACCCCGACAGGAACCAAGGCTCCTTCCACGGTGTGTCTCTGACACATGGTCCTCGTCCTGCCGTGCCAAGGACAGGGGACGAGAGGGAGAAGAAGGCAGCCCTGCTCACAACCACGTAGGGCTGTGGGGGACCCGAATCACTCCCACGGCCCCAGCTAGAATCATGCGGGACTGGGGTGTGTTGTCCCACTGTGGAACCCAAGAAAGAGGGGGACACAGACATGGGGAGTACCAGTGGCCTCTGCCAGAGAGACAACAATAAGACGTTCCTCCCCGGGCTGCCCGTGAGGGTTAAATGTAAGATGCTGTGGCTCTCCCAGCACAGGGCCTGGCCCCGGAGACGTGGAGATACTGTTATTTTTCTTCTCTTTCCCCTACCAGTTATTCCCTTGAGGTTTATGCAAATGGCAGCCCAAGGCAAGGAATTAAGTGCATGTCCCTCACCTCTGAAGCTACTTATTTCCTTGTTTCCTCGCAGTGTAGCATTTCATTAGACCTTCCAGATAGGGAAGAGCAGGCAGATTAGAAGTCGGATAGTGTAGAAGCCTGCTTCATGGGTTTCGGGGACGGCTGGAGCTTCAAAGCTATTTGGCATTTCCACTGCCTAAAGGAGCAGATGTGTTTTAATAAATGGCCGCCTAATTTTCCTCGAAGGAATTGCTTCTTGGATGTGCCGCCCCCGAGGGCGCACTGGCTGTTCCCTCTCAGTGCTCCTGGAGCCGGTGCGTTATGAGAAGATGCTTGGGGCCAGGAGCCCATCCAGTCTACCTACCCCACACTCATGATGTGACCCCAGCGAGCTCTCCAGAACCCTGTGGAGGGCACTGGACAGGGGAGAGGAGTGGGATATATGGGTCTTGACCACAGTTCCAAGGAAGAGGATTTGTCCAACCAGCCTGATCTGTCACTTCCCGGCGGCCACGGGCAGAAGTGGTTCCCACTTTAAGATCAGGGCAGATTCATTTCTTCACTGACCTTGACTGACATAGCCCACCAACAGGTGTGGGCGGCCGGGAGGGGACAATGGAAGTCCCCCATCCGGGATTTCTCTGCCTATGGGAGCCACGCTGACATGGAATTGCAGCATTCACTCATTTATTCACTCATTCATTCATTCTTTACTGAGTGCCTGCAAGGGGCCAGGCAGTCTGAGCCATGATCCAGCAGTGAATAGAACTGGTGGTCGGAGGGCATGGTGGCTGAGAGCCACACTGCCTGGGTTTGAATCCTGGCTCTGCCACTTCCTAGCTGGGTGACCTTGGGCAAGGTGCTTGGCCTGTCTGTGCCCCTGCTTCCTCATCTGGAAAAGGGAGATGGCCAACGTAATAGCTGATTGTTATGTGGATTAAATGAATCAATATCTGTAAGCACTGCCTTTATAGAACTTACATTCCAGTGTGAAGGAGACAGAGAAATCTAAGTAAATTATGTAGTCTAAAAGAAGGCAATAAGAGCTACCGAAAAATGAAACAGGAAAAGAACTTGGCATTTTAAAATAAGCTGGTTAGAGAAAGTCTCACTGAGAAGGTAACATTTAAGAAGAGACCTAAAGGAAAGCAGAGTCCTAGCCCTGGGGCTAACTGGGGAAGAGTGGGGCAGGTGGAGGAGGAGTAGCATGTGCAAAGATCCTGGGGTAGGAGGGGCCTAAGGTGCTGGAAGAGCAGCAAGGAGGCCAGTGTGCTAGAGCAGAGCTGTCGGTAGTTGGGGTGGGGGAGATAAAGTAAGAGAGGGAAGTGGGCCGCAGGCTTCACAGACCTTGTAAGGGTTTGGCTTTTTCTCAGGGTGAGATGCAGGCCGTTGCAGGGACTTGAGCAGAAGAGAAAGATGGTCTGACTCAGGTTTCATCAGGATCACTCAAGCTGCTGTGTGGAGAATACACTGAGTGAGGGTAGGAGATGAAGGAGGCAGCTGAGCTGAGAGGCTCTGGCAGAAACCCAGGTGAGAGACGACGGCGGCTCAGACCAGGGTGGCCAGGATGGAGATGGGGAGAAGTGATGGGGTCAGGAGGTAACTCAAAGCCATCAATCAAGGCGGTTGGACATATAAGAAGCATTGTGAGTTGGAGGCAAAGGATCTGCAGGGCCAGGCTGGCAGGGAGCTTGAGTCCAGAAGTGAGGCCCAGAGGGGATGTGGAAAGAGCACAAATACAAGAGATCTCCTCGTGGCACCACCACTTCCTCCGTTTGTGGCCCCGAACAAGCCACCTAATCTCGGAGTTGGTTCCCCCTCTGTAAAACAGACGCAGGGCTAGGACTCACTTACGTGGCTTGAAGAGTGAAGGCATGCTGCAGGTGTTCGATAAATGCTCCTTGCCTCTCCTCCCCGGTGTCTCCTTGCAGCTGGGTGAGGAAGGGTCAGCACAACAGGGGGGTCCCCTGATCAGGAGGCTGAGGCCAGCAAAGGCTCAGGGGTGTAGAAAGTGATGCCCATGCAGGCACAGGGGGTGTTGGCACCTGTGTCTCTGCTTCACGGTGAGAGTCACCAGGTACTTCCCGTGGGTGGGCAGCCCTGAAGGCTGTGGGGTGAGTGCGCTGCTCCTGGGGACAGGTCATTTTCTGGGCAGCCAGGGAGTGCGTGCCAGGTCAGGCCTTTTCTCTGGCTTGAGCTATACTGAGCTCCTTTTATTCTGGCCGCAGAAGTCCATCCTGGTGGTGCCAGGCTGGTATCTGACACCAGAGTCCCCCCAGCCTCAGGCAGGGACCCCCCTCAACTTCCTCCCCATCCAAGCCCAGACCTCTGCAGCATTCTTTGTTGAACCCCAGACAGTGGGGTATCAGCCCTGCTCTGGTGCCGCTACAGGCCAGCCCTCTGTTAATGGACCGCTTGTGCCTGCAGACTGGGCTGGGCAGAGCCAGGAACAGATGGTCATCTCACTCCCTCTCCAGGGGCCTCTGCAGCTGAGATCTGGCCCTCAGACAGCTGAGCTCTGCAGCACCCGTTCAGTGGCCCAGACCCCGTCATCCCCATTTGTCCTCGGGATGCCCACTCCTTTGCCCTCAGTAGACCCTGGGACTGAGCCCCCGTAGAGCTGGGGTCTACACAAATGTGACTGGGGGTAAAGTAGGATGGGTGTAAGTAGGGTTTCCACCCGGGCAGCCGATGGGGAGTGCCCGATGCTGAGTGTTTTCAGAGCTTAGTATGTGACCAGGCACATGGGCCCCTGCAGAACAAGGGCTGGCAGAGAGCGGGACCAAAGGGTAGAGCAGCAGAGTAACCTGGCGTCGTCAGGAAGGCTTCCTTGTGGAGACCAGAACTGAGCTGGAGGAGGACTGAATCAGCTACTGCAGGATGTTTGATGTGACCATTCCTGTTGTCCTGGAGTCTCACATGAGGTACAAGGTTGAGCGTGAAATGTGCTCAGGAACCCCACGTTAAAAGGGGAGCTAGGTAGCCCCAGGACACCCCCAACCTCCCCCAGTCCCAAAATTTAAAAAAAGCTTGTGATGACTACAGGAAATACACTTCCTGAGAAGAGCGTTATCCTAGGGAAGGGTGCTGAGGCTTTTCCCTCCCCTCCTGGGGACGTACCCCCCACCCCCACCAGCCATCAACCCAAGCCTTTCCTCCGCGGGACCTGGTGCTGCCCTGAGACTGGAGCATTTGGGAGGATGTAACCAGACACCAGCACTGTGCCTGACTCTGCAAGACCAGAGGTGGCCAGTCAAGGTAACGTCCCGGTCATGTTTCCAGAGTAGACAATGCACAAGGGAGTCAGATTTGAGCTGTCTTGGGAGAGCCCACCCAGCAGGGGGTGAGCTGTCGGAGCCCTTCAGGGAGCACACTGAACACAGCCAGCCCATCCGGACAGCTCCAGCGAAAGAACTCACAGCAGTGCCCACTGGGTCTCCGCCACCCAGAGGCCATCTCTGCAGGCTTGCGGTGCTCTGGTCACACGTTGCCTCTGTCCTCTCAGCCTCCCTCCTGGGCACTCTGGGGAAGCCAGAAGCAGCTGTTAGTGAGTGACAAAGAGGCAGCACCCGGAGAGTGTCACATCCCACCCACCCCACCGCCATTACAGGATGCTGAGCCTGGGTCATCGGGAGCTGGTCCGAGGGGAAAAACTTTGAACTGGCTATGAGATCAAAGTTCTGATAAAAGATTGGACTTAGCTAAGGAGAAGCGAGATTGTTTTTAGAGTTGAACTTGCCAATGAGTAGGTGTGTGACCACATAGGCTACTTGAACCCCTCCGTGCTTCAGTTAAACATTCTAAGCACCCCCCTCATCGGTTTGTTCTGAGGACTAAAAAGGCTGATGCGTGGACAGCCCTCAGTACAATGCCAGGCACACAGTAAATGCTCAGGAAGCAGCAGCTCTCAGTAGTAGAAGTAGCAGCAGCAACAGTAATAACAATAGAAGTAGCACCCAAAAGTGACCAAAAAAAAAAGCAGTTTGGGTCCAACAGGGTAGACTTGAAGGGAAGTAGTAGGAGAAAAAGAAATCTGTTTGCTACTGATTGATATCCCACTGAGTTCAACCTGTTTAATAAGCCCGTTACACGATTATCATTTCACAGGATCTGTAATAAAAAGAGCAGTGCTGAGTGCAGGGGTGGGCGGGGGGGAGACCTGGAGCAGCTATCCCTGCTGCCTGAATGGTCCAGGAAGGCTTCTGGGAAGAGGTGGCACAGAATAAGGCCTCAAGCCATGCAGAGGTGGAGATACACCACTGGGAGAAGAAAGTAGTCTCAGGACCCTTGTACATGTCTTGTCCTTTTTGCTCATGCTGCAGCCCTGGGGACAGTTCAGCCCAGTAAACATCAGTGAGCCCCTCCGTTATGCCCAGCCTGGGGTGGGGGGCACCGGGACAGTGAGAGGAGGACACAGGCTCTGCGCTCAGGGAGCTGCCAGCCTTGTGGGATGAGAAGACAAAAATTGTAGCGTGTCGGGCTTCCCTGGTGGCGCAGGGGTTGAGAGTCTGCCTGCCGATGCAGGGGACACGGGTTCGTGCCCCGGTCCGGGAGGATCCCACATGCCGCAGAGCGGCTGTGCCCGTGAGCCATGGCTGTGAGCCTGCGCGTTCGGAGCCTGTGCTCCGCAGCGGGAGAGGCCACAGCAGTGAGAGGCCCGCGTACCACAAAAAAAAGAAAAGAAAATCATAGCATGTCAAGCGAATGTGGCTCCTGGTGAGATAGAGGGATTCAGGGATGCTGTAGGGTTCAGAGGAGGAGAACTTAGCCCAGGATGGGCACTCTATACATACACACACACACACACACACCCTTTCACCTCTGTCTTTTCCCCATAACTGTTTCTTCTTCTGGGCAGATGGTAGGGTTGCACTCCTCCACCTGCTTGAAGTTAGACATGGCCACGTGGCTTGCTTTGGCCAATGACATGAGAGCAGGAAGGACGCATGTCCCTTTCAAGGGACAGCTTTAAGAGCCAGTGTGTGTGATTCCCCAAACCCTCTTTTCCGCTGCCACCGTGGCCAGCAGAGCCCAGGTGAGGGGCGCTCTCTCAGCCTGGGTCCTGAAGAAGGATGACCCCAGGCGACCAGTGGTGAACGGGTAGCATAAGTGAAAAGCACACAGTTGCAGTTAAGCCACTGAGATTGGCTGTTTAACATCGTAGCCTAACTCACTTATCCAGGTGAATGCAAACATAAAATTTTTAAGTGGCCCAAATAGAAAACTAACCCTGGGAGAATCTTCTCTGAGCCCTGTGGCCTTTCCTTCGTTGGAGCCCCCTTGCCCTGGGAATGGCAGGTCTGGATCCCAGTTCCATCTCTGCCCTAACGCTCTGTGCCTCGGGTAATACTGTTGTCCAAGGGGGTTTCTGACCACAGAGAGGCTGTGAGAGTCCAGCACTGTGGGCATACGGTCTTCGGGGACTTGGGGGTTAGGGAACAGCCAGCGGTCAGCCTGCATTCATCAGCTTCCCCGCCTTGAGCCCTGAGGGTCACGGTGAAGGTCAAACACAGAGTCAGAAGCAGAACAAACCCAGGGCAGGGGGAACGCAGAGGGAACATGGTGGTCCTTGCTGCTGGTGGGCATGGGGCCAGCAGTCCCAGGGTGACCGACAGGGTGGAAGTGGCAGCCTAGAAGCCAAATGTCCCTGCTTGGTTAATCTAAAAATAAACAGAAAAGCAACAAAAATCTATGTCTCAATTACTGCACACAAGCTGTTCAAACAGCCAGCTCTGCACTGGAGATGTGAACTTGTCAACAGAGGCTGCCTCGTTTGCATGCTTGGGTGGTGATAAAACACACGACCTCGAAACAGGCTGCCCTCTGGTCTGGGTAGCTGTTTGGGGTTTTTTGTTTGTTTGTTTTTAATTTAATTTAATTAAAAATACAGACATAGAATAAAGACAGTGAAAAGCTGAAGTAAGTACAACGAGATAGGGCAGCAGCTCCCAAAACGAAGGTAGAGGAGGCCCTGAGGTCTGAGATAAGCCAGGCCCTTGAGAGAGAGGTGAGCGGAGAGTGGCCGAAGCAGGGGACAAAATTCTCTCCGAAGTGGCCCAAAACACTCCTCCCCTCCCCTGTTGATCATGGAGGAAGCCCCAGTGAGCTGTGTGGGCCCTCAGCTCCCAAAGCCGAAGCAAAGGCTTTTTAGGGACCTCTCTCTCTTGGGGAGAGGGTGTTATAGCCCACGTCTGGGATGAGCTCAGTGGGCCGGATGCATGGCGGGCAAAGCTGAGACTTCCATCCTTGGCATTTATTTCCTCTCCCACATGCTCACCCTCACACTGTCCTAGCTCAAATACAGTCTGTTCTCTGAAATGAATGAAGCCCCAGGAAGCTGAGCTTCCCTGGGCTCCAGCCCAGACCAACCACTCCCTCCCCTGAGCCCACGGGTGCTCAGGCTTTTCTGTATCCTTACTGTGTGCTTTCCTCTTGACAGTGCCACTTTCCACGGAAGCCAGAACCTTGCCCCATCCCTGCCTGCTTTCAGGATCTTGCACAGAGCCAGGCATAATGAAGGCAAGAGGTGGTCAGTAAATTTGATACGACTTGACAAGGAAAGGGCAGAACGTGTATTAATCAAGAGCATGCCTAAGAGGCTGCTTGGGAGGGAAAAGGGGGCAGAGTCCTGACTCGTGCAAGTGGAGCCCCGGAAGAGGAAGCAGGCTACCTCTTAATTTCCCAGGAAGGAGTTCTGGGTAAGCAGGAGCCCCCAGAGATGGAGAAGAGAGGGCAGCGTGCTCACGCCAGCGCCAGTGAAGGTGCCACAAATCTTGCTGCTGAAGTGGCTGTCGGTTCTGCATTCGCTCTGGACAGGGATTTTAATGTCCCCAGCCCTTGGGGCAATTCTGCCGCCATCAGCCCAGACACTACTTACTCAGTGAAATAAAAAAGCAGCCAAGTCTCTCCCAAGGATGATAATATCCTGTCACAGGCAGTATGATCTGCCAGCCATGTGACGGCCGTTCCCTAATGTTTCCAAATAGACTTTTGAATAGACCCTTGTCTAGAAGAGAGCAAATTGCAAGAGCATTTTTGGCAGCCAAATAGAGAGCGAGTATTAGTCTTTCTTCTTCGCAACTCTTGCTACTAGGTCTGGCTCCAGGCACCGAGTAGGATTCATCCATCAGCTTGGGTCACTGATGAACACCATTTGCTGTGAAGAGACATCTTGTTGAATTAGTCAATTCTGCAAGATTCAGAATAATCAGGCGTGCCAGAGGCAGCCTGCGAGAGAGCGGGAGGCCTGCTTAGAGAAGGGAAGTAACTGCAAAGTCTAGCTCCCAATTCTGCAATCGCGTGTTTGCAGGACCGGGGGAAAGCAGGCTCCAGACTCTAGTGTTTCCATACTCTGTGAAGCCACCAAGAACAGGGAGTCAGAAGGAGCAAAGATGGTTCCTCGTCATGATAACTCTGAGTAGTTGTCCTCTGTGCCGTCAAACCATACCCGCCCGCCATAGCTGCCTCATCGATCCCGGTGTTTACGAGCCCCTAATTTATACACATCTCCCTTCTTCCCTCAGTTTATGCTGGTATTATGCGGCCAACTGTCATTTCCAATATCTTTTTTATTTTTCATTATCACCATTATAATGATTTACACCAGTAGCGATAGCACAAATGCCTAGTCAATCTGTCCCATGAGAAAAGGCTCTGAATCATGTGTGCCTTTCTGAAAAAAAAAAATTAACTGCATCAAAACCCACAGCCAGAATGTCTCAAAGTAAAGGTGCACACGGGAAGGGACAGAAGTGGGAGGCTTGCTCTTTTAATATTGTTCCTCTAACACGGGCACTGGATACCACCTTTCCGAGGCAGGGAGATTGCTTTCTGCGTTAGAAATTGGGCCCAGAAAAGGAATTGGTGGCGTTTTTCTGGAAACCTATCATCAGAAAAGCATTTTGAGACATTTGTCTTTTTAGGTCATGTATTAAGCCCTGTAATTATGGAATGTGGATTTTCTCCAAAATACCTCTGCCCCCCGGGGCCTTCCAAGGACCACAGTGCAGTGGCGAGCACTGTAGGAGAATCAGAGTGCCGGGGTCCTAGGGCCGACTCTGGTCCTGCTAATGGGCGGATCTTAGGCGGGTGTGTCTCAGGCTCTACCTGCATTCAGGGCCTCCCAGAGGATCTTGTGAAAACCGCAGATTTCAGCTCAGCAGTGCTGAGGCTGGGCCTGGGATTCTGCAGTCTAACAAGCCCCCAGGTGGTGCCAATGCTGCAGATCCACAGACTGCACTGGGTCAGGGGATGCTGAGGCCACTATCCAGGCCCTGGTCTTCATCCTCTCCTCTTCATCTCCCCCACTTACAAAAGCCAGTGTCAACACCTCCCTGCCTACACCATTGGGATGTTGTGAGAAGGAAATGATGTGGTGCTTTTGAAGACGCTTGCGAAGGTTAAGCACTGTGGCCCTACAAGGTCACGCTGTTGTCGCCATGACCACCACTGGACCTTTAATGGAGGGGCTCCCTCCCTGCCCTCCCCTGAGCCAGTCCATTCACTGGTCTGGGGTCTGCTGGGCTGTGTCTCCCCCAAAACTTTGGATGAGCCCAGACCTAGGAAATACACGCAGGTTTAGCTGGAGGTGGAGAAAGCAGGTTCCCTGTCTTCCTTTAAAGGTAAAGATGACACCCTCAAGCCCTCTGTAACAGAGATTGATGCCACCTGGGGAAGGGAAGTGGAGGTCAGGTGTCACTGCCCTGGTTTCTAATCTGAGCTATCGCATCCCTGACTCCCTTCTCCCCCCAGCCTGGAGGGCCTGGTAGAAGCTGCTTGGTTGGGTCCAGATCTTGGAGCTGCAGCAGGTCTTGTTGGAACCTGCCGGCAGCTAAGCAGCGGGGCTGGGATGAGCCACCGCAGCCTGACACCTGGACTGGGAAGGCTTCACACTTACCCTGCTGAGTGAGTGACCAGTGATGGCTGGGCGGGGGGCGGGGGCGGGTGGTATTCACAGGAGGACGGTAGTCCCTCCTGGATGCCCAAAACAGGTGGAAGGGAAAGGCCCTTTCAGAGCAGGGGTGAAATATGACAGCAGTGGCTGTGTTCAGTTCACTGGGGCCTCGGTATTTAAGGAAAGGAGCTAACAATAAAACCACACCTAGGTCACTCTTCTGGCTGAGAACAGGAAGAGGCTGGTGTCAGCCTGTGACTGTTCCAGAGCTTCCTTGGCTTCTGAGCTGGTCCAAAGGATTTGGAACAGGGCCCTGGGTCCAGTCTGGCACCTACACGTGGCCCCCACTACCCAAACATTTTATATCCACTTGGAGGTGCTGAACACCTGCTCCCCACTGAGGAATACCTCCCCCCAGGAGCGGGAAGTGGACTGGATGAGACGGATGAGGAAATCTGTAAGGAGCCCGCGCTTTCAGGGCCAGACCTGAGAGGGTGGCCTCCTTGCTTTTTTCACCCTGGGCGCCTCTCTTGCCTCAGAGTGTGTTCCGAGCTGGAAAGGGCTTGCCACTTTGATCTGGGAGCATTTCCTGTGTCCCGTGCCCGGGTGCCCAGCCTGTGCCGGATCAGCTCCATGGAGAAAACAGAGGGGGGTCCTGCCTTTAGGGAGCACACCCTTGAGGAGTGGCACTCACTGGGGCGGTGGAACGTGCCAGCCCATCGCTGGGTCGTTGGCCTGCCTCTGGAGCTCAGAGAAGAAAGGGCTGGTCAGAGGATGCCTTCTACAGGAGGGCCTGGGGTCTCGGTGGGGACGGGGGTCGGTGGGAGCTGAGGCAGCCCCAGGAAGCCAGGAGGCATTTCCGAGGGGTGCCCCCAGCTCCTGCTGACATCTGTGCCAAGTCAGGGCCAAGCCGGCTTCTCCAGAAGCACCTGTAGAATTCCTTTGTATTGCATTTGCCAAGACGGTGTTCCGGCTGCTGTTGCTTATTTTGCTCCAGAAGAAAGGCTAAAAGATGCAGAGAGGGAAACGAAAATAAGAGAGCTGGGCACCGACTGTTCCAGCCAACTGGGCAGTGTGTCTCCCCCAGATGAGGCAATCACACGTTTTCCTACGGGGCCGGACGGGCCATGGCTCATCCCTCAGCCTCCTTTCCGGAGGCAGTGCGGGCTCCCCACTGGCCTGTGGATTAATCACGCCTTCAGGTCCTTACAGCCAGCGCCCACTCCTCCGCGTGCCTTACCGATAGGAAGGAGGGAAGGGTCATTGGTCACCTGTGGTCCCCGGTACAGCGTGTGCACACGGGGCATGTCAATAGTGGGGGGCGCGGAGTGCGTCCTGCAGCGAGTCCAAGGCTGCACAGCATGCCGGTCCTCGAGCACGGGGCCTCAGGAGTGTCGTGGGCTCCTGGACAGTGGCCCCTGGGCCCCAGCCCCACATGGACAATACAAAGGAAAGGACTGTGACAGTCACAGTACTTAATTATTTATTCATGCATTATTCATGTTGAGGCAAGTCTGTGGGGCAGGATGCTGACCTGGTATCCAGCAAGTGTACATGAGACTGAATTACAGAGATACAGCCCCGGCAGCAGGGCTGAGCCTGGTGTCTGCTAGTTGCCCTCCTTCAGGCCATCCTCAGGCCCTGGACTTGGCATCCATCATGGCACCCCTGAGCCTCAGGCAGAAGCCCATCCATCAAGGCAGGCTGTAGGGTTTGCAGTAGGAGAGCCCCTAGGTCACAGATGTTCAGCTGAGGATGACCTTCCTTCCCGCCCAGTGTGTTGTCTCCCAGTGGCCCCGGGTGACAGAGCACCCTGCAAGGTCCTGGCTGTTCCCCCAGCACAGGGGGTCTCAGGGAGTCTGTGAGACACAGACTCACACAGCTTCGTAGTTCACAGCCTCCTTTGTCCTCATCCCAGAAACTTGCCAGGTTGCTTTGGCCTTGGAGTCGCAGGCCTATCCTTTTCTGCCCTGTAACTCAGATCTGCTCGTTACCCAGTGCTAGGGCTTTTCCCCGTGTGCAGAGGGCTCACAGGATTTACAGTTTGGTCCTCACAGAGGCCCTGGGGGCGGGTAGAGCTGTCCATCCCTGCTTTCCAGATGAATAACCTGCAGCCCCCGAGTTCCTGGGGCTAGTAAGGGGTGGTGCTGGGGGTCAAACTTAACCCTCTTGACTCTCTACCCGGCTCTCTTTCCACTGCCCAGGGGCCCCAGGTTGAGTCCTGGAGTGGTCACTGAGGGCTGAGCTGGCAGAGCAGAGGGGCCAGGCCCAGCACTTGGACTCAGGCAGATAGTTAGGTATGGCTTCCCCGAACAGAGCAAGGAGTGTGGGCCCCTTTGCAGAGAGGCCTCGGAATGCAACAGCTCGATGGCCAGCCTGTGCACAGGGCCAGAGAGGTGCCGAACACCAGGGGCCTGCCCAGCTCTCGGGGTCGGACAGGAGCATTGAGCATGGAAGGGTTCAACTCTATACATGTTTTCCAAAGTCTGAACTGGACCTTAAACTAGGCACCGACTGGGGTGGAGCCCATATTTCCCCGCGGGGAAGGACACACAGGGTAGGCTCCATAGTTCCAGACTATTTCTTATACAACTCCAAAGTGGAGACATTAACTTTTCTATCATTATAGAGGTAACCTAACCACAGCATAGAAAATGTAAAAATAAAATGAACAACACCTAAAACTTTGGATCAAATTCCAGACAGGTGGAATTACTCCTTTTCAAGCAGCTGCAGCGAAACTAAGACAAGGGAGGATGGGTGCAGAGTGGAGGCCCCAGACATGCTTTCTATCTGGGCATCAGGAGCACGGAGAAGGAGAGAGGCAGGGAGATAAGGGTTCCAGGGACAGGCAGTGGGCGGAGGTTCGGGATAAGAGCTGGAAGTCAGGGGCTGGGGCAGTTTTGTCATTTGGTTTTCCTCCCAGTTAGCAACCCGGCCGACTCCTCCAAGGGAATCGAAAGAGCCTGGGGACCGGGTGGTCCCTCCTGTGTCCCTACACACCTGGTGCTCTAGTGGTACTTGCCACATTGAGGAATTGTCCCCAGTGCCCAGCAGGCAGGGAAGCCGACTTCCAACTTCCATTCACTCCGGATGGAGGGGAAGCCCAAGGGTGGAGCTTGTGTGTGGAGGTCCCAGGCCAAGGCCCCTCCCAGGAGAGCACGCACCCTTTCTGGTGAGCAGGTGAGCCATCACGGGAGCTGGCACCTCATCCTACAGGGTTGGAGGTGGCAAGAACAGACCCTCCACTCTCTCCTGGAGAGGAGCCCTGGACAAAGTAGGCCTTCCTCATGGGGCACAGAGATGCTACCGGGCACACCAGGGTGGCCTCTGTTAACGCTTCCAAGGGATCATCTCGGCTTTGAGGTAGTTGGGCTTGACGGTCGCCATTCTCCCTGGAGCTGGTCAGTGTGGCCCTGCTGCGTTTCTGGGGTGCTGGGGGGACTCTGTCCTTAGGCTCAGGGCGTGCCCGTGTGTGTTGAGGCTTTGAACAGGGAGACGGGGGCAGGGCGGGGGGTGGGGGACGGGTGGTGCGGGAACATTGGTTGTGCATTCACAGTAGCACTTTGGCCCATCAGGAGCATCTCAGAGTGACGTTCACCCCATTCTTCACATTTGCTGTGATTCTGTAGGCAGGGCCTCTGCTCCCTCCCCTCTCCCCGGGGGGAAGAGAGGTGTGTACAGAGGGAAGGGACTGGGAACCGGGGACTGGGACTGGCTTCCCGAGTGGAGCACTGGGCCCAGGCTCAGCCTCTCTGGATCTGGGTCGGGCTCTGAAAAGTGGAAACCCAGGTGTCTGCACAGGGGGCCACCAAGTAAGATGGTGGAGGTGCGTGCCTTTTAGGAACTGGGAGGCATGTGGCTTCAGGCACGGAAAAATGGGGCTCTCCCCGCCCCAGGGGTGTCCCCTCCTCTCTGTCAGCCCAGCATCCCTGGGACGGTGCAGAGGACAGGTCTCGTGGTGGAGAAACAGTTTTGCTGCTCAGGATCCCAGAGGCGAGAGCCAAGTCTCACACACAAAACTCCCACCTCTGGGCGACTTTTCAGATTTAACCCCGGACCTGCCCCGAAACATCTGTACCCTGGACCTCGGCCTGACCTGCCTCCACCCACGAATATAGAATTTTCTAGACCCTAGAGCTCTTTCTTCACACATGTGCATGGATTGAAAAGGTGCTGGCCACACACTAACCCCACCCAGGTGCGAGCCCTGGTTCCTGGTAAACAGCCCCACACGCTCGGGAATGGCTGCGGCCAGACTCCCTCCTCTCTTGGTGCCGGCCCCCGAGCCAGGCTCGGCCAGTTCATAGGTGGCCTACCAGGTGCGCGCCGTGACAAGGAAGCATTTCTACATGTTCTGTCTGTAATTGCTTGACCCGTCTCGTCTGAGATGCCTCGTGCGCCGGGGGCCTCCTCCCGCCCCAGTGACGCCTCTCCCGCCACCGCCCGGGATGCACGTGTGGGCACAGGGGCCACAGCCCAGCAGGAAGTACCGACATGGCCACCTCTGGTGCTGGCACTCTGCCGTCTCACCAGGGTACACCGGGCAGCACTCTCCTTCGTTCCGTTTGAAAAGGGGGTTAAACTGAGGAATGAAGTTGAACCCAAACCTGCCATGCAAATAGTTGACCCTTTTTTTGGATACACTTCGTGAGGCTGAGACCAGATTGTGTGGCCTCCAGCTGCCTGAGTTTCCATCTCCTCTAGGGCGTTTTCAGGAGACTTGAAGGGATGAGCAGCGGGGTGGGGACCCCCGGAGGTGCAGCTGCTGGGCCAGCTTTCCTGCCACGCACCGGGGCTGTGAGGAAGAGGGAACCACAGCGTGGTCCAGCGGGTGGCCCAGCCCAAGGCAGCGAGCTGCGAGGTATGACCGCCCATCAGTGGTGTCCTTGGAGCCAAGCACACTCTGCCACCTCTGGGCACGTCTCAGGGGCCACCTGAATGCCAGCCCTCCTCATCTCCATCCCCACCAGCTGGAAGCAGATGGTTCCTTGACAATATGTGAGGCTGTGTTGTTTTGTAGGAATGTAGGGGCTGATTTCGTGTATCAGCCAGGCTACACTAGGCTTTTAGGTAACAAACTGCCAATCTCAGTGCCTTAACACGATGAAGATTTATGTCCCAATCATGCCAAGTCCCGCGCTGAGGGAACAACCCTCTCCCGTCAGATCGCTGCACCAGCCGGGAGATGTGGCCTCTGAGGTCGCCACAGCAAGCAGAGAGAACCACAGGCTCACACAGGATGTTTATAAAGGGCCCCTCCCCACTTATTCTGTCTGCCTGAATTCAGAAGCATGATCCCAACCTAACTACAAGGGAGGCTGGACGGGTCTTCTGGGTGAGCAGAAAGAGGACACAGTGCTTTGAACTCTGAGCGTCATCTCGGCCCCACTTAGGATCCAACCTAGGGAAGCAGTCGCCCCTGGGGGGCCTGGTAATTAACCAGAGCCCTGCCTAGGCAGCTGAATCTCAGGAGACCAGAGTCTAAGCTCTGCGGTCCAGCTGACCCTGGACACGTAGATTCTCCTTTCAGAGCTGTCTTTAGAGACTTCAGTTCTGATTTCCTAGAAAGGTAGGACATTAGCTAACTCCAGTGCCCACACAGAATTTCCAGCTGGAAGACTCAAGGTGTTTGTGTCTGAGGTCCTCCCTTTACACAAATGTATTTCTCCCTTCCTGAAACATTGAGCAATTAAGAAGGAATAAACATGTGTTTGTTCATTCAGCAAACATTACGTGAACACCCTTCTATGCCAGAGTCTGCTAGGTGCTAAGATTACAGAGACAATAAGCCTGGAGTTTACTCTCAAGGTAGTAAACGTACAACAGCCATCCATGGATGCTGGGATGATGGTGGGTACAGACATTCAGGGGGACAGAGGAGCGCCTCTCACCTGACCTGGGGTGGGGGTGAAGGTCAATGCAACCTCTGAGGAGAGTCAGTGCCTGAGTTGGGTCATAACTGACACACAGAACTTAGCCAGGGGGAGGGGGAAGCCAGTTCTGGCAGAGGAGCCGGGGGGACTTGTCCCCGAGGTGAGACAGGGTGCGACGCCCTCAGAAACTGTACAGCCTTTGGAATGGCCGGGCATCGTCTCTGGGGTGGGAAGAGTGAACAGTGATGCTAGAAAACTGAGCCATCCCAGATGCTCAAGTGTCCTCTGGGCCACCCTGAGGAGTCTGGATTGTATTCTGAAGGATAGGGTTTAAAGCAGGAGAGGAGAGGATGGTGACCAGACCTGTGCTTTAAAAAGCCATAAGGGCAAGGGTAAGCTGGGACAAAGTGAGAGAGTGGCATGGACATATATACACTACCAAACGTAAAATAGATAGCTAGTGGGAAGCAGCCGCATAGCACAGGGAGATCAGCTCGGTGCTTTGTGACCACCTAGAGGGGTGGGATGGGGAGGGAGACGCAAGAGATATGGGGACATATGTATATGTATAACTAATTCACTTTGTTATAAAGCAGAAACTAACACACCATTGTAAAGCAATTATACTCCAATAAAGATGTTAAAAAAAAAAAAAGCCATAAGGGCAGTTGGTGGAGGATGGACAAGAAGGGTGAAGCTTGGGGCAGAGGACCGATTGGGATAATCCATGTGGGAGACACGATTTGGGATGGATGTGCAGATGGAGGGGGGCAGATCTGAAAAACAACTAGAGCAACAGACGCAAAGACCCCACTGTGAAATATGGGATGGACATGGGGACATGCGGCTTTCTCAGAGAGAGGGAATTCCTGAGAATGCGTGTTTGGGCAAAGAACGATGAGTTTATTTAGGGACTACAAGGTTTAGGTACCTTCAGGGACTAGGATAGTGGGCATGGTGCAAGGAAAGGGAGGGAGCTGGAAACGTGGCCTTGGGAGTCGTCAGTAAAGAGGTGAGAGCTGAATGAGGTCATCCAGGGAGAGCGTGTAGGGTGAGCAAAGGGGAGGAAGCAGGGGCCCTCCAGGAAGCGCTGAGAAAGAGGAGCCTGCAATGCAGACGGAGAAGGAGTAGCAGAGGAAGGAGAAAAAGTGACAGAGCACGACGTCACAGAAACCACAGAGAGGAGCTTTCCAGAAGGACATCAACCACGCCAAGTGGAGGGGGGGGTTCAAGGAAGACACGGCCATCAATGTCCCATTGAATCGAACGAGCAGGTCCTTCTTGACCTCGATGAGAACAACCCCCCAAGGAGTGGCCAGAGCGAGAGCCACATGGGAGCAGGTTGCAGTGTGACCTGGAGGAGGGAAGGTGACCAGAGCCAAGTGTAGACATCTCTCCCGAGAACCTGGCTCGGAAAAGTTTGTGAGGGTGATCAAAGGGATATTTATTTTTATTTTTATGATATTAATATTGAATAGATGAAAAAACAATTTTTGTGGCATTGTGTAAGCCGTGAAGCATAGTGATGAAATAAACAGTGAACCCACCATCCAACTTAAGAGGTTACGGTCAGCTCTGCGTCAGGTAGGCCTGCAGGCTGAGCCCAGGCCTCGGGGTCACGTGCCCAGCAAGAGGGGACAGTGCCGAGGGAAGGGACAGTGGCTGCCAGGGCCCCGCCAGCCACAACCCAGGTTGGGCTGAGCCTGGCTCTGGCTCTGTGGCGCTAGAAGTTGGCCACTAGTTCTGGTTGTGCCAAGACCAGACTAGGATCAGGCTTAACAGAAGTTTTAAAAATAAACTGGTCAGTTTACTAGCCAACAATTCCGGAGTCCCCAGGCTGAGCTGGACTGGTGCGATAGGAAAGTGATCCAGGAGCTGTCCCTGACCTCCAGGAGCTCACACCCCAGACAGGAAGTGGGTGGAGAATGGAAAAGAGTCACAGATGACCACATCCCTTGTGCCTGAGCCGGGGCAGGGCTGGGGATGTGATGTGCAGGCAGGCTCCACACTCATCCTCATCGGTGCCCCGGCACTGCCTATGTTCTCCCATCTGCCTCTGCTTCTGCCTTGCTGAGGCCTCTCTGACTGAGACAGCATGTCCTGTATCTTTACATCCTTCCTGACTGAGGGTGGCTGGCAGGGAGCCAGGCAAGTCACTGTCGTGCTGAACAAAATATGATCCCCGACGATGCAGGAGGCCCTCGGAGTATCTGGTGTGTCTAGGTCTCCATGACAACACTGAGGGCCTTATGTTCGGATGTTCAGGAAAGTTGTGTGGGAGATCGTCTGGTTGACAGAGGCCAGGGAGCACGGGGGGCTCTGGTGCCAGCAAGGGATTTGTAGGTTATGAAAGAAAACTCTCAAGTCCCAGAGGCTTAACACCTTCTCAGACTTGAGTCGTATACTGAGCCGCGGTCTGGAGGCTGGAGATCCCGGCCACTTTCTCACCTTCTAGTTTTCTGACCTCGAGGGAATCACTTATTCTGAATGAACTCCCTGGTCCATAAAGTGGGGACGACCCTGCCACGTCACAGGCCACTCCAAGGATCAAATGAGATCTATGTCAAGGGCCTTGTTCACCACAGAGTGAGTCTACAGGCGTGGCTGCTCTCACCCCATCACAGGGTTGAGGAAAACGCAGCCTGGGGGGTCCCCGGGATCTTGTTTTCACAGTGGGGATGGAGGTATAAAATCCAGAGTCATAATTAGAAGGCGCACGTCTGCATCACGCAGGGCAACGTGGTGCTCCCGACCAGGAAGGATCACTTTAAACTGTGACTGGGTTCAAAGCGCATTGACTATACTTTTGCCACGTGATCCCGGACAAGTCATTTATTCCTCGTCTGTGATGGGGCTAATGATCCATGCTTTGTGGGCTTGCTGTGAATATGAAATGAGCTAACGTTTGAGAGCCCTTTCTTTGAGCATAGAGAAGGCGCTTAATGGATGCTGAAAGCCAGTGCTGTCCTCCTCGGGTCCTGGCAGGGCTGCCGTTGGTCTAAATCTCCCTCCTCTCCACTCTGTGCCAGCAGGTCCGGCCTCTGTTTCCACGTGAGGAGCAGCCACGGCCCACCGAGATGTCCCGGCACCACAGCCGCTTCGAAAGAGATTACCGGGTGGGCTGGGACCGCCGCGAGTGGAGTGCCAACGGGACGCATGGGACCACCAGCATCTGCAGTGCCACCACCGGGGCAGGCGGCGGCACAGCCAGCAGCCTCAGCGCCCGGCCCGGCCTCCTGCCGCTACCCGGGGTGCCCTCCCGGCTGCCCACACCCGCCACGGCCCCCGCTCCCTGCACCACCGGCAGCAGCGAGGCCATCCCCAGCCTCGTGGCCAGCTCTGCCTCTGCCGTCACCACCAAGGTAAGACCTGCCTGGCACCGCTGTGAGCAGCAGCTGGGCAGAGGGGCCTGCTTCCCCCGCAGCCCGTCCCCTAGACGCCGCCTTCTCCAGAGCGTGGGCAGCCCTGGAGCTGCGCCGGGCACCTATTTAAGTTAACGTGCGCGTGGTTTTATTTTCCATGAAGCCTCTCTCTGTGACTAACATGGGAAGACAAGCAGGTGGCTGAGGCCCCGCGTTGTCCTCTGCCATGTTGATGAAGGGTACTTAGCCAGTGAAATGACCATGACACTCCCGGTTGGCAGTACGGGTTTCCTAACTAGGCGCCTGCAAACCAGGCAAGGCCCCTGGGGCACCGGTTACTTGGGTTTGGAAGAAGATCCTGAGCAGCAGTCAGTCCTAAATGGTTATAAATCTGCTACTTATTAACCAGTATTAGTACTGAGAACACTCACATCACTGTCTCCTCCAAGCCTCAGGCAGCCCCATGACATCAGTACTTTTGTCACCCGCCTCGCAGTTGAGTATATGGAGGCACACCGAGTCTCCGGAGCAGGTCCGAGGTGGGCCCTCCTCGGGGACCCAGGCCTCAGGGGTGTTAGTTCCAGGTCATTCCCCCTCTTCTGGAGGCAGCTAAGCCCGGGGATCGACAGCAGAAAGCAGTTTGTTTTACCAACCGCGATATCAAAATGAAAATGTCACCAAGGATCCTGCTTAGATTCCGGACGAGCTGGGCCCCCTCGCACCGCTCAGAGCCCCTGAAGGGACAGGGGGACCCAGGCCGGTGGCAGGAAGCCCTTTCATCGCCGTCCTGTCTTCTGGGCCAGCAGGGGCTCTGCAGGCCACTTTGCCTCTGCCAGCCATTCAGAGCCGCCTCCTAGGGGGGTTCTCAGCATCTCAGGGCCAGTGTGCACACGCGCGCGCGTGTGTGTGTGTGTGTGTGTATGTGTGTCTAGTCTTTTCTTTTCTGCTTTCATAAAAGTTGCGGGAGAAGTTAAAGGTCGGGGAGCCCCGGCCCCAGCCATTGTGAGGCGGCCGTGGTATTGGAAAGTCGTGCTCCAGGTGTGCCGCGCCTTTGTCTCGGTGATTTTCAAAACTCCCTTTCAGCCCCGCTCCCCATTAATAACTGCGAGTGCTGCTGGCGGAGGCCCGAGACAATGGAGCTATTGGAGGCCAGCTCGGAGCGCACTGACATCTCCTGCAGTGCCTTATTGATTTTATTTTCCTGTTATGAATACGCCGCCCCACTGAGGTGGGGAGGGAAGGGGAGAGGAGATGGAGGGTGATTTGGGCATGATACCCCAAGACCAGCCAAACACGCTCCTTCCCAGGCGCCAGCCCCCAGCACTTCTCTGAGGCGTTGACCTCTGCCCAGCGGACCCAGCCGGCTGCTCCACCGGCCACATCCAGCAGCCGCTCAGCTAGGCCAGCTGTTGGCCATCTGGAGGATGGCAGCCTCTGGAGCTGACTGCTGGGGGCTCCAGGTGGAGAGAGAGGAGATGGACCTGGGAGCCCACTTGATGGTTTCTGCCCTCTCAAGGATGCAGGCCTTTTTAGGGACGGTGTCAGGCTGTGCCTCAGGGCTTTGGGCCCCACCAGGCGAGGGAAGTGGCGAGGCCTCTTGGCGAGGGAAGTGGCGAGGCCTCTCGGCGAGGGCCCGCCCTGCCCGCGCAGCTCCTGCTTTGCTCCCAAGCAGCTCTAACTGGCTGGGCTCCAAACCACAGCACATGGGAGGAAAGGAACCCAGCGTCAGACAGAAAACAACAGCTGGGCAAGGACTGAGCTGAGCGGCTGGGAGGGGACAGGGGCTGAAAGTTCATGCCTGTGAGGACAGCCAGCTCCTCAGCACACCTGCCCCCAAAGCCACCTCCAGCCCAGTTTCACACCTGCAGGGGCTTGTCCCGTCAAGCAGAGGTGCCTGACTGCGCCTTGGATTCTTCGGGGTGCTCAGGAGAGTTGGGTGTGTGGAGGCAGGGAGGACAGCAGGCAGCAGTGTCTTCCATCCAGGGCGCTGTGGTTGAACTTGGGCCCTGGTGCCTTTCTTCCCTTCTGGCCTAGCTGCCGACCCCTCAGACGCCTGTCCCCAGCCTATTTGTCTAACCCTACACGAGGACCGCATCAAGCGACAGGCAGGCCAAACAGAGGTATCTGCGGTTTCCCTGGTCAACAAGTTGCGTCTTTTGAGCAGCCAAGGGCAGGCTCTTGCCCTCAGGGAGCTCACGGCCCAGAATATAATGAATCTGTGGCCTGGACAAATGACTTGAGAATGTCTCTCCCATTGAGGTTGTGGACAGAGGCAGCTTCATGGAGTGGATAAAGACAGACTTTGGAGCCAGACGGCCTAGATTTGAATTCTATTCTATCCCGTGCTTGCTGAGTGACCCTGGATGACTTACCGAACCTCTCTGGGCCTCACTTCTGTAACACGGGAGTAGGTGGTAGTACCTGCTGTCGGAGCTGTTGTGAGGATTGTGTGAGTTAAAACTCGTGTAAAGTGCTCAGAACAGAGCCAAGCCCGGCAAACAGTCCTATAGAGGTGCTATCGTCGTCACCATTGTCACAGTCACCCAGAGGAGGCCTATGGGACAAGGCCATGCCCCTGTAAGGAAAGGTGATCATTGCTGGCCTCACCAAGAGGGAAAGGTAAGTCTTCAGATAAGAAACAGGAGCTAGGCCCCAAGCAGGCGGGGAGAGGAATTGGGTTTGTGAGTGGTAGGGCTCAAGCTGACCTCGTGACATGACCAAGGTGACAAGACAGCAAGATGGGCTGGAGGGAACAGGGCATCTAGCGGGCCTCAAACTGAAACTGAGTCAGCACCACCTGGTGATGGATGACGGAGGGGAGGTGTGTTAAAGCCTTTGTCAGCCTTGGGCCCTTTCCTCCAAGAAAGCCCAGTATCTACACAGGGTCAAGGCCCCCCTCTGGTGGAAGACTGGGGGAGACAGCGAGCTGCATGGAAGCCAGGAGAGGGCTGTGTGTTCCTCTTCCTTTTGTGTGTTCCTGCTGCCCCGCGTCTAGTAAAGGCTGCTTGAATGTACTGGCCTGGCTTCCTCACTGAAGAGTCTAGTGCCCCATGTGAGCCCGAGCCACCCCTGAGGACGCAGGGAAAGGTCCGCAACAAGGTAACAAGTGTCAACACTGTCAGGCCTTAGCATCCCCAGTGGGCTGGGCGTGGAGCACGCTGAGTGTCACATGCTCTGGGGGCTGCGGGCGTCTCCAGGGCGGGGGGCTGGCTATGCTCCCAGCAGCTAGTTACGCAAGTGATGACAAGTCTTTCTGTCACTGCTGCCTTCAGGCCTGAGTTGATCTTTTGGCTTCTTCCTTTTTCCGGGCCCTGAGGATTTCTTGCATGTTTTAGATGAAAAGCCAAAAGGCCAATTGGATGAGCACAGACTCCTGGGCCACTGAGGCATGAGGAGGGCCTGGCCAGATGCACACACACACACACACACACACACACACACCCCACACACACACACACACACCCCACACACTCTGTCATTGCTCAGACCAATAAACTGCTTCCCTGGGGCCTAGATCAGCTCTTGATCCTCTAGGACACAAATTTCCAGAGCCCAAGAGGAGTAGAATAACCGTGCCACACAGCCCCTCTATTCTGTAGATCAGAAGAGTGAAACTTGGGACTTCCCTGGTGGTGCAGTGGTTAAGAATCTGCCTGCCAAGGCAGGGGACACAGGTTTGAGCCCTGGTCCGGGAAGATTCCCACGTGCTGTGGGGCAACTAAGCCCATGTGCCACAACTACTGAGCCTGCGCTCTAGAGCCCGTGAGCCACAACTACTGAGCCCACGTGCCACAACTACTGAAGCCCACGTGCCTAGAGCCCGTGCTCCGCAACGAGAGAAGCCACCACAATGAGAAGCCCGCGCACCGCAAGGAAGAGTAGCCCCCACTCGCCGCAACTAGAGAAAGCCAGCACAACAACAAAGACCCAACGCAGCCAAAAATATAATTTATTTATTTATTTATTATTTTTAAAAAAGAAAAAAAACAGAACCTAATATTTAAAAAAAGAAGGGTGAGACCTGGAGAAAGAAAGACTTGCAGAGGTCACCCAGGGAGTGAGAAAGAACCAGGCTGGACTGGCTCCTTTCCCCACCCCAGGCTGCCTGGTATAGTGCATTCAGCATGGTAACCAATACTGCAGCATTGTTATAGTAACTTTTCCCATCCTCTCATCCACCTAGCTGGCAGCAAACACTGAATTTTGGCAAGAAAATGGGTATATATATATATACATCTTGTGTTTTACGCAGAAAAATTTAGGCCAAAGATTATGTCAATTCAACATGGCACAGCTGGTGAGAGCTTCAAGCCCTTGAGTCAAACAGAGCTGGGTTTGAATCTTACCTCTGCCATGTAGGAGCTGAGTAAGTCTCTAAGCCTCAGTTTCTTTGTCTATAAGATGGGAATGATAATAGTATGTTTCTCATGGAAATGTTGTGAGGATTGGTTAAATTAATATGTGTAGAAAAGCATAGAACAGTACCTCACTTGTTAAACACTCAATAAAAGTTAATTTTAAAAAAGTAAATCAGAGACTGGGTGCGACCAAATATCCATACATTTGGGGGAGACCAGTCCGCCTGTTGGGTGGAGCCAGTAGGCTAAAGGGAAGCTCATTGGATATTCCCACCCCCACCCCTGACCCCGGCACTCTGGGCTCCAGGCAGTCATGGCTCCATGGGGAGGGTGCTGCTGAGAAGCAGAAATGAGACTTGGCAGCCAGGCCTGTTTATGGGATGGAAAGGAAGCACCGCTGCCCTGCAATTGCTGCTGCATGAAATTTAAATTATTCTCAGCAAACCTGCTTGACAGATGAAACAGAAAAGGGATGGCTTCACAAAATGCAATTTTGTTCTCGAAAGAATGGACTTTGCAGAATCCTCGCTGATGTCTGTGAAATGTATTGGGGGCTTTTTCTCCTTGTGGTCAGGAGCAATCATTGCCTGATGCTAGCTGAAACATTCCCATCGTTCCCCGAAGCTAAGCCCTTGAAAATAAATCTGGGCCGGGAAGAGAGAAACTTAGCCCGTGTCACAGGCCCAGGGAAAACCGAAAGGGGCCATGGAATCTGCAGGCTCCATCCTCAGAGCACCAAACACCCAGATTTTTGACATTTATGGGCATTTGGGCCTTTCAAGGGGAATGTCTGTCATCATAGCAATGACCCTGGAGACAACGTCTTCCTCGTGCATCCTAAATTCTTTGGAGAATTGTTCCTCTTGGGGGAGATGATCTGGGGTTTCTATGAAGAATCATGTGAACGACCACAAGACCCCATGCAGCGGGGTCCCCCCCTCTCCTGTGATTCCGGGGGGTCCAAGAATGGATAAAGGCGGCTTTTGCACAAAGTGAGAAGCAGACCTCTCTTTCCTCTTGTATTCACGTTGAAAACCAAAGGCTACTGAGTGGGCTCAGTTGGGAAAATCACTCAAGCCCCTTTTGTAGCGCATTTCCAGACTGTGCGTGCTTCTCTCTAGAAGGCTCTTTCTTGCCCCATGAATGAGAACTTGTGGTCTCCCTTGTGATACATTATCAGGCACTGATAATGCATCATAAGACAACTTGTGCATGTTCGTACCCAGCGAATGGGCTTTTTTTTATTTTTTTGCGGTACGCGGGCCTCTCACTGTTGCAGCCTCTCCAGTTGCGGAGCACAGGCTCCAGACGCGCAGGCTCAGCGGCCATGGCTCACGGGCCCAGCCGCTCCGCGGCATGTGGGATCCTCCCGGACCGGGGCACGAACCCGTGTTCCCTGCATCGGCAGGCGGACTCTCAACCACTGCGCCACCAGGGAAGCCCCAGCTAATGGGTTTGACCTGCACTTTAAGTGGCAGCCACAGTTTGGGTTGCATCTTCATTGACTTAAAGCCTATCCGTTGGTCACCAAGTGTATGCAAAATTGAAAAATGTCATGAATGACCAAGCATCCATGTCAAAGCCTACAGTTTGGGGAGGGTAAACCTGAGTGGCTTGAATTGTTAGATTTCTGATTAAGGGGGCAAAAAGAGGGGAGAAGATTATATAAATTCCCATGTTTGTAAGGGATGAGCCATAGTCTGGATGAAAGGTAGCTGTGAATTCCAAAGGAAGGTTGTGAAAAGATGTGCTTGACTGGAGCCAGTAGGGTATATAAGTTAGCTTTTGCTGCATAACAAGCACCCCAAACATCCCATAACAAACATCCCAGTTCTGTGGGCTGGTTGCCAGTTCTGGGCTGGGCTGATCCCTGCTGGGCTGTCTCCTTTGTCTGTGGTCAGCTGAACGGTGGCTAGTGGCTGGTGGATGATCTAGGATGGCCTCACTCACACATCTGTGCTTAGTGGGCCGTCAGCCAAGATGTCTCCGTTCTTTGTGTGGCCTGTCATCCTCCACACAGCTGTTGCAGGCGTGTTCGCATGAGGGTCTCAGGCCGCCGGGAGCAGCAAGCGGGCAAGGCTTGGTGCACAAGTGCCTTTCTAGCCTCTGCTTGAGGCACAGTTGCTAAAATCCTATTGGCCAAAGCAGTCACATGCCCAAGCCAGATTCAAGGAGTGGGCAAAACAAAAAACCCTGCCTCTGGCTAGAAGGTGCCACACCACGTTGCGAAGGGGCAGACATGCAAGGATGGGAAGCACTTGTGGTCATTTTTGCCATAGGCCCCCCAGTGTTGCCAGCACACTCGTTTAAACACAGTTATTCACACTCTAGCTTCCGGCCAAGGCTCGCATGCCGCAAACAGAAGGAACAGGATCAATCAGTCAGTCAATCTACATGGCCTGGTAGACAGAATCAACAGGGGACAGTTGTGACTTACACACACCTGGGTGACACACATGCCATCCACACCCAGAGCTGCCTAGGGAGGTCTGAAAGGAGACACCTGGCGTGGATTGTGTTGCCAGGGAGAAGGCAGTGCAGCTGGCCCCCAGGGAACCTTATAGGGTACTAGCCAGGACTTGGACCTTAGTCCCAAAGGTTCCAACGCTTGATCCCGTCACTGCCCCAGAGTTGGTGGGACTGGGACACTGCTGTTCCCGGGACATTCACAAGGACAGATGCTAACCTACTGATTCAGAATCAAAAATCCACCCCAAGGAGACCACTTTCATGGACTTTGCGCAGTGACTCTCTCCCTGTAAGAGTCCACACAAGAAAAGAAATTTAGACCAGAAGACTTCCTGATGAGCCTGAAATCAAGAAAGGGAGCCAGTTATAGGATGCACATATTCAGTAGCTGCAGATCAGACAGAGTCCTGGCTCTTTCTCCTTAAGAGGATAAATCCCGTGCTATTCCCCCAAAAGCCCTTGGAAAGGCCTCTTCTTAAATTAAATTAGGTTTTCTGCAAACAGCATCATTCAAGATGAACATAAATCTACTTCTTATTCAGTTTTAATGGTTTTCCCTCTTTCATTTAATTACTCATGTTGCAATCAAACAATTTTTTTTTCATTGCAGAAGGACAGTATTTCAGCTACATTATGGGTTAAATAGGCTTTGGAGAACTAGCCTGGGAATCTCATCACCATTTATAACATTGTTTTTTTATAGGGAAAGTATGTTCCAAAACCTAAACAGCCAAATTACAAATGAACTTTCAGAACCCAACCCATTTTTAACTGGAAACTGTCTGTAATACTAAAAATAACTCAGGGAAACAAACATAAAAAGGAGAGTTGAATGCCCCTCTCCCCTCGGTATCATTTGTTCGCCATCAGCATCTACAGATTTAGTTTCGTTTCAGTGAGAATGTCCTCCAAACCCAGACAGACCCTATCCCTGTTTTGTTCACTGTCATGACACAGGCAGCCACACTGGCTTTTGTCCTCCCAAAACATCATTGCCACTGAGAAGAGTCATGGTGGAGTCCCTGCAGAGCTACACTGTTGGAAAGTAGCAGATTATCAATGTTTCAACACTGCATTCGCTGCCCTAAAATGAAGGCTTAGGAGAACTCTCTGTGCAGCTCTGCTGCCGTGTCCACTGGTCCAGGCGTATTCATTTGCATTGGGAATCTGCATCTTTAGAACCCGTAGGCAGGAAACTTCATTTTCCTCCGGCAAATAAGTAGCCATGAGAACTCAGCAGAGCATCAGTATGCATTCAGAGACACCTTCCACATGCCTTTCCTTTTGATCAGGGTAGGGGTCCTGCCTTCCCAGTCTCCCCTCTCCTGATGCTTCATGGAGAAGACGGGTGAATACTTTGGACCCTCTGGCACCATGACAGGAGTCCTGGGAGCTGGGAAAGAAGCAAGGTGCCCACTCCGATCACAGAAGGCCAGTATTCAGCACGTCCCTCTCTTGACTTAAGCTGCTGGCTGATGCCTGCCATGGTCCCTTAAGAAAAACACTCTTCTGTCACCACATGAGCCTTTTCTTGCCAGACCTGCTCCGGAGGCCCAGACAGCTCAGTCAAGCTTGCTGTCCTCTCTTGCTCCCGGAAGGCCACAAGGGTTTCCCCATGGCCCCTCCCTGGGCTGCCAGCAAGTATAGTGCTTCTTGCCCTGCTCAACTCAGCCCCAGACTCTGGCATTGAATATGATCCAGACTCTTGACCTACTCCTTAAAGAATTCCTTCACCAGGTGAGAAGTGGCCGTAAAGCCATCAGGCTAGGGGATAGGAGGTAGGAGTAGGGAGGTAGAATGGCCAAGCCTGCAAGTGAGTCAGGCAGCCCTCACTGGGGGCATGCAGAAGCTGGAGAACCACTCCAGGCTTGACAAAACAACCTTCGAGGTCTGTCCTGGGCGTTGCTGGCTGTCTACCCAGCCTCAGTTCTGTTCAGGTGTCCATCACCTCCCATGCTTAGGGGAAGTGAACCCTAGTACCCACTGGGATTATGATGATTCAAAACCAGGCGTGGAGACGTAGAGAATGGACTTGAGGACACAGGGAGGGGGAAGGGTAAGCTGGGACGAAGTGAGAGAGTGGCATGGACATATATAACTACCAAATGTAAAATAGCTAGCTAGTGGGAAGCAGCCGCATAGCACAGGGAGATCAGCTGGGTGCTTTGTGACCACCTAGAGGGGTGGGATAGGGAGGGTGGGAGAGAGACGCAAGAGGGAGGAGATATGGGGATATATGTATGCATATGTATAGCTGACTCACTTTGTTATAAAGCAGAAACTAACACACCATTGTAAAGCAACTATACTCCAATAAAGATGTTAAAAAAAAAAAAAAAAAAACCAGACCTGGTAATCCCCTTCCCCTTCCCCATCATTGGTTTAGGAAGGGTCCCCAATTCTGGCCAGTGCAACATGAGGACAATCCTATCTGGGGGCTTTGGGAAAGGTTTTCTTGCTTCTAAGGAAGCGTCACAAGAAAGAAGAAATCCTTCTTCCTCTGGACACTGTCGTGTCTGGACTTGATGCCTTGAACTGCTACAAGCCTCAGGATGAAGCCAACACACAAGGAATAGAAAAAACAAGAGAATTCCAGAAATATGGAACTAGAGCCCTATGCTGCATCCCTACCTTCCTCTGGGCTTCTGTTACCTGAGATAATGCATTTACTGGTTGTATAAAAAAAATGATTTTTAAAACTGCCTCCACTGCACACACAGCTCCCAAGCTGGATGCCTTCTTCCATCTCCCGGACCTCACCCGGCACACTGACTTGCTAAAAATGGCTGCAGCAGCCTTTGTGAGTACCGTCTACCTATTATTCGTTTATTTCAGCTCACTGCTGTGTACAAGGATTCTGCTCTCTATTGCTTCCCTGAATGCCGACCCCATTGGCGTAGCTTATGACCCTCACACTTCACGGGACCAGGTTTCTGTCCAAGGGAAATCCACCAACACACTGGAGTGCCTGAGCCATGGGTCATTTGAGAGCTTCACCCCCATCACCCACTTCAGCCACAATCCCCAAACATGAGAGGTGCTCTCATACCCCAGGGCCTCTGCACTTGCCACTGCCTCTTACCAGAATTTTCATTCCCTCTCTTGCCCGCCCAGAAATATTCCTGCTCATCCTACAACCGACACCCTAAATGTTAACACCTCTATGGTGAAAAAAAATGCTATTATTTCTTTCTCTCCATGACACATTTCTTTATGTCCCTGTAAATAACTATAACATATGGTACTTATCCATTTATTAATATGTCTCCTTCTAGGCTGTGAAGTCCATAGGAATAAGGCATATGTGATACCAAGCATATAAAGTTTCTCAATAAGTGTTTGAGGACAGAATGAATAGATTTATGCATATGAATATTTATTCATTTATTTAGCACCTACTGTTGGGGTAGGGAGGATGAATGCCTTTAACGTCATCTTTACCTACGCCTATCTATGTAGTCGATGAGTCTTCAAAAAAGAGTAATTTCTGTGGGTGCCTATGATGAGGATGAAGTTGGGGCCTGCATGTGAGCCAGACTGAAGCCCTCATGGGCTCACTATCGGGACCTGTGTACAGCTAACAAAGCCACACTGGCAGTACAGATTTTCCACATCGAGGCCTTTGCCCTAGATCCTGCACCTCTTCCCATCTCTCCCAAAGCATCTGGAGTCACGGGATCACAACACCATCTCTCAACTATTAGTACCTCCTTGGGATTTTTCTCCCATTGGCCTGTAATTCTCTGCACCCTTTGCATTTGTTTATTTCATTTAAGGCACTTGTGTAGTCATTACTTAGTTCCAGACACTGCTCAACATTAACTTTTTAAATCCTCATCACAGCCCTCTGAGGTCGTTATGACAACCACCGCTTAGAATGAAAAAGACCAGGTGACTTACCCACAATCACTCAGCAGGGCTGGGACTCACCCCTGGGCAGTCCAGCTCCAGAGTCCAGGCATCTAGCTCGGACAGGCCCCACCCAGACAGTCCTCAGTGAAATCTGTTGAACGAGCAACTGGCTGAACATCTTCACCAGGTGTTAGCGGCATCTTCTAAAGAGATAGTACGGGCTCCCCACTGAAGCAGCTGAGCTCATCGGCGTTTGAAACAACTGCAGATATCAGGCCCAAAGCGAGTGTAGGATTCCATCGTCTTGCCCCACACCTCCCAGATGTGACGGCCTGACCTCCTTCCCTTAACAGCCAGGCCATGTGGGAGGTGTAGACACTGCTCAGATACAGGATCTTGGGGACCACTGAGCCACAAGGCCACAACTTTCTCTCTTTCTCAGGGTTTCTTGTTTTGGTCCACAACACAATGCATGGCTGGTGTCCACATTTGTGGCTACGTTCAGACTGCTTTGGCTTGTTCCATCCCAGAAGGCCAGTCTAGATCATCACAACTGCCCTCAGGTATTGCTGGATGGGCTTGGAGTAATACCTACACTCAAGGGGGCGCTCTGTCTTGTGGGTGCCTCAGGCGTTCCCCTGGATTTAAACCTAGGCTAAGCACTGGAGATGCCACAGAATCATGGGCTGACCCTTAATATCAGGCAGGATTGAAGCAGCCATGACTTGTGGCTGTCTCCCCTGTAAGCTCAGCACTGCTTTGGGGAACAGAAAGAAGCAGGAGGAGGTCACTGTTTGTTACCGTCCTCTTTCTGGGAGGCATTTCTCCCGGGAATGGGGGGAAAAGCCCCAGGCTGGGGTCAGGAGATGGCATTCAAGGCCGGACTCTTAAGCTCTCCAAGACTCAGCTTCCTTATCTATAATCTGGACACAACAGGGTCCACTTCACTGGACTGTTGTGAGGTCCACATGAAATAGCAAAGCAAAAGTGCTTTATAAACATAAATGCTCTAATTCACAGAGACAGAAAGTAGATTGGAAGTTACCAGGGGCTGAGTGGAGGATGGAGAGTTATTGGTTAATGGGTACGGTTTCTGTCTGGGGTCACGAAAAAGTATTGGATTAGTGGTGACGGTTGCACAGCATTTTGAATGTCATGAATGCCACTGAATTGTATACTTAAAAATGGCAAAAATGGCCAATTTTATGTCATATATATTGGACCACAGTGAAAAAAAGTAAAAATAAATAAATGCCCCGCGGTCAAAAGAGAGAGAGGAAGTATCTGTGGAAATCCAGGCAGAGCTGGCTCATCATGGAACTTCCTTTATTAAGAGAAATGGGAGTGCCAATCATGGTGGCTAGAATGGAGACCAATCAAATGATGGCACTTAAGGGCTTCCCTGGTGGCGCAGTGGTTGAGAGTCCGCCTGCCGATGCAGGGGACACGGGTTCGTGCCCCGGTCCGGGAAGATCCCACATGCCGCGGAGCGGCTGGGCCCGTGAGCCATGGCTGCTGAGCCTGAGCGTCCGGAGCCTGTGCTCCACAACGGGAGAGGCCACAACAGTGAGAGGCCCGCCTACGGTAAAAAAAAAAAAAATGATGGCACTTAAAACAGACCGACATGGGCTTGATTAAAATGTAGGGAAGAACCCCTGAGGAAAGGGCAGGAGGGCAGCCTGGGTGACGGCGGGGCTGGTGTCATGGAGGAGCCCTGTCCTGCCTCACACGGCAGCCTTGGGAAGATGCCGGCCCCCCAGCTGCAGCAGGTGACTGCCAAGCACAGCAGAAAGGCCAGGCCCTGGAGAAGGAAGGTCCTGGGGGATGCTGGAGCCATGGAGCGTGTATCTGTGGTCATTTTCTCCAGCACCCAAAGAGCCGGGGCTGCAGGTGAAGATTCAGCTGTGCTGCGTTCAGCAGCGGTTATAAATCTCGCCGGCAGCGAGGGTGCTCTCCACGCCAGACACACGGACCTCCCTGGCACAAGCGTGCACCTTCCCTCGTACACTCAGAAGCCATCCTAGGAAGCAACGCAGGACTGCTGGCCAGCCAGGGCCCTAGACGTGTCCTTGGAGTCGCTAATGTTTATAGAGCGCTCTCTGTGCGCCAGCCAGGGTTCTAAGTGTATTCGCCCACGTTAACCCACTGCATCCCACAGCGATTGTACAAGGCGGGCGCCGTGATCATCCTCATTATATAACTCAGCAAGGTGGGCAGCATTCAGGCTTACGCTGCAAGCCCACTGCCGTCCAGCTTCCTGCCTCCCCGTGATGCTGCCGTGATGTGGAGACCAGGCCTGTCGTGGGGCGGGAACAGCCCGGTTCCAATGGTGAGTGCGATCCTGGAAAGGGAGCAGAGGAGTGGGGGAGCCTCGAGCACCCGGCCAAGTGCTGGGGCCTGGCCCACCAGCTGCTCTGCATGGGCACCTCCACTGCAGCCACGAGCAGACAGACACCCCACTGCCATCGCCTCATGAGTCAGGAACATGCTGAGGGTGTGATTTTTTGTTCGCTCACAATATTAGGCTGAGGAGAGGATATTGGGCAAAATATATTGTACCCATAATTCATATTAACAGGAATTCGATAGTAGCACCTTGTTATCTGCTGAGATTAGAAGGGAATACTGTGAATGTTGTGTTATGAAGGCATTAATGAGGCGTATGAATTAGATTCCATTCCACCACATCGTGTTCCTTGTAAATAATTGAGGAAGAAACTGGTGCTCAGAATTTGGGTTGATCCATCTTTGAGATCCCAGCCATTCCCTCCACAGGCTGATGGGGCCGCCTTAATCTGACAGCTCACACAGCTATGGGGAAAGTCTGCGTGTGGCTGGTCCGAAGGCGCCACGAAAGGAGAATTACACTTCTGAAAAGACTCTTCCTCCCAGCAGAAATCCGTAACTGTCACATCCAACACTAGACACTGGGTTTTTCTAGCAAAATCTTCCAGAGTCTAGATACTCTCTGTCCCTTTCCTCCAGTCCCTGGAACTCTGGCTTGGCAGCCGGGGCCCAGGTGGGCTCTGGTGGCACCACTGAGTCAGCAGCAGCCTTCCTACCCGATCTCGTGCCCACCTCTAGCTGTCTTAGTGGCAGAGATCTGAACACCCATACATCCAGGGTCAGGCAGCCAGTCGAGCATCAGCCACTTCAGCCCTGGTGGAGTAAGCCCTGGCCAGCAGCACCCATCTCCCATGGGCCTCTCAGTCCTGCTCTGCCATCCCGAAAGATCCATCACCTGCTGGCTGTACCACCCCTGGTGTCTCCACATGGCCCTCTGAGAGATAAATGGGGCTTCCCGGCTAATGCCAAGTTCGATCATTTGCTATCAAAACCAAGAACTTGGCTTGGAGCAGTGGAGTGGCTGCCCCCAAGAAAAATCTGAAAGGAGAGTAGGGGAGGAAGCCCCGAGCACTTGCCCCAAGTGCAGAGCTGGGCAGAGCTGGTGGATATTCATCCCGTGTCTCTGGCTTTGTTCAGAAGCCCCTCCATAGCTGACCCTGCCCCATATAGGGACTCTGGGGGCTGAAGAAATTCTCCTGTGACCACTGCTACGTTTGTGGGCAGTTCTGAAGCAGCTGGTCACTGGTAAATGAGCGACTCCCCTTTATCATTAGTGGTGTTGTTTCAGGATTTCAAGTTTGACGTCTGTTGGATGGAGTGCCTGGGGGCGACTAGAGAAAGGAGGTGGATGTGCAAATGAAAGAGGCAGTCAGGGCCAGATGGTTTTTCACATGGAGCGTGAAATGGTCAGTTGGTTAGCCAACCACATTAGTCATTCCTAGTCGGGACATCCGATGTATAAGCGCACCAGATATAGAAGTACTTGACACACCTCTGTGCCAGCATAGTGATGGGATAAGGAGCCCAGACTCCAGTTTCACACTGCCTGAGTTCGAATCCCGACTCTTCTGCTTTCTAGCTGTGTGATTTTTAGCAAGTTACTTACCCTCTCAGAGCCTGGTTTCCCCTTCTATTAAAAGGGATAATAATACAATCTACTTCATTGGGTTGTGGAGGAGATTAGATGAATTAGTAATGCAAGTGTCTGGTGTCTATTACACACCCTGTAGGCATGATCTGTTATTATGACCATGGTCTTCATTGTGTGGCCTCCCTTCTCTGTTTCTCTCCCTCTAGAATGCGGGTCCTTGAGACGAAAGATCCTGTCTTCTTAGGTTTTGCATTGCTAGCACCTCACACTGGCCTGCTATGTGCTCAGTAAATATGTGTTGAATTATTAAGTTGAATTGTTCGAAGAAGGTGTAGTCGTGGAAATTCGCTCGTTTTACAGAAAAGATAGTTGTGCACTTTTGAAAATCGTATTCCACCTTTCCACGGTCATATATTCTCATTTCAGAGGAGTGCCATGACTGCCTCTAGTTCTTCATGTGGCATCTCCATGATTGTAGTCAACAGCTACAAATAAATCAATGCGTTTTGAAATACACTAGCTCCTCACTGATTCAAGGGGTCCCAAAGCAGGGCATTTTACAAAGCAATTACTGTGCTTCCATGAAATGAAAACTCATCTCCTGCATTTGATGATCTCAAATCCAGAACCCTGTGCCCTGAATGGTCCTGGGCTTCAACCCACTTTCGGTTTGTGGGTGGTTGTGGTGACAGTTGCGTTTTTGTTGTGGTGGTGATTGTTCTTTTGTTTTTTAAACCATTTATGGAGGTCCAGGCACCATGCCAAGAGCTTAACATGTTTTGCCTCCGTTCTTACAACAACTCCACGTGGGCCCACCGTTATCCCCATTTTACACACGAGGAGACAGAGTTTCCTGGGCAACTTGCTCATAAGTGCTAGAAATGGGATTTGAACTCAGACCTTTCTTACTTCAAAGCTCATGCCTCTGACTCCCAATCCTTTTCCCTGGATGTCTGCCCTTAGATATCTGCCAGGAGCCTTAAATATAAAATGCCCAGAATTAAACCCCACCTCCTCAGCCTCAAACTGGTTCCTACCTCTGGAACTCCTGGCTCAGGGCCAGGTCCACCACCTACGCAGCTGTGTAAGCCACCGTGTCTCTCCCCCGCCATCTGCATCCCATCACCTCTCCTCACCATCCCCATCAATCACTGCCCATCAGGCCCACCTTCAGATGTTTCTCAAGTCCACTCATTTCCCTCAGTTTCCACTTCCACTGCCATAGTCCAGGCCACATCAAATCTCACCTGGGGAACAGAGACAGCCTCCCTGCCCATGTACCTGCCTCCAGTGCGCCCACTCCCTCTCATCCATTCGCGCCACCACTGCACATCTGATCTTGTCACACCTCTGCTTTTAAAAGTGCAATTAGGTCTTCCCTGGTGGTGCAGTGGTTGAGAGTCCACCTGCCGATGCAGGGGACACGGGTTCGTGCCCCGGTCCGGGAGGATCACACATGCCGCGGAGCGGCTGGGCCCGTGAGCCATGGCCGCTGAGCCTGTGCATCCGGAGCCTGTGCTCCGCAACGGGAGAGGCCACAACAGTGAGAGGCCCGCGTACTGCAAAAAAAAAAAAAAAAGTGCAATTACCAGGAATTCCCTGGCAGTCCAGTGGTTAGGACCCGGTGCTTTCACTGCCCGTGCCGGGCCCTGTTCGGGGAACTAAGATCCCGCGAGCCACGAGGCACAGCATAAATAAATAAACAAATAAGAGTGTAGTTACCCCAAACTGGCCCTGAAGATAAAGTGGCTTAAGGCCCTTGGTGACCCTACCTCCACTCACCTCACCAAGCCTCGTCTCTCACGTCTGTACCTCCACCTGCCTGGTGTCCCACATTTCAACCCAGCATCATCTACAAGCCCCAACTCTGATGCAGGTGAGCTCGGCCAGGGCATGCATGTGGGCCTGTGGGACCAAGTGAGGAAAAGCACAAATTGGAAAGAACACAAGCCTTAAACTTAGAGATAGGCAGCCTTGGGCTCATATCATGGGTAAGTTGCTTAACCAATCTATAGCCTCATTTTCCTCATCTGTAAAATGGGGACAACAACAGTACTACCTTACAGGAGTTGTGTATGAATTTGGGAAATTACAGGTAAAAAAACCCTTGCCCATCACTGAGCAAACAGGAAGTGCTCAGTAAATGCTGGAGGTGGTAGTGACAGTGTGTAAAAGACGAGTTTAGTTTTACAGAGAAATTCCTGGGGGCTAATTTTTTTAGAGAAATGGACTCTCATCTGAGAAAATACAAAGTGTGAGCATTTAAACCCTGACATCTTGCTGGTTTCTCCCATGTTCTTCAGAGGGAGCCAGACACCTCTTGCCTCGTGGGGCAGCTTGAGTGAAACTCTGGCCTTTTAGTGTATGTGCTTGGTCCTCTCCTGGCCCCCAGCATCCGGCCTGTCTGCCTTCCCACATGCAGGACATTGCTGGAATTCTCCCTCCTGCAGTCATTCAGCAAATGTGCCCACTTTGTTTACTGAGATGGTTCTGTGGCCCAGCCATTTGGTATGGACTTTTGTGAAGGCAGTGTCCCTCCCATCGGGGCATCCCATTTGTGGTGAAGGACACACCAGTCACAGGCAGTGACAGCCCATCAGCGTCCCCCTGCAGCCACCCCTGCCTAGCTCAGCGCTGAGGGGCCGACAGCATCACCGTGCGTTTAAGCACTGGTGTTCGCCTTTGAAAAACCCTCCCAAGACACAAGCGCACTCATTAAGCGGGTTGAGTTCTGATGACCTAAAGGGTAGCTTGTCCCGCAGCCCCTCCTGTCCGAGTCCAGCCCTCAGGCCGCTGCCCCAGCCTCGCTTCCCTCAGATGCCCAGCCAGAGTCAGGGAACCAGAGGCCTCACTCAGAAGTAGCACCACCGCCTCCAGGCTCCCATCTCCTGCAATCTGCTCACCGGGGCGGGCCACAAAACGAGGAAGAAAACTCTTTTTTGACTGGAAGAATAGGGCTGCTGCTGTTTTATGGTGGTGTGGTTTACGGTTTTCAAACATTTTAATTAGTTTCATTTTTTAATATAAACGCACCCTGATGTTTCGCACAGGAAGGGCGCGGTTTTTAAAATCTCAGGAATAAAATAGGAAAGTGACACGTTGGCTGTTAAAGCGTCACACTCAGATGTGTTATTATTATTGCTGTTATTTAACATTTCTAAGCACCAGCCCTGAGCCAGGAGTGGTGGTGGAGAATGGAGGGCGAGAAGGCCCGATGGTGCCTCCATCTCAGGGTGGTGACTTGGGGGGCTTCCTGGGGACTGGCAGTGGCTTTCACCGCTGCCTGAGCTGGCCCTGCCCCACAGGGAGCTTCTCGGGATGCCAGTCAGCCATCTGTCTTGTGATCTGAGAACACAGCTGGGGGACCTGGGCTTGGTGCCCCAAACCTGTGCTATGCTCACTTGTGAACCTGCCGAGATTTCCCAGCCCCGCCAGGTAGGGATTTGAGCTATATGTTAAGAACAGGCCTCCTCCGAAAAAGACCCATCTCATCTGTACAACATTTGAATCAATGAGAAAGCAGAGTTAGAAAGACAGGACTTTAATTTCAGGGCCCTGTCTGTGAAGTGGGTTGAATAGTAGCCCCCCAAATTGTACGTCCACCCAGAACCTCCGAACGTGGGCTTATTTGGAAACAGAGTCTTTATAGATGTAGTTAAGGTAAAGTTCTCAAGACAAGATCGTCCTGGATCAGGGTGGGCTCTAAATTTAGCAATGAGTATCATTTCGAGAGAAAGGAAAGGGAGCTTTGACACTCGGAGGGGATGGCCGTGTGAAGACAGGCGGAGATTGGAGTGATGCTGCCACAAACCAAGGAATGCCCGTGGCCAGCAGAAGCTGGAAGAGATGAAAAAGCATTCTCCCTTAGAGTCTTCAGAAAGAGAGCGGCCTGCCAAAACCGTGCTTTTAGACTTCCGGCCTCCAGAACCGAGAAAGAATGCATTTCTGTCATTTAAACCACTCAGCTTGTGGTAATTTGTTGCGGCCGCCCTAGGAAACTACTACACTGCATGCAAGTCCCTCTTCCCCAGATCTCCTTAAAGAAAGCCCACCTGAGCGGGGGCTGGGTTCTTTGCGTAGTCTGCCCTTGATGCTCAGAGTTTAATCCCGGAGCAGGTTGGCCTACTGACCTCCTCTCCGCCAAGTTGAAATGAAACACCATCACACCTTTTTCCTCAATGTCAAAAAATGTTTCGATAAGCTTTCTACTTACCACCCGCCTGCTGCCTGTAACATATGGGCTCCAATTTGGAAAACTTTCAAAGGGCAATTAAAGTGAGCCACTCGGGCCCTCCTCCCCTTCACAACCTACGGCAGTGTCCCCTCGGAATCTGCAGGCAACGGGGCACATTGACGTGTGTTGGCGTCTACAAAATAGGTACGGATGTGTGAGCGCGGGGCGAGACTTTCACTGTGGCCTCCATGTAATGTGAGCCTGCGTCGGGTCTCTTGTTTAGCTGGAGCAAGAAAATGGGAATGGACAGGCTCTGCTGGTTGTTCCTCTGGAAGATCAAGCTCAAAGAGCCATCAAGGAAATTCTTTAAATCAAAAAACTACACCAGTCAAATAAAAGCTCCAAGTGCTAACCGCTCCCCTCTTGTTACCAACTTTAGTTCAGAAGAAAATTCTCTTTGCTGCCATCTCTGCTCCTCCTTATCTCATTGTAATTGAAAGGAGAAGAATTTGCCAGAGCCGTGGTCTCAGCCACTCCTCATCTTCAAAGGTGGCACTTGGACCGTGTTATTTCTGGCAGATCATTTTACACAACTACAGGAAAGTGCTATAATCCAAGTAATCCAAGGTGGGACCTCCTTGGGCAGAAGACCTCTCCAAACCCATTTACCTGCTTAGACCCAAATGCAAGCTGTGGCTTATGGGCCTGTTTCAGAAGGCAAGAGATCCCCAGATCATCAGCCTAGCGGGCATGTTCTGTGTCTTTTCTCCAGCTGTTCCCGTGAATCTGGGTGTAAAATGAGATTGCAACCAAGCTGTTGCTGGCAGCCTAAAGCCCGTAGTGGGGCAGGCGTCACTGCTGCTCCAAGGATATTTATTCTTCAGCCCCTCGGGGATCGGAAGCAGAGCTTTGCTCTCTGGAAGTTAGGGTGGCAGGAACTCTGGGAGTAGAGAACCTACGTTTGGGAAGCATTGGCTCTGCCCAGGGGTGTTCACACTGGTATCTTGTGTCTGGGAAGTGATTTAACGGACTCAGGTTTAATTTCTTTGGAGGAACATCTGAACCATTTCGGCTAATCACGTCCCTCCAAGCCTGTGGTGACACTGCAATTCCAGACGGGCAGTGCTGGAGGCACAGAGGCTGGGGGATGACCGTGGGGACAGAGGGAGTCAAGGGTGATACCACTTGGTGTGGAAAGTTATACTTGGCCTCAAACAAAGAGATTAAGTGGAAGATGCAGACGGTGGTGCCAGACCCCACTGCAGGAAATGGCCATCAGTGGGCACAGATGCGCAGAGGGAGGACAGGGTTCCTCAGGAAGGCCAAACAAATGAATGGATGGGCTCTGTTTGCCTCGTCTGCCAGAGACTGCTCCGAAAAACGGGGCTGTTAAAGATCAGGACGTTTCGGGCTTCCCTGGTGGCGCAGTGGTTGAGAGTCCGCCTGCCAATGCAGGGGACACGGGTTCGTGCCCCGGTCCGGGAGGATCCCACATGCCGCAGAGCGGCTGGGCCCGTGAGCCATGGCCGCTGAGCCTGCGCGTCCGGAGCCTGTGCTCCGCAGCGGGAGAGGCCACGGCAGTGAGAGGCCCGCGTACCGCAAAAAAAAAAAAAAAAAAAAAAAAAGATCAGGACGTTTCTCCCAAGCTCTCAGCAACATGGCAGCTGAAATCAGTATAATAAAGGAGATAGATTCCAGGAGGTGGAATCCGTTACTGAAAGATTCTTGGACTCTGGCAATGGCTGCAGCTCACTGCTAACCGGGAGACTTATGTGACAGGATTATCAGTGGTATTAAGCACATTTAGAAGAGAGGATTATACCTATTTCTGGGTCAGTTGCATGCCACCAGGCTCCGGTCTGGCCAGCATGTTAACAGATAGACTGCCGGCTGCACGAAGGTGAAATAGATATTTGCACAGTCACAAGAAGAGGGGAGACTCAGGTGACAAGTTTAATGCTGGGTGGTTAGTTCAAATCCAAGGGAAGGATCTGGTTTGGGGTCTCTGTCCAACCTGAGGAAGCTCCATTTCCACATCCTCCCTCTCTTCCCCCCCTCCCCAGCACCACCCACACCCCTGGTGGCTTCCCCAGACCTATGGCTCGGTGAACGCCCTCACCGAGAGGAGGGGACCACTCCTAACTGGAGACAGGAGGGCGGAGTCGGGAGGCAGCGAGGGGTGACAGGAGAGAGGCTGTGCCCAAGCCACCAGCCACCCTCCCAGAAGGGGAATTTTACGCACTGACCGACTCTTCTCAGTAGGTTGAGGCACACTTTACTTGGCTTCCTTGGTTAAGAGCTTCTTCAGAGCTTCTAGACACGCTGAGCAGGAACCACAGTGCAAAACTGCCGCAGTTTAACAGGGCATCTAATTAAAAGGAGTGACATGAAGGGCCTTTTCTTCCTACTCTGGGTTTTGCTTCTTTCTGTGCAGGGTTCAAAAGTCTGACAATCTGTCTCCACAGGAGAGAGATTACAGTTAGACCTGGCAAAGCTCTGGAGAATATGCTGTTGGGAGCAGTTTCTCGGTGGCCTTTCGGAGGGCGGCTGTGATGTGGCCTGATGGGTCCTCCCGTCTCGGATGTTAAAGCCCAGCCGGGAGCCAGGACTGTGCAGGATGCAAGTTGTCTAGGGGTGCCCACACCCCGCCCTGCCCCATCTCACGGATTGCCCAGTCACCCTTGAAGTTATAAACAGAGCTTAAATTGAATTTGACCTCAGAAAACATTACTTCTCAAAAATTGTGCTAAAATATACGCCAACATAAAATTCACCATTTTCAAGCGCACACAATTCAGCAGCATTCAGTACAGTCATGGGGTTTTGCAACCATCATAATTATCCAGCTCCAGAACATTTGCATCACCCCAGAAGGAAACCCAGGCCCATTCGGCAGGCACTCCCCATCCCCCGGCTCCCTGAACGCACTACTTTTTTTAAGTAAGGGTAAGGTAATAGGATGGCCTCACAGAATGTCCACCTGCCGACACGGTGGGGGGAAGGAGGGCCTTGTGCTTGGGTGCCCCTCCCCTCCCGGAGGCCGCGTGCTGCACTGCCTTAGCACACCCGGGAGCGCATTTCAGTGGTCTAAACTCTCTCCTGCCCCCTCGGGCGCTGTCAGCATCTAGCTGCTCTCTGTGACCTCGGCGTCTGGCATAGCAGCTAGCACATAGCAAGCCTCGGCAACATTTGTCGGACAGAAGGATATAAAAACCAGTAATTCGGTAGCCGATATGCTGCTTTTTATTGTTTGGGGACATAACTCTTTGTCCTCCACTTGTCAGACTTTTGAACCCTGCACAGAAAGAAGCAAAACCCAGAGTAGGAAGAAAAGGCCCTTCGTGTCACTCCTTTTAATTAGATGCCCTGTTAAATTGCAGCAGTTTTGCACTGTGGTTCCTGCTCAGCATGTCTAGAAGCTCTGAAGAAGCTCTTAACCAAGGAAGCCAGGAGTTCATTTTGTTCTTTTTTTCCTTATTTTCTTTCGAAGACCAATTACTTTTTTTAGACATTTTGCTTTTTGCCTGTGCCATGCGTTGAGATTTGTGTATATAACAATGCTCCTTTCACAAAGGAGGTTAGTGTGGTGTAGTGGAATCCCCAGGGCCCCCCACTAATCACTTTTGATGGAGTAAGACTTGGAGAATCTATTATTTTGCCTCATAGTCCAAAGAAATGCGCTGTTCTCTCGCCCTCTTACATGGAAAAGTAAGCCACCGGGAGAGCACGGCTCCGGCCCCCTCCTCCGCAGCCTCCCTGGGCCACCGCCGAGCCCCCCTCCGCTCTCTGGTGGGACCTGGAAAGATCAGAGGAACAGATGACAGTGCTCGGCGCCCATTTGTCACTCCATCGGAGGGAACCAGTTGCAGTGTTAACAGTCAGGCCTGGTCCTGTGTTTCATGAATATTTTAGAATGTTTGCTGGCAGAATTCTGACTGCGCCGTGTCCTCCTCCACGTACGTGTCACCCATATTCCAGCGTTGAATCGGAGCTTTGGGGGAAGGAAGCGCCACTTCTCCACTCGTCGCCTTCATTATCCTGAAACATGCCGGCTAAGCGGTTCCGTGTCCCGAGTCTGAAATCCGAGTGGTCTTTCTCGTTCTGGCACCACCCTGAATCCAGACACGAGGGCAGGGAGAGCGGTTTCATTTTTCTTGACCGAAAATTTAGGGGCTAGAGAAGGAACAGCCCATGTGCTGGCGCCGTTGTAACATTCTTCTGGTGTCTTCCAGCCTGTCCTTCTGTGGTGGTTTGTTTCTGCAAAGCCCCTCATCCCAGCCCTCCCCCGTCCTCCAACCCCACCTGGGCCCCCCTCCTCCGGCCACTCTCCCCAGAGACCTCAGGTGGTACTGGATGTCCTAGTCTCCAGCACGCACTTCCGGCTTGTCCTGTCCCATCTGTGGGGACCCAGTGGCCGGGCCTGCCCCTCCTTCTGGCCTCCCCTCCTCCTAGCCTGGCACAGAGCGGGATGCCAAGTGGGTCTTGGGAGGGAGGCTGAGTTGGTAAGAGGCCACAAGAGGCCCGGGCCTCTGCCTTCGCCGGGTGGGAAAGCACACCCGCCCGCCGGGGAGCAGACCAAGGAGGCAGAGTCACGGGGTCTCAGCACCACTCACCAGCTTCAACCACCCGCGTCCTGCCAGCTGCCAGGCCGGAGTGCCACAGGGTGCTCCCGACCCACACCTGCCTCTCCACCTGGGCCCTGGAGACACATGCTCCTGCCATAGGCGGGTCCGGTTCCCCGTCTAGGTGGTTTCTTCCTGCACACAGTGACAGTGGTACCTCTGGGTGATATTCGTGACCAGTCCTGCTGGGGTTCTCTGGTGATAGAAGCTGTCGTCATGGAGCTGTTTTTCGGAGAGATGGAGCAACGGCCTCTGTCCTTTGCTAGTGGTCACACAGACTCCCACTTGTGAACAAAATGATACCATGTATGCCGAGTGTCTCCACGCCCCTGATATGCAGGAACACTCTGACTCCCAAATTCCTGACAGGCCTCCGTCCAAGAGGCTCCCCGCTGCATCCATGGCAGGCGCACACTGTTTGTGAGACCAGTCACCATGCTCGGTGCCTGCCGGTGTGGGGCAGCCTGACGCCTGGCGACCAGTCAGCAGAGATGTCTGCTGAGGGCCCTCTAGGTGCCAGCCAGAGCCCAGTCCTCAGTGGGGCTCCACACTGGGCACCTCAGGGATGCGTCCGACTTGGACCCTGCCCACAGTGGAGCCCAGCTTGGGGTCAGGACACTGTGCCCCAGGATGGATAAGTTCAGACGCTGGTCCTCCCGGCCTCAAACTGTCCTCCTCACTTACGCACCCACCCTAACCCTCCGTGCAGGGGTCTGTCTCCTGCGACATGCATGCTCCTCCCGGCCCAGGGCCCTCTCATTCATCCTTAACGCCCTCACACCCAGTGGGTTTGACACGTTGAAGGTGCTCCATAAATGTCTGTTAATTTAATGTAATCAAATCGCTGAATTGAGGCAGAAAAGGGCCTGGTGGGCGGCCTGTGTGCTCCTCTCTTTGGACCCAAGCCGCAGGAATGGAGAGAGGGCCTGACCTGCCATCTGAAGACCCTACACCTCCCCTAGTGAAGGAAATATTGATTCTGCTGTTTGCTTTGCAAGGAAGCCGTCTCCACTGGGACAGCCAGACCTAGTACAAGTGAGATGGAAACTCGGAAGGAGGCAGCGCGCTTGCAGCTGGTCTATTAACAGGGCGGCCCGGGCGTGGCGTGGCAGAGGTGAGGCCCCGCGCCAGTGGGGTGGCCCTGGAGCTGTGGGCCTTGCAGGGTTACTCTGAAATCCCACCCACCCACCGCCCTCAGCTCGGCTCCGCTCTGCACTGCTGCAGACAGAGATGGGGAACGCGGCAGCGGCGACCCAGTTCGCTTGAAGCGGGAGCCCAGTTCTGAGCGGCCTTGGTGCAGGACTCCAGTGAAGGACTCCTAAAGCCCTGCCTGGACACAGCTCGAGGGTCAGCAGACAGAAGGCACATTTGAGACCTACAGGGAAACAAGCTTTTCTTTTTTGCTTCAGAGGAAAATTTGACTTGAGGAAAGCAGGCCATCCCAGCAGCCATCTGGATGCTACACAGCCCAGAAGCCAAATCCAGTACTCTCATTTCCCAGAGAAGTCCTCAGAGGAGCCTTCCCAGATACTGGGGCTTGATGAACTTTAAAATGGGTGCTAGTGTCGGCAGTTCAGGACAGATGAGGCTGCCATGTACAGCTGCACAAGCTGTGCACTGAACAACTGTGGACTTCCATTCTGGGTCCTGCCATATTGTGAGAACTTGCAAGGGAACACAGCTGGCAGTGTGGAATAGCCCAGCTGGCTGTTTTGAAGGAGGCTGCTAGAATACCAAGAAATGGAGCAGCTAGCAGAGCCAGAAGGCCCAGTGTTCCAACCTCTCACTTTACAAACAAAAATAGAGGCCTGGGGAGGGAAGGGACTTGACCAAGGTGGCACATCATCTATGGCAGAGCTAACTGTATGGCTGGGCCTCCTGGCCCCCAGGCCCCTCCTGCCTCTCATCACCTTTTCTGTTTGATTCCTCTTATAATTTACCTTCCTTGGTACCAGAGAAGGATGCAGCCTTGAAGGAAGATCACCTTCCGGAGTTTTCTGCAGCGTTCTACATTTTCTCGAAGGCCCTAGGCTGGGCTGGCCCTGCTGCCTTCTCTGTTCAGGCTTTGGCCCATATGTTTTGTCCATTTCACGCTCCCCCTCCAGCTCTCCCCAGATTGTTTCCTGTAGGTTTCGGGTTTTATTTTTTGCATCTGCCACCGCCAAAATATGTGGGTTGATGTTCAAGATCTTAAAACTCAGGGAGCCTTTGGAGCAATAAATTCCATCCAACTCCAGGCATCCTGCCCAAGCTCAGCGTTCCTCTCCAGACTTATGTGAGGCCCAAGGGGTGGCCAAGAGCGTGCTAAGATCACCACCCACAGGGAGGTCACTTTCCATCCCTACACTGCAGGGCAGCATCCGAGGTCCAGGCTGCCTAGAAAGAGGGTCCCAAGTAGCCCTCCTAGGACCTGATGCCTTCAATTCCCAGACCCGGAGCTAGGCTAGGAGGGTACAACCCTGAGTTAGCGGCAAATCAAGGCATCCTTGATTCAGTGGTGTTGGGAGTGAGGCCAACCAGTGGAGACTAACTTATTCATTCACTCACTAATAAACAAATATTTATTTAGCACCTATTGTGTGCCTCATCAAAACAAACATCCCCGCCTTCGTGGAGCTTACATGCTAATGGATGGAGACAGATCGTCAAAGGAATAAGTAAATGTCAGATGGTGAAAAGTGCTCCAGAGAAATAAAACAGAGAAGTAAGTCAGAGAGTGCCAGGGTGGAGAGGGAGGTGTGCTGCCGTTTGAAAATCCTGTTTAGGTGACCTTTGAACGAAGACCTGAAGAAGGTGGGTGAGGAGCCACAGCGGGAGGGTGGGGCAAGAACGTTCCAGGCAGAGGGATGAAAAAGTGGAGGTGCACCTGACCTGTGCAGGGAACGTGTGAGAGACCGCCACTCGCGGGGCATTTGGACCAGACCCCTCTGGCCACCCCGTGAGGGAGTGGACTGAAAGGACTAGGGCAGAGCCAGGACACAGCTCCGAAGGTCTCACATGCCCTCCCACCTCCAGGCCAGCCCTCTCTCTGGGGTCGCCGTCCATACAGCCAGCTGCTTTCTGGACCAAGCCTTGGGTGCCCGTGAACACCTCAGCCTCACTTCCTGCAGCCCTCCAGCTCTCAGCCCCCGGCTGGGCTTCCGGACTCAAACCCTCACGTCCAGTCCAGTATCATCCCTGACTCCTTCCTCACCCTTCTCCCGACAGCCCATGACTAATCACCATCAACCTCCGTGTTAAACTATCCCTGTCATCCGTCCCCTCCTCTCCATCCCCAAGGCCATGGTGCCAGCCAAGCCCCTAACCCAGACTCCCCTGGGTCACAGGCCTCCAAATGGCCTCCCAGCATCCCACCCCTGCCCCCCCAGCATGTCCCCTCACCCTCACCCTCTCCCGGGGTAAAACCGCCTCCTCGTTGGGCTCCAGCCCCATCTGCCGATCTGCACCCTCCACCCCACCTGCTGGGTGGCCACCTGCGAGCGGAGCGGCGGGTTCTCAGTGCAGGTTCATCCCAGCCTTTGCCCTCACACCTTCCTCTTCCTGAAGCGCCCCCATCACCTCTCCCACCTGGGAAGCGTTCCCTCATCTCCCAAAACCCGGCCCTATCGTTCCTCCCCTGAGTCTTCCTGGCCAACCTCTGCCACCCCTGAAAGTGGGACTGACCTTCCCCTCCTCTCTGTCTCCTGAGAGGTCCTTGGTAAGGGTCAAATGGAGAAATGAGGACCCTTCACTGTCCCCCAACTTCCTCTTTCAGCACCTGGCCACTCTAGCCTCAGAGCTGTCCTGGGCCCACAGGGCTGGGCGCACTGCAGGTGTGCAGGAACCGTTGGGCTGGTGAGTGGGCCTTTCTTGAGCACCTCTTGAGGCAGCCGGTGCTCGCTCACTGCTGCGGAAGGAGAGGCGTTAGAGTGGCCCCTGGGGAGAGGGTCCCATCCTCGTCAGGGACAGTGATCCCACCTGGCGTGTGGCAGCCATAGCTTCGCAAAGAGACATGGCCAGGAGCTCGGGAGGGTGTTAGGAGCCCGGGGCATTAGGCTGCATGATGGCAGCTCTAGGGACAGAGGGGAGCAGGAATGGAGAGGTGGGGTTCTTTAGTCCCAGGGAATTGATTCCCACACCGAGCCCCAGGCTGCCCACCCGAAGCTCCAGGTCACTTTGACCCAAAGTCCCAGAAGTCCTGGAAGCTGAGCCCAGTGTCTCTGAGCTCAGCCCCCGGGAGCTGTCATTGGTGCTATAGGGCAGGTGCACAGGCACGTTCTGACCTGGGGGAGCAGGGCAGGGGCTGGTAGGTAAGCCCCCCAGGAAGCGGCTCAGGTTCCACGTGGCGACAAGCCCCCCTCTTAAGGAGCACGGAGATCCGTTCCGGGCCCTGCCAGGCTGGCTGCAGCCCGGTGTGCCCTAAGGTCAGCCTTTGCTTTGCTAAAATAGACATGTTAGCAGGAATAATCAATCCCCTTTCCAGAGTGGACATGCCAGGGATGTAGCTTATCTGCCCAGAAAAGAAGGAAGAACAGAGAGCTCGAGATGACCTTGCTGTTTCTCAGGGACAGCCAAGAACACAAGATTCTGCAGGAATCTTTTGGGAGAAAGGGACCATCTTCTGGCCCCCAAAGGGCTTTGTGTGGGAGCCTCCCTGACCTTCTGCAAGTAAGCCAGTGGCCCTGCCCTGCTGGCACGCTGGTCCAGGACTTTATACCTGACCAGGAAGCTTTTTTTAAGGAAATTTTCACCATTTGGTTTTTGTAAGTTTTTTTAAAAGGCTATTTTCCCCACTACCCCACTGCTTCTCTCAGGGACCTTCTCTGCTCAAGTGCTGTGGCTTTCTTTGTCTTTGTGTCCATCATGGAGTCACAAAGAAGTTAGCAAGCAGGATCTGGAGGGGATCTTGAATGCCCTGGTTGAATTGGAGTGGGCCACACACGTCCCGTGGGAGGGAGGGTCTCCCCCAGGCCCCCAGGTGTACTTGGCAGGGATGGAGAACCTCTCAGTTATCAGGGTACCTGGTCTGGTGGCTTGTTGACAGTTTGGTGATTTCTAATGAAATTCAAAAGTAGAGAAAGGGCTTCCGTGGTGGCGCAGTGGTTGAGAGTCCGCCTGCCAATGCAGGGGACACGGGTTCGTGCCCCAGTCCGGGAAGATCCCACATGCCGCGGAGTGGCTGGGCCTGTGAGCCACGGCCGCTGAGCCTCCGCGTCCGGAGCCTGTGCTCCGCAACGGGAGAGGCCACAACAGTAAGAGGCCCATGTACCGCAAAAAAAAAAAAAAGAAAAAAAAAGTAGAGAAAATCTGTCATTTATCCCAGTGTTTTGTTTACAAAGCCTGGATGGTTTGGAGCCATTCAGACACTGAAGGACTTGGGTTGGATTTTCCCCTTCTTTTCCACCAGGAACAGTGTGTCATATCAGAAGAGTGAACAGGGCTGTCTGCTTTGAATAGTTCCACGGGGCTTTCACTCTCTCTGAGGCCCCATCGCCGCAGGGTGCTGGTGATTCTTGGTCCCCTTGGATAGCAGGGTGTGCGGGTCCCTCTTTCCCATGGGATGGCCTCTCCACCCCTTTGGGGCAGCAGTGACCCCTTTGGGGCAGCAGTGACCCCTCAGGGGGCGTGGAGTCAGGACCAGAGTCCTGTTTACTAGGCAGATCCAGTGAACCTTCCTTTTCATCTCCTCCCTCCCCGCTGAGAGGTCCCCAGCTACACAAGAACACCAGCCTGGAGCAGGGTTCTGCCCCTTTCCCTGCTGCCACTTCCTGCGAGCTTTTATGCCTCACCTGCCCTGCCTGTCACTCTGAATAACCATCCCTGCGCTGTCTCCCTCGCTGGGTAGTTAGGAGCCTAAAATGAGAGGCTGGGTGTGACAGGCCTTGGAGGCAGGACAAAAATGCAAAGGGTGTCTCTACGTTTGTTATACAGCAGTGGTTGAAAGTTTCTGCCCGGCACGTTGCCCTGCAGCTTCCTGGGCTGGCCTTATCTGGGAGCCCAGGGAGCCGCAGGCTTCATGGATGGAGCAGCAGTTTCATGGTAAAGCCAGGCGCTGGGCTGTCAAGGGGGGTAAGTGCACAATCTGGCACTGATCGGCATTTTCCTAAGTCAGAGGCCGTCCACAGTCTTCCTGCCCAGCTCCTCCAGGCCTTGGAATGGTTCCCACCTGGACCCAGGAGCAGGGGCGTTTCATTCCCCCCCGGAAGATGTGTGCCCCAAACACTCGGGCATGCACCCCCAGGCAGCCCCGGTGCCATTCTGTGCTGACCCTTTTCATCGCCTTTCTGTAAACACGTTAAAAATTGCCTTTCTGAGATTCAGTTTTCCACCCCTCTTGCAATTTTCTGGCCTCCCCTGAGTTCAGCCTTGAGGATTGAAATTCTTTCTCCTGGTCTCCATGAGGAATTGGTGGAACAGAAAAAGCAGGAAATTAATGTCCCAGCCTCAAGGCTCCACACAGCATTAGATGGAATTAAAGGAGAATAATGAGTCGATACACACACAACTCTGTTGTTCTTTGATTTTCCTTTCAAAATTCATGTAGTGAACGCTTCTTCCATCCCACACCGTCTTAGGCTGAGAGACTCGCTAGCGTCCTGAGTGAATTTACATACCAAATGGGTTTTAATTTTATATTTTCGCTTAAGGTCAGGACATTTATTTATTATCATTATTTATTACTGAAGCACGAGTGGTTTTAATTATTTTAGTGTTCCTCCTACCAAGCCGGATCGCTGCTAGCTACAGAACAGTTTCCGCTCACATAAATAATATAGTTTTTAATTTCATGAAGATTTAGTATTCGTCTGCTTTGTAAATTAAAGTCATCGTTTACCACAACAGAGACAGAACATTCGGAACACCCTGATGGACTTTCTCGGCAGCGTCTCCTTTGATGATCACTTTTCCCAAGTTTGGTCATCTTGTGCAGGTGCCCAGAAAGAGGGACCCGCTGCCACCGGTCCGGGAGGGAAGAGAGCAGTGGGGCGTGGAGAGGGAGGAATGGGGGGAGGGGAAGTGAGCCCCTTCTCTCAGGCGGTATCACTTGCCTTTACATGTTTTACCCATTTGGGCCCCATAAAACCCTTCCCAAGCCAGCGTTATGTGTCTACTATACAGATGAAGAAACTGAGGTGCCCGCACATTAGCTAACTTACCCGCGGCCACTCAAGTCCAGGCCACAGGTTCAGATCCACATGTGTCTGACCCAAGGCTGAGCCCCTCTCCCTCCCTCCTACAAGGACAGGCATCAGGACCCAGGCCCGGGCAGAGGTGGACGGAGGCTGCGGCCAGCACGGTGGGAGCAGGAACGCAGAGAAGGAGGAAGCAGGCAGGATGGGGGACAGTGGCCGCTGGCCGGGCCGCGGGAGTGAATGTGTGAGTCCTAGTGGAGCGGGATAAGCGTCCTGATTGTCTAGGGGGCAGAGGCCCCCAGCCTTGCCTAGAGGCCGTGTCCCCAACACACAGCCAGGATTATCCCTCTGGATACCCTGGAGTCACTGAATCTTGTGGAAACCCCTCCCCAGCGTCTCTCCCATCCCCGCCACCTTTTCTTTCCACCTAGACCCTCTCTCTTTCAGGGAGGCGGCCACGTCAGTAAATTATGAGTTCCCCAATGCGGGAAGCATCTCCCATCCATAACCCATGATGCCTTGTGTGTAAATCACTCTCCCTTGCCTCTCCAAGGCCATCTCTGGCTGTCCCTCGGCTGGCTTCATTCTCGGAAGCCTTCCCAGAAGGCAGCCGATGGTCAATCAGGAACGATTTTCACATTACCTGTCAAAAGGACACCATTCCATGGCACCAGGTCCACTTTTGCTGCCAGCGTAGCCTCTGGAATGAATAGGTTGTTTGGGGTTGCCATGGAGAAGCTGGGCCCTTTGGTGGTTTGAGCTGTGCTACATGCAATAAGAGGCCCTCGCCCAACAGCCAGAGCAGGGCAGGGGCAGCTGCCTCCCACCCTGGTGCCCTCCCTGGGCGGTCAGTGCCCTCTGCTCTGACCCAGCCAGCCAGCCGCATCCCCATCCCTTAGGGTTATTAGCAGGTTAAAAACAGATTAAATTTAAATGACGCCAGCTTCATTCTGCAGGGGGTTTCTTGAGTTCTCATCCAGGCTCCAGCTACAAAGCAGCCCCTGCGAGACTCAGTCTCCAGGCAGAGGTCTTCGTGCCCTGGTGGCTATGTCCCCGGGGAGAGGAGGGAGCCCACTTAGTAACTGCATTCATGTCAGCCCGGAACAGAGTCACTGGTACGTGCGGCGTGATTAATCAGGGGCCATTCCACACTGTCCTTGCACACAACGTGGCTTAAATTTAAGCAGAAAATAGAGCTCACAATGAGCCATACTTCTCCATAACAGAAGATGGGAGTCAGCGTGCTGGGGGACGTCCCCTGCCGGAGCAGGAATATACCTCTTTAGCTCATCTTTAATCCCTCCCCTGTGAGCATCTCCCTCTAAATGAGGGACATAGGAAGACTTCGATGCCAGGACAAAGCCATCTCTTAGCTAGAATGGTGAAATTCTTTCCTCCGTCTCAGACCCAGGAGGACGTAAATAAAGAGGAAATGCCCGGTGCAAACTTTACCCATTTTTCAGATTTTCTTCCCTCTTACTCATGGCACTAACGTAAGTGGTACTTCTGGATTGGTACCAGCCAGAGAGGTGCCTGGGGACTCAGAAAGTCTCAGGGCTGCATTTAGAATCAAATAGAGCTAGTGGCGAAGCCTCTCTCCCCTGAAAAGGGAAATAAAATAGCTTTCAAAGCCGGATTGCTTGTTGCATTATACCGGGGCGAGGGTGTGGAGTCCGTTTTTGTTAGATGGGCTTCCCCTGAAATCCAGGCTCGCACATTAAAAAGACATTTGGGGGCAAAGCGAGAGAGTGGCATGGACCTATATACACTACCAAACGTAAGGTAGATAGCTAGTGGGGAGCAGCCGCATAGCACAAGGAGATCAGCTCCATGCTTTGTGACCGCCTGGAGGGGTGGGATAGGGAGGGTGGGAGGGAGGGAGACGCAGGAGGGAAGAGATATGGAACATATGTATATGTATAACTGATTCACTTTGTTATAAAGCAGAAACTAACACACCATTGTAAAGCAATTATATTCCAATAAAGATGTAAAAAATTTTTTAAAAAAAGACATTTGGGGGGAATCTTCCTTTTTGAAAGTGTGCAATTAGGCGTTTGTTTAGCATTTCCCCTGTTTTATAGAGGAGGAGATTGAAGCATGGAGACTGAGGAGACTGCCTGCGGTCACGTGGCCTCAGGGGGGTGGTGCTTGGTCTGCTCAGCTCAGCGCTTGCCCTCATTCTGGCTGCACAGGGAGAGCTAGGCAAAGAGGCGTCAGGGAACAAGATAAGGGTCACTTGTCATTAGGTTCCTGGCTGCAGCAGACATGGCGGCCGTCCTGAAGAAGGCTGGGCCCGATGGGTTTGGGTGGCAGACACTGGGACGGACAGGCCAAGGGGCAGCAGGATGGCTCAGAAGAAACCAGCCTGGCAGGAGCAGACACTACCCGGCAGAGGCTGCATAAGGGAAAGGGCGAAGGAGCAGGGCCACAAATGCCTGGACGAGAGTTGGGCTTGATCTGGAGGAGGGAAACAGTCCTAGAATTGAGATTCAAAGCCCTGGACCTCCTCCAGGCTGTGCTGCAGACTTGCTGTGAGCCCCGTCATCCATCTCTAAAACCAGCATCTGTAAGGCCTTCTCTGGCCCTGACATGTCACCAATCCAGGACAGGACACGGGGAGCCCTTGCAGGTTCGCCTAAAGAAAAGAGACGGGGGCTTCCATGGAGATGCATCCTCCAGGTCCTTTCCCCACCCTGCCCCAGAGCCCTGGGCCCTCGTGCTGGGAGGGTTTCTCCTCCCCTGGGTGTCAAGGGATGGGCCCCGTCTTCCTCTGGGCCTGGTGCCAGAAGTAAGGCTCCTTTGCAACCTGGGGAACACTACAGGACTTGGAGGCCTCAGAAAGGCAGCTGGGCAGCTCTGCAGGGTGTGGGGGACATGGCCTCACATCACAAGGACAATAATAACCAGGCTGAGTGCATGGGAGTTTGGTGGTGTTGGTGGTTGGCATTTATTTAATTTTACTGCCTACCAGGCATAGTAAGTGCCTTGCACATATTTTTTGCATCGTATCCTGTAAGGCAGGTATTATCATCCCCACTTTAAGATGAAGACACTGAGGTGTGGGAATCTCCTTTGCCAAGGTTATTTGCAAAGTAAGTAAACTTCCAAGATTTTGAACTCAGGCTCACCTGACTTCAAGACAGTGTGTAAGAGTTTAACATCCCTGTGTTTGCCTCAGGCAAAAACGAAAATTCTGGCGGCGTTCGTGGTACTGTTTGCGTACACACGTGCACACTCGCATGTGGGCTGCGCACGGGCACACACAGCCCGGTCCTGGTTGCACCCACGTTCCCTGATGCCAGCTCCCCCTGCAACCACGGATGGTGCGTGGGAACTATCACTACACAGTCACGGAAAGAACTGATCACCCCTCTCCAAGGGCAGATCAAAAACTCACAAGCACAGCAGGGTCTGCAACAGAGAAAATTCCCAGAGTGCCTGCCTGCAACCCCACGGCGGCCCAGGGGAAGGCTTTGGCAGAGGCCTGGGCTGCAGTGCGCTTTGCCCGTGATGGCAGTCTTCATCATGCTGGGTCCCTGGGCTGTCCTCCTTCTAGTAGTGCCATGGGGAGCCTGATAGCTCAAAATGGCCATATTGAAATTAGGCCTGAGAGTACAGAACTGCAGGGCTTGTGCCCTGCAGATCCCAGGGGTGACCTTCTTCAGACTGAGAAGGCTGGGGGAGAGGGGTGGGCATGGGAAAGCCGGGCCTGGACTGCAGCCCTTTAGGAGCTGCCAGCGCTCAGGCCAGCTTGCCTGGGGAAGGGTCACAGGAAGCCCCACATTCCTATCCCAGCATTCTTTCCTACTGAAGAAGCGTTTATGACTTAAGCAGCTACACTGGGGCAGGCAGGGGCAAGAGAAGGAGAGAACGTTTCAGTTTCTCGATGTCAGACAGGAATGAAGAGAAAGGAGCATTGTGCAGAATCGTCTGAAGCTGGTGGTGAGGACGTTGGCTGAGCTTCAAGCCCTGGGTTCGAGGCCCAGGTGTGCCCCCCGCCTCACCTAAGTCTCTTAGTGTGTCTTGGTCCCTGTTTCCTCACCTATTAAATGGGGACAGTACCCCTGAATATGCCACAGGTAGATGTAGAAAATGTCAAGGAGCTCTCCAAATGAGGAAGCCAGGGCTTTTCCCATCAGTAATCATTAGAAGACAGGGAAGGAAATGTTGGTTTCTTTAGCTACCTTTTCAATCATCATTGACTCCTACAGTAGTGAAATAGCTGTAAATATTTTAATATATATAACATATATAATATCTTATATACATTTAATATAGAAAATATATTTTTTATTTACATATAGAAATATTCATATATCTACACATGTATGCATGTACATATACACATATGTCTTTTGGAAAAGTAAGAACAAGAAGCATTCTAAATGAGGCTACTGGTACTCACCCTTAATAGTACCCATGATTTTTTTTTCCTCTAGCGTTTTCTGTTGTGTGAACAGAGAATGTGTGTATTACTGTTTGTAATTTTAAAACAAAGGAGAAAAATGAGCCCAGCCTCTTTGCAAGGTGCCACCGGTGCCAGGTCCTTCCTCTGTGCTTCCTTCCACATGTTGGTTACATAGAGCTCCTCTGGGTTCAGCCACAGCCTTCCACTGCCTTCCTTAAGGTGTCCCCCAAAGGTCCTGGCCCTCCCTCACATTCTGCAGTGAACATATATATATGCCACTTGAAGGGATAAGCCACATTATCCACAGGGTTTCCAGTGTGGGACCAGGGTAGGAGCAAAGAGGAAATTAGTTCCCACATATTAGCGGGAACACAGCCCAGGCTGGAGGTTGGTGACACCGAAATAATTGGAGGTAAGAGCTGTGAGGCCATTAAGATAAATTTTTGACATAAAAATATAGGCTGGTTCATAAAAGGTTGCAGTGACAATAGGTTATAGTGACAGCTTTTCAACAACTGTATGTGTCTCCAGATGGAAGGGAATTCAGCATAATGAATTATGGGCAGTCTGGACAACACAGCATCCTTTTATAGGCATAGATCTAAGGGAAGAATAAAGTTATTCAGACTGGCCCATATTAAATAGCATGATTGTTAAAACATGGAGTGGAGAAGGAGTGAAAGGCTTAGAAGCTTAAAGACTCAGCTACCGAGGCGGAAAGTCCTTGGTCTTCCAACCTGGGCACTGGGTGTTTGTGGCTCCGATCTCTTGTCTAATGAGTATCTTTGTCCCAGGATCCCAAGCGGACATCCACGCTTACCTGACAGGGCTCCCGGGCCTTCCTGTGTAGGGAGCATTTTTCCTCCACTGGCTCAGCTGTTACAGTTTTGCCCCTTTGATTACATTGCCTCCACTGACTCCTGGATGAGACCTTCTTAAATGGAATGTTCTCTGGATGGGAGATTCCAGTCAGAAAGAATGGAGCTCAAGGAAGAAGTGGGATCCGTCAGGCTGGGAGATGGGAAAAGACCTGGCTCACACAGAACCCTCCCTGCCAGAGTCTGCTCTGGGCCACTGATCAAGTTCTTGTCCCTGAGTCAGAGAACAGTAGAGGCCACCTTTGGCGCTGTCCACCTGTGTTTAGCTAAGAGTAACAACAGCCACAATGATAGCCACCATCACTGCTTGCCTGCAGTGTATCTGACGCTGCACTGAACACTCTGCATCATCTCACTGACGTCTCAAACAACCCTGTGACATAAGTACCATTATTCCCATTTTACAGATAATAAAACTGAGGCTTAGGGAAGTTAATCTGCAGTTAACTAATGTTCAAACTGTTTGGAATTTAAATCTGGATCTGTCTGACCCACAGGTCCAGGCTCCTGACCACTCCACTGTACTGTACCAACCCATAAATATTCACATGCTTGAAAACTAGACAAAAAGCAGCATTAAAAAGGGGAGAAGGGCTTATAAATGCCTGCAAGAGCTATGGAGAGGCTCAGCCAGAGGGGAAGCAAGATTTGCTGGGCTGCTAAAATTCGCATACGTTTTAAATGGGCTTTGGTTGGGAGGAAAGCGTCCTTGAGAGTAAAATGTTTGAGTTCAGTGATTTCACTCTAGGTGTGTGAATTTAGATTAATAATTTGCTAATGGCAGTTAAATGAGGTGAAGTAATTTCTGTGGCTGTAAGGAAGCAGAATTCCACACTGGAACAGGCATATATTTTCAGGACTCCGCTCTCAGTGGTTTGCCACAGGAAAGCACTGGCAGGTCTGGGATCTTATTAAACCATGCTGTGCTTGTGAATGATGCCCTCAGATAAGGGCAGACCCTTTAGGGACCACCTCAGTCCTCAGGGTGGGAATTCAGGACGGAGCCAGGCTCTGTGAGAGCTATCAGTTCCCTTTTTCATTGTGATTTCCTTCCAGCTTCTACAGTCCTGGAGTAAGAGCAAATTCCTTTAGGCAAAACCACCGGAGTGGGAGAGGATGTACTCTTAGCTCTGAGATGCCCAGTGAAAAACAAGAGTGCACCTCTGTCTTACTCAGTTCTAGTTGCTATAACAAATCCACCATAGCCTGGGTGGCTTATAAACAAGAGAAGTTTATTTCTCATAGTTCTGGGAACTGAAAGTCCAAGATCAGGACGCCAGCTTGGTCGGGTTCTGACGAGGGCTGTCTTCCAGCTTACAGACTCCAACTTCTTATTGTATCTTCACATGGCAGGAAGAGGGCTCTCTGGGGTCTCTTTTATGAGGGCATTAACCCCATTCATGAGGGTTTCCCCTCATGACCTAATTATCTCCCAAACTCCCCACCTCCTAATACCATCACATTGGGGGTTAGGATTTCAACATATGAATTAAGGGGGGGACACAAACATTCAGTCCATAACAGCCTCCCGACTACATAGTGCATTTTCGCCTTTTAGGTTCTCAGGCTAGCCCAGACTCCTTTACCTTCTGACCCTGAATGCAGCTGCATCAGAGCCTTTAGGTTTCTCAGCCATTTAGGTTCTCAGCACTGCCCAAATTGGTCTTGCCTGATGACTTTTTTATGTTGTCTTCAGGGATTTCTACCCTATATCCTAGCGTGTCATTTGTTTATGTCCCAACTTCTCATGGGCTACGCCAGATACACAACCTAGCCTCCCCGGCATCGGGCACACGTGGGGCTCAGTTAAGAGCTGCTGCTTCAATGTTACCCAGAGAAGGAAGCCCGTGGGGCTCTCGGTTCAGAGGAGGAAAAATGGCCAGGCTGAGGCAGGGGGGACAGAGCAGAGTCCAGTGGCCATGATAATCACAGCCCTAGAGAAACCCACTCACCCAGGGGCAGGGGACAGCAGCAAGGGGTCCCGGGTGTGTCGCTGGTCCTCAGCACCTTTGACAAGCACAAGATGTCTACTCTCTAGGGACCCTCTGGAGAATGCCTGGTTTCTGCAGGATTTGGAGACAACCAGAGCGCAAGGCCTCCTCACCCTCACAAGCAAAGGGATAGCATGCCGGTCGGTTAGACATGACGCCATCCCTGTGCCTTCCGGAGCGTCCCCTGGGTCATCTGCCCCTCCTCCCACCTCAGGTCTGTCCCAGGCCGGCGTGTTGTGTTACCCTCTCTCCTTGGGCTTTTCTTAGTAACAGTGCTGGCTACAGCAGCCACGCAGAGGCCTCCTGGAGACATTCTGTCCTGGTCAGTCCCAAGGCTGACCCTGAGTCCATATGTCCACCCCACCTGCCCAGGGTCCTGGGTGAGGTCAGTGGAGCACCTTTGGGAAGCCAATAGGAGGTCAGGAAAGCCGTGGCCATGGCATATAAGCAAGTGACTGTCCCTCCCAGCCAAGGGACAGCGCCAGGCAACTGTTCTAAGAGAAAATGCTGGTGTAAACGCAGGTCCTCTCTCCAGAGGGTCTGATTCCTAGAGGGGTGTGAGGCTGGATCTCGGGTGCTACGTGAACCTGGGCCCTGGGGACGGCACCCCATTGGCTCAGAGACATCAGGACACGGGAGGGTCTGCCATCCCAGGCCAGCTTGGATTAACCAGCGATTCTGCAGCTCACTGACCCCCTGATTTCTCAGGAAACAACATCACAACTCTTGCCAATTGGCAAATGAGACACTGACTGTGGAGTGAGTGGCCCTCTGTGCCCCGCTTGGTAGTGGGCAATCTGGGGTGAGGTCATAAGTCAGGACAGTGATCCCTGCCCCCAGAGAGAAAGTGAGGTTTTAGGAAAGCAGGTCTGAGGTCAGAGATAAAATTGGGTGGAATTCTCAGGACCTAGAACAGTGGGGAATGCTCAGCCCATGGGAGTTTGGTACCTGCTGGTCTGCTGTACACACCTCAGGGTGATTTGGGCCAGAAAAGGCAGCCCCACAAGCCCCTGTTCACCCCTCACAGTTGGCTGAACCCCCACTCCAACCAGCAATCAAGGATTTTCCCTGGCCGGGAATTGTGGCTGGGTGGAGGGGGTCAGGACAAGGGTGTGTGCCCCCAGCCTGGTCCTGGGCTTTTGGAGTCTCTGGAGACCTCGAGCTGGCCCTGAACTCTATGTCTCAGGTTAAAAATCTGGGATTCCAGAGCTGAAGGAGCCTCAAGGTCTCCCACCCAGCCACTCATTTTACAGGTGGGCTCCAAGGACCAGGCCTTGTCAAAGACCCTGGGGGGAATTCCCTGGAGGTCCAGTGGTTAGGGCTCCGAGCTTCCACTACAGGGAGCACAGGTTTGATCCCTGGTCGGGGAACGAAGATCCTTCATGCTGTGTGGCACAGCAGAAAAAAAAAAAAAAAGGCCCTGGGGTATATGGAAGAAGAGTGTCCCCTGGTTGGTTTTCTGAAAGAGGTTATTGGAGGAGGTGCGACCATGTCCTCTCTCTGGTGCTGGGGTCCAGGAAAGCGTATGGACATTTGAGTCCCCACGCCATCCACCCTGGGGAGCAGCGCCCAGCTGTGGAAGCCTGTGGGCTCATTATCAGAGGCTCTGATGCAGCTGCATTCAGGGTCAGAAGGTAAAGGAGTTTGCACTCAGCTCATCATGGAGCTCAGGGCAGGAAAGGGTCTGAGCTCCATGACCAGGGGGGCCCCCTGGTCGTTCAACACTGTACCCATGTCCTCCGAGGAGGCTCTACCCAGAGGATGTGCCTGGATTTGTGGTGAGGTGGCCATAGTGCCAGGAGGTCAGTTCTGCGGGCTCAGGTTTGGGTGTCTGGTGGACAGACCTATTGCAGGCCAGGTCCTCAGTGCCCAGGGGTGGGGTAGGTCCAGCGGACCCCTGTTGCTACCCAGCATGAGGCATCTGGACTTAGGACCACTGGACGGCTGGAAGAGCATTTCCCCCTCTGTAACTGAGGCAGTGGCCACTGGTTACAAGGCCTGCTGACAAGTGGTCCCGCTGCGACGTGGGTGTCACCAGAGGAAAGAATTGACAGTGATGAGAGTGGCAGATTTCCTGGGAAACAGTATCCTTTCCAGGCAGCAGCTGGAGCCCTGGAGGTGGTCACTGAGAGCTTTTCCTTCTGGTTCTGACGCTGAACGTGCCCTGAGGACTCAGGCCCCTGGAGCACTGGGTCCTCATCTGCAAAATGGAGAGACCACGTCACTTTGGGTCATTTGATTTCATCAGAGAGAGCGAGAGAGAGGAGCAAGAGCAAGCATAAGAACAGCAAGAAGGACTTTAAAACCCGCGTGGATTCCACGCCACCCTCTGAAATTAGAGAGGATCCCTTCCTTGAAGCTGCCGCATTCCACCCTCCCACACTTCTTCTCTGCTCCTTGGCTGGCTGTGGACACAGGTCCCATCCTGACCCAGCTCCCTGCCCTCACCCACGGCTGCAGCCAAGGCCCGGAAGCAGTTGTCCTCTCGGCCATTTGCAGAACCCAGGGCCAGGCCTCTCTGATGGTAAAACAGGAAGGTCCTATGGACGGTCAGCTGAGGGTTCTGCCCTACGTGCTGGAGTGCGGCCTGATCCAGCCTGACCTGACCTCCTTACTCTGTAAGACCCTGGAGTAAGTCCTCAACCCGTTGGAGGGCAGCGTGACCTGTTTCTTGCTGGGTGACTCCCATGCAGCACTGTGTCCCTGCTGGAGAGGCCCCGTGGGGTCCAAGCAGGCCCTGCACAGAACATGGTCCCTGGCTCCCGAGAAGCCACTGCCTGCAAGGGGCATGGAGGAAGCCCCCACCCTGCATCTTCCCTCTGTTTTGGTCATGTTTCAGAACATGTAAATCCTTACTGATTAAAGTACCCATGCAAATTGACACATATCCTCGCCTCTGAGCCTGAAAGAAAGGGGGATTCTAATAAAAGCAGGAAAGTTATCCAAAACCCTCCTTCTTCTTCAGCACTGTGAAATTCTACCAAATCTTCAGGAACTTCAGGGAAAACTCCTTGAAAGACAAGTTACAGTATACAGGGGTCAGGATCAGGGTCAAACTTTGAGTGTATGTGTGAGTGCGTGCATGGTGAGGGGAGGGTCCGGGCGGATTTCAGAACATTCTTTAGACACTCAGGAAGGTGGTGTAGGCAGAAACCACGCTTCAGCTTCAAAACCGGGCCTTGTGCACAGTGGGTGCTCAGGAAGGCGAGGCTGTCTTTCCCCCCGCCCCAACCCCAGCAGGCCCTGCTGCAAGGTGCAGGGGTCCCTGTGACCTCATCTGTTTAGGATCCCCTTGTGGGGCTGCCCATCCTGTCACTTGCTCTGTCATTAGCTGATTTTTGATTCCGTCCAGCTGCTAGATCTAATGCACTGTGTTAGGCAATGCCTGACAGGTCCTAAAGGGATCTACCAAAAATTCTGGGTTCAACCCGACCAATTTAACAAAGAAAGGTTCACTTTATGAAATTCCTCTTCTTATGAAATTCAATTAGCCGTTTTAACCTGCTGCGGGAACGAATCATTCACTGCTTGGAGTGAGTAGGTTTTATCAGAGTTTTTCTCCCAAAGCTAAACGGAAGTAAGAGGAGAGGGGAAGAGGAGAGTCTCCCATGGAGGGTCTGGGCACCCAGGGAGTGGGCGCTTGTGGACACGTCAGGGAGGGAAGGAGGAAGCTAGAGACTTGCTGAGCCCCCACTAAATGGCAGATGCTGTCCTGGGACCTCAGCTGCCCAAGGAGTAGTTAGGGTGGTCCATCACGTCCTGCAGGCAGGAGATGGTGACTCAGAGCGGGCTGGCCGATTGCCCAGAGCACACAGGAGACAGAGATCAGTGGGGGACTTGAAAGGGAGTCCTCTGACCCCAGAGAAGAATCTCTTCCCCCTGCCGCACACTGGGGATGCCTAGAGGGATGGGGTGGGATGGCAAAATGATTGTGAAACACCGGAGGAATGCGGAAAAGGAGGTGGAAAACTACCAGCAATGCACTTTGGTTTTTTAGTCTTGGACCTAATGGGAATGTTGTTCTTCATTGAATATTGGAAACAGAATTATATCCGAAGATATAGAGACTTGGTACTTCTCTCTTAACTTTGTTTCTTCGATGAGCAAGGCTCTGTTGTAATGTGAACTGCCATTCTCCAGTTTATCATTTAGTCAATTTAGATTCTCACACACCCCTCTTTCTCAGGACACTTGAACTGACCCAGGATGGGGAGGGAGGGGCAGTGAGGCTCCAGCCTAGAGTTTATCAGTAACTGGCCAAAAATGTCACCTTTTGGTGTCCACAGATAGTAGTATCTATTTCTGCTCCTGGTATGATGAGAGACAAAAAGGCGATGCCCAGAAATAATTTGGAAGGTGTTACCACATACAGAAGGGAGTAAAACTGTGTCTGTAAACGTGAAAATGGCAGTATCTGCTTTAGTGAAGTTTTAGTCTTTTATTTCGTTTTCTCCTGAACATATCTATAGCTTATTGTCTGTACCAGGAACTCTCATACACCCTGTGATGGTCGCTCCCCTACTGCCCTGAATCACATTGAACATTTTGGTTCTGTAAACATCCTTCTTCCCCAACAAGACTGCAGTCTCCTCGGAGGTAGAGCCCAGCTTTCTTTCTCTTTGTCTTATCTTCAATCCCTGGGATATCATAGGAGCTCAGAATATGTTTGTTGTTTTGTGTTTATTCAAAGTTAGAGCTATAATTCACAAAATACACACCTCACATGTCCTCTGGTAAATTCTCCCTTTAATTGAAATGCATTCATTTGAGAAAGTGATGCTGATAGGAACAAGATAACTGGAGAACTGATGGTTTTCTAAGTGGCATGGGCCCCTCAGCCTGTAAATTACAATATGGAGCATTGAGATACCAAACCCGTTGAGGGAGGTACTGAGGATTATCCATTCTCACACAGAGCACTCAATACAAACCCCAACTCATATTAATTAAAAATTCTAAATCACACCATTGTTTTTTTCTGGAAGTACTTTTATGCTCTGTTTTATTTGTCACCATTAATAATAACGATAATGATAATAATAATAAAACTACTATGTGATTAAGGTGCAGATAAGCAATTAGGAAACAATATATTTATGGGCTTTTAGCAAGCCTTGCACTAGGAACAGGAATAGAATAATTACAAGGAGGTTTGTATGAGAGCTGGTTTCAGAAGATTCTTCAACTGGGAGTTGAGGTTGGTCACAGGGTTCTATTTTGTCTGTGATTCTGTTAACCTGTTCCCCTGGTGGTGATCAGTTAGTCACTCATTCATCTGACAAATATGTATTAAGTGTATGCCAGGCAGAGTGCTAGATGCTGGGAATGCAGTGGTAACTAGAATAGCCCCCACTCTTGTGGTCTGGGGTGGCTACAGACAGGTGTGTGTCTATTACAGTTAAGGGTGGTATGGCTGGCAATGGCAGTTGTAGGTACTTTGCACTATGGGGGAGCTTTCCCTGTGGGCATTTTGTCTAAACTGAGACCTATGGAATGAGTTGGAGATATCCAGGGGAAAGTTGGCCCCTGGAGAAGAGAGAGCTCCCTGGAGAGCCCCAGTGACCAAAAAAAGGTGCTTGGTAACTCAGAGGACTGAATTTTGGACAGGGGTGGCAATCAGACCTGAGTTGGAGAGGTCAGTTTGGACCATATCCTGAGGGCAGTGGGGAGCCACTGAAGGGTTTATCGGAACAGTGATCAGGTGTGCGCTTCAGAATGTCCACGCTGGCTGCACTGTGGGGTGACGAGACAGGAAGCAGGACCACCAGATGCAGAAGTTCATGATGATGGTGGCCTGGATATCGGTAATGACAGTGGGGACAGGTGATAAAAATCACAATGATAAGTATTTAATTAGTTCTTACTATTCATCAGCCCCTATAGTAAGTGCTTTACATGTTTATTTGATATAAGCTTTAAACAAAACTCATGAAGCAGAGTTTATTATCACCATTTTATAGGTGAAGGAACTGAAACACAAAGAAGTTAAATAATTGGCCCAAGCTTGTGCACACCTCTAATCTGAGTGGCAACTGTGAACCAGACCCCTGTCTGGACTTGAACTCCGGTTTGATTTCAGAGCCCATGGTCCCTACTACTATATTCAGTGACTTGGCAACGGGAGGTATGTTACTCAGGTAGGGAGGATGGGGTAAGCGAATGAATGTTGGTGTGACAAATATATCAGACAGTCCCTTGGGGCTCACTTAGTGCCAGAAGCAGTGGAGAGCCCTCATCCCCTGGACAAGGAGACACAAGAAGACAATATGGGGCTCCCCTGGTGGCACAGTGGTTGAGAGTCTGCCTGCCGATGCAGGGGACACGGGTTCGTGCCCCAGTCCGGGAAGATCCCACATGCTGCGGAGCGGCTAGGTCCGTGAGCCATGGCCGCTGAGCCTGTGCATCCGGAGCCTGTGCTCCGCAACGGGAGAGGCCACAACAGTGAGAGGCCCGTGTACCGCAAAAAAAAAAAAAGAAGAAGAAGACTATATGAACAAACATCGGTAGAAACAACAAAAAATAGAAACTGAGACTCACAGGGGCTCCAGTTATGTTAGAGTTTACAGAAACAGACACAAACTTTAAAATAATTATACCTTATCATGATCAAGGTGTTAAAAGACAAAATTGGAGTTTTCAGCAGAGAATGAGAAACTGTATTTTTTAAAAGAACCAAATGTACATAAATGCGTAATACCCAAAATTAAGAACTCAATAATGAGTTTAACAGATGTAACCAAAGGGAGGAATATGAACTGAAAGATTGGTCAGAAAAGATAACCAGCATTAAGTAGAGAGAGACAAGAGAAAAAAAATACCCCCAAAAAAGTAATAAGGTAAGGACATTGAAGTTTCAGTGAAAATGTCTAAGATACGTATGATTGGAATTCCAAAGAAAGTTCAGAGAAAATGGGTCAGAAGCAGTATTTCAAGAGATAATGGCAGAGAACATTCCTAAACTTTCAAAAGACATCAAGTCACAGATTCAAGAAGCACTACAGACTCCAAGCAGGATAAATAAAAAGTTCACACTGAGGCATTCATAGTGAAACTGCTGAAAACTAATGACAAAGACAAATCCAAAAAGCAGGGGGAAAAGATTACTTTCAAAGGTCCAATAATTAAACACATAATTTTGGAAGTCAGAAGACAATGGAAATATCCTTTAAGTGCTGAAAGAAACTGTCAGCTTAGAATTTTATACCCAGTGACAATGCCCTTCAAGAACAAAAGTGAGATTTTTTTTAATGTGCAGACAAACCAAAGCTGAGATAATTCAACACCAGAAAACCCACACTAAATACTGAAGTATATTCTTCAGGCAGAAGGAAATTAATTCAAGATGAAAGGTTGGCGTTTCAGGAAGGAATGAAAAGCAATAAAAAATGTATGTCTAAATGGATATTAGCTTATAAAACAATAAAAATGCTCTCATATGGAGCTTAACACACAGAGAGAAATAAATAGATGCAAAAATGGCATAGGGAAGGGAGAGGGGATGGTAAATAGAGTTAAATTATTTTAAGGCCCTTGAATTGACAAGGAAAAGAGTATAAATATCAATTAACTTTAGACGTCAATAAGTGAAGGATACAGGTAGTAACGTCTACGGATATTACAATGAAACAATGCAAAATATTTAATCTGAAAGAAAGCAAAGGAAAAAAAGAAGGGAATGTAGAACAAGTGAGACCAATAGAAAGCATTTCATAAAGTGATAAATTTATACCTAAATACATCAGTAAATTCATCAAATATATATGTTTCAACTAAAAGAGAAAGATGTTCAAACTGATTTTTGAAAATTGACTCTATGCTGTTTATAAAAAACACATTCAAGGGTAAAAGATATAGAAAGATTAAAAGTAAAAAGACGGGAAGAAAAGATTCCATGTGAAAAGCAAGTGTAGCTACATCAATACCAAACTAAGTAGACTTTTAGACAAAAAGCAGTACATTCAGAGTTAAGAATAGAGTTAAAGGACATCTCATTATTATATTTTTTTAAAAAAACAAACCTCTGTTCACCAGGAAGATACAATAATTGCATGCACATAAGAATATAGCCTCAAAATGTATGAGGCAAAAATTGATAGAGCTACAAGGAAAAAAGTAGAAGAATCCACAACCACAGTGGGAGATTTTTTAATACATTCTCTAAACACATTCTCTAAACAAAACAAAAGTGAGGGTATAGAAAATTTGAGGATGCAATTAGTAAGCATGTCTTAATGGACAGGTATAGAATAGCGTGCACAAAAACTAGGGAATACACACTCTTTTGAACCGCAAACAACATGTATAAGCACCGTGGAGAAGAATAAGTATGCAGTGTTGTGCATATGCCATTTTAAATAAGGGGGTCAGGAAAGACCTCACTGAAGTGGCGTTTGAACAGAGACCAGAAGGACATAAGAGCGTGACTCAGACGCCGGAGGGAAGAAGCAGCTGTCTGGTCGGGAAGCAGCCCGGCCCCCGCAGGGCAGGAGCAGAGGGAGCTGGGAGCGGGGAGAAGACGTGGGCTGTACTGTCCCCACAGGGGAGCGCGGGGCCGGCCGTGGATTGACGGGAATCAGGGGCTGCTGCTCCTTACAGAGCCAGACCAGCTGGCTCCATCAACACCATGGAGCCAATGTCTTCCAAAATTCTGTTCAAGGCCTCAAGTTACTTCTTCCTGTCCGTGTCTGCTTAGCCCCTCCAGTCTCCCTTCGCCTCTGAGTCTTGACCCCCTTTCACAGCTCAGCCTTCCTCTGTGTCTTGTCAGCCATCTTTTCAGGGAAGGCACTAAACCCAGTGTCTATGGAACATGCACTGGGGATCTGCAATGCGCCGGGCCTTCTCAGGACCTTTATCTCAGGGGTCCCCAACCCCCAGGCCACGGAGGCCTGTTAGGAACTGGGCCACACAGCAGGAGGTGAGCAGTGGGCAAGCGACAGAAGCTTCACTGGCCACACCCCATCGCTCCCCGTCACTCGCATTACCGCCTGAAACATCCCCCCAACCCCGCACCATCCGTGGAAAAATAGTCTTCCACAAAACCAGTCCCTGGTGCCAAAAAGTTTGGGACCGCTGCTTTATCTCATCCTAGCAAGCCTTGGCGAGAGGGCCGGGGGGTGGGGGGCGTGGGTAGGTGTTATTATACCATTTGACAGGTGGGAAAACTCTTATGAGATTTTGCTCCTTTGTAAACTCAATCTTTTCACAGATGCTCACTTGACCCTCTGATTGAATTGGAACCAGGTTCTGCTGGTGACCCAGCTTCCAGGGCAGCCACCTCCAGGGGTCCCCGCTCTTCCTCCCACCCTGTCCGTATCTCTGGGCCCAGAGGACAAGCGAGGACCCTCAGCACTTCCCTCAGGCACTTCCCATTGCTGCCGGTGGCAGTCCTGTAGTCCTTTCCAGGGCAGACTCAAGAACCCCACCATCCTCCTCTGCAAATCTTCCCATCATCCTGGTCATGCCAAGGGGACCAGTGTCCAGCCCCAGCCTCCAGTCCAGGGAAGGCAGAGGAGAAGCTCTCTCTTCCTTCCCCATCCAGCCTCCCAGGCCCAGTTCAGATTTCCCCTCCCCACTGGGCCTCCTCTGCAGGCTCCAGCCCTCAGGGACGTGTGGTCCACCCTGTTCAGTTTCTCACGTGTCACTCAAGGTCTCCTACTGACCTCTGCTCTTGCTGCATGTGAGTCTCATCTTTCTAATCAGGCTGAGGCTCTCTGGTGGCCTTTGTTCCCATCTCCCAAGGCAAGTCTTTGCCCCAAGGAAGAAGAGAAGAGCACTGCTCAGGGGTCTGAGGTTGGATGAGGTTCTAGCCCCTGAGCACTGGCAAGGCTTCTACAGTTCACAATGTGATCACTGACACTCCCCAGTCTGTGCACCACAAGAACCCTCCATCCCTGTCACTCAAGTCAGAAACCACAGAGTCCTGGTCAAGCCCCGCAGCCCAGGAAATCTGTTTGGTTCTACTTTCAGTAGTGATCCCAAATCCAACTACATCCCACTCCTTCCCTGCACCACCTCGTCCACCTTCTTTCTAGCTGGGCTACCGGTGCTGCCTCCTAAGTGGTCCTCCTGATTCCACTCTTACCACCCACAGTCAGTTCTGCACGTAACAGCCAGGGAGATTCTTTTCTTAAATTCTTTTCCATTATGGTTTATTACAGGATATTGAATATAGTGCCCTGTGCTATACAATAGGACCTTGTTGTTTATCCATTCTATATATCATGGTTTGCATCTACTAATCCCAAACTCCCAATCCATCCCTCCTCCACCCTGTCCCCCTTGGCAACCGCAAGTCTGTTCTCTGTGTCTGTGAGTCTGTTTCTGTTTTGTAGATAAGTTCATTTGTGTCATATTCTGGATTCCACATATAAGTGATATCATATGGTATTCGTCGTTCCTCTTTCTGACTTACTTCACTTAGTATGGTAATCTTTAGGTCCATCCATGTAAATGGTATTATTTCATTCTTTTTTTTTTTTGAAGTATAATTGCTTTACAACGTTGTGTTAGTTTCTGCTGTACAACAAAGTGAATCAGCTCTATGTATACATATATCTCCTCCTTCTTTTACCTCCCTCCCACCCGCCCACTCCCATCCCACCCATCTAGGTCATCACAGAGCACCGAGTTGAGCTCCCTGTGCTATACTGTAGGTTCCCACTAGCTATCTATTTTACACATGGTAGTGTATTTCATTCTTTTTTGTGGCTGAGTAGTATTCCACTGTATGTATGTACCACATCTTCTTTATCCATTCATCTATTGATGGACACTTAGGTTGCTTCCATGTCTTGGCTATTGTAAATAGTGCTGCTATGAACATAGGGGTGCATGTATCTTTTTGAATTATAGATTTTTCCGGATATATGGCCAGGAGTGGGATTGCTGGATCATATGACAACTCTGTTTTTAGTTTTTTGAGGAACCTCCATACTGTTCTCCATAGTGGCTGCACCCATTTACATTTCTATCAACAGTGTAGGAGGGCTCAGGGAGATTCTTTTAAAACATAAATCTGATCATGTCATTACCCTGCTCAAAAGCTTCCAATGGTTCCCTACCTCACTCGGAAGAAACACCCAGACTCCTCCCCTCGATTATAAGCTTTGACCCCTGCCTGCTCCTCCGCTCTCATCTCCCACCCCTCAGTCTCACTCATTGTGCCTCAGCCTCCCTGGGTTCTTTCCTGACCTTCTCACACGCTGAGGTGCACCCACTTGAACACTGCCCCGAGTCCAGGTGTCTGCAGATGAAGGCCCAGTGCTCAGCCCAAAAGGCCTTTCATCAGGAAGGCCTCCCGCGACCAGTCTATCTGAAGTCACACCTGTGCTGGCAGGCTCTGGACAAGAAACAGATGGCACACTCCAAGAGGGCAGTTGGAGTCTGCTTAATGACGGGCTACTTACAGAGCTCTGCTTCAGGTTAGGGACGGTGAAGCGTCCCCGGTGTGAGCACAGCAGGAAGCTGGTACCGTCCTTAGGCCTGAAGAGGCTAGGAAGGAGAGTGTGGTATCAGGACACAGAGGGGAGCATAGCTGCAGGAGGGGGCCATGCCCAGAGCCGCAGCCTTTAGTAGAAGAATGCAGCCACCACCAACCTCAGCCCAGAGGAGCGAGCCAGAGTAAATACCCTGACCTCCCCTGCCCTCCCATCTCCTGCGGATACTTCCAGCGGCCAAACCCACCTGGGAGCCAGAGGGCAAGGCAGCCCAGGGATGCACTCCTCAGAGGCCCTCCTCCCCAACACACAGCAAGGCAGAGAAGTGGGGGTGGACCTGGATGGAGCAGAACTGAGCTCACGCAACACAGCATTCTTTACTCTGAAGCTCTACCCTGCTTCATCTTTCTTAAGAACACTCACCACTCCCTGGTGAACTATTGTGTATTTAATCGTCTTGCTTTATTTTTGTCTCTAGACCCATGAGGGTGGGAATGGGGTCCTTGTCAAGTTTTGTTTGTTTTCCATTTACGTCTCCCAGGTACCTAGAACAATGCTGGCCTGTGGCAGGAGTTGAATAAATATTTGGCGAATGAATGACTGAATGAGGCTGGTATTATCATACCATTTTATAGTTGGAAAGACCAAGCCTCCGAAAACATAATCAGTCGAGGTCCCTGGGGGAAGCTGCCTGGGTCTTCTGACCCCCAGGGCATGGTCCCTTCACCACAACCCAGAGCAGAGTTACAACTGCTGAGAGGGTTCTCCGGTGCTTTGGAAACCACTGCGGGTCCAGGTGGCCACCAGAGCGTCAGTCCTGGCTCTTCCCACATCCTTGGGCTTTGCACAAAAGTTGAGCATGGTTTGAAATCCCTTTATGCCTTAATAAAATTAGCAGAAAAGTCCAAGTATTTTTCGTGATGCTTCATGCTTGCAGCTGGTATGTTTTCAGCATCCTGATACCTACCCCTTTCCCCACCCCTGCCTTTGATTTCAGAGCCACTGGGAGCTTTCAGGGAAGGTCACACTCGTGCCCCAAGGCCGGGAGCCCACGTGCCCAGGGGCCTCTGTCTACTGCGTTCTGCTCTGAGGGCTACCTTGCTGGAAGGGGCGTCGTTCCAGGGAGGAGGTCCCAGGCTCTGTGGGACCAAGCTTCATCTATCGGCGGGCGGGTGTGGGCTGAGTGCCCGGGCAGCCTGAGTTCATCTGTACAACTGCAGCAGGCGTGGCGGGAAGGAATGTTGCTGAGGCTGCACCTTGCGTGGCCTCCACCCCGGCTCCGGCTCCTCCTGGGAGAAAACCCATTATTCCTGTCTTGGTGGCTTCACACCCACGGGCACCGGCACGCTCTCATTTACAGACGGATGATTACATGCTTTTGGGGTCACTGCATGGACGCAGCTGGCACTGAGGGTTTTGCGTTTAAATGAAGTGGCCAAGTCAGTCTGGTTCAGGTGCACTGGCCTTCAGCAGAGCGACATCACCATCCCCCTCGTTCAGCACAAGGTCATTTCTGTCCCCTGTCAGCAAACATTCCCGCCCTTGCTCCGGGTACCGCAGGACCCGCCTCTGCTCTATTTGGGAACCGCTTCACTGTGGCCTCTGGTCTGCCAGGACTGGTGACCTTGATTCTTCCTCATGAGGGATCCCAAGGTCAGTCCCCTCAGGGCTCATGAGAATGACCTCGATGGGCTTGTGGGTCCCAGAAGGGAGAGTGGACCTCTGTGCTCCTGTCCACACCTCCCCACTGGTAGCACATCCGGGGGTTACACCTGCCACCCTGCCGTCCCACCAGGCTCCCCAACTGACCCTCCTCCCCAGGCAGCCCTGTGGAGCCTTTCTTTTCTGACCCAGCTTGTCTTCCTCTACTGAGCCCTGCAGAAAACTCACACCCAGCCTGGCTTCATCATCTTCTTTAATTCTGTGTCAGGAAGGCTATAGGGTTTGGTGGAGCCTCGCCACTCTCATCTTACCTAAACTAGTCTTTCTTAAATTGGGAGAAAGAAGGAAAGATGATAGGAGAAACAAGACGTGGCAATGAACGCCAGAGTGAGAGATTTGCCAAGTATCTGAACTTTGTCCTCCCCACACTCCCTGTTCCGCTAAATAAAGAAAATAGAGGTGCCTCCGGGCCTTTTTTAAATCAAGATTTTATTAAGAAGAGACGTAGTTTCAATCACCAAGCAAACAATTCACAAAGACATTTTCTGGAATAATGAGAATAATAAAAGCTATCATTTTGGAGGGGCTGAATCCATGCCAGGCCCCGGGCTGTGGGTTTGGCCATCTATCATTCTCACCCACCCCATGAATTGAAAGGTTGATACCATCCCCTTTTTACAGATCAGGAAACAGGTTTGGAGAAGCCTGGCGACCTGTCCAGGACACAGCGCGCGTGAGAGCTGGGTCTGGGGTTGGCACCAAGTATGGGCGGCTCTGGCCCTGTCTTCACTGTCCCTCACGGTGGAGCCCCACTCAGACCAAGGCAGGTGGCCAGAGGCCACACCAGAGCTTCCGTGGCCGGAAGCTGTTGCGACTCCCAAAGCTAAGAGAGCACCGCAGGGGGATCCCTACCTTTGGTTTCTGCTTCGCATTTCAGAGCTTCCTCTCTGGGTTAGGGCTGTGACCATACCACAGTATGTTTGCCCAGCCCAGTTTGAATCCTAAGCTGGTGAAACAGAAATATCCTTGTGAAAATAGGAGCACACTTTTATTTACCAAAGGTAAACGAAACCTTTCACTGGTCTGAAGGGTTTCCGTGTTTCTGCCTCCCGTCTCCTCCCCTCCGCTCGCTTTGATTGCCCATAACATTAACCTTCAGAAAGAAACGAAAGTAAACAAGCTGGCAAATCCAAGTATCTGATTTCCCGGCTGCATCCCTCTCAGGCACGGCGGTGGCACCTGCCACAGGCCCTCTCGGGAGTTACCCGGCAGGGAGGCCTCCGTGGGCCTCACGTCCACCCCACGCCTGCCCCTCGTGCTCTCGGGGTAAGGGAGTTCCTTGCTGGAATTTGGTCATCGTGAAGCTCGCATATGTATCAATTCATTTAGCTTTCCCCCGGTCCAGTTGGCCTTGGCAAGGCTCGGCCGCAGCTCCAGGCTCGTGGCTCTGTAATGGGAAAAAAAAGGAGGGAAAATGCATTCCATGCAGGACTTGTTTTTGCGTTGGGTCAGTAGTCTTGTTTTCAGGCATGTTGTCTTAATAGGGGAAGGCTGTTTCTCGGAAAATATCACCTTCAAGTCCTGTGACTCTTTTTCAGGTTACATAAAAGGGCATTAGGCAAACACTTGGATATTCAGCAGCTTCCTTTCTTGGGAGCTCAAATGGTGGGGGAACGGGCTACAATGCGCCTCTAGCAGCAGCCATGCAGAAGAAGAATAGGCAGCAGTTACCTTCCTCATCAGCCTTCAGTCTGGAGAATATCTGCAGTACTAAAGGTTACAGCTTTTTCTGTGACGTATTGCTTCTTCAGAGAGTATTAAAGATGTTTTGAATCTATTTTTTAGGAATCTTGAAACCACCAGTGGAACATTTTTGATGTCGTGGGTAATGCATAAAGCAGCGGCTTGGGAAGGCTGGGCAGGGAGATGTACCAAGGGTGTTGGAAGCACAAAAGACACTGCCCATTATAGTTTGAACAGTTTGGAAGCAAGCAAGGTGGGGCATATGCTGAGATGTGGGAGTAGATGTGGCTGGGAAGTGGCATTATTCCTTTTATTTGCAGGGGGATGGAGAAGAGGCAGACAGACCCTGCCTCTCCTGGGAATGGGCAGTATTTATTGGGAAGGGAGAGCCGGAGGAAAAGTTCCGTAATCATGGAAGGAATTCTCAAGCCCTGCTCCGCATTCTTATTGTTTTGGCTTTTTTTGCTGCCTGGACTTTCCCAACCCAGAGAACAGATTCATATAAAAATTGCAACAAGAAGTGATATCACTGTGGAAGTTGTAGTAGAGGGTAAATTTTATGTGTCAGCTTGACTTGGCCAGGGAGGGATTGGGGGGCAAGATATTTAGCCAAATGTTATTCTAGCTGTGTCTGTGAGGCTATTTCTGGGTAAGATTAACATTTGAATCAGTGGGGTGAGTAAAGCAGATGACCCTTCCTAATGTGAGTGGGCCTCATCTAATCAGTTGAATGTCTGAATAGAACAGAAAGGCTGACCTTCCCACAAATAAGAGGGAACTCCTCCTGACTGACCACTTGAGCTGGGACATAGGTTTTCTTCCCGCCTCCAGACTCAAACTGAAACATCAGCTCTTCTTAGGCCTCGAGCCTGCCAGCTTTTGGACCAGAACTTATAGCATTGGTTCCCCTGGGTCTCCAGCTTGCCAACTGCAGATCTCGGGACTTCTAGGCCTCCAAAACCCCATGAGCCAATTCCCTATTAATTAATCAATCTCCTATTGGCTCTGTTTCTCTGGACAACGTTGATTGACTAATACACATGGCATTAATAAAGCAGGGACTGAAATATTACAATCTTTCCTGAATTCATAACCTGACCATATCAGTTGTGTCCACTATGAGAAAAGGGTCATTGAATCCCCAAAGTGTTCAGCATGTGGCCAGTGGCCCCAAAAAGCTCTCTGGCCACACCTCTCTCCTGAGACTATCAGAGGCCATGAATGGAAATGAGGAGAAAGCAACACGAGGGGGAGGGAAATGGCCTCACCTGCCTGTCTCACCTGGCACCTCCCGGCTCCTCCCACCCAGAATGCCCCTTGGAAGAGCAAAGGACTCAAGCAGATTTGGCCTGATACCCAAGCCCAGCTCCACGTCCCCCACTCCCAGCCGGCCTGGCCTCCCAGGGGTGGGTATGGTCCTGCTAAACTCTGGGAAATAAAAGCTAACATTATCCACATGCTGTTGACACTCTTTTACTGTGATTGAGACCCAGGTCCATGGAAGAGTCCCTCCCACCTCCTCAGAACTGCTTTGGTAGGAAAACAGAAAACCCTCTAGCACCCTCAGGCAGCTGTCCTCTCTCTAATTGCATCTCCCCAGGTGGCCCTCGGCCACAGAGAGGTCCTGACTCTTTTCTACCTGCACAGCCTCTGTTTTTGCCCTGGTGACAGGGCCCTGGGGCTGGTGGGAGGGGCAGGGAGAGGCCACAGGGCTCAGACCCTGGACTGGAAACTGAGAGGAACTAAGAGTCCTGCCTGAGAGACTGGGTATCACTGGCACCCACACCCAATGGTCAGTTATGGTCTGGGTGTTCGTTTATGGGGTCCATATGGGGTGGGGGCCCCAGTTGGTCCAGATTCTACTGCCCACCCAGGCACTATTACCAAGAATGAAAATACTGCTGGGCTTTATAGCTCAACAGTTAAGCACACAGGTTTTCTAATCAGACCCAGCTTCACGTCTCAACTCTACTTTGTTAGCTGTGTAACTTTGAGCAAGTTAAGTAACCTCTCTGAGGCTCACCTGTGAACCTGGTTATGAGGAGTAGATTAGATTTTGAAGTAAAGAATTTGGTTCTGTACTTAATAAAGTTAGTGCTCAATGAAATTTTGTTATCATTTTCCTATTTAGATTATCAGCATTTCTCACTAGTTACATTAAGACCCACAAGATTTGGAGTCTCAGCAAATAACATCATCCCGTCCATGAAAATGGTGCAAAAAGTAAGTCTGAGTGATCCACTGAAACGTGCTAACTGGGAAAAATCCAAGAGCAGCCCTATGAAGTAACTATTTCATTTGTACCCTCATTCATTCATTCAACAAACATTTATTATGCCAGCTATGTCCCAGCCCAGGCCCTCAAGGAACTCACAGCCTGGAGGAGGAAGCAGGCAATACTCTGATGAATCCCAAGGTCAACTGTCCTGAGCCCCATCACAGCTCATTGGAGGAAGAGACAGTCTGGCACACAGAGTGGTCAGGGAAGGCTTCCTGGAGGAGGTAACGCCTGTGCTGAAGTTTAAGTTCCACTTGGGTGAGCAAAGAGGTGGTGGCAGAGAACTCCAGGGAGGACTGTAAATGCAAAGCCAGAGAGACAAGAAAGAGAAAGACTGGGGACCACGAGAGAGGATGCAAGAGTGTGTGAGGAGCGTGGTGAGGCATGAGGTGGGAGACCAGACTGGGGCCTGGTCCTGGAAGGACTCGTCAGCTGTATGGCTGGCTCAAACTCTGACCTGAGGACAGTGGAAGGGCCCTGAGGATTTTGAAGCAGGGGTGGCATGGCCAGGTTTGCATTTTTTGAAAGCTTAGGGGGGCCTGCGGGGCTGCCTGCCTTGGAAAGTCACAGCCTGGGATGCAGCAGTGATTCTTCCCTATAAGAACATCACAGGGGCCCCTCCCACCAGGAGGACACTTCAGGCCAGGGCATGGCCAGGCCTTCACTGGAGCTGCAGTGAATGCCCTGTACAAATGGCAGATCTCCCTTGCACAGTGCCCACTAGTCCTTGTGGTGCCTTTGTGTAATTTCGATAAAGGTGCTTTACTAGTCAGAGTTCTCTAGAGAAACCAATAGGCTGTGTATATATATAGTGAATATTTATGTTAAGGAACTGGCTCATGAGATTATAGAGGCTGAAAGTCCAAAATCTGCAGGGAGGGCCATCAGGCTGGAGACCCAGGGAGAAGTCGATGTTGCAGTTCAAGTCCAAAGGCTGTCTGCTGGCAGAATTCCCTTTTGTTCAGGGAGGGCAGTCTTTTGTTCCTTCAGCTGATTGGAAGAGGCCCATCTACTTTAGAGAGGGACAATCTGCTTACTCAAAGTCTGCTGATTTAAATGATTTCTTTTTTTGGAGGGGGTGTTAGTTTAGTCTTCTGCTTTATGAATAAAAGTTTAAATGGTACAGACTGTTGGTCATTTCATTCTTATTCTTTTAGTCATCTATTCAAGCACAAACTTGGAATTTCATAGCCATAAGGCCAGGACATAGACTTAACAAATGAAACCCTGGGCCAACTGTGTTAAGAATTTACTTGCTACCTCAGGAACTATACCATGTTAATTACTTCCTTGACACGCTATGAAAAAATGATAAATGTTAATCTCATCTAAAAACACCCTCACAGGAACAGCCAGAATAATGTATGACCACATATCTGGGCACCATGGCCCAACCAAGCTGACACATAAAATCAACCATCCCAGACACCCTTCCAGGCGGACGCGACCCTTTGCCCTAGGCACATGGCTTAGTGGGCAGAGAAGGGCACTGCACAGCCACATACATGCAGTAGCTCGGCCACACCCCATGTGCTCGCAGGTCTCTGCTCCGACCTCTTGCCTGCTACCCCACTGGCCCTGGACCAGACCTGAGGCTGTTCAGACACACCTGCAGCAGCTGCAGCTCCTTGGCCTCTCTATTGCAGGAGGCCAGTTCCAACCAGAACCCCTGGTCCTTGGTCCCCTAGACTCAGTGACTGCCCCTCTGCTCACGCCCGGCTAGAAGGGAAAGGAAAATGTGAATGGCATGCTTTAAAATAATGGGTCTGTGATTGTCCTCACCACAGGTGAGGCTCTGAGTCTAATATGTCACACCTAGGGGCATCTCCAGGGCTGAGCTGAGTGTAAGTGCCCTCCTGCAGTGTAAGTGCCCGGCCCCGGCCTGGGCCAGTGGGATATTTGAGGGTAGTGGGTGCACTAAGGGGGGTCTGGGGCCTCGACGTGACTGGGGCATGGGAGAAATGGATCTGGGAAATGGGTCCACTCCTGCAGGCCTTGGCTGTGGCTCCTCTTGAAATCCAAGCATCCCAGGGACAGGAGCCCTAACACTGATTTTAGAAAACTTGGTCCCTGGGGCCCAGGAGTGGGCCATGGTCTGCGTTGACGGAAGAGATTACGATCTACAAATATGAACTGACTGCCGGGACACAGAATGCAGAGGGGAAGCTGCCTCCCCTTTGGCGAAAAATCAATGCCTGGTGTCAGGACTACCTATTGACAGCTTGATTAGGAAGGACTCGAAACTCACTCTGCCCTGGAATCATACCAGGAAGAGACAGATGGAGGCATTTCTGGGGCCTTGGTGAAGCCAGCAACTGCATTAAATGCAGACCATCCCCACCCCACCCTCTCAAACATCATGGAGAAGCTTCCTTATTAAGCCTTCATTCACACCTCACATCTTTACTGAGGACCTACTATGTGCTGGACCCTATCCTGGCGATAAGGCAGAGTCTTGACTTCCAAGAATTCATGGTCTATTGGGGAACAGATGAGCAAATAGGAATTACAATCCAGGAGCACATGGGGACTCCATCCCCGTGAGGGGGAGGGGTAGAGAGCGTGTTAGAAGACCCCAGGTGATGCATATGGCCTGGCTGGGGAAGGAGGCTGTTCAGGGGAGGCTTCTCCAAGGAGAGGATGCCCAAGCTGAGTCTTCGAGGGTGAGATGGAGTGAGCCTCGATGAAGGGGAGCCCACTGGACACACAGAGGGGAGGGTTTGAGCCAAGGCATGAAGACAGGAAGCAGCAAAGTGCCAGGGTAGGAGTGGTGAGAGATGGCACCCAGGACACCAGGGGGGCTTTGGGAACTACATCGGGGAGTTTGGACATGACCCCTTAGACTTCAAGACTCCGGGGTTTTAGAGGGTGGGGTGATGTGGTCATATTTACATTTTAGAAAAATACCCGCAACACAAGGATCAGGGTAGGGCAGACCCCACAGTGACAGGAAGGCCAGGTGGAAGGCGGAAGCGGGGGTCAGGGGGACAGGGCTGCTACAGAAATATTGAGGCGAGCTTTGGCAAAGCTGCTGGCGGGTGGAGAGTGCAGGGACAGGGACAGGGCTGTGAAAGCTGAGTCCCTGTTCCCGCCTTGACCACAGCGCGTGGGGGAACCAGCTCTGGGACCGAGCCCACAGCAGAGACAGCAGGTCTGGGCTGGGGAAGCAGAGATGGGAATCCAAGGGGACGTGCTGCGTTGGAGGTACAGGTGGAACACCCAGTGGAGGTGTGCAGGAGGCATTTGAATATGTGGGGTCTGGAACTTAAAGGTGGCAAAGATTTGGCAACCAGGTGATAATGAGAAGAACGTTAAAGAACCCCAAGAAACACCAGCAGTTAAAGAGAGAAGGCCAAGCCCCCCGAGATGGACCTAGAGGCCGATATATGCCATGCATGAGAACCACCCCACGGGCAAGCCTTGCCCTGATCGTGGCACCCGCATTCGAGGGGCTACTGGGATGCTGTCTTATGTGGTGCTCAGCCTGTCCACTATGGGGACAGCCTTGGAGGAGGGACCAGAGCGCTCCAAGTCCCAGTCCCCTGGCGGGGAAGAGCGAGCGGTTGCCTGTGAAGGAAGCTGGTCCTGCCAAGCAGCCGGGTCGGTGGTCTCAGGCCTCTCCCAACAAGAGCAGCAGCAGCTGAGGCACTGGCTCTGCAACCCAGAGCCCCAGGCGCCCCCTCAGCCCACCTGAGTGAGGTGGCCCAGGGGAGAGAATGGAGAATGGAAGAGGCCTCCAGGCTCAGATGCTGCCCTTTTCCAACTGCCCATTTCCCCAGGGAGACCCAGAGCGGAGAAGGGTCTAGGCCAGGTTACCCAGACCCCAGGCCACCCCGACTCCCAGGCTGCTGCCCTCCTGGGGAAGCTTGGGAAAGGCCGTGCATGTCTGGAGCATCTGGGAGGAGAGGAGCGTGCTGGGCCCCGGTGCTGACGGGAACGACTCCTCCAGGCTGGGAAATGGGCAGCCTGGAAAGAATGTGAAAATGCTGAGCCCCCAGGACAACAAGGGGAGCATTCATACACCTTAAAACAGAAGGCGCCGCCACAAACAGTGTGCAGCCGGAAGTTGCCCCCGTACACTTGGGGACTGCTCCCCAGACAAGCTGCCTGATGCACATCTGTGAGTGACCCGTCCTACCCTCCTCCCCTTCGTCCTGAAACTTCTGCAGCCTCCCCCTGCTTAACACTCAAAATGAGCCCAGAATGATGTCACTCTGTGATGGTTAAATGCAGCTCTTGGTATCCAGGGCCCTGGCATAGGGGCGGCCACCGTACATCCCCAAGGGCTAGAGGCTCAGCAGAGTCCAGCAGGCTGGGGGAGGTGGGAACACGTGTCAGGACAAAGGGGGAGATACGGGGCATCAGTGCGTGCCAGCTGCTGTCTCTCTGTACCCTTGTGTGTGAACTGTGGGCGGTTCACGTGTGTCTTAGCTCAGGCTGCCGTCACGAAATACCATAACCTGGGTGGCTTATAAACAACAGACATTTATTTCTCGCAGTTCTGGAGGCTGGAAGACTGAGATCAGGATGCCAACACCATCAGGTTCTGGCGAGGACCCTCTTCAGGGGTCCGACTGCCCCATGTGTCCTCACACAGCGGAGAGCACGGGGAAGAAGCAGGCTCTCTCATCGTCTTCTAAGGGCACCGGTCCCTCTCATGAGGGCTCCACCTTCATGACCTAATCTCCTCCCAAAGGCCCACCTCCTAATGCTATCACGTGGGGGTTAGGATCTGAACTCTGGGGGGACACACACATTCAGTCCACAGCCGCGTGTGAGGAGTGCAATTACTGCTGCGCTCAGAAGTGTTTATGCCGCGTGCAAGCTTGTGTGTGCAAAGAAGGCCAAAACAGCGGCCCCTTGCGGTGAGCACCTCACTGTGCCAGGAGTCAACCGGGCACTTCCGCTGTACATCCTTACACAGACCCTTCCTCAGGCCTGGGAAGGAGGGGACTCTATCATTCTCCTTGTGCAGGTGGAGAAACTGAGGCTCAGAAACATTCCATCCTTGCCTGGGGGACTTCGGAAATGAAAGAACAGGGATCCAAACTCCCCACTCTGGACGACCTCATGTTCTGACCCCAAAGGCATCGTGTTCCCTGTGCCCAGAACAGCACATCACCCCCTGCTTTCACCCCCAACACGCCCCTCCTCCTCTGGCTCAGGACTCACCCCCTCCTCCAGGCAGCTTTCCTGGACACACACGGCTGGGGTAGGTGCCCCCCTCTGCCACAGCACTTGATCTCCAGGTTGGACCCATTTCCTTGCCTGTCTCTCTGCCAGTCTGATCTACTGGAGGGCAGAGTCCTCGTCCTACCCGAACCATAAAGGGTGGACAAATGGTGGTCCCAGAAGAGGGAGGATGGCAAACTCCAGCTCAGGACCCTGGACCTAGCCATCTGCTCCCAGACCCTTGCAAACCGCACTCCAATGTGGGCTGATCCTCTCGGCCCTAACTGCAGTGTTGGCTTCCCCTGCCTGGAAGGCCCCCACCTTTCAGGACCCAGCTTCAGGCCCGCCCCCTCATCCCTCTGCCCTGCAGGCCTGTCCGATGCTATCTGAGTGCCAGACAAGAAGCCAGCTGTCCGCATGGGTGATACCAACAAGACAGCACCCACACACAGCGCCCTTGTGTGCTAGGCATGGGTCTAAGTCCTTTGCACTTATTAATTCATAATCCTATGCTGTAGGTTTAGACTTACCTCAGTTTTAGGGGTGAGGAAAGGAGGGCATGGAGAGGTCCATTAGCTTGCCCCCAGCTCACCGCACTTGTAAGTGGCAGGACTTGCATTTGAACGAGGCCACCCAGCTCTAACTACCCCCAACCATGAGAAACCCCAGGCTTCCCTGAGGAGCTCACAGTCTGGAAGGTAAGACAGACTTCTGCTGTCCCAGTGGGCCCAGTGTACAGGGGAGAAAGCAATCCCACACAGACCTCAGGCCTCAGACAGGGTGTCAGAGGTAGTGAGGCTGCCTGGAATGTGCTGGAACGTCTATCCCTCCCTCCCTGGAGAACTGGCCATTGCCAGGTTCCAGTGGGCCTGCTCTGTGGTGCCTGGAGGCCTTTGCGGCCCCTCCAGTGCTGGCCTGTGCCCTGCAGTGGGGATGGGCCCTGGAGCCCTGCGCCCAGGTTTACCCAGCTGTGGCCTGGGGATGATGCACTGAGACCAATCTGTTTGCCTGCCCCTCGTAGAGGGAACGGGCTGTTTTCTCCCTCCTGTAATTGTTACCATCTGTTTCCCTTCCTCGTGTTTGTTGATGTTTTCTTGTTTTAAAACTGAAATGAGTCAGATTGGAAACTGATTTAGGAAAAAGTGTCTGGGAGGGAAGCTCCAAGTGGCCATGGGGGACTCTGTGCTTCAGAGCCGGCGGGAGAAAAAAGATTCCGTGGGGCAGGCCGGGGGTGTCTGCCAGCATCACCTGCCCTGTGGGGGGCTGGAGTCTCCCGGCTGCCCAAGCAGGCTGGGGCTTGGGGGGTGGGGAGGGTGTCTGTGGGGGAATGTGGAAGGCGTGTGTGTAGGTAGGCAAGTGCGTGTGTGTGCACACTTGTGCACCCACGTGAACGTCCAGCTGCCGTTCTATTGGGGATTTTAAGTCAGTGCCTGTGCCTCTCCCTTCCTGTTCTCATCCACCAGTCACCCTAGACTCTTGGTTCCTCATTGCTGTTATTTAAGCCAAAGAAAGATGCCCTGGGATCCTGCCCCTGGCTATCTGGGTCTACAAGCCCAGCCCAGCTCTGAGACGTTGACCTGCAAGTCAGACCAGCTGCCACCAGACCTTGTAATACCCTGGCTTTGGTCTTATGGCCAAATGGCTAGGCTTCGGTAGATGTGGCCTGTGACTCACAATCCAGCCTGCTTTCCTCTCCTTTGTCCTTTCTTGATAATTCATAGCCTGGGGGGTTTCTCTGGCTCCAGCAACCCAGAGAAAATGGATATGGAAGACAGATGCCTTGAGCACGGCATCCTTCTTGCATTCTTGGGTTCCCCCAATGGCAATAATAGCTGCTATTGTTGAGCCCCCTGCTTTGCCCCAGGTTCTGTGATAAGCCCTGGAAGTGGGAGGTTTCTACTCCTCACTGAAATCCGTCTTTGGAAGGAGGATTACCAGGCCAGTTTTCTAGATGAAGAGGCTCGGAGACATAAATTGACTTGTGCAAGGTCACAAGGCAAGTTTGAGGTGGGTGCCAGCTCCCACCTGCGGGGCCAGAGCTCTGATCATTATGGAGATGGGAGGCACTTCAGGAAACCCTGTGCTGTCAGCTGGACGATTCCGTGGGTGGCCACCCAGGCTGGCTGGGTTTCCACCAGAAGTTTTCGGATCCTGCTTCTGCCCTTGTACCTTTGATTCCGAGCTCCTTCTTCCTGGGAAGCCACCTGGCATGCCTCACTGCACGAGGCAGGGCATGCATCTCACTCCACTTACTGTGATGTTTAGGGGCGAGCAAAGGAATCTTCTCATGTCTGCGTATTTAAGCGCTTTTATTAAGTGGAACAAGCTATTTCTGAACACGAGAGTGGCCAACAGCCTTAGAGGAAATTAAAATGAACCATGACAATGGAAAATTGCATAGGGGCATGGCAGATTCTCCGGAGATAAATACAACAAGGCTTTCAACAGCATTCGGGAAGGACTAGAGATCAGGGAGATTATGTTGTGAGAGGAAAAATCAAACCACCGGAAAATTAGAGCTCAGGCTGGCGGGAGGACCAAGCACACGCTGGTCAGGCCTGTGGGTGACCCTCCATTAAGCACCCCTGGAGTCTGGTGGACAGAGTGGGGCAGAGAAGCAACGGGCAGATAGAGCTCAACTCAACTAGGCAAGCATTTTCTCAGCATCCATGGCATGCATGCTATGTGGGTACAAGGGACTGAACTGTGTTCTCCCCAAATTCATAGGGTTGAGTTCCTAACCCCCACTGAGGTGGTCTTTAAAGATGGGGCCTTTGGGAGATTATCTGGTTTAGATGAAATCATGAGGATGGGGGCCCCCATAATGAGACTATTGTCCTTATAAGAACAGGAAGAGACTAGAAATTTCTCTCTGCCGTGTGAGGACAGAGCAAGAAGGTGGCCGACTACAAGCCAGGAACAGAGCCCTCAGCAGAACCTTGTCATGCTGGCACCCTGATCTCGGACTTCCAGCCTCCAGAACTGTGAGAATTTCTGTTGTTATGTCACCCAATCTATGGTATTTCGTTACGGCGACCCAAGCTAATACAGTGAAGAATGGAGGTGGACACACTCTTCTGGGACTCAGAGAACTCTTGGGACTTGAGTGTTGTAAACTGGCACATCTAAAGGTTTGACAGATATTAGCTGTTATAATTATGGTTTCTCCTATAGCCTGTGCACTCCCCTAAGCCAGAGGCTATCTATCGTTGTCTCAACCACACGATAGCTTCTCAGTAAGTGTGGGTGAATGAATGAGTGAATGAATGATGCATCTGAGTCAATGGGCCCCAGCACCAAATGGATGGAGTTGTGGTATCCAGGCAGCCCTGCAAGGAGGTGGAAGGAAGGGAGCATTGGCCCAGGTAGTCTGCTGGGGAAGGGGTGCCAGTGCATGGGGTTTGTCTGGGACCCTCTCTGTGACCCAGGATCCACAGTGAGCAGCCACAGGTAGAAAGCCTCTCAGGCCATCTCCATGGTGGGTCCAACCCAGTGGCCCCAGGGGTTGGTACAGTGCCTGCCGCATCCTCTTGCAGGGCAGGGCCAGAGCGTCACCCTGCTCTGGTCACCCGGAAGCCCACTCCTCCTCCCGTGTCACCCCCCTGGAGAAGCCTATCTGTCTGTCTACGCCAAGAGGGGCTGCTTCCCTCTCTCTCCCGCCCTTCCACCACCTCTTAAGGATTTCACCGCTTTCCCTTTCGCACCTGGACCTCCAATGAGCTTAGATAGAATCTGTCTGCCCCAGCAAAGCTTTCTGAAGACTGAAAAGATGGGGGAGAGCTGAATGATGCCATTTCCCTTTTAAAAAAAAAAAAAAATCACTTGAACGGCCTCAGTCCTGAACTACCGTAGCTGAGCCAGACCACGGCCAGAGGGCACACCCCTCCCTCAGGACACTGCCTGGCCGCACACTGCTCTCACAGAGAGCCTGGGCAGGAGACAGCAAAGAGAAAGCACCAGACGGCGGGAAGATGTCAACTGAGTGCCTCTTCAAGCGTTCTGGAAGATTCCACTGCAGAGCTGGTCCACCCCCTCGGGCTCCCAGCCCTATGCTGCCTCAGAATCTAGGCTCCAGTGCTGAGACGCACACTCGGGCACTGACTGGCCGTAAAACAGCTCCTTCAGCTGTGCCACCCCGTCTGAGGAGCCGCCTTGTGGCCACATTTGTGCTCTGTTGTTTGCTTCTTCGTCCTGCCTGGCCTCGGGGTGGCCCTGCCACAATCCTCCCTCTGATTAGGCTGCTAACGAGGTCGCCGAAGATGGCTGTGCAGGACCGCCTTACCAGGCATGAGAGTCGAGCTCTCAGTCGACTTCTGCCCAGAGAGTCACAAGGCAGAGCGCTCAGAAGTCGGGACTGTTCCCTCTCACCGGCGAGCCTCTGTCTGTAACGACAAACAAGGAGAGCTCCATCCAGACCCATGACTCAAACGGTGGACGGCGGATTTGAATAGGAGTGTCAGGTGTTTGTTGAAGAAAGGACCCCAGGGGAATCGCAGACAGTCGGCTACTGCTCATTCTTGGGGTCCTTTCTGGCTCCAGTGGGTCCTCCATACAAGGAGAGCACAGTTTGTCCTAGAATGCTCTCTGGGGAGGGGCCGGGAGGGCCTTGGGGTGCGGAGGGGCCAGGCTAGCCCCAGGCCAAGCCGTTCTTGAGAGCCCGCTGCTTCCCCCGCCTCGGGTGGTTCAGAGCCAACTCCAGGAAGGCCTGGTCCCAAATTAATGTCGGGTGCTCAGAGTACAGGCATCTGAGGGCCAGGCCGGGTCAGCAACAGACCTGCGCGTATCCCCGCACCCGCTCTCAGCTCAGCTGCCCTGTGCAGAGGACTTTTCCTCGCCAGACTCACTGAGGATTTCAGATCTGAAGATAACAGAGGCTCCTGACGTGGCTGCTGTGTGATGTGCGTCTGTGAGTCTGGAGCCAACCCCCGGAGAGGACGAGCGGGTCACAGGCTCTGAGGCTGGGAGGTCGAGGGGTGGCCCCAGAGTCATCGCCTGCAGGGCCAGCATCTGGGAAACGTCCATCACAGATCAGAGCAGGGCCGCCCCTGCCTCACCTACCTTCCCGCCCACTCTGGCGACAAGAATGAAGATGGGTCGCTGTGCTCTGGAGGGAGCTGCGCTGTCACCGGTGTGGAGCTGAGCGGGAACAAGCAGGGCGGCTGGGCCTCTGAGCAGACCGGACAGGTTCCAAGGAACACAGCTGTCAGGGGGGCCGTGAGGGCCAATTGAAGGGGGCGATGAAAGGCCTGGCCCAGCGCTGCGAACAGGTGCCCCTCACTCTCCTCCCCGTGCCCACCCATCCGTCTGGGCCACTGGCTCCCTCACATCACAGGCATCTGCTGAGGGCCAGGCCTGCCCTGAACCTTTCAGCAGAATGAAAGGGAAACTGATATCAGAGGGGAGCTGAAGCACAGGGAAGGCCTCTTTCTTTTCAAAGACTTTCGTCTGTGATGGGCTTTTTTTTTTCTAGGAGATCTTATTTCAAAGCCCCTTTGAAAATTTTGTGGGGTTTTGTAATGGATGAAAAGTTACTTGGAAATGGGACTAAGAAGTTTTCCGTTCAACGTCGTTAGAGGAAAGTTGAAAGCTTTGAGTTGTAAGGTTCCACCAGATTTATCATTTCTTTTGTCCGTGAGGCCCATCCACTGGGAGGGGGTCTGGGGGAAGGGGCTGGGGGCCTGGACAGGGCACGCGAGGGAGCACGGTGCAAAAACCAGCCCCAGCCGCAGTTGCCTTACATTTGCAAGGGAGGCCATCTGAGCTGATCTTTCCGCAAAAATGTTTCCAAGGTATAGACTTTGATGTTGGAACAGGGAATAGCAAACATACTTCCAGAATACTATAGGAAGCTAGGCTTTACCAGAGATGATGGCTACCACACAGATGTTTCATATCAGAAAAATAATTTTTAAAGAAGATAGGGCCCAGATGGACCTGAGAGAAGGGGCCAGAGCCAGAGCGACACTAGCGTGAGCCCTGGAGCATATCCATGCTGGAGAACCAGCAAGAGAAGAGGCCAGTGAACAACACAACAACCAGAAAAAGCATTGGTACAGAAACTGAAGGGAAGAGTTTCAAGCAGGAAGGAGGAGGAAGCTGGTGTCAGGGATGAGAGCCTGGGGAAATGCTACTGGGTTTGGCAATAGGAGATGACTGTCCATTTAAAGGGGGTGGTTTCACTGAAGAGCAGGGGTGGGAAGAGTTAAACAGTGAAAGCTGAGGGATAACAGGAGTGGGTACCAGGTGTTCTGAATCCCATGGAGGGGGTGACCTCAAAAGGTGGAGGGGGGACAGGGAAGGTAGATGGATGCTGGAATGGCAGGTAAAGTGGTCGAACAAGGATTTTTCAGTGCCTGTGATGGAAAGCCAAGGGGGAGGGGCGGCTGATCAGAGGGAGGGAGAGGGGACGTGAAGGGTGGGAGTGCATCGCTGGCTTTGGAGAAGGGTGGAGATGTCAGTCTGTGGTCCTGGTCTGAGACTGAAGAACTGGCCCCATTGGAGAGGGAGGGCCAAGACCTCACTGGCAGGGGTTGGTGGAACATGTCAGTGGTGGGTTAGAGTCTGGGGGTCTAAGGGAGTGGGAGAGGTGATGGAAGGACCAGTGGATCTGGCTCCCCAACCCCAGCGTGCTGTCGGGGTCAGAGCAGGAGGCCCACTTGGGCTGGACACGGTGGGAGAAGGAGAGGCCGTGGCTGGTACTCCTGTGACCAGGGATCCTAAGTGTAACCCCAAAAGGGTAGTGTGGGCACGGGCTTGATAGGACTACGCCCATTTATGGAGTTGCCAACCACGACAGGGGGGGCCTGGGGACATTCCAGCCATCACAGAGCATTTCTGAGGGTCTTAGGATAGAACAGGCCTCGGTTAGCACCCCAAGCCTGGCAGGCTCTAGCTGTAATTGAAGTTCTCTGGGCCTTCTTACTCTCGCCTGTAAAATGAAGGTGAGAACACAGATTTCCTCAGGGAAAGAAATCCCATCCTGCCCATGCCTGGCATGTAGAGGGCGCTCAATAAACGTGAGCCATTAGGATGGGGGCAAGCTGGGCAGCCCCGCCTCATCTGTGCGTGAATCCATTTACGGCTGGGGTTTGTTGGGTCCTCGTGGTGATTCAGTAAGAGAAAGAGGCACAGGAAGTGCTTGGTGGTTTCAACTTAAAGTACTTGCCTGGAATCACAGGGCCAGGTTAGAGGCTGACCACTGGCCTCTGCAGTGCTGTCTCCCACCCCAGCACATGTTGGCCCTCGCCACACTGCCCCCTGGGGTGGAGACCTGCTTTCTCTGCTCCCTTACCCCTCCTCCCATCACATCCTCTGCCCCCACCCAGCTCCTGGCAGGAACACTTGCCCTCCAGAGACATCATCATATTCCATAATATGATTGGAATCTGAATATATATTTAAAATGACAAGTTTGAAATTAAAATTTAAATAAAGAATTACTTTTCTGTAAGTTGCTCCGAAAGCAGTAATTTAGCAGCAAATTGAAAGAGAAAGGTAAGCACTGGTCCTTTAAACCATCGTGCAGTTTCCAGAATGCAAGCCAGAAGTGTCTCAATTTAACACATCATTGGTTAGTATTATTAGAAATTTCACTGGGCTCCAGAGTGCATTATGGCGCTGCTCCGAAGGGGGTGCCGGGGGCGCGGCCTGGGTTCAGGGGGCCAGAGAGGGCAGCCTGTTTAATGAGGGCAGAAGGGGCTCAGGAGAGCCTCCTCCAGCCCCAAGTAGGGATTTAACTGCAATTATTTTCTTGTTTGTCGTTCAGTAGCAATCATGAAATGAGAACTGAGAGACCCATAAATGTCATTTGCTCTTCCCAGAGGTCACAGACTTACAGCTTTGGTGTCTGTCAACACGTTTTACTGACCCCTAGAACCTACGCTGGGAACAGGAGTCCATGAAGACGGTGTCACCTGTCTGGCTCCCATGAGCCACATGAGCAGGACAAAAAAGTCTGTCCCAATCGGGACCTGCCCAGCAGCCTCAGCCCCTAGGTTCCCCACACTGGGGCACAGGGGTCTGAGAACTTGAATGTCAAGACTGTCCTTACCCCCACCAGAGTGAAGTCCATAGACTGCATCACCTGGTAGGCCTGTCAAGGAGCCACATTTTGGGGTCCCCCCCCAGACCTACTGAATCAGAAGCTCTGAAGGTGGGGTCCTGAAGCCTGAATTCTTAATACCCTGCCCCCCGGAATCTTCTTATGTGCATTTACACAAGTCAGAGGGCCTCTGCCATAGAGGGGGTCAATGCTCTACCGGTGTGACCTTGGAAGCCACTCTCTCATGGATAACCTGTAAGTCCTAGAAAGCCAGACATCTGGGTATAAACCCCGGAGCTGTAATCTAAAAAACTCAGACACCAAAATCTCTCTCCCTTACCCCCAGCCTGAATTTCCACCATTACAACACCGTTCCTTTAAGTAAGAATTGCTTTCCTGGCCTTTCACCTTTGCAGTGTGAGGGCCCCTGGGAGGTTCCCAACACCCCAGTCTGAATAAGTTTACCAAAAGCTGGCCTCTGTCAGTCCCCACAGTTGGACCTGAGCACCATGAAGCCCCTAAGTGCCTTGCAGGAAGAGGGATGCTGAAAAGGAGGTGAAACATCCACTCTTTTCAGGGAGCAGGCTGCCCAGTTATGCTCAGTCCTGGAGCCGACAGCCTCCAGGAGCTGATTCCCAGGGCAACGCAGGGTTTGGTGGTCAGAGATGCCTGGGCATTCATGTCTGCTAGGAGCCCTGTGGGAACCTGCAAGAGGAGCCCTGAGAATACTTCAGAGTAAGAAGAAAAAGGAAATGAGAGCATTCACCACTGATGCTGGGCCCAGGACACCAGAACCAGCATCATCCTTGTGCTCCCAAATCCGTGTGCCTCTGCTACAAGCCTCTGCGGAGCGTGGACTCGGAGCTCTGCTGGCTTCCCCACACTGCCCAACCCCCAGACCAAAACCTCACCCCTGTGTGTCTGAGCAGGTGAGCACATGCCTGTGCTCCAGCCGCAAGGGAAGCTGGCAGAGCACGTGTTCTGGCTTCCGCCTCGAGATAGGGGCAAGATGGGGGTGTTCACAAGGTGCCAGGCAGGGCTTCCCTGGTGGCGCAGTGGTTGAGAGTCCGCCTGCCGATGCAGGGGACACGGGTTCGTGCCCCAGTCCGGGAGGATCCCACATGCCGCGGAGCGGCTGGGCCCGTGAGCCATGGCCGCTGAGCCTGTGCGTCCGGAGCCTGTGCTCCGCAGCGGGAGAGGCCACAGCAATGAGAGGCCCACATACAGTAAAAAAAAAAAAAAAAAAAAAAAAGGTGCCAGGCCATCAGGAAAAACATTGCCAAAGGTCCACTGCAGGGCTCAGGCCACACCAGCAGTCCCTCGGCAGAAGGGGCTCTCAGAGTCCAGAGCCAGGGGGGTTGTGGGGATATCTCACCAAAGCTTGTCTTTCCCAAATTAGGTGGGGATCACGGGAAGCGGTGACATAAAATGAGGCTGCAGCTGAAGCTCAGAGTGTAGTCAGCTCCAGGCTTCCCACTACTGTCCTCGCTGCTGCTTCTCTTTTCATCACAGGCCATTTCCCAACCCCCCACCTGGCTGGGGTGTGCCTTGGTGTCCAGTGGTACTTCTGGCCCAGAGTGAGCATGGGAGTATTGTCTGATCGATTAAAGCGAGGTGAGGGCTGGCGGGGGGGGGGGGGGGACTCTGGGCTCCCTTGGGAGAAGGGGCTCACTGCTGTGAGGGATAGGGCAGCTGTACTCAGGAATGCTCAGCAGATGGCAGTCCCCGCTAACACTGTCACACCACATGAGTGACAAGAGTGTCAAGACTTGCAGGTTCCAATCTGTGGAGGCAGGTTCATGGGCAGGAGGAGGACTCGGACGCTGGCACTGTCATTCCCCCGAGAGAGGCCCACGTGAGCCCCGGAAGTGAACCCTGGAGCCTGGCTCTGTCCACTGTATCTAGGCTGCAAATGCACCAGCTGCTGTGGGGTCCTTTGGTGGCGACCTTGGCCAGAATCATCTGCCTTGTTGAACCCTGCCCAGCTTTTGTGGTCCAACGTCAGCTCTCCCTAACTTCCAGGCTCCATTGAGTCACTCTTTTCTGACGTCCTTGGGTGAACAGTGGAAGAAGCTGAGTTCTGGTTTTTCCACCAGCCCCATCGAGGCAGGAGTCAACCTCAGTCATCCCACATCTCCGACTATGCTCAGGCACTGGGCGAGGGGTCAGCGGATTGGGGCATTAGGCCTCCAGGCAGCCTCCAGCAGCATTCAGGGCAATGATGTTGGGGGTCCCGGCACACGAGGCCTCCACGGTCTGGAAACGTCATCTCCCCAGTGAGAGGAACACACTGTATCAGGCTTCCCAGGGGCACTACGCGATTCCACATCTCTGTTCTCTTACTCCCATCATTCCCTCTCCTGAAGTGTAGGCCATGCATTCATGCACTCGTGAACCAACAGTGATGAACACTCCTACTGTTGGCCAACACTGTAACTCAGAGACCTTGCCTTCCCTGGGCACCTACACCAGGCCGGCAGGAGCTGGGTCAGGTCCTGCCACGCGGGTCCCTGCCATCATGGAGCCCATCCACCAGTACAGGTCAGTACCAGCCCTGAAAGGCAGTGTTCCGAGGCTGTGATCCTGATGTGTGCAGGGCGAGGGGTGAGAACAAGCGAGGCATGGCAAGGCCCCGGGGAGTCCCATCCCATCATCTTTCAAATTTCCCTGACCACCTGGGATGCTGCTGGCCTATATGGCACCCTTGTGCAAAGTAGAAAAAAGGGCTCCCTTTGGATGGACAAATTAGCAAAATCAGCCCTTCTGGGCTGTCACAGCTCCACGGGTACACAGGCATCTTCACACCGTGCACCACCTGCGGCCCCGCACGTCAACCCCTAAGTGGAGCAGGGTCCCCAGTGCCGCTCTGTAGGCGACGTGTAACTGGCTCTCCCCACGCTGACAGAGCACAACCCAGGGGCCTCGGGGGGCTTGTCGCAGGTGGAGCTTCCCAGCCCCCCGACCCGCAGGCGCTTCAGCCCATGGCGCCCCTCGCAGAGAGCTTCATCCATAAAGGATCGGGGTCCTTGGTGTTCCTCAGTCGTTGAAAGAAGCAGGATGCTGTCAGCCACCATAAAAATGTGACCTTTGAAAATTTACAAGAGCTTGGGGTTTAAAAGCTGCTGCGTTAATGATGCATCCCATTAGCATCTCATTAAAGGGAAGCAGAGAGAAGCCTGCTTGGGCCAATGATGGGCAGATAGGGCCACTCGGAGGCGCCGGGCAGGAAGAGGGCTCTCTTCGGCTGCCTCTCTGTGCTGAGTGCCATCATGTCACTGGAGCAGAAGCAAGGCCAGGAACACTGGGGAAAGGCCAGATGTCTTCGTGGCTTAGGTGATATCCTCTGTGATGGCAGTGGGAGGGGCGAGGGGAGGCTCCCTCAGCCCCGCCCTCCTCCCCACCGGCCCAGGCTGTCCTCCTGGTTGGTGTCTGTACATTCTTGAGTTGGCAGCCCCCTGAAAGGGGGGTGGCCTGGAGAGCCTTTGGTGGAATTGTGGACCTCTGGGGACGCTGAACCAAGGCGGAAAGTCTTAGTAGGAGCCAAGTTCAAAGCTGGAGGCGCAAACCCACACACGGTCCCCTAGAAGCCTCCGGAACCTGGGAACCTCGAGTTTACCTTGGGCCTGGAACCCGTCTGCAGGAGGACAGGGCTCTGGTCAGGCCGAGCTGACTCACATCAGCAGCTGCAACATTCCTCACCACCTGGGCATCCAGGCGCCTTGGCGAAGCACACAACCCGTGTCCATGTTTTTTCTGGAGGGAGTGAAGGAAGGAATGTTCATTTCTTTTTTTCAATAAAATGAATAAAAAGTCCTGAACCGCAAGTTGCTCATAGCTTCAGGAGTTGCTAGTACCAAATAGAATGAGTGTCCTTATTTATCTTTCCTAAAGAAAAAACAACAAAAAAGGCTGCTTTCCTTCTCACAGCAGAACCTCTTTCTTGTACATAAGAACTCGCTTGTCATAGTCATGAAAGACACAGGCCGACAGCAGGCCTGTTGCCTGTTGTAGGCTCACCCCGGAGCCCTGGGCCCGCCCCAGTACCCCCTGGACCCCCTGCACCCCCAGCTTCCTTCTGGAGTGTGACTCATAGCTGGGAGCAGCCCCTCAAGGGCAGGGCTGAGTCTCAGTGACTGCCCGTCCCCAGCCCAGGGGGCCCAGTTTGGGCAGGGCCGGCCACAGAGCAGGGGCCCAGTTTACTGAAGAGCAAACCCCCTGACCAGCAAAGGCGCAAGTGAGCGAGCTGGCAGGAGTGTTTTAGAATCAAGGGCCTGAGGAAAAGTGTGCCGTTTTTCAAGTTCAGAAACTCCCCCAATTTTAGGGCAAAACCCCGAACGCCTGAAGTTTTAGAGTCTGATTACCTGCTCTCAAGCAGGAGACCCCGACCACCCCTTCTGGCGGCAGCGGCTGCTCTAAGGACCAGGCCCAGGGCCTCCAAGTTCCCGGAGCCCTTCCCCACCCTGTCAGGTTACCAGGCCTGGGTGCTGATTCAGCCAGGACAAAGGGCAACTGCAGGAGGACCCGGAAAACCAAACCTGCCTCTGGCCTGGGAGGCCTCCGGGAATTCCAGGCCGCAGAGAGGGGGCTGCAGCACCCCCTACTGGCAGAAGGGGTAAAGAGACCGGGGTCTCCCCATTCAAACTTCACCCCAAAACAGGGCCCCAAATGGGACATCACACTGGCTTCTTTCCCCCCGGATGCCTCTTATTGTGGGAAAAGCAACCTCTGCACCTCTGACCCACCAGCTCCCCAAGAGCCTGGGAATACAGAGGGGGCTGCAGGCAGGGCACCCTGGAAAGCTGTCTGTTTAGAGAAGGCTGTACAAGCCACGCTTCTCTTTCCTAAGTTCCCTAAGACTATTGGTGAGTGTGGCTAGATCCCCAACCTCCCCGCCTACCCTGTCTCATCTGTCCCACAGACAGAAGTGGGGCAGAGGCCTCTGATAAGGAAGCTTGTCCACAGAATTGTTCTTTCCTCGGGAGATTCACTCTTTTCCTTTGTTTCCTGCGCTGTTCACAGAAGTGAAGCATCTGAAATGCAGGCCGGAGATAAAGTACAGCCTAATGCAATTAGCTCAGCACAGCTTATGGTGCTAATAGGATGCGCTCCCACTTCTCCCAGCAGGCCCTGATGCAGGCACTGTTTGTCATCTGCGTAAGGCATCAAAGCCCCAGTAAGTCCAAACCCCTTCCCACCTGCCAGTACTCTTCAGCCTGCCTGGTAAGGAGAGTCCCGCTGCTCAGACATGCCCAGAAAGGGGCGCTGCCCCCAACAAGCTGGGTTACTGACTTAGCTTCCAATAGGAGGCAAGAGCACAGTGGCCTCACCTGAGAGAGGCCTGCAGATGACCCTGGAGGCTCCTTTGCCCTTCTATGACTGTCCCCAAACCTGGCTGGGTTCTGGCTACACTCCTGCAAGCTGTGGTCACTGCTCCTGGAACCATCTCTCTTGAGACTCACATCCCAGTTATCCCAGTACCAGGCCCTCCAATGTGTTTTGGGGATTTTTTTTTTGATTATAAATATTATAATGTTATAAATAATGGTAATGGCCACAGCAGAAAATTTGGCAAATACAGAGAAGTATAGACAAAAAGAATAAAAGTTTCCCTTAATCCCTTCACCCAAGAATGACATTCCTGCTAATATTTTGGGATTTTTCCTTTCTGCACATATCATTTTACATGATAAGTTTATATGCGTGTCATTTTATGTCCCGCTTTTCTCATTTAACATTATAGCGTAAGCATTTTGTCACCTCATTAGGAATTCTTAGTAAACATGATTTTTTTCTTTAAACAAGTCTTAATCTCCAAAGACTTTATTTATTTATTTATTTATTTTACTTTTGGCTGCATTGGGTCTTTGTTGCTGCGCGCAGGTTTTTCTCTAGTTGCGGTGAGTGGGGGTTGCTCTTCTTTGCGTTGCGCGGGCTTCTCATTGCAGTGGCTTCCCTTGTTGCAGAGCACGGGCTCTAGGCACACAGGCTCAGTAGTTGTGGCTCATGGGCTCTAGGCGCACAGGCTCAGTAGTTGTGGCTCATGGGCTCTAGGCACACAGGCTCAGTAGTTGTGGCACATGGGCTCTAGGCGCACAGGCTCAGTAGTTGTGGCTCATGGGCTCCAGGCGCACAGGCTCCAGTAGTTGTGGCTCATGGGCTCTAGGCGCACAGGCTCAGTAGTTGTGGCTCATGGGCTCTAGGCGCACAGGCTCAGTAGTTGTGGCTCACGGGCTCCAGGCGCACAGGCTCCAGTAGTTGTGGCTCATGGGCTCTAGGCGCACAGGCTCAGTAGTTGTGGCTCATGGGCTCTAGGCGCACAGGCTCAGTAGTTGTGGCTCATGGGCTCTAGGCGCACAGGCTCAGTAGTTGTGGCTCATGGGCTCTAGGCGCACAGGCTCAGTAGTTGTGGCACATGGGCTCTAGGCGCACAGGCTCAGTAGTTGTGGCTCATGGGCTCCAGGCGCACAGGCTCCAGTAGTTGTGGCTCATGGGCTCTAGGCGCACAGGCTCAGTAGTTGTGGCTCATGGGCTCTAGGCGCACAGGCTCAGTAGTTGTGGCTCATGGGCTCTAGGCGCACAGGCTCAGTAGTTGTGGCACATGGGCTCTAGGCGCACAGGCTCAGTAGTTGTGGCTCATGGGCTCTAGGCGCACAGGCTCCAGTAGTTGTGGCTCATGGGCTCTAGGAGCACAGGCTCAGTAGTTGTGGCTCATGGGCTCTAGGCGCACAGGCTCAGTAGTTGTGGCTCATGGGCTCTAGGCGCACAGGCTCAGTAGTTGTGGCTCATGGGCTCTAGGCGCACAGGCTCAGTAGTTGTGGCACATGGGCTCTAGGCGCACAGGCTCAGTAGTTGTGGCTCATGGGCTCTAGGCGCACAGGCTCAGTAGTTGTGGCTCATGGGCTCTAGGCGCACAGGCTCAGTAGTTGTGGCTCATGGGCTCTAGGCGCACAGGCTCCAGTAGTTGTGGCACACGGGCTTAGTTGCTCCGCATGATGTGGGATCTTCCCAGACCAGGGCTCGAACCCATGTCGCCTGCATTGGCAGGCAGATTCTTAACCACTGTGCCACCAGGGAAGCCCAGTAAACATGATTTTTATTGCCTACATAATATTCCATGGTAGCTCAGGGAGACCAGTGCTGTCCTAATGTTTGTTTTCGCCCTGAGGTTTGTTTTCTCATTGAGTATCTAAACTAGCAAGTGAGATCCTGGAGCAGAGAGCCTGCCTGCTTCCTGCAGGGCAGAGCCGAAGGTCCCAGTGAAGACATATGACCAAGACATATGTCCCTGCCTTCCAGCCCTGCAGCAGGACCTGCGCCGTCCTCCCAGGGGCCCCAGTCCACCCCCTCCCACGTCTCCTCTGTGGAGTGGGAAGTCTGGGGCCTCGGAGGCTGGTGTGGAAGCAGGATGGGGCCCGACGGTAATGCTTTGGAGAGCCGTCGTCCCGCATGTCAAAGGGCTGGGCACATGGTGGTACTGGGCCTGGGCTGAGTACACAGTTGGTGCTCAGCACATGCCCGCGCATATTGTGGCAGCTTATTAATGACCCAAGGACTGGGGTGATGTCATTTCTCGTAGCACAGAGCGCTCGTTCCGTTTTGATGGCTCAGGTAGAGTGGGTGGTGGAGGAGGCACTGGGTTAGGTTGGGCGTCCCTGGAGGCGGGAGTCTAACCAAGGCCACGGCTGCTGCTACTGCACCAAAACGCCCTGCGATTCTCCCGTGGTACTGGGTGTAGGGCCAGGTCTCTGCCTCTGGTCCCGTGGCTCAGGCAGCAGGAGTACTGTGGGGGATGGGCGCCAGGGCAGGACCGTTGCCAGGCTGTGCTCACCCTCCTGCTCTGCTTCTCCCCAGGCCCCCGGCATCTCCAAAGCAGACAATCAGTCCCAGGGACTCACGACCAGCATCCGGTGGGGCCAGACGCCCATCAATCAGTCCACGCCTTGGGACACCGATGAACCGCCCTCCAAACAGATGAGGGAGAGCGACAATCCAGGTGTGTAGTCCAGGGCAGACAGAGCCACCTACACTGGGAGCTGGAGGGGAGGGCGAGAAGTGTCTGAGACCTCCTGGGTGCCCCAGCTCCTCAGCAGGTCCTGACCCACGGTCTGCAGCAGCCCAGAACTCAGGTTGCACTGGGGGCAGGGGGACGGGGGTGGGGCACTGGGGCGTGACTGTGTGTAATTCCCTGGGCAGTAGCTGTGTCTCTACCCCTTTCTCAAGAAAATATTGGGAAGGACAAGGGAGTGAGAGTGACATTATAGGAGTGACTCTGAATCTGCTTCGAGTTATTTTGAATAGTTAGTCATTCCTAAACCTCAGTGCTCTGATTCATACATTTCCAAAATCACCCATTCCAGTGAGGTCTTGCCTTGCCAACAGTTACATGAGAACTGAGAAGCTCCCCCGCCCCGGGGACTGGGGGTTTACCACCTTCTACGGCACCGGAGGCCTTCTTACACGGCTCTGACCATAACAAAAACCTTGCCTGCTATCTCCCTTGGATCCCAGACCTCCCATTGGGATACATAGAACACGTGGGCTTGGCCATCCACACCATAGCCCTACAGATATCTGAAGACCCCTGCTCATCCCCTCTCCAAGTCTTCTGCAGGACAAACACCCCAAGACTTCAGCCATACCCTCAAGCCCATGGCTTCCAGTCCCTTTACCTTCTTGGGAATTGTTCCTCTTTCTGCATCCTTCAGTGCCCAGAACCCAAAACAAAGAACCCACGAGTGGTCTGTAGCACCTCCTTCATTCAGCCCCTCTACCTTGATCATTGCAGCCTCACATCACTTCTGCTCTGCTGGTAGCCACGTCGCATGCTGTCTCAACAGTAAGACCCCAAGACGGTCAAGGTGGCTACTCTGACCCCTGTCCATCTCCTCACAATCTGGCTTAAGCAGCTGGGTGTGGGGACCCAAGGGCAAGACCTTGTCAATATCTTCCTGTATGACTCAGCATCTTTTAGATGCCTGCTTTTATTACTGACCTTTACCCAACCTTTCCAATATGATGTCTCCTGCAGACTTGGTCATGTGTCTTCCATATTGTCATCCAAATCATTGATAAAAAATGGTGAGCATATCACTAGAGACCTCCCTTTATGTCTCCTTTATCCTCTGGGCCATTCCCTGGCTCACGAAGCAATCACCTCTGTGGCCCTAGCTCTCTATATGTTCACCTCAGAGTTATCTGAGAGCTCGCCAGCTGTACTCTGAAGTTCTAATGCATTTTTCCAGGCTCCCTGGCCAATCCTGCAGAGGACTGGGCTTCAGATGGCATGCCTTGTGCTTAAGACACCAGGCTAGCTCACACTGATGCCACCTTCTGTTCTTCAGGCTTGGGGACAATCCCCCTTAGCAGCCAGTTCTATAATTTTGCTGGCACTGCTTCACTGACATTTGTAGGCCTCTAGTTTGCTCCAGCCTCTCTCATAATCGAAATCAAAACTATTTGTTGCACATCTATTATGTGCCTTGTTCTGTGTGTCATCTCACTGCTCACAGCAACACTACGAAGTTGGCATTATTGTCCCACTGCAGATGAGGAAACTACTCGGGGAAGGCTTTGCTCTAAGGTCACTCAGCTAGTGAGGGCAGACCCGGGACTAATATGCCAAGCCAAGCCTGGCTCTCCACCATCATGCCAAGTGGCTCCCCCTTTGGACAACTCCTCAGAGACAGTACCCATGGGTGGTTAGGGAGTCACCCCACCATCCTGGCTCCTGCCCTGCCTCGAAATTGTACTTCTGTGAGAGAGCTCCAAGCCCCACCTTCTAGCCTCTGGAGCTGGTGGCCCTGAGTACCCCTTGGTTCCCACTCTCCTTCCTCGGACTACGCCACCACTCCAGGCATCATGACAATCAAGGTGGCCTTCAGAAGACAGAGTCCTAGACCCAGACTTATTCATCAGAGGTGACCCAGACTGACCTTCCCAGTCACAGCATCTTCCAGCTTCACTCACAAGCCCACTTGGGTCACCTCCACGTCAGCTGAGCTCAGAGGGCCCTGCTCTGCCTGGTCTGGGCACAGCTGGCTTTGCATCTTAAACTGGGGTCTCAGGAGGTGTGACTGACCCCTTTGTTCAGCCAAAATGGACTTCTCTTGTTTCCCCCAGGGCTAGCCATGCAGAAGTTGCTTAGGACAAACCCTGGCCCCCCAGCAAAGCCGTGAGAGCAGCTCCCGCCAGCCGCCCCCACTGCCCCCACCCCTGGCTCTCCCTTCCTGCGCCACAGAACCTTTGCAGGGCTCCAGGCTCTGGCCCTCTCCTTTTGCCCAGCAAACACCTACTATCTTCACAATCCAGATTTCTCCCCACCTTTCTCAGACAGTGATTCTCCAGAAAGGAAGGAAAAACACCCACATCTATGGAACATGTAACGCATGCCAGACATTCTGCTAATTTGGGGAGTTTTTGTCAAATACATCTTCATCATTCAGTTCTTCCCGGGAGACCTATGAGGTGGGTGTTGCTAGTTCCATTTGACAGAAAGAAAGAATGAGTCTCAAAGATGATAAGCGACCTGCCTAGGGCTCTTAGGTAGTAAGTGGCAGAGCTAAGATGTGAATCCAGGTCTCTTGGAAGGTCTCTACTTTCTCCTCTCTACTTTGCCGCTTCTCAGCCTCTCCCTGGCAGGTTATGGTCCCCACTCTGAGACCCCAAAGCCATGTTGATCTACTCCTAAAGCACTTATTTCGTGCCACTGTAACCACGGATTCTTAGTCCATGAGCTCCCGGACACAGGCCTCTTGTTCACCTCTGTGACGCCGGCACTCGGCCCAGGGCCGGGGGCAGTCGGTGTTTGTTGAGTGAAGATGTAACCGGTGGGTGACATTTCTTCCATCTCCCTTGCAGGCACAGGGCCGTGGGTGACCACAGTGGCCGCCGGGAGCCAGTCTGCCCTGATCGCACACTCCTACGGAGTGGCCCAGCCTCCCACCTTCAGCCCGGCTGTGAACGTCCAGGCGCCGGTCATTGGGGTGACCCCTTCACTGCCTCCCCACGTGGGGCCCCAGCTCCCGCTGATGCCAGGCCACTACTCACTCCCACAGCCGCCCTCTCAGCCGCTGAGCAGCGTGGTGGTCAACATGCCCGCCCAGGCCCTGTACGCCAGCCCGCAGCCCCTGGCTGTTTCCACGCTGCCCGGCGTCGGGCAGGTGGCCCGCCCAGGACCCACCACTGTGGGCAATGGCCACATGGCAGGGCCCCTGCTGCCTCCACCGCCGCCGGCCCAGCCGTCTGCCACTCTCCCCAGCGGTGCCCCTACCACCAATGGGCCCCCCACGTCAGACTCGGCCCACGGGCTGCAGATGCTACGGACCATCGGCGTGGGGAAGTATGAGTTCACCGATCCCGGGCACCCCAAAGGTAAGTCCTGCTGCCCACACGCTCCTGCGTGCCCTCATCTGTGCTTCCCTGTACGGTCACTACCACGGCGCGGACGGGAGTCTGGTTCCTGGCTTCCGTGCTCCCCAGCAGTCTCTCACTGGTTTCAATCCAGGCTCCCTGCCAAAGGCAGCCTGGCCTCAGCCCAAGGAGGCAGAGGGGAAGGTGGAGGGCAGGACAAGGAAGGCGGGGAAACATGAGTGCGTAGGAAGCGGAGGGGAGGGGAGAGCCTGCCAAGTCCAGGGCCTTCCGCCTTCAGCCCGAGCCCCGGGCCATTCTCCCCTCCGACCCGAGGCCAGGCCACGTGCAGAACAAGCAGGCATCCTCTGCCCCTCTCAGGGCTCCCTTAGAACAGTCCCTTTGGGGGCCTTCTCCATTTCCACTCACGAGGACAGTCAGAACATGAGCTGTCTGTGTCCCCCGTCCCCACCCCGGAAAACATCTACTGCCATGTCGTGGGGTGAGAGCAGCTCAGGGGCATGAGGTAAGGCCCAGGAGCCACGCCCAGACCATCCTGAGCCAGCTGAATGTTGGTTCTGTGAGGCCCCAAGAAAGAGCACCTCCGGCCTTGGCCTTCGTTTAACCCCCCTTCCCCGAGCCCAGGGCAGTTTTCATTCAGGGGAGCTCCAAGGCAGATCCTCGAGAACAGAGCCAGGGGAAGGAGGACACCAGGATGTGGTCTTAGGTTGGGCGCCGGCCGGAGGGTCAGTGCAAAGGGCTCCAGCAAACCAGCCTCACTCCTGACGACTGTCTAAGGGATCTGGCCAGCTGGGATGAGAAGGGGAGTGGGAGGCTGAGGCTGGTGGGGCTTATCTGCCCCAGGCTTGTCTATCCCCTCCAGGTCCAGTCAGCCGGGCCTCTCCTCCCGCTGAATGGAGAGGGGGGCCAGCGAGCCCTGGATCTGGGTGCGGGCAAGAGGATACTTAACAGGTGGTCTGCCCTGCTGGGCATCCAGGCCTCCTTTGAAAGGGGAGTAGATGGTCTAGGAGATGTGGATCTCGGGCATGACTTCTCAGCCTCCCTACTTACAACCGCTTGAGATGGCAGAGTTGGGGGTGGGGACACCTGCAAAGCAGAGTCTTAGCAGAGCAAGGACTCCAACCAGCCATGCTTGTCCAGCCTGCTCTCTATCTTTATCCCTTCCAGCAACTTCCAGGCCTTGTCAAGCGTCCCAACACCACCAAAGCCATGTCTAGATCTCTGACGGGTTTAATTCCCAATCTGATTGTGCCCTTGACTGCCTTTGTTTGGGAAATCAACACTAGTTTTAAATGACAAAATTATAGGAAATTACATCTACATTTTGGTAAACTCTTGCTTTAAGATCTTTTTTTAAAAAAAAATTGACTAAATTGATTTTTTGTTTGTTTGTTTGAATTGTTTTGGTTAAGCTCCCTCCCCCTTTAAACAAAAACTCACTCCCAGTTTATATGCCACCAACTCTGACACTGGGCACTGGGTGTCCCGGCTGTTCCTAAAGCTGTGCCAAAGCCTGAGGCACTGGGTGGGCTTCCCTCTCCCCACCCCGTCCCACTGCCGCATCCCAGGGGGCCTCCTAGGACTGAGCAAAGGTCTTGCTTACTTGTCAATGTCAGGCATGCGCCTAGGAAAAGGAGTTCTGTGTAAAAAGGTAACTGGCCCAGCCGGGGCTGCTCCCTGGTTTAGGGCTTAGCACGGAGCTGGGATCCACCTCCTGGAAGCTGCCAGGCATCGGCACATCTGATCCCTGTTAAGCATCTGCGTCCCTAAGATCAAGAAGATATCGGTGGTAGAGGCAGGTCCCTGCCGCGCCCCTGTTGGCGCTGGGCCTGCAGGCCCTTACAGAGCCACACCTGTAACATCATCAGACGGCGTGAACCATCCTCTATCGCGGGCCTGAGCCCACACACAGTGGGGAGTAAAGAGGGGGCCCCGGGTGGGGTGTGTTCTTCCAGCCCCTATGGTGTATATTCAGCACCAGATGAGGGCCAGGGATGGTGTGGGCCTAGAAAGTGTTCACAGCCCCGCCTTCCGGTGACCTAGCTAGATTCCCCCAGTTCCAGCCGGTGACCCAGTGACCCACCCATCATGCCGATTTTCATAGGTTTCCGGTGAGCTGGTTGTTTCCCCAGAAATTACATTGAACTTGCTTCTCTACTTATGGCCCTCATCAGCTGATTTATCCCCTTATATTTGCGGTGAAGAAAGACAATGAAGCATGCACACACAAATGCCTCCCAACTCAAGCCTGGGTGGGTTTTGTCTTTTTTTTTTTAGGTAATTTCTCCTTTCATTTCTAATCTTAAAAGCCTTTATTGCTAAAGCTATAATTTGTCTGTCAGATCTAATGTCAAACAACTGCATATTTTTTTAAATAAGAAACCTGAATTTTGAAACCAAACCTTTGAAACTTGCTATGTGAGACTCATCTTCCTGACAAGACCACGTGGGTTTGGATTTGGGTCACTTTTAATTTTGCCCCTAGGGATTTTACATCTCCGAAGCCCAATTGATTTCACACTCCAAAATGACAGGCAGCTGGCTCGGAGGGGGAACCTGGAGGCCCTGCGTGACAGCATCAACACTAGTCAGAAATCTACTTAAGAAAAAAAAAAAGAAAAAGAACTTTCCTTTTCTCCTGTTCTCTGTTTGAAAGCTTGCCCAGCATTATAATAAGATCCACCATAGAACTCCTTGAGATCTAGCTCATTAAAGTCCCGTGATTTTTCGTACTATTGTTTGACATGACAACCTGGCCTCTCGCGGGGCTGAGTAATTATGAAGAGATCCCCTCCATGAAGAAAAGGTCTAGCCAGCCAGAAGGATGGGGCCACTGGTATTTTTAGACTTCATTAGTGCCCTGATTTTAAACTTCACATTTTGTTTCTTGTAATTATCTTCCCATCGACTGAGCTGAAATTTCAGTTGGGGCTCTGTTAGTCTGCCTTACCAAGAAAGGGCGCCGGGGCTTTCATTTAAAACTTAACCAGTTGAAAAATAAAGGTGGTGTGGAAATGCTTTTTGATTTGCAATAGGTCAAGCAATTGTCTCTCACCTTTGACTAGAGAAGCCGGGCTTGCATGCAGCTCACTGTAATGAGTGTTATTTCAATGCAATGAGCACACACGGATTTTTCTTAAGAAACTTACAAGATAAACCTTTCTTTCTCCAAGAACAGTTTGGGGGTGGGAGGAATCTGTAGGATTTCTTTTTAGATTATATATTGAAAGCTGATTAAAATAGATTTTATGTGTACAAAGTGATAAGAGGGGAACAAAGATTTAGTTCCACTTGAATCCTGTTATAAAATACCTGAGCCGTTGGTCTTGTTGCGTCGGAACCCCTGGGCTAATCCATGGGCGGAGTTGGTGGCCAGCATCAGACCTCGTGAGCCGTCGAAGTCCAGTGTCACTGCACTGGTACCACATGAGCCCAGCTGTGTGTCACAGCAGAGGTGCAGGCTGTTGACGTCATTCTTTCTAGCCCCTACCTTCTTCCACAAAGGATTTTTGGTGGCCAGGAGGGTGGCCAGAGACCCTCTAAAGCCCCAGACACTAGGCCTAGTGGTGAGCTGCAGAAAGGCTATTTTCACCTGCATGTCAGGGAAAGAGAAGCCAGGATGCACCTGCTCCCTCTTGCTTCTGGACCGAAAAGCAAAGTCCAAGTTGACCAGAAGTGAAGAGGCTTGTCTCTTCTGACTTTAGATTTCACAGGCCCAGGGTGAGGGACCACGAGGATTCTCAGGGCTGGGGAGTCATGCGGTGGGGTGTGTGTAGCCCCTCCCAGTGGGTTTTGCATTTCCTCGTATCCCACCCTTGCCCCTGGACCTCCACCCTGCGGAACTCTGTCTGTCCTCATGCCACCTTCTGCTTGGACAGCAGCTGCCCTGGCCTCCACAAGTGGCAAAGACAAGATCTGGTAAAGATACTTTGAGACAGAGTGAACAGCTGTGTGACTGGGGCAAGTCTTCTGACCTCTCTGAGCCTTCCTTTCATCATCTTGAAAATGTGATGACAGTACCACCATCATCAGGCATCGAGGAGGACTGAATGAGATCGTGGGCTTGACCGTACATGACACTATACCCACTTGACATCAAAACAGTTACTCCTGCCGACACAAGCCCCAGGTCCGGGGAGTTCAGCAGAGAGAGAAGCTGGTGAAGGGGCAGAAAGCAGGGGCCTCTCCCCAGTGCAGAGGAGATGGAAGAAGCCCAAGTTTGTTCACAGGGCTGGCAGCCACTGGTCAAGCTGCTTAATGGAAATGCCATGTCCCCGTCCCTAAAAGGAAGTGGGATGAGTCACCTTCCTGGCTGGGGGATGCAGGACTGCTTCCCCCAGCCCCGGCACCCAGCACAGATCTCACCTCTCCCTGCGCCAGCCTCTGACGTGCCAGGGCACACTGCTCCCTCAATAAACATTCTAGAAGAAGCTGGGGATGCATGATAACGCTGTTTGCCCACACGTGGTTAGCCCAGAGACACAAAATGTCCAAACCGAAATCATCTTGCCACAGAGCTGCTCTCCCTGTGTCTGTCTCAGAAATGACACCATGAATCCAGGCAGGAGTCCGGAGTCAAAGCCTGTGGTTGTCCTCGTGCCCGTACGCAGGGAGTCTGGAAACGCCTTTGCTTCTGCCTCCTCTGGACGGTCCTCTCCTTTCCACCCCCACCCCACGCCTCCTTTCAGGCCGCCATCACTCCAGGCCTGCATCACCAGACCCACAGTACAACCCCTCCCATCCAGAGTCCATGCTGCAGCCAGAGTGGTCTTTCCAAAACACAGGTTTGGTCCTGTCACTCCCTGGTGAATGACTCCAACAGCCCCACTGCTCTCAGGACAGAACCCAGCCCTTGACATGGTGCTTCAGGATCCGGCTCCTGCCTGCCCTCCCCCACTTCGGCTCTCACCCTTCTGCTTGCAGGCTGCCCTGTAGCCGCTCCACGGCCTGGGTTCTCTCCTGTCCAGCTGTGCTCTGGCCGAGCGTCTGCAGTACAGTTTGCCTGGCCCATTCTCCCAGCTAGACTGCGAGCCCCTGGGTCGCGGGCAGGCACAGACTCCATCCCATTCCACCCCCAGTATCCAAGCCAGTGCCTGGCACTAAAGGATGCTCAAGAAGAGTTCGGGAATGAAGGCATAGAGCACTGGGCTGGGAATTATCCAGCGAGGTTCCCTGACTTCTCTCCAGCCACCTCCTCCCTTTGTGTGGTGAAAGCAGGTTAGTATTTGAGGGTCCGGGCATATAGGAAAGTCAGTGGGAGACTTCATTCTGCAGCTTCATGGTCACTCCCCCCCGTACTTGTCCCACACTTCTGGGAACAGAAGTCCATCTATTTCAAAGTTCCTCCTGTAGCCAAGCACCTCCACCAAAATACCTACCCCTGGAGCACATGGGATCTAAAACTCTGCTTCAGTTTCCTCATCTATGTCGAGGGGATAACAATAGAATCTGCTTCTTACTGTCGTGAGGATTAAGCGAGTTATTTGACATAAAGCCCTTAGTACTTTGTAATTGCTATAAAGGTATTTGCTATGATTATTTTCATTCCTGGTACCAGAACCATCTTTCAGTGTCCATGGCCCTTTAGGGGCCCAGGGTAATGTGAAAAAGCCCAAAACCACTTTGCCTTCCAGAGTCTTAGGATGTTGTGCTAACATCACAATGTTCGAAGTACCTAGTTCCCGGAGGTCCACTTTGTACAAAAGAAAATTGCCTTCTCTCGTCACATCATTTTACAATCCTCCACCATCACAGTCACAACCAGAAGGAACCAGCCCATTGCTGGGAACTTCCCCCTAATTCCAGGAGCTATTTGTCTTGGGAGGGCTCCTCTTAACTACCCACAGGGGCTCTCAGCATCCTTTGACATTCAGTTTGATATTGGGGTGCCAAGGATATTGCAGGGGTCCTCCTCCATGGCCATATCAATAGATGGGACAAATAGAATTATGTCACTCGTGCAGACCAACCAACCAAGGCTGCAGGTGAAGAGGGGGTTAGGAGCATATGGCTGGAAGCATGGAAAGTGGCCAGGAGCCCGGGTTCTGCACCAGAATGCTTGGGTAGAATTGAAACTCCACTACCCACTAACCCAATGAACTTGGCTAGAAACCTGGTATCGCTAAGCCTCTAAGTTATCTGTAACATAGAGATAATAATAGCGCCATCTTCTTAGATGTGCTGTAAGGATTTAATAATGTATGTAAAGTCTTAACACAGAGCCTGACACATAGCGTGCTCACAATAATGTTAGCTGTTGTTATCACTACCATTACTGTAAATTCTAAAGAATCCTGGATCCTGGGGTTTTGGGGGGTGGGGGATACTGTCTGAAGCCCCTTTGGCTCGGGATCTCTGTTATTTTTAAAGCAGCATTGTTCAAAATAATCTCCCAGATCTGGCTGACATAACACTCAACACAGATCTGGAACCAAACCCCCAGTCCCACCATCACCCTAACTTTCCCCTTTCCTGCCCCCAAGCCAACACACACTCTCCCCCAGGAAATAGGTGTCTCGGAGCCTATGGAATTTGAAAGTCCGTCTACACGAGGTCTTCCCTCCTCGCGTGGATGGTACCTGCCCCCAGCCTGCCTTGGAAGGCCCTCCTTCCCTTCACAGGGCTCTGTCCTCGAGGGGTTTGTTAATCATTAATTGGAGCGTTGTCCAGGGCTTAACAGTTTTGTTAACAGATCATTTGACAATGAATGAACCAGGCAAGCGGAAAGATGCAGCAAAGCGGCTAGACCACCCAGAGATCGTGTCATGCCTGGAGCAGGAAGTGGCCCGTGAGCCCCAGCCTGTGTATGTCCCTCTCCAGACCCCACTGCTCAGCAGGGCACAGGCAGAGCGAGGCTCCCTGGGCCCTCTCCTCACTGAGCTGGGAGTGGCACATGGGCTTTCAGCCCCAAAGCTCCGCTGAGCAACTTCCGGTTCAGAAATCCCACTCCGGCCCCAACTATCTGACAGGCAGGGCCAGAGGAGTCCAGATGCCGATTGCAATGAGGGGGCTCTTCAAATGGGAGCAAAGGGAGGGAGCATTTCCTTTCCAGAGGTTTCAGGAAATGGTGCTGACCCACAGTAGGAAGCCAGCTGCCCTGGTCCCAAGCCTTGTCTTCTCTCAGGAGTGGTGGCCCAAGCAGACACCAGCAGGGATGACCACTAGGTTCTAGACCACTGACAGTCAGAAGCCACTGACAGGCTTGAGCCATGTTACCGCCCTCCATGCTGCACCACCAGGCATTTATTGAGCAAGTGATGTGTAATATTAGGCACCTACTGTGTGCAGAGTACACACTTGGCTTCTCCCGGGCAAAAGATGTGAGGCAGGGCTTCCCTGGTGGCACAGTGGTTGAGAGTCCGCCTGCCGATGCAGGGGACGCAGGTTCGTGCCCCGGTCCAGGAAGACCCCCACATGCCGCGGAGCGGCTGGGCCCGTGAGCCATGGCCGCTGAGCCTGTGCATCCGAAGCCTGTGCTCCGCAACGGGAGAGGCCACAACAGTGAGAGGCCCGCGTACCACAAAAAAAAAAAAAGATGTGAGGCAGTGTGCCAGCTGCATGCCCCGTACAGGTCTCAGCTCCTACTGAAGCTGAGGCCCTGTGGTGACGCCCACAGTGTTCCAGACACCACGCCGAGCGCTGGGAGGGATGGAGGTCTCCCTGGAGGAGCCCGAACTCCACTTGAGGGGGCCGTTGGGGGTGAGGGCAGTAAAAAGAGCTAAGGGGCTGGAAAAGAGAGGCCAGTGTGGACTGGGCCTCTAGAGGCAGTTAGAATGATGCAGAGGAGACAAGCAGAAGGCAGGTAGTACTGCAAATGCCAGATCTTAGGAAGGATGTTTGAGATACGTGCCAGGGACTCAGACTTGTGACTTCTCTACCACAGAGTTACACTCACACGCTTCTACTCAAATGGTTCTCAGGGCTCGTCCTGATCGGAGACAGATTCAGCTTGTGGTTTATACCGATTTATGCCTGTGAAGTCCATTCTCTGAACCCTTGACACATAAAGTCGAGACAGCCTGGGCTTTCCTCGGGCTGCCTGGCTCTTCTCTTTAGCCCCCCACACCCCCATCAGTGATGGCGCTATAAGGACCCAGGATCTTGGGCGAGAGTCCATTTCCTCAGTCCCCAAGGCCATTCTGGTCTTACAAGGTGAAGACCCCTTGGTCTTCAGGGGCTTTCATCTGGGAAGGAAGCGCTTGGGGGCCATTAACCCCCAACTGGGGAATCGGTGCACACCCAGGGTCCAGGAAGTCTTGGTAAACCTTTCTCTCTCCTATCGTAACAGACATCAATGGCGAGTTTCCTGTTGCCCGATCACTATTCAAAGAGCCAGCATGTGCCTTCTTGCTAGGAAAGTCATGTCCCGTTGGGCTGACCCCTAGGGCTTTTCAGTTTTCGAGGCTGGGGATGAGTTTCAAGAGGAGGAGAGCTGGGCAGGTGTGACGCATCTGCTCCCGTCCCTGAGTGATGGGGAGGTAACAGTACACCAAACCGTGACACGGAGGCACAAACCTGACTCAGACCATTCGGTTGAAAGTGCATTCCATCCAGGAGCACACTTACTATTCTAAAACTGTAAAAGGTAAAAATAATACAAGCACGGTAGGTAAGGAACACACAGCATTGTGTAAATTGCGTGACAAAAACAACGGCCAAAAGGTTGCCATCTACTGAAATTGTTGTCATTGCCTGTTTTCTTAGTGTACCTCTCTTTAAAAATATACATCTTAGAGGGAAGCCCAAGCGTTTCCGGTGCAGCACCAAGAAAACGTTCTTCACTTTCTAGGTCTCCCTGCAGCCTTTTGGATGACCAAGCACAGCGCCGTGAACTGTCTGGTTTTGCCCACTGGCCTCTCAATGCCTCTTCGTCCCTTCTCCCAGGAGACCTCTCAATGTTGCTTTGGCTCAGTGTCTCAGACCCAGGTCTACACACATCCCAGGCAAATACATATTAGTTTTTTACCACCTTCTGCAGGACCAATTTCATGGGCTATATATTACTCAGCTCAGGCTGCCGTAACAGAATCCTGCAGACTGGGTGGCTTAAACAACAGAAATTAATTTTCTCACAGTTCTGAAAGCTGGAAGTCCAAGATCAGGGCGCCAGCAGGTTAGTTTCTGGTGAGGCCTCTCTCCTTGGCTTGTAGATGGCCGTCTTGTCACTGTGTACACATGTGGCCTTTCCTGTGTGCGTGGGCTCCTGGAATCTCTTCTTATAAGGTCGTAATGGATGAGTCCCATCCCCATGCCCTCATTTAACCTTAATTACCTCCTTAAAGGCCCTATCTCTAAATACAGTCACATTGAGGATGAGGCTTTCAACATAGCAATTTGGGCTTGGGGGACACAATTCATTCTGTAACAGGCTATGCGTCAGTCTTGTTGGCAAATGGAAACGGTAGCCCCTTACCACAGCACAGTTACTAGATAGTTACAATGTAACTATGGATATTTTCAATGGTTTATAGTTATCTGAACCTTTTCATAAACTTACTATCATCATTTTTACCAGTTTAACTTCAAGCTGCTCACCTATTCCCTGTTAAGTGAGCACTGTCTCTATTTTCCATTATTAGAATCGTCCACATTTGGGGTTAACTTTTTAATTCCATAGAACCTTCATGCCGGGAGGGATCTCAGAGCCATCTAGTGGAAGCAGGAATCCGCCCTCCACCACTGGGGACTAAGCAGCGGCCACCCACAGCTAGATGGTTTATCCTGTTAAATGATCAAGAGCTGTCTTCCTGTAACTTCCATGGTCCTGCCCTCTGGGGCCCTCAGAGCAAAGCTGGCCCCTGTCCTACATGACAGCCCTTCAGATTTGTGATGCTGGCAGAATTTCCTTTTCTACAAATATCTCCAGTGCCCTCAACCGTCCATCCTATGGGTCCTTCGGTACTTTACCATGCTGGTGTCCTCCCTGGTCATGCTCCAGCTTGTCAAAGGGCCTCTTAAAGGGACACCCGGCGACACGGGACAGTCACCCCCTTGGTCCTGAGCATCACACTGCAGATAGTCTAACATTTCTGTAATGATCATGACTTATTTGTATAAAACACACACTCATACACACACAGGCACACACACACTCCCACTTTCAAATTAAGAGAACAGAAAAAAATCTCACAAAAGTCCTACTGTCCACTCCACTGGTCCTTTGGGGCCTCCTCTTTCTCATCAGGCTCGGGATTGTTGGTCATTCCTCTGAACCCCCTTCAGTCCTGCACCCTTTTGCCCCCAGTCTTGGCCATAGCAGCAAGTTAACCTTTCCACCGAGTTTTCAAACTTACTTCCTTTGGTGCCTAGGTGTTAAATGTATCTCAGCCCAGCCCACCGCAGCCCCACCTCCCAGCTGTGCTCTCCCAACAACACCATACCCTCCCTTCCACCCGTCCCCTCCCTCCTCCACCACGATAGTGAATTTCAGAGTAGGCCATTACCTTAAAGCTCATTTAGAGACTGGCCCCCCTCAGGTTATAAGTGGGGAAACTGAGGTTCAGAGGTGTCACTGAGATATCGCAAGAAACTTCCTCTAGCAAATTCCCTGTGAAACCTCCCCCATCCCCTAGGATCATCTGCAGGAGTTCTTCTTCCTAGAAGCTTCTCTCTCCCTGCAGACTGAACACCACATAGAGACAGGCCCAGTGTCTGCCTTGGCTGTAATTGGCCTGATCACCATGCCTCTCCAGGCCCTGCCCAGGGGACACACACTGCCAGACCACTGTGATCAAAGCGGCACGGGCCACAGGAATGCTGTGCTCACCGGCAGCTCCACCAGGCCTGAATGGGAGGAAGAGAAGGAACAAGACACCCACACAATTAAAGGGGGGCCACGTCATAATGGCACCACAGGGGCAAGGTCCATGTTGGCCCTGGGAGTGACGGGGAGGAGACGTTGTCCGGCAAGGAGAGGGAAGGATGACAGGGGGAAACTCTGTAACTCGGGCTCCGGGCCCTCACCCCATCACCCCCGTGGCTGGGGGCTTGTCCTGGAAATGCCTGCTTAGTGCTCCCCTGAGCAGAGTCCCACCCTCCAGGTCTCTACAAATATTAGGTGGTTTTGCTTTTTGTTTTTGAACTTGGGGGCTTTCAAAACTGCTGATACACTGTGGTTATTTCAGTAAGTTGAGACCCATTTAAAGAGCCCAGCTCCTTCCTAGAAGCATGAACGCCTTTAGCGGTCAGCCACGCTTGTCCATTAGGGGCCAGACCACCTTCGAGGACGAACACAGTGGCCCAGTTCACATGCCCAGGATGCCTGACACTTGCTCAAACCCCAGAACCTGTTGCCAAGGACCTCACAGGTCTCTAAGTTGAGGAACCGCCATGTGGTGATTCTGAAGGCTCTTGGACCATCTGGCCATTTGAACAGGCAGCTTTCAGAAATTCTCATTGATCCAAAAATAATTCCTATATTTTCAGTCTTTCTTCTATATGGAGACATTCATTACCTTCTTAGACTAACCAACAGTTATTTATGAGGCACGGTTTTTTTGGTGTGGGCAGTGACTCCAGAATTCCTAACTTAATGTCATTCGTCCCGGAAGGCAGGGGATGAGTAGACTTGTGGCCTCCCCCTGGGTGTTTGCAGTAATGACACCAACCCGGGCTGTAAGGCTGGCCCTGCTGCGTGGTCTCAGCCATTCCAGGGGGGCTGGTGGGCAACGCTGGTAGATGCAGCCTTCCAGAAGGGCACAGAGTGGGGAGTGGATGTTTCATTTTCATCATCTATTCACTCTGTATTTATGTAATCCTTGCAGCTGTCCTGTGAGGCAGATTCATAGGTGGAAAATCAAGGCCTGGGTATATAATCAAGGCCCAAGTATAAGTGGTAGAACGGGAAGGGAGTCATATCAAAACTGCGTGCCTCTGATGCCCACCCCTTTCCACCGCACCACAGTTTGAAGCCTCCGGTTGCAGCCTATATTGTCACTAGGCATGTTTGGGCTAAGGATGGGCAAGTCCCACACTGGCTGTCTTATGTCCCCGAGAGTCATGCGTCTGGTATTTCTCAATATAAATTGATGATTCTTGGGTTCTTTCCTCATCCCCAAAAGTGTCGTGTGGATGGATGGGTGACTGGATGGCTGGACCTAATTCCCAAAGTTAATTACGGGGCACATCGGGCCCTTTCAGGAAGCCGAAGACAGGGCATTCACTGGCCACCACAGAAGCCGCTGGAGCTTGAGAGTCAAGCAGATCCCTTCCTGTCGCTACATCTCCCACACGTTATACAAAGTATTACCAGCGCAATAAAGTTAATGGAGCCCGTCATCCTACGAAAGAGCCAGTTCCGTGCAAAGATGATACATCCTTGAAGTTAATGAGGTCTGTTAATTGAGCTTATGGCCTTTGAAATGAACGAAATTTTTGAAGTCCACCAAATAGCAGCACACCCATTTAGAAGTAGTCACTGACGCCTCATATGTCGGTCACCAGTGGACGAGGAGCCAACAGGGTAGAGCTCCGGGAATTGGCTTCCCACCGACATCTAGCACAGCCTTCACCTCCTTGGGAGCTCAACAGATATGTCTGACCGACCATTCTTGCCTGAATCACCCCAATAGAGCCACCGGGACTGGACAACGTATGGTAAATAGCTCAAGGGAGAAAGTGATCAAACTGAACCGTGGATCTCTTGAAGAGCAGCCGCCCTGGCCCACAGCTTTTAGACCCTTTAGACCCAGCCTTAGGATTCGTGTGGAGAGCTGCACAGAGCACAGGTAGAGGGCCACCCCTTCAGAAACAGCCACTGCACAGGTGGGTCTTGGGCTGGGTGGTCCTTGGGCTCAGGGAAGGTGAGCAGACACCATTCCCAGGAAGTACAGACCTGTAAGTGGCTGAGCAGAAAGACAAGTTCTGGCTCAGACCGAATGGGGCCCGTCACGCCATGACCCCTGGGCCCCTGGATACATACCGATGCTCTGCCCAATTTCAGTCTCCTCCCCAGCTAGCACCGCTCACAGTTGCTGAAGAGCACAAAGTGATACTTGTTGTGCCCACAGAACATCTGCTGAAGGCAAAACTTGTGTTTATAGCTCTTCACTTCAAAAGACTGGCTGTGTTATAAAAAGAAAGGGACCATCTGTCCCTCTCCTGGACCCCGGAGCCTCTTGGAAAAGATTTCTATGCAAGAAGGCGGTGAGAAGTCAACACTGACTTCAGGGAACTATTTTGAGGCCAGGAAAGAATGATGCCTCCCCTCCGAGGGTAAGTCGAGGCGGCAGATGAAAGCTGGCTTTGTGGAGGCCAGGAGATGGAGGGCGCCACGGGAAGGAGGCGGGCAGCGACCCCGCTGGGGCTGCCCAGATGCTCCGGCTGTGCGGAGGGCCGGCTGGGAGGACAGAGAGGTGTGGGGGCAGAAGGGGAAGGGCCGAGAGGCCCTGGGGCCCCAGGAGGAGGCAAGAAAAAGTCAACACCGGTTTGCTGCTGCGCAAAACCAGAAGTCAGCCGTCTGCATCCATCCACCCCGGCTTGTCCAGCCTTTCTTATTCAAAAAGCCCTTTAGGACAGCATCCGTTTCTGCATCTTGGGGACCACCTTAGGCTCAATGATTCCCTCCCAGTGGCTGGTAATTGAGGCGTTCTTACAGGGCGCATGGGGTTCCGATCTGTCTGTGAGGCCTGCTGGGCGTTTGTCTGCCTTAAGCTCTTGGGCACCCACGTGGAAAAGTCACAGGAGAGGCCGGGTGGGCGCTGCGGTGGAGCTAGGTGAGCACCAGGTGGGGCTGCAGAGGAGGGGTTCCCCGGCCTCCCGGCCACACTCTCCCAGGCTGGGCCCCCACTAACTGAAACTCCCCAACAAGGCTCTTCTCTCCTGGCCTACATGCTGGAAATTTCAGCTCATTGGTTCTGAAACAGTCCTGCTCCTTCTTCCTCCCTCCTCCCCACCCCAGGAAAGAGTTGGTTTCTACCAGATTCCAAGCAGATTCCAGAAAGCCTTGGTCTGTGAACCTCCAGCTTGAGGCTTATTTTGTTTCAAATCAAAACCTGCTTTCCTTCTTAGCTTCTGTCCATGGGGTGGACATGGGGGAAAGGAGCTGGAGGTCAGAAGTGGGGTCCTCTGAGGACACCCCTTGTCCCCTTCCTGCTTGTCTCTGACAGGGCACCCCCGCCCCCGTCAGCTCATCCAGGGTGAATGAATTGCGAGCTTCCGCCTCCGTCCTGGGGAAGGTGCTCACGCACGTTCTTAAATGCACTGAATTCCCCGCACTTGGGTGCGCGCATTTAGATTCCAAGGACGAAGGCGGTTCCTGGAATAGCATATTCAAGGCTCCCAGAATCCTGAAAGGTCACACTCCTTTTATTCTTGCCTCTTTTCTTTTCTTTTTTGTTCTTACTGATTTCTTTGGGCACATAAAACACAGTAGGCAAAGCCTGCTACTTCCATTGAAATAAAATATTCTGCAGTCAAACCACACACCATAAAGAAATAATTGCAGTCTGTATATATTGCTAATGGACATCTCTCAGCAATTCTCTGTCTCATAAGCTTTAAACACAGACATTAGTATAAATATGCAGAAATCCCCACTCGAGCAAATTACCCTGCATTTCTGAACAGAAGGAAGATTAACCATGTGCTGATATCTTTGAAGGAGCTCAGCAGAGCCGGAAAAATGCACTGGCCCTCTCTGGGGGCGAGCGGGGGACTCTGTGGGGTCTCAAGGACACCGCTGCAGGCCTGGCTGCAGCTCCTTTTCCCCAGAGCCCAGGCTCCCCTGGAGCACTGAGGAGGGGACGGGCTCCACACTGGCCGGATCAGCTCACCTGAGCTGCTTGGTCACCTGGGTGTCCTGCTTCTGGAGGCTTCCAGGCTCTGGCAGGTGCAGAAGCCAAGAGGCTGAAGATGCATTTTTTTTCCCTGGCCTCTCAGCTGCCAGACAAAAGCCCTCAGGGATCATCAGGCCTCTGAGGTAAAAGGCCCAGGAGGAGCCTGGGGAGGTTTGTAGAGGTGGCATCACCATTGGAACCAGGGCCCACAGATCTCCCTTCCTCTGGCCTTCACACTTGGCCTCTCCTCCCCTCACCCCTCCTCCCTCCCCTCCCCTGCTCACTCCCGCCGAGGGTCCCACACTCCCTGACAAAGGCCAGCACGGGGATAAGGGTCTCTGTCTTCCAGGGCTCAACAGCCTGTGCCACCGGAGCCGAACCCCAGCCTCAGCTTCGAGGGTCTGTGAGGAAGGCCCCTCCCTTTCAGAAATCACCCCTCACTCCTGGTCACCAGGGAAGATGTCCCATCAGCACAAGTTGCTAAGTCTGGGGGCGACAGGGTCTGACCTCCACTGATGGCTGATTAGAGGGGTGGCAGCAGACGTGGGGGCGGGGGGTGTCCTCAGCCCAGGCCACATGTTCTCTCTACAGATAGAGGCTAGGGACTTGGTTTTGCCTGGGCTGACAGCAGGGGAGGTGGGCCAGGTGGGAGGCCCACCTCAGGAACTGTGGGCCAGCCTTGCTGTGGGATGTAGGAGGTGAATTATGAGCTAGTCAGGAATCACCGTGGAGCCAGGGGAGCCTGGTGTGCAGAGGTCTTCTGGTTATTTATTTTGTGTTCGCCTGCCTTTCCCACAGCAGAACTGAACGCGGGCGGAGAGGAACATTTACAATCTGAGGCCGAGGATAGGGAGTTGGGCCTCTCAGAGCTGCAGCCATAGCCTCATGGCCTCACCTGTGGCAGTAAAGTCTGGACAGGACGTTCGGAGGGCCTGGGAGCAAGGCTGTCCTCAGCCTCAGGCCTCCCATGAGGCTGGGGTTCCTACAACACCCGAGCCTTCAAGTCAGAACTCTGAGGCACCAGCCTCAGCCAGAAACAGAGGAGCTCAGGACCATCAGATCCTCTCCTCAGTTAACCCCGGCACGCGCAGACTTCACTCGCCCGGCTCACCAGCGAGCATCTTGATGGTCTATTTTCATGTCTGTCTTCCCCACTCGACTGTGAGTGACTTTAGATTTAGCAACTTTATGTGAATTTTTTAAAGATACCCTTTTCTCAATACCCTTGCCTGCCACCTACCAGAAAACGGTCACAATAACTAAAGACATCTATGATGATGCTAGGTGAATGGCGCCCCCTGGAGGTGTGCCGTGTGCAACGTGAGCAGCCTGTTAGGAACTTATAGATGGTATTACCTCCCGTCACCCTTAGAAGGTGCTCTTCTGGGCATATTACTCCTGTTGACGCGTTTAACTCTTACAGCAACCTCTGAAGTGGGTGCTATTATGACTTATTTACAGATGAGGAAAGCTGGGCTCAGAAACATGAAGTAACTTCCCCATGTTTACCCAACTGCTCAGGGACAGAGCTGGGATGGAAACCCAGACTGTCTGGCCCCAGAGCCTTGCCCTTTGCCCCATATGCACTGGTATATCCTTGGCACCTAATTCTGGATCTGGCCATGAGGATGCCCAGCAAGTGTGTGTTTTCTGGAACAACACAGAAGGGGCCTGGCTTCCAGCCTAGTCCAGCCTCCCCCACCCTCCCCCCACCCCCGCACTGAATCTCTGCCTCCCCATGTGAGAAATGAGGAGCTGGATGCAGAGTCTCAGAGGTTCAGGGACACGGAGACCCAACGGTAGCTGAGGCAGGCTGCCGTGCAGCCAGGCCCAAGGAGGTGCCGAGACGTGGGCCCAAGCTGTGCTCAGGGCTGGGGAGCCCCAAACCTCCAGGAGGACTTCGGGCCTGTCGGCCGTTCTTCACCAGGGCCTTTCAACCTCAGCCCACCCGACCCTCCACACCCAGGCCCTCCTGCCCACCCCGTCAGCCTCAGTGTGGTCTGTTTACCTCCCCCGCTCTGCTCTGTCACCCGTCCGTCAGGGATCCCTGGGTGGCCATGCGGCCTCCTCCTCTCCCCCTGGCCCCAGGCCTGCCCCCTCACTGCTACTCTCCACTCTACAGTTAGAGCATCTCTAAAGTGCCCGTCTGAGCAGGCCCTGCCCTAGTCAAAACCCTTCGGTGGTCCTCACTTCTCACTAAGCTCCCTCCCCCGTCACTGGAGGCTACTGCCCCCTCCAGCCACCCCGGGTGTGGCTCTGGTCAGCCCCAGCTCCTGCCGCCTGCTGCCTCAGCCGGCACTGGCCCCGTCTCTTCAGATTCATGCCGGGGCCTCCACCCGAGCTGAGGCAGCTCATCCTCCTTGGGGAAAGGCAGGTGTGGTCTCAGCAGGGTTTCCCAGCAACCATCCCCAGAACCCCTGTGGCTGCCAAACAGAAACCAGAGGGCCCTCCCGAGTAACTATAGAAAACAGTTTGTATGTGCCTGCCCAAGAGTTCCCAGGAGGGCAGAGGATTCCAGGAAAGTGGAGCATTCCGTCCCAACAAGAGCTGGTTCCTGCTGCCAAAAAGGGGAGAGGATCTCGGGTTACTGTCCCCCAGCCCTCAACCCTTGAGGCTCCAGCCCCCTGGGAATCCAGCTCCTCCCCCGGGGGCAGGTAGTACTAGGGCTGGAATGAGAGTTGGTGGTTGATCAGGGGCATCCAGCCAGCCTCTGCCCTGGTCAGTCAATAGGAAGGAGAGAAGCCCAAGCTCTGAATGTTCTATACATCTAGGAGACCCTCCTGAGAAGGCTTCACCTGTACGGACGCACCTGCACACGTGTGCAAGGCCTCTGACCGCGTTCATCAGAGGGCCAGTCCTCCACCCTGCCAGGCTGTAGTTGTGGCTGGGCTTGGAGTCCTCCTGGCACTGGAGCAGGGGGAGAGGGGAACATGGGTGTATAATCCCCATCCCAGGACTAGGTCATTTATCTGGAAGGATGTGGTCTTCCCCATCTGGGAGTAGAGACCCCACACACACACTGACCTTTGGCCTGGAAGGATCTCCAAAGAAACAACCTCCCCAGCAGGCTAGGAAGAAGGGCAGAGAGAAGATGAGTCAGCGCAGCTTGAGGCTCAGAAAAGCCATTTGCTGGGAGCTCTGGGACCAACTGCAGCCAAATGCATGAGTGAGGATGCCTGTCCGCCTGGCTGCGCTGCCCAGCCCTCAAGAGTCCGCTGAACCACACCAGCCCTTGAGAAGGAGGGACAGAGAGGTCAGCAAAGATCCTCTAGGATCTGTGCTCCGTGGGGGCAGGGCTTTGGGTCTGTTTCCTTCATTGCTGTATCCCCAGTGCCTGGAACATGGTAGGTGCTCAATAAATATTTGTTGAATGTACGAGTGAATAGAATGAGTGAAGGAATGAACGAGTGTAGCTGAAAGTGATCGATTATGCTCACAGTACTGAAGCATAAACCTTACCGCAGTGCTGTGGACACAGGGTGGGAATCTGGGGGGACGGGACAGCTTGAGTAAAGGCATCGAGGTGGCTCCAGAGTCAGGGTGTCTTTTAAGGCAGAAGTCATCCTGAAGAAAGTTGTCCTTTTTCAGTCACCTTCTATGATTTTATATAACTTAATTCAAATGTTCTGCCCTTTGTCACATTTTCTCTTGTCTACTTTGGCAAGGTTTAACCTTATTATCTTATTACGGCCCACTGCCCATAGGTAACTCACTCTCTGAGGGAGCCTTGCCTTGTGCAGGACCACGTCATGCTTCTGGGCAACGAGCAGAGTTTCTCCTGAGGGGTGGTTGTGCTCTCAGGGGCTTTGGCCATGTAGGCCTTGGCCATTTCTAGGGTTACCTGGGGGTAGTGCAGCTTCTGGTCTGTGGCCATTGAGTTCACCAGCACCACCTGGGGCCCCGGCCTCTCCCAATAGGTCCATTCTGCCTTCCTTCCCTTCCTGAAGGTCTGAGGTCCCCTCACCACCTCAAGTCCAGAGCCCAGGCCCCCAGCTGACTCCAGATCCAAGGCCTGGGCTTTGCCTTGGCCCCTCCCATCCCACCCCAGGGCCCCTAGCAAAGATCTTGCCCAGCAGGCCCACCAGCCAGCCCTCCAGCTTGCCTCCCCAGCCAGCTCTATCCAGCCTCCATCATCCACATTCCCCCCCTTTGTCTACAGCACGACCGTTTATGGTGCTCCTTGAACCCTGAGCCTCACCTTCCCAAATGACCCCTAAATCTCTCTAGGCCCCTGGGCAGGCCCTGCCCTGCCCTGAGAAAGCAGCTAGGGCAAGCAGGAAACAACAAACTATAGCAACTTAAAATTATAAATGCGGGGCTGCGAATTAAGCAGAGTTTGATTAAAATCTTGCTTCTGCCACTCAGTGGCCAGGGACTCTCTCTGAACCCTATTTTTCTCATCTGTGAAATGGGGACCTTCAGCCATAGAGTTGCTGGGAGAATAAAAAGCGATAATGTAATCCGTGCATCTCAGCGGGGTAGCAGGAAGCATGCACGCTGGGGGCTTTTCAAAGCGCGGGTGCTTCCTCCCCTCCCCTCGACGAGATGAAGCCGATGGGGGCGGGGTGGCCATTGGGTATATATGACTTAAGGAATCAGTAAGATGGCTGAGGGCGGCAGATGTAAAGTGCCTCTAGACCCAGTAACTGACACGTGGTAAACAACCCAGAAAGGCGCTAGCTTTGGGTTTTAAGGTTGGGTTCCTACTGCTCGCCGGCCGTGAAGCCCAGCACGACACCCAGACCTAGCCGGTCGCGCTGACTGGGGTACAGGTGCCCGCGCGCGGACTTGGGCGCGCCGCCTCCGGGAGAGGGGAGGACCCGCCCCCAGTGACGTAGCCGGGCCCGCCCCCCCGCACGTGCCTCCGGGGAGGGAGGGACCACGGGAGGTTCCCGGGCTCGCTGGGCGGTCGCGCGTCTGCAAACGCCTATTTGCATATGCGCGGGCTGGATATTTATAACTTCTCTTTAGCGAGTTCCAAGTTATTGATGTCTTCAAGTGACTTTAATCGGAGGCTTCTTTTCTTCAAATGGGCTTTTGATTTCCGGGGTGATATTATACATGGCTGTAAGCTATTGACTGAGCGATCGCCGTTGTGCTCTCAATGTGCTGATGCTGAAAATCTGCGATATAAATAAACTTCCTCTGGTAGAATCATTATAAAGCACAAGCAGCAGAAATTTATGGAAAGGACAGATTAAATGCTTAGACTTAAATTCTTCAGTGTGCTGCTTGCCCTAAACTGCTGTGTCTGGAGTTTGGGCTGCTGATTCAGGTGGAAAAAATCAAACGGACACATCGCTTGTCGGTGCATTTTTACTATGATCTATAGTGTTGCCAAAAGAGAAAGCTCAAAAGCTGCCATTGATAATCCTGGTTAAAACTTGGAGCATAAATTATTAAGACCTGTAGTTTCTTTTCGGAGTGGTTGGGGATTGGGGCATGCAGCACAGTAAAGAAATATAACATCAATATGTGCTTATACATTGTCATGTGGGACGTTTTTATGCCCATAATAAAACATTCCACCTACAACTATGTTTATGAAAGCAACAGATAGGAGACCCATAATGCCACTTGGTAGAGTTAATCACCTCCCATCGGAATGGTTTAAAAGGCTTTTTATTGCATGTTGAAAAGCTCTGACCATAATGAATTCTCCACACACTGTCAGGTGCCAATCAGAGGGCTGGAGACAGCGAAGGGAACTTTCTAGCACACTGGTGCTGGGAGGGTTCTCAGAAGTGGGTCCAGTTGTCTGAATTTCAGGTGTTTACATTGATAATCTAGCCTCTGTGTTAAACTGGGCTCTGGCTGGGGCTTGAAGTTCTAGATTTTAAGCTCTGGGCTCTAGATGTAAATTCTCAGTTTGCTCTAGGTCCTGGGCTCTGGACCGGTTCTACCCTCTTAACTCTAGACCCTGGATGACCCACACTGGGTCCCTGGGACCTGAGTGAGATGATCCCACAGCACATTTGTACTGAGAGAGCCAAGAGAAGGGAACGGATGCTTCCTAACAGTCCTGGTTTAGTTGGCTGTCAGCTTGGTGGATCAGGTTGTCCACAGAAATTTGTGCTGTTTGTCCTCCCTTCACCTCTGACCATTCCAGCCAGTTTTCAACAGAGAGGAGGGAAGCCATGGATGGCCTGCCCTAGGGTCAGTATGGGCGAAGGCTGGACCCTCAAGACAACAGCCTGCCATGGAACAGACCCAGTCTCACTGGCCAGGCCCACAGCCAACCAGCCACGGAGGCTCCGGAGCTAATCTCTCCCCATTTACTCCAAAGGAGATGGCTTTATCTCCTTTGTCCCTTATCACACAGTCACTGAGTGACTGGAACCACAGGGACTCTCCCTAACAGCCCAGAAAAGCTGAGGAGGTGAAGGGTTAGCCCGAAATAATTAAAGAATAAAATCTCCCTTTACAAACTCAGTTCCAGCCAGCAGGAGTGAAGCAGGCAGCAGGGAGACAGTGCTCTCCGATGGGGGCGGCGGCGGCATAGGGGGTCTCTCAGGTGCCCAGGCAGCAACTCCGCGGAGGCTGGGAGCTGAGCTGAAGCCAGCTGGTACTCTAGCAGAGATTTTTCCGCGTGTGAAAGCTCTTTTTTCTCTTGGATAGTTGGACCACCAAGAACTAAGAGTGGCCCCTGAGGGCAGCAAGTGGAGGGTGGATGAGCAGGAAGGCTGAGCTCTGTCTCCCAACATGGCCTGGCAGACTTCTCTTTGCTGGACTGACCTCCCAGGGCACATAAGAGCTTGGTGGGTAGGTTGTCACCAGAGGCTCAGAGGCTTTTGTCCTTGCTGGGGAGGTCGTCGTAAGAGCTCTGCGTTAGACAGAATCATACCCGAATGGACTTCTGGCACCCCACTGGTACACCAGTCACTGGGTTTTCCATCACGGCCTGGAAGGATTGACACCCCTCTGCCACCTCCCTACCACCAGCACCACCCAAAGTGAGAACTGTGCTCAGGTGAATTGGCCTTTCAGCTCGGGAGGCTTTTCCTGACCCGGGCTGAGCACTGGGTCCGTGAGGGGCACTGTCTACAGCTGCCCTCCCAGAGGTGAGCACCCTCCTGGGGACAGGCCACACCTCGCCCATCCCAAGTCATGCACAAGTCACAAGGACGACTGGGAAGATCGTCAGGCAGGGCTGCTGTAGGGGAAAGGCTCATTTGTGCCCTCAGCCAACAAAAATGTAGTGAGTGCCTACCATGCATCACAAACAGAACGCTCTGCCCTCACAGAGCTCACATTCTGCCTCCCCAGAGCCTCCCAAATGGCCATGGCCTCCACCCCCTGGATTCAGCAGCGAGAGAAATAAGAAATTGGATGTGACCTTTCCAGAGCTGTGCATAGCAGGCTGAGCTGGGAACCCAAAGCGCCGGGGCCTGGTTCTCTGGTGGATCTTCAGGCTCACATCCCACACCCCCCTTGGGGAACTCCCTCTACCCCAGGCAGCCACTGGCGGAGTGTGCCCAGCTTAGGCAGGACACCCTGACGAGTGCTGAGCCTGCAGGAAGGAGGCACTGAGGTTTCAGTGCCTCTTAGTCCTTCTGAGGGAACAGAGCCAGAGGCCAGCAGGGGGCAGAACTGGCTCATCCTTGAGGCAGCAAAACAAGGGAGACTGAAGTTACAGAGGCCATAACTGTTTGACAAGGCCTGGGAGAAGGGGTTGCAAACCAGAGCTGGAGGCACGGTCAGCGTCTGTTGAGGGGATGTGGGGGAACGGTGCCAGTCTCTCATCTTGACCGGGCAAGTTGTCTTCTGAAGTCCAATGTCTCCCACCGGGTTTATGCGAATGAGCTGTAGGACCAGTTGGGCAGACAGCACACATGGGGCACCCACTGACAGGGCGGAGTGGAGTGCCCAGCCACGGGCCAGCCCACCTAGACCGGCCCGGCCCTCGGCGATCAGAGCTGTCTTCCAGCAGCTATCAGGCCCCCGCTCTCTCTGCCCACGGCGCTGGTGGCCTTGAGGTCCCCACCAGGCAACTGCTCCTGAGCCCTCCTGGTCTGTGGCCTTCAGTGGGCCCGGAGGGCTGAGCGAGTTGGGGACGGGGTTTTGGTGCACAAAGCTGGGCTCTGTGAGTGGAGGACTTCTAGGATGAGTTTGCTAATAGAGATATCTGTTCTGGGAGGTCGTGTTACAACCTGTCACTAACCGGAGCACCCTGCCCGGGGTTCTCACCAAGAAATCACAGACAGCTGCTTGCAGGCGGGTGAGTGATTTGCAAGGACCACAAGAATATTTGCATAAACATATATATGGAAGTGTGTGTGTTTATTTGCATTCATTTGCATAAATTCCTGGCTCTTCGAACTGTCGTTCCTTATTTTTATTTTATTTTTTTCACTAAATTTCGTTGAGCTCTGGAGATTTCAGTAATGAGAACAAAAAAGCAGAAACAACAGTGCTGGGGCAGGAGACCAGAAGTTTTCAACTTTGCTACACATTAAAATTTCCTGGGGAGCTTTTTAAAAATCCTGGTGCCTAGATCACCCCCAACCCACTGTGGGTTGTGGGGCCCAGGCATCAGTATTTGTTTTTTGAAGCTTCCAGATGAGTTCTTCGATGCACAGGCCAAGGCTGAGAACTGATGCCTTAGGCAGGGCAGGCTCCTGTCAGATCAAACCCGCCTCAGCTTCCAGCGGGAGACACCGGGCACCTCACCTCGCCTCCCTCATATGTAAAAGACACTCGAAACTTAAGAGCAGCGACGTGCGTGAATGGCCATCTCAGCACACACGGGCTCTCAGTGAAAGGTCGCCATGCCCTTCATCATCATCACCATCTCTGTGCAGTGTCACCATGCAGAACCAGAGCACCTGGAGACCTGCCCGCTCCTTCTGGCCCTGCCACCCAAGTCACCCTGGACCGCCTGGGCCTCCGATCCACCCCTAGGAATAGCGAGTGCTCCAGGGTGGGCCTGGGTCTGTTCTGGCTGACGTGCACGGTCCTTTCTTCTTCTAGATGACTTCCAGGCAGATGGTCCGTCACTGCTCAGATGCCTGGGGAGTGGGTGCTGGCAAGGGAGAGAGTGCGCTCGAGAGTGTGCCCGTGTGGCCCTGCTCGCCTCCCTCCGCCCTCTCTCCAGGCTGGGAGAGAGCCAAGTGCTGGGGATTGCAGGGTTTTCTTTCCCTGGTGGGTGCTGCCAGGGGAAGAAAGATGCTGGAGATATGGAAATGCCTACCGTACTCGGCGCGGTTGTTCCCAGGGTTCTGCGGCTTCTCGCTCTCCCTGCTTGATGCCATCGCTCTGCCTGCCCACCAGCCCACTGCTCCACACTCCGTAGAGTCTGTGGTCCCTCCATGGGCTTTCCTGCTTCTGTGACTTTGCTTGTGCCGTGCACTCTGGGGGCCACACTTCCTCCATGGAAGGACTCAGGATTTGTTGGCTCAAATCCTATCCATTCAAGACCCAGCTCAGTGCATCCTATTCCGTGACACCTTGTCTGATCCAGCAACTATTCATTCATTCCCTCAATCACTTATTCAGACCTTACCTGAAACCTGTTTGGAGCCAGAAGCTATGCCAGGCACTGGGGTACAGAGGCTAGTCAGATCCAGGCTCTGCTTTTGAGAGCTTTTCTTAGCAGTGGGAGCTTTTCGGAGCAGGGATCAAAATCGATTACGTTCTCCTCCGCAGCAGCTGCCAGAGAAGCAGAAAGCTCCTGTCTGTGCAGACGCACCCCGTTAAGAGAGATGCTCAGGGTAGACAACACAGATCCTCCTAACGGCGGACAGGCGCAGCCATACCTTGGCCTGCAGAGCCTGAGGAAGGAGAGAAGTGCTGGTTTCAAAACCTCCAGGACGTAGATGGGAGCTGAGGGAGCAGCTTCTGAGGGCAGCCAGCCCACTCCAGCCAGCCCTGGATCCACCTTTGCTAGGACACATGCAGTCATTCCCAAGGCCTCGGGGAGCTCTACAGCTTGATTTGCAGACCCGCCCAAGTCCAGGTCAGCTGTGCTGGGGAGAGCCTTCTTTCCAGCCTGCCCCAGGGCCTGGATGCTTCTCCCTGGGCCCGGGGTTGTAGATCCTCCTACCCCATGGATTCCCCATCACCTCCACCCACCCAAGACCCTCCTACCCCAGACCCTCCTACCCCATGGATTCCCCATCACCTCCACCCACCCAAGGTAAAGTTCACCCCAAGAAGGAGCCAGCCCAGACCCCCACAGGAGAGCTGTAGAAGCTCCAGGCCCACAGGTAGCAGAGACAACTCCCAGGTCAGGACCAGCATCACCTTCCCCAGCCCTGGGCCCGAACGGGAAGCTACTGCTGGAGCCTAGGAGGATTCTCCATCAGGTTCTGTGTCATCCCTGGGAACTGCAGACCCAGCTGGTCAGGAGCCCTCCACGTGGCCAGGCTGCAAGGTCTCAAACCCTCGAATCCCGCAGGACTCTGCTTTCTTTCCCTTTTGGTCAAAGCCATTCACTCCATCAGCAAACACCCTCCCCGCCCCTCCCAGTCCCCCCACGGGGGTCCCATCTGTGGGCACCCACAGTCCAAGGGCTTGAGAGATGAAAAACTAACCTTGGCTCTGTTGTGAGCCCAGTGTGGTGGGACAGAAGGCGGCATCTGAACCTGGTCTCGCGGGATGGGTAGACGGGTCCTGCAGAGGAAGAGGACCCGATGAAGGGAAGGGAGCAGCCTGTCCAAACAGCAGCTGTCCAGGGGTCAGGGCCCAAAGCTCTGAACTCCAAAGTTCAGCACCTTGGAGAGCTCTTCAAGTCCATACCACGCCCTTCACTACCCGTCACTGCCATCAACCCCCCAGTGAGTGTACAGTTGCACCTCGTGCCAAGAAGGCTCTCAAGGGCAGAAAGTGGGACAGCAGGGTCGCCTTGGTTTCCTCCCCACCTGCACACAGAGACACTCCATTCCTGTAGGTTGATTCCTGCTGGACACGGCCCATGCAGGAGACTGGGCTAGGCTGGGCTTCTTAGCCTATGTGCCATGCAGGGGGTGGAGCCACCCCTCATGCCCACCTTCAGTCAGCCTCTGAGCACAGTGGCAGGTGCCCAGGGTGCCCACCCCCTGTGTCCAGCCCGCCCGGAGCAGAGGTACACCAGAACCCAGGACTGCAGCTGAGACACAGGCCTGGCCCTGTCTGCGCAGGACGGCTTCTCTTGGGTAATTACTTCCAATGAGAGTTTGTGAAAACAGTACTCTGGCTTTATTATAGAGTCTAATAGGTTCAGCTTCTCAAGAAAAATAGACTGTCAGGCTAAATACCTCTGGGGAAGTGACCAGGCAGAGAGGGGTATCGTTAAAGCCAAGAGCTCAGCTGAAATCATGAGAACGGTGTGAAAGGTCCTGTGTCAGGGAAGTCAACCCAGAAGGTCCAGAAGCACAGCCTGCACGTGTGCCCAGACAGGACTGTCTTCCTGCATCAGGGTCTTGGCTGCGTAAGTCGCCACTGGGAGCCCAGTATGTGTGAGCCACCCTGGGACCCAGTCCTGCACCGGGCTCTGGGAATGTGGGGAATGAAAGGCACCAGAGCTCACAGTCTAACCAGAGACAGAATTCATCAGGCAAAGATCACATACCGAAGAGGGAGGGCCTGGCAGGGGAGAAGCCTGAGCTGCAGGCAGGAGGCGGGATCAAAGGGGGTGTCAAGAGAGCCCACCCGGAGACCTTTCCGGGGACCAGGCCTGGGGTGCCTCGTCCACGGGCTGCGTGCACCCAGGACCCCACGGCCAGTGTGACAGGCAGGAGTGCAGGACACCTGGCTGGTAGACGGGGCACCAAGAGTGGGCCCACCGGAGGCAGGGCTGGGGCTGACTCCTCCCTGGTGGCCATGGTGTCTCTCAGGTGTGACACCGGGGCTGGCCTGGGCACGCTAAGGCAGACCTGGCCCTCAGGCCCTGCAGCTGGCCCCTGATCTCCTGGGGGGCACAGCCCCACTTTCTTCATTTATGCTAATTTTCTAATTTTCCTGGAATGATGGTGGCGATTAAAGACCATCGGCAATAGGAAAATTGAAATATCGCCTAGGCTTTCACCTCCCCTGAAATGACAGGAGGCGACGTGTTGCCACAGACCTGACCCTGCCCAGGCCCTCAGGAGGGGTGAGCACGGATGGAGACCCGGGGCAGACGGCCACGGAGAGACATCCCCTCCGAAAGGAATATAGAGGGACAAATGCGGTAGAGAGGGGTCCCCATCCCCCCAAACACACGCACGCACGCTCCTGCCCTGCCTCCTCACCCCAAGTCCTCTTGGCCTGTGAATCCTCTTTTCCTGCGATGTGATTCACAGAGCTCTGAGCTGCCATCAGGCCCTGGTGGCACCTGGGGTCTCCGTTTCACTTCCTTGTTTACCTGGGTAACCGAGCTGATTGTACTCCCAGCTCCGGTTCACTAATTCTCACAAATCCTTTTAAACGATTGATTGATTTGCTGGAACCGTCGGGGAGGGCCATGAGTCCCCCCCCCCGCTCCTTGTCTCTCTCTCCTGTCTGGTCCCCCATCCTCCCCAGCACCTCGTCCCGCCCCCTCTCTGTGCCGTCCTGCCCCTTCCTCGGGCAGGGGGCTGACTGTCCCAAAGCCCAGCTGGCCGGAGCCTTTGAGGGACTCCCTTCAGGAAGCTTCCAACACAGCAAGGTTCCACGGAATATAGCCCATGACAATTTAGGCTTGTTGCTCTTCTGTTTCCAAAGCATGCCCTCCTCTGGGGTCTGCAGTGTTGGGTGCAGAAGCTCTGGGGCCCCTCGCTCGCCTCTCCCCCACCCAGCCCCTTTGCTCACCCACACAAGACAGCTGTCTCACCCAGGCTTCCCAGGAGCCTGGTGGAAGGCAGGTCAGCAGGGCCTCTGGGTGAAAGACGATGGGGCCGTCATGGTGGCCAGTCCAGGTAAAGAGCCCAGTCCCCTCTGGGAATCCAGGGCAGTGAAGGAGGGAAGCAGGGCCCCCTGTGGGCTCCGCTGCCCTGGGCTGCCTGCTGGCCAGGAATGGAGGGTAGGCAGCCCTCTCCACGTTTGCCCCAGTTGAAGAAACCAGGTGGTGCATTTTGTAGACTGGGCACCTGGAGTCGCATCTTCTCTGCTGGAGGCTGGGCTGTGCTGGAGGATGAGGTAGCCGCCGCCGTCAGCTCCCCGGTTGCTTAGTTGAGCTCTGAGTTCATACCTCTCTGGGGGTACATGCAGGACTGACACCTCTTTATTCAAATTCTCTGGCGGGTCCCAGCTACAGCTTCTCACCTGTACTCAGAAATCTGACATCTTGCCCCTAAGGTAATGAAAGGTAAAACAGAAAGCTGTAAACTGGTAGTAGCAGAGCCCAGGACAGCACAAGGGCTGATGGCTCTGCCTCAGAGGAGGGCCTCTGTCCTTGCAGCCCCAGAGGCAAGGCCTGGAGACCATCCGTTTGAGGGGCTCATCCACCAATGCAGAAGGAAGCGAAGCAGCACGCGGCACCTGGTTTCCGAATGCCACGCTCCAGGCCTCACCCGGAGGTGGGGACCCTGGAGCTCCGAAGTCAGCGACAGTGGTCAGAAATCCTCCCCTCGGTCCCAGCCCTACATGGACTCTCAAAGCCCTGTGGTTCTGCTTCCCCCTAGACCCCAGAGCCCCCTCCACCGTCCTCCAGGCTCTAGACCAGGCTTCACCCTCACCGCTCACCTACCCAATAGCAGCAACCCCTAGGGGCAGGGTCTCACCACCTCCAGTCATTTGCCCCCCATCCAGCCCACCCCTCTGTGCCCCAGGGAACTGGGACAGCTTTTCTAAATTTCCCTCCCAGGCCTACAGTCTATAGGTTCTAGGCACAGCTTATCCAGCCTGTCATGGGGCTCCAGGCCTCTGCACAGACAGACCTCCCCTCACCCACTTGTACGCTGTGCTCCCCCCACGCCCTCGGCAGCTCTGCTAAAGGGGCATTCATCACGCCGCGTACGACACAGTGTAACATGGGTGCATGCATGTCTGTCCCGGGACGCCAACCACAGTCCACAGCTCTGACAGAGTTCAGCCGGGCAGATCTTTATTTGAGGCTAAGCAGTGGGGCTGGGAAATGGGTCAGGAACAGAGGCAGCACAGAGCGGTCCCCAGCAGGACCTGTCTGCTTGGGACTCTGCACTGGCAACATCTCCCCCGCCAGTACTCAAGTGCCACTGAGCCACTGACTCCGCCAGTCACCACGGTCACCATCGCCGGCTGGCCCTGCCGTGCACGCCTCCCTGGAACCTCCAAGTCCAGGGCACGAGCATCAGACCAGCTGAGCCCAGGTCTCCTGGTTACATGCCAGCTGCCAGGGAGCCGCCTCCACTCCACTCCCACAAGGACAAGGCCCAGTTCCCCAGGCATCTTGGGGTTCTCCCCAGTAGAAAGGGGGTTCCAACGTCAAGCAACCAAACTCACCTGTGTTCACTGCAGCGTCTACCTCCCCCATCAGACTGTGAGCTCCTTGAGGATGGAAACTGCTTTCATCTTCTTAGTCCAGGGCCTGGTACATAGTAGGTCCTCAGTAAACCTATGTTAGACTGTGAGCTAAATTAGGAATAATACCTCTCCTCGTGTGCCTTTGGCTCTCCACGGTGACATAGCTAGCCATCCCCCTCCTCTTCCTGGTCATCCCCAGGCCACCCATCTCTCCCTCCTCAGGGGGACTTCAGCACCCCCGCTGACTGCCATGGAGCTCTTATCCGGCTCTTCACCACGGGTGCCTTGTGTCCCCACTGAGCTTCACTCTCCCCTAGGACGGGGATGGTCTGGCTCATCTACTGCCCCGGCTCCTCTGCAACTCCCACCCCCGACCCCAGCTCGCAGCCCTGTGCCCTGCACCTTGAAGGTACCTGACAAATGTGCTTCAGTTTGTTGACTGTGTACCTGGGAAATTCAGAGGAGGGCATCAGAATGGGTTGGAAGAGCAGAGTGGCCATCGGGAAGAAGGGAAGGCCTGATGGTGTGCGAAAGGCGGGGGCCGACGCGGGCGGGTGCAGGGTGAGGATGTGGGCCCCGGTGTGGGGTGTGAGACCACTCACAGTTGATTCTGAGCAGCCTTTCTGAGTGTAGGAGACAAAACTGACTCTCTCGCTCCCTCTCATAAAATTCACCCGTGGCACCCAGTCTCCTGTGGGATAAAGACCTCGGGAGGGTTTGTTTTTTCACAGCCTGATATGGGCTTGCCTCTCACACTGCATGCTCAAGCACACATATTCACACACACATATGCTTGTACACATACATGCATGCGTGCATACATGCTCATACACACATCACGTGCTGCACACGCCATACGTTCCTGCCCACATACTTATACACACTACTCACTCAAACACACATGTACATACGTGTGGTTCACACCTTGCCCCTCCAGCCCACCTGCTCAGCTCCTACTTATCTTTCCAGTGTGCCCTTAACCATCGCCAGCCCCGTGGAAGCCTCCCTGCTCTCCATGGAGCAGAGCCAGCCCCCTCCTCTGCCCCTCCTCTGCCCGATGTTCGCCCCACTAAAACTTCTCACCCGGCATCACAGTTACTTAGTGTGTCCCCCGCTGAACAGTGAGCTCCCCAGGTCTCTGAACATGTGCATTCATGTGTGTCCCTGGGACCCCACCCAGTGACCAGCACACAGGAGACAACACCCATTTGATGGATAAATGAGTGGGACAGACACAAGGTATCTGAAGTTCCCAGAGTCTGCCTCTGAAAGGGGATGTCCGCGCCTCAGCCTCATTCAGCTGTGGACTTACTCTCCTCCTCCAGGGCACCCCAACCTCTCTAAATCCCTCCCTGCTTTGGGCCCTGACCCCTGGACACTCTGCTGAACTTTGTTCTCTCACTTGGCCCCAACTATCTGTCCTGGCCTCTTGACTCTAGTCCCTGTAGCCAAGAACCAGCCCCGGCTTCCAAGAATCTACCCGCTGGTGGAGAAGAAACAGTGTCTCTAAATATACTATAGGCAGAACACAGTTCACAGAGGCACAGAGCATTATGAGAACACAGAGGGAGGGGGGTGCTCCCCACCCCAACCCCAGACATCAATTTCAACTCTGTCCCTGCTGCCAGACCCAGTCTCATCCTCCCCTGATCCTGAGGACCAAGGCCCCTGCGGGCACCCGCCTCCCTGAGGGTGTTCTAACCAAGTTCTAGCCCCTGAAGGAGGCCACCTTCCCTCCAAAATCCTTGACCTCTGGGCTGCTCCCAGCTCATCTGCCTTGGCCTCCCACCAGACCCTTGTGAGCCCCACCTTCAGCATCCTGACCTGAATCACCTGGATGCTTAATTCACTGCACATCAGCCCTCCCCACTCCAGCGTGTCACCCTGGAGTCCCAGCTCCTTGCAGAGCTCTCTGCACACCGGTCTTGACCTCATTTCTCACCCAAGCGTCCTAAGCCCTGGCCTTTTCCTGAGATCTCTCTGACCGCTTCCCACCATGACATTTTCACCCTCTCCTGCTCAGAGTATTCCCGTCAACCCCTCAGCTTCCACCCTCAGAGCAGGAAAAGGAGCCAGGCAGAACCTTCTTTACTGGGGCAGGAAGGACGAACAGCTGCCAGTGTTGACCTAACCAGGCACTTCCCTCCAACTACAGCCTCAGGGTTTGCTCAGTGACCTTCCTGCTCAGCCAAAGGTCTGCCCCCACTTCTGCAGTGACCACTCTGTGGCCAGGCTCCTCAAGGCTGGTGCTGGGGTCCTAACACTCCACCCCCAGCCTCCCCCATCCCTCCCCAAACAAAATACCATTCCCTTTGCCTCCTACCCCAAGGTCACAAGGCAAGAGCTGTCAGTGAAGGTGGCCAGTTATTGGCCTACATGTGGGCAGGTCTTACCATCCAGGCAGCTGGGAACCTGGAAAGTTGAGAAGACCACCTCTCTCTGACCACTGCGTGTGAAGCCCCCTGTTCTGAAGAGTTGCCTTGAGGGCTGCAGGCTGCACCTATGCTCAGCAGAGCTGGTGGGGTGGTCATTCTTTCCCAGGAGGGCTTTTTAGGCTCTTCAAAGCCATTGGCACTGAACAGAATAGATAAATCCCTCCCCAAGGAGGATCTAATCAATGTAACCATGCTTTAGCAGCCATAGATGCCATATGAAGTGGGGGGTCATCATCGTTATTATTAACACTGGTGTCTCCTGAAGTTAAAAGGGGCTTGATTTTTGCATTCTTTCCGTCTGATTCCACACAAGTGTGACATTTCAAATGGTTCTTTTGGATCATGTTTTGGGGAAGTTATTCTTACCACCCAGACCATGTCTGCATCTGGTCTGTAACACACCCTGAATTCCAATCAGAAAGGAATTTTTGTGAAAAACATAGTGTCTGGTGTCCAGTGGGGAGGGGGGCGGGGGGGGGGGCAGAGAAGCAAGCCCTCCAGGAGATCACAGCCTAGAAAGGAGACAGACAGATAGACATTCCTCTGAAATTAGGCAGCCAGGGACCTCTACTGCAATTGAGACACCAGCAAAGTCTCGTGGGACCACAGGAGAGGTCTGTGATCCAGGAACTCGGTAAGAATTCTTATAGGATGGAATTTAAGCTGAGGCTTAGGGGACGATGAGACCCTAAGAAACAAGTGTTGGGGGAAAGTTGGCCCAAGGGGCAGAGAGAAACAACCAAAGTGAAGGAACAGGATACAGCGGGCATGAACTTAGAGAAAGGGCTGAGGGGTATGTGGGGACATGAATAGAAGTGAAGCTATAAACAGAGGTTACAAACAGGCTCTGGGAGCCACTGGGTAGGAGTTTAGGAATGAGGGATCAGGCATTCCTTGCCTGGGTGGGCCTGTAGATGAGGCAGTCATGGTGATTCTGTGGCTTGATCTAGGTCTCTGGGTCATGCTGCCCCCATGCCCAGGCTGGCAGCTGGTCAGTCCTCGACTCTAAGAGACAGAGGAAGAGAGGGGGATGTTTCTGTTAGTGTTAGGTGGGTTTCAAAACAACTGAAGGGGAAAAATTTTAATGATTTTTATATCATCTTGGAGGGCATAAGAATGTCCCAACTGAAATGTAAACTTCATTCTGCCGAGCAAATGCTCAGTGAGCACCCGCTGGTAGGCAGCCCTGGGGCGGGAACTGTAGGAGGAGAAAGGACCTTTGGTGCTTGAGAAATAGGTCTGTCACCCAGCATTGGACGACATGGAAAAGCCAGGCTGGTGAGAGGTGGCAACTGTTCTGAGGGCTTTTGTTCCCTTTCAGATAGATGGCAGAAATTTCCATTCGGACAGCAGGACAACCAGAAGGTCTCCTTACTAAAATGCTAAGTCAGGCAGGAAGCCTGAGTCTTTCACGCTTCCCTGCTCTAGAGAACCCCGTTTCCTGGGAGGGTTTGCCCGCACATTGGTGGGACTGGGACTGGGTGACTTCCCCGTAGAAGGCCCATCCCTCCGACTCAGGCTGGTCGTGCAGCCCACGGGGGGTTTTATTCCATCTTACGAGGAAGCTGGAGCCCAGCTGGCTCTCCAGGCTGATTCTGAGCCCAGTACTTCTTTGGAAGCGGAGAAAGGGGTGGTGTGTATATCTGATGGGTGGGAGAGGGAAAAGGAGGAAGGGCAGCATCCAGCTTGGCAGCCCAGCCGCTCCCTGACCGGCTATGGCAGAAGCAGCAGGAGGCTCTGTTTGTGTAAAGCCATCATTTGTCCCCACGGTGTCGGCACATGTCTGGCTCCTGGTCCCAAGTGAATTATCCTCTGGGTGTGCATGAGAGTCTTCGCTGTGCTCTCTCAGTATATTTCACAACTGCTCTGAGTTTATAATTTTTTCAGGTCCTTTATCAAATAGGTGTCATAAATACCAGTGGAGTCAGGTGCATTTATCACCGAGCTGGGTTCTTACTTGAGCTCTGAAAAAAATTATTTGGCCGCACAATCTTTCTCGGGACTCTGATTTAATGGACTCGGCTGCAAAGCCACTGAAATTCGTTGCCTTTTAATGTTTGACATCTCTTCCTCTTTATTACCACCTCAGACAGCCCTTCTAGTCCAGCTGGAACGAGCCCATTAGTCTCTGACAAATAACTTGTGTCGTTTGGTGAAAAATATGCAGAAGTTGGGCTGCAACTTCATCTCCAGTGTTGGTTCTGTTTGCGGCCTCACTGTCCTCTAAGCAAAGCATCCAGCCCCGGGCAGACCCTTCCTAGTGTCTCCTTTCCCTCTGATGCCACTTGCTGCTGGATCCACAGAGCGGGTTTACCCTAACCACATATAATGGAGTTTGGGACAGGGTGTTTAGAGATGTCCGTGTGGGGTTAAGAATTAGCCTCATAGCAGCACTCGTCACAAGAGCTCAAAGGGGGAAGCAACCCAGGTGCCCACTGACAAATGAATCGATATGCAAAATGTGATCAATACATACAATGGAATAGTATTCAGCTTTTAAAAGGATGGAAATTTTCACATATGCTACAACATGGATGAACCCTGAGGACATTATGCTAAGTGAAATAAGGCAGTCACAAAAAGACAAATACTGTGTGATTCCACTTATATGGGTTGCCTAGGGTAGTCGAGTTTAGAGACAGAAAGTAGAATGGTCATTGCCAGGTGGTGGGGAAAGAGGGGAATGGGAAGTTGTTCTTTAATGGGTACGGAGTTTCAATTTTGCAAGACAAAGAGTTCTAGAGATTGATTGCACAGCAGTGTAAATGTATTTAACACTACGGAACTTAAAAATGGTTAGGATGGTAATTTTACAACAACAACAAGAAGAATTAACTTCAAACTGCACCAGCGAGGGAGAGAATGACACAGAGGAAGTTCTCTGAGCACTTGAGTTCATCACCTGTTCATGCCTTTGATAGCAGTTAGCTTTTGCAGCATAACAAACAGTTCTAAGGTTTAGTGGCTTAAATCAACAACCACTTATTTAGATGATGCAGTTTGGGTTGGGCTCAGCTGATCTGGGTCAGGCTCAGCCGATATTGGTGGGGGTCTGGCTGGTGTAAGCAGCTCATCTGTGAGGGCTCACCTCTGCTCCACGTTGTCTCTCATCCTCCAACAGGCATGATTATATGGTGGTGGTGTTAGGGGTCCCGAGAAAATGAGCAAAAGCAAGTAAAGCTTCTTGAGGCTGTGGCTCAGACTCAGTGTCCTTTCAACCATGTTTTAGGGTCCAAAACAAGTCACAAGGCCAGTCAAGATCCAAAGGGTGGGGCAAATAACTCCACCCTTTGATGGTGGGAGGGGCTGCAAAGGATTTTTGCAATTTACCGTAACGACTATACACATATACTCCAGGACCTGTGCTAATTGTTGAAGATAAAAATAAAAAAAAAAACACGATCTAGTGCAGGAGACATCCATATAAATAAATAATTACATAGTATGCTCTAAATAAGTAAGCACAGGATGCCGAGGTGGGCGGAGGGCAAGGGGATCTGGCAGGAATAGGGGAAAGAGGCAAAGAGGCCTGGGACAAAATAATACTTTAACTGGTGTTGCAAGATAAAATGGTAATTAGCCAGAAGAAGCAGGGAGGAAGAAAGATCTGGGCAGAGGGGCAGAGAGATGAGTGAAGGATGGAGGGGGACATGCCTGGGGTGCAGTGAGGCTTCATTGAGGAGTGAAGGGCCCACCGGGGAGGGGGAGGGGCTGGGCATTGTTGGGGGAGGCATCACAGAGGGCCTTGTTCCCACTACCCAGCCTTGCAAAGTTTATTTAAGCGGGGGCTGATGGGAACTTCCCTGATGGTCCAGTGGTTAAGACTCTGTGCTCCCAGTGCAGGGGGTCCGGGTTCGATCCCTAGTCAGGGAGCTAAATCCCACATGCCACAACTAAGACCAGGCGCAGCCAGATAAATAAATATTAAAAAAAAATGCAGAGGTTGATGGTCAGGCTGATGTATGGAGAGAGCTTGGAGGGAAACAGGCCAGAAACAGGGAGACGGCCTTAGAGGCTGCTGCAATGACTCAGGTGAGGGATGGCGGCGCTGGTGGAGAATCGATGCAGAGATTTCTAGGTGGTAAAAGAGGCAGGACTGGGTGGGGAGGGTCAGGGGGAAGCCTAGTAAACTGGTGGGTGTGAGCTTTCTGCCAGATGGTCTGAGTCAGGGGAGTTCCCCAAGGAGGGGCAAGGCAAAAGGCACAGGGCAGCTACTTGGGTGGGCAAGGCAAGGGTGTGGGGTCCCACTCAAAGCAGGGAAGACCAGAAAACAATTCCCTGATGCCAGCCAACAGGGAGGGACCTTGAGGTCAAGACTTCTCCTTCACAAGCCCAAGGCAACCAAATTCTGCAGGGCACTGGGATGCGTGCGGCTGGAGTCAACTCTGAGGACGCAGCCCCTGCCAGGCTCTGCCCTGAGGCCTGCAGACTGTCCAACCTGGGCACCGGCATGGCTTGTCCAAAGGCTTCCCCAGGAACCCCCAGGCCTCCAAGCCCCTCAGACATTAAGGAGTTGTCCTTGCCAATATGGGGCGGGCAGGAGGGCAGTTTGGGCCCGGAGCCAATACTGGTTTCCTCCCGTGGATCCTCCGTCGTAATGTCCCGAAATGCCAGCTCTCCAGCTGGGCACTCGGGGCAACAGTAAGCACGTACCAGCTGATCAATACTTTGAATGTACTTGGGGCCCTGCTGTGAAAAGGAATCCCCTGGTGAGCCCTTTCATAAACTGAAAAATTCTTCTGAAACTGAGTAATCTTGCCCAGCTATTAAATCCAGATTTCCACAAAATGAGAGTAGAAAGAGCCTACGGTTATGATGACCTGGATCTCCAAGCACCACCTCTCAGATCCGGCCCGGGGTTCCCAAGGCAGCAGGCGTTGAGGCTGGGTCTGGGGCTGCAGATGTAATCGTTGCTGGAACCTTGGTTTGAAATAAAATCTTCCAAAGCAATCAGAATGCTCTGGGCCCAGAAGGAGTGGCGTTCTGTGTAGCGCTATGTTCTCCCGGTCCCCTGAGCACGGTTAACTCAGGAGGCATGTGGGGCTGCATCCATCCCTCAGTGCAGCGTGACAACTGGGGCCACCAGAGCAGGTGCCCGTGGGTGCTTGAGGGAATTGAGCACCAAAAGCTGGAGCAAGTTGCCCAGGGTCACCCAGCCAATTAGTGGCAAAGCTGGAACAAGAATCAGGAATTCCAGCCAAGAACTCTTTTCCCCCCCAAGGGATTTCACTCAAAAACATGACATCATCCATCTGGCTCATGGTTTGGGAATGAATTCAGTTGGTGGCTCTTTTTGGAGCTGATGTGTGAGTGCAGCAGTTCAGCCTTAACCCAGCCTGACCCTGTAGGCCCTTCCTGTGTGGGATCCACCCCGGCAATGTGCTACACGTCCCCACTGCCACCTCTCCCCAGGCATCCCACGGCCCTAACCCTAGGCCCACAACTCAACTCATCACCCCCTCCCTTCCCGATGTCCCCCCCAGAAATCCAGACATGGTTCTCACACCCCCCCACCCGTCATGGTCCCTCCAGGATGGATGGCCGTGGCATCCACAGCCTAAATACTTGTCTTTCTCTGTCCCTCTGTCACCACTGTAGTTCAGGCCTTTGTCACTTCTCACTTGGATTGCAGAGTGATCACCACCATCAACAAAAACATGAAAATTACCACCGTTGAGTGTTTACTATGTGCCGGGCCCACGGCTCACAGCTTACCGCGGGCTAGCTCCTTTAACCTCCACCAGAGCGGGAAACTGAGGCTTTGGGGATGCTGCGTAACTTTCCCAAGGTCACACAACTGATAGGAGGCAGAGTTCAGTTTCTCCCTCAGGCCTGGCTCTGAGGCCCAGCTCTCCACAGGGTGCTTTCCTGCCCCCCCCATTCTGCCTCTGCCATAGCTGCTGGAGTCTACCCTTGTCACCCCTCTGCACAGAATCCCTGCTGACTCCCTGGTGCCATAGCATTAAGCTCGAGCCCCCTCACAGGGCTCTTGGGATCTGACCCCTCCTGTCCACCCATCACATCTCTGTCTCTCCCCCAGCCCTTGAGTCTCTTCCCCCGTATCTACCCCACAGGTGCCCTCCACGCCCTCGGCTGTTGCTTTGGGTCCTGCTGGTTTCCCTTGCTCCAAGGCTCCACGGGAAGCCTTTAGAGACCCTAGCCAATGCCCCCACAGGACACATACCCCTGCATGTGCCCTGCAGCGACTCCAGCTCAGCCTGATGTGGGGTTGGTGGGGACAGTGATTCAGCATTACCCGACCACCTCAGTCCCCCATGTGGGGTGTGCTCCAGGGCCCACCCTTCCCACCATCTTCCCTGGTCTTCAGCAGAGCTGAAGCCCAGTATGTCCTCTCAAAGAAGGGCCTGGCTGACCTCAAAGCCCACAAGCCCTTGGCCATCCCCAGGCCTGAACATCTGATCTTCACCCAGCTCTGGGAATAGAATGGGAGCCTCCATCCCCATTTTACACACATAGAAACAGAGGCTCAGGAAGTACCAGGGCTTGTCCACAGTCACAGTGTCAGGGGAGGAGCTGGGCTCAGCAGGGCATCTTGGCAGGCACCCAATGCTGGCCCAAGAGGACAGAGATGACTGGTCAGGCTGGAGCAGGGCACACTGGAGGGTAATTCCGGAACACCAGCCAGGGTGCAGTAAACACCCACGCGGAGGGCTTGAGGTGCTGGTGGGGGACTTAGCGGGTGGGGCTCAGTTCTGCAGACCACCCTCTCCCATTCACCTGCTGAACAGTCTAGGTCATTCTGGCCCAAGAATCTGGACCTCTGATGTCCGGCAACCAGCACTGCGAAGGGCAGGCTCTGTCCATGGGCCCGTGGGGTGCGGGGACAGGCCGGCAGGGCGAGGCTGTTGGGAGCATTACTCATCTGAAGGCCTTAACTTTGCAAGTGAAAGAGTTTATATAAACTGAGCAGAGCAGCTGTCAGGCTCTCCTCCTTCCCCATTCTGAGCCTTGATGTGGGTCTGGGAGAAGCTTCTGACATCCCCAGGTTCGGAGCTCATGGACCTGGGGCACTCTCTGTGCTGGCCCCAGGTGGCCAAGCCACCAGGCAAAGGTAGGTGTGTATCAGGGTGGGAAGTCCCCTGAGGCCACTTCCTGGGACTTCCTGGGGCTGCAAGCCAGACTCCCCTGTGCTGAAGACCCAGGTGAAGGGTGGGGCTCCTGAGATGACCCAGGAAGTGGGAGGAGGTGCAGACTATCCCTGCCCCTTGCTTGCTTCCCCTCCTACCCGCCCCATCCCTGCATCTGTCCTGGAAGTGTGAAAGGGAAGTGCTCGTCAGGCCCCCACTCCACCCGTCCTTTCTCAGGGGCCCCTCCCCAAGAAGCTCGCCCCAGCCATGGCTGTGAGTGTCTAACATAAGGGATGCTGTTTTTGCAGGTTTTGTGGTTTTTATTCCTTTGAACCATATCCAGCCCATCTTACATCACAACGCCACGCTTTACTTGGTATCAAATACATCAGCACTCATTGGCATTTGGAGAACTTGTTGCATAGTTAAATTACAGTTTTTAGTTGTTTGTGATGATGTATTCTCTCTGTTTCCGGTTGTCAGTATGGGAATCTTTTCTCCCAGACTTTCAATTTCTGGGTTTGGTTTTTTTTTTTGGGGGGGGGGGTTCGTTTGTTTCGTTTTTCTGTATTTGTTTTTTTGCTTTTGAAAGTCGTTATTCCTTTGGTTACGTAGCCCCTCCCAGTTGCTGCTTGTTTACGCATTATGTTTGTGACCTCTTTTGACTGTCAGTGTTGAGCCAGTCTTGCCAAGAAACAGTGTCAAGTATTCTCCTATTTCTCTACTTCTTGAAAAAAAATTTTAATTAAAAAAAAAAAAAACTCTTAATGGGAACCTGGCCCTGTCTGTCTTCTCTGTTCTGCAGAAATGTTGAAGGAATTGAACCAGCAGCGCAGAGAGAAAGCGTTTACAGACCTGAAAATTGTTGTTGAAGGCAGAGAGTTTGAAGTCCACCAAAATGTTCTAGCTTCCTGCAGCTTGTATTTCAAGGACCTGATTCAAAGGTTTGCCTTCCTTCCAGCTGTGGTCGGGTCTGTTCCTTTGTAGGACGCTTTTGTGTCGCTTTTCTCCTCCCCTCTCTTGCAGGTTCCTGAAGCGTGACTCCCTGTCACAGAGCCAGTAGCCATCTCTCCTCCGCCCCCTCCTCCCCCCACCCCAGTGCCCTCTCACACACAGCCTCAGAGCAGCCACTGTCCCCGGCCCGGCCCATACAGCTTTGCTGGTCTCCAGGGGCCTCTGCCAGCAGTCGACAACACCCTGCCCCACCCCCCGAGGATCCTGCTTTCTCAGTGGCTCACAAGCCCTCCCTGAGATTAGGAGGACTGCAGACTCCACTTTAAGGGACCACTTGCACGCTGCCCCCACTGGGCCAGCACGTGTCCCCAGCACCATCGTCACTGCTGTCGATAGTGAACTTAACGCCAGGAAAGCACTTCGACCAGACCATCCCCCACCGAGGAGCACGAGGCACCCAAGGGGTCGCTTTTCCCCAGCCAGAGTCGGGGAGAATTGACTTGTAGCTAAAGCCTCATTCACGCTGCATGTCTTGATACTTGTACTCGGAGCCTAAAACCAGCGCTATCTGAGCACAGACCAGGTGTGTCCTAAACACGGTCTCTCTCAGCCTTCGCTCCCCTCCCCTTCTGCCCTCTGCCCTGGCTATCTCTACCTGAATGAGTCTTAATGGTGCATGAGCATCTTTTTTTTTTTTTTCCATTATGTTGATTTTTTAATTTGTCTGCTTCATACCCTTGCAAAGACGTTAGGGGCCACCTTCTAGCGCCTTAGTGAGGGAGAGCAGCCGAGGGGGCCGGCCCAGGGTAACGCTCCTGTTTCTCTCACCCATCAGCAGATTAATGCCGCTGCTCATTTTGCCTTGCAGCCTCTCCGGGGCAGACGCTGAGCCGGGACTGTGCTCAGAGTGGGAGGACAGGACCTCTGCTTGCTTCCCAATGCTGTGTTTGGACTTGCCAACTAACCCCAGAGTGACTGTGTTTTGTTTCAGGATGGCACACTGGCTGGCATCTCCTTTCCAATCTGTTGTGTCCTTTCACTTAGAGCTGAGCTGCCCGGCGTGCGAGCCCCGCCGAGCCGCGCTGGCCCCAGCCACACAGGAAGGGGCAGGCTCTTTGTGACTTCCAGTCTCATGGACAGCTCGGGTCTCCCACCCCCAGTGCTTGGGTTCTCTCTGTCCGAGCACAGGGGTCAGGGGCATGAGCTCTGGGGTGAAGGGGCACGGCCAGTGGCCTCTTCAGGCCAAGGGAGGGCTTTGTGCTGCCACTCTTGGCAAGTTCTCAACCGACGGTGACCAGCAACTGGCCACTGGATTGCAGATGTGGCATCTTAGGCCTTGGTCCCTGATCCAGATCAGTTGGAGAGCACAGAGGTGGCAGGATGCAGGGACAGGTTGGTACTGAGCGATGGCCCAGCCCTGGGCTAGAAAGATGTGGGCAAGGGAGCACAGGAGCTCTTTGACTGTCTTCAGAGACCTAACATGTAAACCAAAACCTTGCACACAACAGAGAAGAGATACCACTAGCTGGGAACCCAAAGTAGTGAACGCTTCTTGGACAGACCAAAAAGGAGGAAGAACATTCCAGGCAAAGGATGGGTTTTGGGGAATGTTCTGGAATGCAAGGAATATTCTGGAATGTTTTAGAATATTCCAGGCAAGGAATGAGTTGCCTGGAATAAAAATTTAAGGACAGAGACAGTCATGAGCAGTGGGGATGGGGAGATGGCCTTCTCAGAGATAGGTTGAGCTAGGTTGGGATGGGCAGACAGGCCCTGACCTCCAGGCTAGGGCCCCGGGCTCAGTCTGAGGGTGTGGAGGCCGTCAGGGTAAGTGGAGTGGGGATGCCCACCTTCAGGCAGGAGAACTGCAAGATGTGCCTCAGTAACCCTAATGGGAAAAGATGGGTGCAGGGGCTGAGAGGCAGTCGCCGGAGGAGAGAGGGCAGCCTCTTGGGAGCTGGGAGACCTGGGTTCTACATCTGACTCTGCCACTCATCCTATGACCCCAGGCAAGTCACGTCCTCTCCCTCAGGCCTCGGGTTTTCTCATCTGTAATAGAGGAGGTTGGTTCAAATGATGTCCAGGTTTCCGTCCTGCTCTGACGTCCCAGGGTGACAGTGAGGGGATGGGCAGGGCTTCCCCAGTGCAAGCACGGGGACATGAGAAGGACAAAGTCACAGGCAGGCAGGTCCATGGACCAAGGGCAGGGGAGAGCTAGGGGGAGGTGATGCATTGAGCGTCTGGCATGTCGGGTTTTAGCAGCCTGAACATACCCAAGTAGAGACACCCGGTAGGCAGCCAGACGGATGGATCTGAGCCCAGAGAGGTCTGAGGTCTGCGGAGACAGGGCTGTTTCTTCAGCGTACAGGAGGGTCACTCAGCGGGAGAGGTGGCCACAGCAGAGCCCCAAGGTGCCCCTTCAGTTCAAAATCACAAGCTTAATTTGCAGCCAATTTAAATTTGACTCCTCTCGTCCTAACCACGAGCACACGTCACCATCTCTGCCGATAGCTGCAAACAGATTCCTTCCATGGGGAGGAAAGCAGACTCTCTTCCGGAAGGTGATTTCCCTTCCGGCCGTGGAAAATCCTCAAGAATTTCACATTCTTAGTGATCGGGGACCAGCTGATGTTGCACATCATTTCAGTCTCCTCGAGACTGTGGAGCCTCCAAACCTGTGACCCTGGAGACTTAACGTGCAGTGGCCCAAATGGCCCAGCAGGGGAGACGGGGCCCTGCCCGCCGAGCCCCAGGCAGGGTCTTCCCCCTCAGGCAGCTGCACTAACACAGGCAGAGGGTGTGGGGACGATCTGTGGGACACGACACGCTGGTCCTTACCTTCGTGAGGGCCTAGGCGAGCACTGGCAGAGGTGGGGGGCCCAACCTCTGCCATCCTGGAACCCCCAGGCCTCGAGGCTCGGACTGGACTCCCTCCCACCTCTAGCCTGGGGCGGGTGATACATTCACCGCTTTGGCCCCATTGAGGACCCTGTCCCAGCACCAGCCCCAGCCCCAGTGTGGATGCCCTCACCTGGAGCCACAGGCCAGACATAGGGAGCCCAGTCATTCCCTACTCTTCGCCCAGCAAACAAGCAGGAGCCCCTCCCAGGTACAGGTCTTGTGAGAATCACTGGATGGGGTGGGTCTCTGCCCTCGAGGGGCCCACGGTCTGTGGGGGGAGAAGGTGTAAAGAAGTGTGGCTGGGAGAGCAGGATGAGGGTGGCAGTGGAGGTTTGGAGCTCCCAGGCCGAGTGCCTGACTCCACAGGGGGAGGAGCATTCGGGGACAGTCCCTGGGAAGAGGTGGCATCTGGCTTGGGTTTTGAACCCAGAGGGGAATTGGCCAGGCAGGTGAGGGCAGGGCCTCAGGACAGCAGGGGGTGAAGGCAGCGCGAGTGACCCGGTGTCCCTGCAACGCCAAGTGCGAGGTGAAGACGGAGGGAAAGAGGCGGCGTGGGAGGGGGGAGCCGGGTCATGGGGCTCTGTTTTAAGCCTGGGGTGTCATGGTCAGACTTGCAATTCATAAAGGTGACACTTGGACCTTGAGTGGGAGAGCCAGGTCTCAGAGTGCCCTCTGGACCAGCCTCTGATTCCCCTTCGGCCCATCAGCCCCCCATCAGCCCCCCCACCCCACCAGCCCTGTGGCCGTGCAGACTTCCTGCCCAGAGCCCCATTCTCCAGGCTCCGGGCCGACCTCCACTGTGTCCACCTGTTCCTCCTTCACCTGTGCTCATACTTTTGCCGAGGCTGCAACAGCTTCTTGCCCTTTGTCTTCCCTTATTTAGTTTCAAACTCTAGTCTTCTTCCTCTGACAAGGGCAAGACCCAGCCCACAGGGAGCCTTGCTGAGATGTCTAATGTCATCCTGCAAACCCTCCCACTGACCCTGAGGGGCAGGTGCCATTAGTACCCCCATTCTACAGGTAAAGGGATGGAGGCAGGAGAATTTTAGGTAAACAGTAGATCTGGGATTTGAACTGAGGTCTGACTCCAAAGCTCATGCTCTTACCATCATCCATTTGCTAGGCCAAGGAAGAACAAAACTGCACTTTTTGTTTGTGCACAAAGTTTGTAAGGAAGGGAAATAAAATCTCAGTGTTGACCGTGTAGACAGATATGCAAGGAAAAGGGACGCAGAGTGTGTGTGTGTACTCGTGCACGCATGTGTATCTATTAGAAACACTTGTAAACTGGCCACAGGATCTGCCCAAGAGAAGACACAATCCCCCCCTGAGACAGGTACCTAAGTGGCAGGACCTCTCCCTCACACCCAGGAGGGGCCGGGTCCCCTGGAGTGAGGGCTGGAAGGGGCTCGAAGAGGCCAGGAGAAGAGCGCACGAGGCCATGGGGAAGCTCAAAGCAAAGCCCAGGCCGAGACAACTGGGCTGCCCCATCATCCATCTGTTGCCCCATCTGAGTCCCTATGAACCAGGTGAAAACCCGGCAGGAAAAGGAGCTGCAGCTCTGTCTTTGGATAATGTGAAGGCTAGTGCTGCGTAACAACCAGGCCTCACCTGCATCCCTGCTGGAGGGGGAACCCCAGGAGGACTGAGTGGAGGAGAAGACTGTGGGCTGAGCCTCCTTCCAGGTTTCAGGAAAGGAGGATAGGTTTGAGCAGACTAGACCTAGTGGGGTCCTGGGGATGCAGCCCCCAAGTCACAAGAGTCACTTCTCAACCCCAGCAAGCAGGACCTAGGTCTGCCCTGGACTTTCTCTTTGGGATCATAGAGGAGAAGTCCCTTCACTTGTCCCCCAGGAGCCAAGGAGCTCTGGGGGATGCTTGGTGCCACCAGGGGCACTGGCTGCCCTCACTGGCTGGGTGGGCCGCAGGCCCCATCAGAGGGGACAGGACTGTTCTTTAGAGACAGCAGGGACACTGCCCTCCCTTCCGAGAGTGTGGGAGGAAATGTCCAGCCCCAGAGGAGCACTGCCCCCATCCCACCAGATGGGACAGAGACCTGGCATTCTACCTTCCAGCGGAAACCCTCATCTCGCTAAGCCTGTTGGAGCCACCGACGTGTTTGAACTATATCCTCTTTTCATAGTAAATGAAAACAGATGGACAAACTGATTTTGTGCAGGTTGATTTTCACAAGCCCCATGTGTAGACTCTGGGCTTCCCGCTCCAGCTCCCTCTCCAGAGGAAGCTAAAAGGATCTCTCTAATTGAGTGGCACAGACCCGGGTTGTAGGGGAGCCCAACAGACGTTAACGCAGTAGTCAAGCCATATGCATTTGCCCTCCTTCCCTGAGACGCTGGGCATTTGTGGGTGGCAGTCTGCCCCCTTTTCTGGGAGAATAGAGCAGTGTGACTAGAAGAGCAGATAGTCACACATCCCTAATGCTGGCAGAATGACATGAGCCAGACTTATTGCCAGGAAAGTCCTCAGAGCCAATGAGTCTGGTGTGTGCTTGTGTTTGTGCCCTGGAGCTGATGACACACTTGAGTGCCTCTCCGTGGGGCAGGGTGGGCATCACGTCAGGAGGGTGAGGTCACCCTCCTGAGCAGAGCAGGGTACCATCCACGTTCATCCCTGCTCCGTGACTGTCCCCACCCACCACTGCCCCAACAGTTCCAGGTCCAGCTTGCAAAATGAAAGCATCTGATCACTGAGGTGTGTGAGGGGTAGATGAGGCACTCTGTCCTGAATTCTGGAGAAGGCAGTTCTTATCCCACGTGAGTGAATTGTTAATGGTGGGGTCGCAAACATCCTAATATTGGGGCTGAGGCATTCCCAGCACATCCACAGACTTAGGCCTGCCAAGCAGAGGCTGTGTCCCACACCTTAGGGACACACCCCATCTTGGGAGAAGGTGACCCCAGGAAGTTTTAGTTTTCTGATAGAACCTGGAGGCCCTGTGTGGACTGGGCAGCTCCAGCCTGACCCTCACTCCCATGCTCCGACCCCCAATTGTCGGGTCCATAGCCCCACCCTGATAAGGCTAAGGCTGCCCGATCCTGCCCTGCTCCCCCCTCTCCAAGGTCATATCATGACCCCGATTGCCCAGCAGCTCCCCAGATACTCCATGGGGCTGAGAGAAATGGGATGCTCAGACCCCCAGAGCCAGCTCAGGAGAGGGACAGAATGGTTATCTGGGGAGGACACAACTCCCCACTGGTGACCAGGGCCACCCATCAAGGGCGATACCTCCCAGGGGGTCCTTGCTCAGAGGGAAGAGGTCTAAGGAGCACAGAGGTCCCGTCCCAAGACAGTCTGATGGTCAGGGCTGGAGAGTGGCCACTGGCCTACCTCTGCCCCCACAGCTGTCCAGCCACACAAGAATGCCTGTGTGGACCATAAACATGCCCGTGCAGGGGAGCTGCATGAGGCCTCACTGTCAGGGGCCTCTCTTCCTCCAGATCTTGAACTCAGTCATGTGACAAAGTCTCCATCCCGTCCCCAAGAGTTCCTCATTCCGAGAGGAATAGTCAGTCAGCTCACAGTGTCTGGCATCTGGCCCCAGGGGCCTCCAGCCACTCCCCACAGGTTGCCCAGCGGCCCCCTCCTCTCCACAGGTTGCCCCCATGGGAAGTGGGGGGTCTGGAGGAGCAGAGCCTCAGCTGAGCATCACAGGAACAGCGGTCCTCTTCAACCCTGGACAGAACCTGCAATGGTTGACATCCCGTGAGCCTCCCCAAGCAACCCCTTGGCTCCTAGCCATGCGAGCATCACCTTGTCCCCAGGACCCTCTCCCTGGCTCAGATTCTGGGCAAGACAACATCTCCCCACAAGTGCAGCCACGCAGGTCCCATCAGACGTATAACTCAGGGCCGGGGGCTCCGCTGGCCTTCCATCTACCCAACACCCCTCCTCACAGGGTTGGTCCTTGGTTCTCGGGGTCACGTGTCACACGCATTTCAGTGCGTGCGTGTGCACGTGTGTGTGCACATCCTAAAGTCCCACCTCAGCTCTTCACTGATTTTGTGCTGAGGACGCGTGGGGAGACTGGAGGGCTGGCCAGAGGGGGAGGCAGCAGTGGCTGCGAGCCTTGGGAGAAGGGGAGCAGCCCTCCTTTGGCCTCATCAGCCCTGCCCTGGCTGTGGCCCAACGTGACCTCTGCAGAGCACGAAGGGCGTGGGGGTGAGGGTGTGGAGGCCAGAGAGTGGCAGGTCGGCAGGAAGGCAGAGTGGAGTAAGAGGTTGACCAGATGGCCCCGGAGGCCTGGGGTGTGGAGAATGTCTGTGGTTTTAAGTGATCATATCATAAACCATCTTTATACTTAACGAAGTCACCCGAGCATGGGCCTCCGTCCTTACAGGAGAACACTAGGTGTGTTAAGACACTTTAAAACTCACACACACTGTGTACATCTATGGGTTTGAGAAGGGGCTCTGCTCAGACCCTCTGTTTAGCCTGTACCTTTCCGCTCAGCTTTCTGGCCCTGCCCAGGCCTCATGGCAGAATGAAGCCTTCAGGGCCCTGGTCAGATAAGCCATCCTACGTGGAGGTGCAGAGTGGCACCCCTGGGAGGGGGACCTGGACGCAGGCGCACTGCTTCACCTGTTCCCTGCCAGGTCATATTTGTATTGTAAAGGCCGTGGGAGGCCAGTGCCTAACCGGAGAGAATGTTGCTCAAACGGTGGCATTTCAGGTTCTGTCGTGTAGAGCAGAGTCTCCCGGGAAGGTATCTTCCAGCCTCTGTCACTTGAACTCTATGGGACTTTGGACCTCATCCAGTTCAGTCTTCTGTTTTGCAGATACGGAGCCTGAGGCCCAGAGAGACCAAGGCTGCCCGCCTGTCAGTGGCAGAGCTGGGGCACCCAGGTCCCCTAACTCCCTGCTTACACGGGAGTCGGCCTCTCTCTGGGGCCAACCTGTTCACCCGCCAGACACCTGCACACCCCCACTGCCAGCTACAGGTGCACCCAAGGGACCAGTCACAAGAGTCTCGGCCCCTGGCCTCCTCAGGACAGGGTGGGGAGGCAGGGCCAGGAACGCAGAGGTCATTTCCCAGCACGTGGCTGAACCCAGCCCCCCGGGCAGGACCAGGCTCAGTGCGGGTAGCAGGACAGGTCAGAGCGGCCGAGACCGCGTGCCGAGCCGATCGCCTCTGAGAACCCTGCCTCCCTCTTAACTCTCTGGGTGTTTCTCCTCTTGGTCACTTCTCGATTGGTGTTATTTTTGCTTCATCTTATCTGTTTCCTTCCAGGTCCAGCTTTAGGGCGCGGCTGCCAGGCCTTAGGAGCCTTTGCAATGGTTTTGTATTTCTGTAGACACCAGATATAAACATATTTATATATCTGTGTCCCTCCCCTGCTCCCCCCAGTTCACAAGCCCGATGCACACTCTACACGCAGGCCACTCTGACCTCTGACCCCGTGTTCCATGTGGCAGGAGGCCCCGCCCCGGGCCAGGTCCTAGGTCATGGCTGCTGGCTGTCTGTGGCGGAAGTCCTTGGTTGTTCTCCCTCCCCTCCTCCTGGCTCTAACCATTCTGTCCGTCTATCTCGTCTCGTCCTCAGTTTCCAAGCAATGTCATGAAGGGCTTCCTTTCCATGCCTAAAAGGAAACAATATGTTTTTGGAAAGAGGTGGGGTTGGAGTCAGGGTTCCGGGACGGCTTGGGGCCCTCAGTCTTCAGGGCAATCAAGGGATTGGCTGCGATCACAGGCGTTTGGGAGCCTCAGTCACGCTGGAGATTCTCCCACTGGAGGCAGACGGGCCCCGCGGCCTGGGACCTGCCGGCCACGTTTTGTTTGGCGGAGACGCCGGGGCCAGCAGTGGAGCTGAACCGTATTGTTTCCCTTTGAGGCCAGTCTTGGTCCTCGTCCCCATCCACAGCTCATGCTTTTTGATTTGCATCTTTTTTTGCATGGACATGCCGAGTAGTGATAAGCAGGGTTTTCTGTTCTTCTGGGCGTCTCTGGTCAGACTCTTCTCTTTCAGATCCCGTGTAAGGTCGCTAGGTTCAGGTGTGTCATTGCTGTGTCCCTTGAGTCCTAAAATGAAGGGCGTGACCGAGGTGTGCAGGGAGACCTAGCCCTGTGAGGAGGTGGCGCCGTGGCCGCAGGGCGGCAGGTAAGGACACCCTGGTCTCTGTGCCTAGGTCGGTGCAAGACGGCAGCCAGTGCGGCCGGGAGAAGCTGGAGCTCGTCCTGTCCAACCTGCAGGCCGACGTCCTTGAGCTGCTGCTGGAGTTTGTCTACACGGGCTCCCTGGTCATCGACTCAGCCAACGCCAAGACCCTGCTAGAGGCAGCCAGCAAGTTCCAGTTCCACACCTTCTGCAAAGTCTGCGTGTCCTTTCTCGGTGAGCCGCAGGGAACAGTGCTGATGTGCAAACAGTTCAAAAACAGCAAGGATTGAGAGGGAAGGGCTGTGCGTGCCCAGCCAGACCGCCTCAGGGCGTAGCTGGATTCCACAGCAGTTTTAAGGTGATAATTCGGGTAACTGTGCACAAAGGCCTCTGCTCACCGGCGGACAGAGATGTTCTCTGCATTGCTCCTCTGAGGGCCGGAAAGGCCACACCGGGACCCCGGGCAGCCTTGTGAGGACAAATGGACCGAGAAGCCTGTGTGAATGGTCTGTTCATGGGGAGCCTGTGCCCTGGCCTCACAGCCCTGCTCTCTAAACACTGAACAAACTTGCTTCTATTAGACCCAACCCAGAGAACACACTCACTTTACAGTTTGGAGCTGCCCAGTTTGGTGAGAGCGGGGAGAGGGAGGGGCAGAGACAGGAGTCACCAGAACCGGCCTGAGTGTGGAGTGAGAGAGGCGGGGATGGGAGCAGGCCAGGTAGGGATGGCCAGGGGCCTGAGACGTGACCTTGGGGGAATGAGCCATCTAGAAGAGTCAGGAACCACAGCTCCTGAGTTGGGCCCACAAAAGTGATGGGCCTCCTGGGACCCAGACACGTCTAGACTAGAATAACCATTAGTCGGATCTCAGGAGCTCTGGCCAGACTGACCCCAGGTCTAGAGGTCAGGTTGGGTGAGGCCGAGACCCATGGGAGGTGGTGGGTGGGCTTATAAGGGGTGTTACTGCTACCATGACTCTAAAGTAGAAGGCTGTGACCCCAGACGTGCCTGTCACAATTATGGCAGACACCATAAGCCTCAGTGTGACCCCCCAAGCCCAGGCCTCTTCCACTCACAGGCACTGAAAAAGGTCCGAGCCCAGCACTGACACTCCATACCTCAGTCTCGGCCCTTCTGCCGGGACCTGCAGCAGCAGAGGGAGGCCCCGGGGAAGTCAGCATGAGATGGGGCAGAGAAAAAGCCAGAAAATGGATCTGAAGATCCAGGAACACAGGAAATGGGCTTGTGGGGACTCTGAATGCTGAAGGCGGGTCACAGAGACATGAGCTCAGAGAGGGATCCAGAGTGACAGGCGATGGGGACGGGCGGTGACCCCTTCCAGGGCCCTGCAGTCAGTGGTCCCGTCCTGTGCTCTTGCCCCCAGAGAAGCAGCTGACGGCCAGCAACTGCCTGGGGGTGCTGGCCATGGCCGAGGCCATGCAGTGCAGCGAGCTCTACCACATGGCCAAGGCCTTTGCGCTGCAGATCTTCCCCGAGGTGGCGACCCAGGAGGAGATCCTAAACATCTCCAAGGATGACTTCATCGCCTACATCGCCAATGACAGCCTCAACACCAAGGCCGAGGAGCTAGTGTACGAGACCGTCATCAAGTGGATCAAGAAAGACCCCGTGTCCCGTGCGCAGGTAGGGCCTGCCCCACGCCCACCCGGCTTGTCCCTTCTCCCTCACAGTACAGGGATGGTGTCTGGAGCAAGGGGCCAGGAAATTAGAGGAGGCAGGGCTGCCTGGTCTGACCAGCAGTGGGAGCATCTGAGAGCCAGCAGGCCCGGGTAGGGAGGCTGGACCAGCTCCCGTGGGTGCAGAGCAGTGAAGGGGGATGAGAGATGAGAAATCAGGCACTAGAGGGTTCTCTAGGGCTGGCATTACACCTGAAGGAGACCCAAGCCAACCGAGAGGCCGCAGGGCCAGGTGCACAGCACCAGGGCCCTGCAGGGAGAGAAGTGTGTGCCTGAGCCAGGGTGCCCTGGGCTCCCGTGAGCTCGGACCCAGCAGCAGGAGCCCCACCCGTGCTCGGGCTGTTGAGAGGGTGGAGAGCACCTGGACCAAGCAGAAACCACCGCCCGCCTGATGGGAGGGAGGGCGAGTCCCTCAGGGGGGACAGCTGAAGAAATCAGAGCCGGAGCCCAGGGCGGAAGGAAAAGAGAGCAGGGTCTGCAGGAGGGCCCCTGAGTTACAGGAAATCGAGCACAGCCCGGAAGGATCTCCGGCCGACGGCCTTGCTTAGAACGGAATTATCTCCGGCCGACGGCCTTGCTTAGAACGGAATTACCTTGGTTCTAACGTGTGAGGAGCCCCCGGCCATTAGTGCAGACACACAGGTGGCTCTCAGGAGAGCTCAGAGGCCCCCCAGAGAGCAGCAAATGGGAGGACAGAGTCAGGGAGGCGGGAGCCCAGAACGAGCTGAGGCAGCTGAGTGACACGTGACAGGGGCTACTTTGTTGCGTGTGGAACAAGAAGAGGCATGAGGGAGGGAGGGATGGGGTAGGCGGGGGCATTCACAGCCTTGGGTGGATACAGGACGCAGACATGGCTCTCCACCCCTGCCCCAGCCACTGGGCCCAGGAGAAGGCGGTCCTCTGACTGACCAGGCGGGGTCGGGGCAAGATTCATTTTCAGAGGAAGGAAGTCAGGTTGGGTGGCTGTAGTAATGACCACCACCGTCCACCACAATGCCCAAATCTGTCTCCAGCCCAGACCTCTGCCTTTGATTGTCTACTGGACACCTCCAGCCCATGTCCCCCAAGCCCCTCTAATTCATAAACCCCCAGACCTACACATCTTGTTGTGTTCCTTATTCCAGTTCTGCCCATTACCCATGGCAGAAGTTGAGAGTCCTCCCACACCTTCCACCTCCACTTGGCCACACACCACTGCCACTTGTGCCTCCTCTTACGAGAGCCAGCTTCTCTCTCTCCCCATTCAAGGCCCCTCATCTCACCAGGATGACTGCAGTCGTCTCCTGAGAGGTTTCCCCGCCTTCAGTCTCCTCCTTCCAAATTCATTCCCACCCTGCAGCCTCGTGGTCTTCCTAGGAGCATGTTTGGTCCTGTAATTTCTCTGTTTAAAACCCCTCATGAGGGACTTCCCTGGCAGTCCAGCAGTTAAGACTCGGCACTTTCATGGCAGAGGGCACGGGTTCGATCCCCGGTCCAGGACCTAAGATCCCACATGCCACGTGGCACGGCTCCCCAAAAAATTTTTCACAAAACTTTTAAAAATAAAAATAACTAAAGTAAAACCCCTCATGAGTGCTCCCATCCACTCTGCAGGAAACACTACACAGCGCTTGGCAGACAAGGCAGGAGGTCAGCGGAGGCCAGTGCCTAGCTGACCTCTCCAGTCTCATTTCCCCCTGTCTGCTGCCCAACGCCCAGCAGAAGCTTCCTGCATCCAGCTCCACAGAGTCCCCCAAATGCAACACTCTCTTTCACACTCCAATGCCTCTGTGTGTGCTTTGAATCCCTCCCCCTCCCCCACCCCCAGTCCGCCTTAGGCCTGGAAAAGTTGGCAATCCTTCCACACCAGGCTCAGATGGCACCCACTCTGGGGAGCCTCCTCTCCTGCACTCCCACAACCCCTAACCAGACTCTTGCTGTGGGAAGAGTTCTTTTATGTGATGGATCCCTTCCCCACCCTTGAACTGTGTATACCTGGAGGTCAGGGACCAGGTCTTATTGGTCTTTGCACCCCCAATAGCACACTCAATGCGCGGCAAGGAGTGGTCACCGATTAGTTGTTGGATGAAACTAAAATAGAGTGGTGAGCAAAGAGTTTGCCAGACAAGAGGGAGATTCACATCAGTCCACGAAAAGCCTTTGATGCAGGTGAGGGGGTCCAGCGGATGCCACGAAAGGGGCTTGCCGGTGATGGGGAGGCACAGGTGCTGACGGTTCTGACTCGCAAGCTCGATGATCACCGTCAGCTGTCCTGGGCCCTCCCACCCCTTCCTGAGCTCCTGCCCCACCTCGTCAAGGATCAGGATCCTCATTTCAGTCCCCGGCAGCCTGGTGTGAAGCAGAGGCCCGCGACCTGGGTGGAGGCAGGGAGAAGGTGCTCAAGAGACTGATGGATGGCCCACCCCAGGGCCAGCCCCAGCACGCCAGGCCTCCCCCTTCCTTCCCTCCTCACCTCCTGCTGCTGGGAGCGCCCGTCAGCTCCGCCTAGGCCGGGGTGAGCAGTGTCGACACTCCCAAGCCAAACGCACACTCGAATTACCCCTTTTGCCCAGCCCCACACCTCTCGCTTCTTCCTTCTCAACACACCTCACAAGAGGTGGCGCCACCTATGCTCTAAGAAGACCCCATGCCCCCTTGACTCCGCAGTACTCGGCGGAGCTCCTGGCCGTGGTCCGCCTCCCCTTCATCCACCCCAGCTACCTGCTCAACGTGGTTGACAACGAGGAGCTGATCAAGTCATCGGAAGCGTGTCGGGACCTGGTCAACGAGGCCAAACGCTACCACATGCTGCCACACGCCCGCCAGGAGATGCAGACGCCCCGAACGCGGCCCCGCCTCTCAGCAGGTATGGCGGCATATGCCCCGAGCCGCCAAAGGCAGGCGCCACGCCGTCAGCCCAACTCTGGGTGGTCTCCCAAGGAGGCACCAGGCACAGATGCTGACACAGTGTCAGGCTATCCCAAGGGTGCCCATCCGTGTCCCTGCAGGTGTGGCCGAGGTCATCGTTTTGGTTGGGGGCCGTCAGATGGTGGGGATGACCCAGCGCTCGCTGGTGGCTGTCACCTGCTGGAACCCGCAGAACAACAAGTGGTACCCCCTGGCCTCACTGCCTTTCTATGACCGCGAGTTCTTCAGCGTAGTGAGTGCCGGGGACAACATCTACCTTTCAGGTGAGGCCCCTCAGGGCTGGGCTGGGGACTGGGCACAGACTTCCCCAGGGGGCCGCTCCCCACACCAGGGTTAAGGAAGGCCAAGGTCACAAGTGTCTACTTTGCAGGGGAAGCCTTCTCCTCCTGCCCCCGGGGCTGCGCCTGCCCAGCCTGGGACCCTTCCTCACTCCCTGCCCACTCTCTGGACCTCCCATACTGCCCACAGGTGGGATGGAATCAGGGGTGACGCTGGCCGATGTCTGGTGCTACATGTCCCTGCTCGATAACTGGAACCTCGTCTCCAGGATGACGGTCCCCCGCTGTCGGCACAATAGCCTTGTCTATGATGGGAAGATTTACACCCTCGGGGGACTTGGCGTGGCAGGCAATGTGGACCACGTGGAGAGGTAAGGAGGTCACAGTCATGACAGGGGCATCCTCTGACATCCCCCGAGAGCTAAAAGCACATCACTCCTCCTCCCCAAACCCCACCCAATTAAGACCCACCGGAGACTGGACTTTTATTTATTTATTTGTTTATTTATGGCTGTGTTGGGTCTTCGTTGCTGTGCGCGGGCTTTCTCTAGTTGAGGTGAGCATGGGCTACTCTTTGTTGCGGTGCACGGGCTTCTCATTGCGGTGGCTTCTTTTGCTGTGGAGCACAAGCTCTAGGCACGGGGGCTTCAGTAGTTGTGGCTCGCGGGCTCTAGAGCGCAGGCTCAGTAGTTGTGGTGCGTGGGCTTAGTTGTTCCGCAGCATGTGGGATCTTCTCAAGCCAGGGATCGAACCCGTGGTCCCCTGCATTGGCAGGTGGATTCTTAACCACTGAGCCACCAGGGAAGTCCTGATGGTGGAGTAGAAGCAAGAAGGGTAACAACTGCCCAGCCACCAAGACTCTTGTCCCATTCAGGGGGACTGACAAGCTGGAGGCATGAGAGCCAATGGTGCAAAAACACAGGTTGGGCTTGGATGCCCTGACCAGGCAGTTAGGGAACTTACTGCGACCGGAAGTAGCAGCCCAGAGACTGGCTGGGATGTAGGGCTAAGCTGGAACCAATGGTCCAAAGGTGCACCGCGCCAGTGGCTGTACCTTCATGTTCCTGCCAAGTGGAGGTGACACACGGGGGAGTTCCCTTCCTCCCTGCCTCCCACACCTCCAAGGAAATCTGCATGTAACCCAGAGAAGGGTTGCTGCACACAGGCCTGGCCAACCCTCTAGAATTCTCTAGAAGAGAATGTAAGTCATGTGTATAAAGCCTGCCCTCTGCTGGAAGCTCCAGGCTGGCTTCCTCACCTCGGCCCTTTGAAGCTGGCCGCACCTAGCGGAGGGATCATGTGCAGGCAGGAGGGGAATAGGCTGGAGGCGGGCGCTTCTCTGGGTGGAAACAGTCTTTTCCTTTGAGACGGGGAAATGGATCATGCAGAGAATGGACACCTTGGAGAGAAACTGCAGAACGAGCTCAGATAGCTTTGTGAGTCAGCAGCAGGATGGGGGAAACTGCAGGGCAGTCCTGCTTTTGGAGAATCTAGTGCCCCAGAGAGTGACAAGTTAGGCTGAACTGGCCCCAAATTCCAACCCAGGGGGTCACGACTAAGGTCACCGGAGCCCTTTTCCCACGTTCTTCCCGCACCCTGGCCCCCCCACCCTGGCCGCCATTATCAGCTTCCCGTGTGATAGCTTCTCGCCTGTAGAGCCGCACAAACCCCTCAGTTTGTATTCTTCCCTCGATGGCTAATTGGACACTTGATAAATGTTACGGCAAAGATGGTTTCAGAGTGAGACAGGCTCTGGATTTTCACTGTGGGCTTTTAACTCCCCCAAGTGGAGCTCAGAGATGGCTCAGTAACAACGTTTAATTGTCATATTGATTTGAAGATAATGGGGAATCCCCGTGTGATTATGAAGATATTAATACTGCTGTTGAACCTGGTTCGGCCCTGACGCCGACAGCCTTCTGTGGGACCCACTGCACACCCATCACTCTCCAAGCTTTCCAGAAGCACCAGGTTCCACTCGTTTGTGATCCACTATAAACACACGAAAATGAGACATTTTCTATGTAGGAGTAAACTGAGCTAGATCTGTCATCCTGTCTTGCTCTTGTCAGCTATTTTTAATCTCCTAAGATGCTGATTACTCATTTTGCAAGCTTGTTGATAAATACAGGGATTTGTTCAAGGACCGAATGCACAAAGAAGGGGAACAAACTCCACTCCTGTTGGGCCCAGGAGCAGTTCGCCCTGGCAGCTGGCTAGGCCTTTGTTCCGCTGCGAAATCAGCTGGGGCACAGAATGGGCAAGACCACCCTGCGAACCCCAGGATATGGAGGAGCAGTCCAGGACACGGTGCCCTGAGGCCTCCCCTAGTCCACTGGGATCTGTCAGCCGTCCTTGTATGGACAGGACACAGACCTGAAGGCTCTTGGGTGGAGGGTACATGGAAGGGGTGCCCACTGCTTCCCAAGGAGCATAGCTAGACCCCCTTTGGTCAAGTCAGTTTCTGTGCCACACAGTGACAATGATGAGAATTCAGGGCGACAGGAAGGTCGGGGGAATGGGGACAGACACGAGGACACTTTGTTCCCCAGGAAGCACTAAGGGTACAAATTGCTCTTATATTGATAATGAACGAGATGTATGGTGCATTATAATTACCTTACTGTATTGCAGGACTAGAGCAAGATTATATAATTATAGTTTAAGACAACAGTGTAATAGACAAACCTGTATTATATCATTATATAAATAACGGGGTCTAATACTTTATAGCAATATATTGCAGTAGCTGTGGTTACTGGATAAATGATAGCAGAGTGCCGCACTCCGCGGGGTCATTTGCATGTCATTAGCATATCCTTCTCAAGCAGGAAGCTGACAGATTGAGCTGACGGGAGGGCTTGTGGCTTGGCAATCAGCCACCTGGAATAACAAGAAATTCACGTTTGGCAGAATGTGCCATTATATGGAAAGCCTGAAGACTAACAGCCACATAATCTTCCACTGTCTCCCAGCTCCTTCTGCAGCTCTTTGGATCTCTGCCACATCGGCTTAAAAAACAGATATCTGAACTTCTGATACTGTCCCAAAAGGCACTTATTCCATTGCCTATTAGCCACGTATCATTCGTCTGGGGCTTAATTGAATCCGCCCCTGCTCCCCTTTCAGGTACTTGAGCTTCTCCTCAAATCCTGAGTCTGTGCAAGCACAGAGCTGGACGTCTCACAGCCAGGGGCACCAGCTAGGAGAGACCATCTTCCTGGGTCAGCGAGCTGTGACCATGCAATGACTAATGCCTCAAGGAGGCTCACGAGGAAAAGTGGGCCCCGTGTGCTTCCCGGGAAAGGTGTGCTGGGAGAATCCCAAGTGTAGGGGTGCAGCAAGCCCAGGGTGGAGGCCCCGCCTTGGGTCCAGAACCCGCGAAAGAGCAGTGAACAGTGTGGTGAGCCGTAGATGGAAGATCCAGAGTGAATGCTTGTGAGGGTCGCCCTCAGGGAACAACTGAGAAACACAGCTGCCCCACTAAGAAAGACCTCAAAGATCCCGGTTCAGTGGCCCATTTGCTTAATGCCAAGTCTACTCCTGCCATCTGCTGTGTCTGTTCTCACATTTTCCCTGCCCTGCCTGGAACTCATGTTCCGTCACTTCTCCATCCTCTGACTTTGCCATCTCCACGCCTGCCCTCTGGGGGCTGATTGCTGGTGGAGAAAATCCCACAGTCTTGTAGATTGGCCTCATGTGTATTGAAGTCCTCCAACCTCTACTGGATCCTCATGGTGCAGGGCATTTTTTGTGTTTCCCTTGTCAGCTGTTTCTCCCACTCTCAAGAGCGTGCGTCTCCCATCTTCACCTCTCTCCTCAAGGCTCTTACCCCACAGACTCCTCCAATACTTGACTCCTGCTTCACAGAGAAAATGGAGCCATCAATCAAGAACTCTCTCTTTTTCCTGCCATCACTCCTGCATATGTCCTTATGCTCATGACATCCTTGCCTTCCTCTCTCATGCCAAAATGGCCACCACTTCCCTGTCTACTCTGGATCCAATTTGCATCCAGCTACCAGGAGCCACCCATCATCAGCTCTCCCCTGTCTTTCATATATAGTTCATCGTTCCTTATCCACTTGGGGTCCTTCCCATCAGCATGTAAACACAATTAAAACTCCCCCCCGCAAATTAAAATAAAACCCATGCTGTGCTGGAGCTGGTTCATACTGGTTCATTAGAGCCCACTGTTAAATCTTCAGGAACTCTGCAAGTCAGTTGTTAGCTACAGAGATTATTAAAAATTAAGTCATATAAACTTAGAATTAAATTATTTAAAAACAAAGGTAATCCATACTCAAAACTCATCACTGTCTAATTTTTTTTACTACATTTTACTACTGCCTATGTTCTGGAGGTTGTATGTGTCCACTGCATCTGTACATGGGGGAGATTCTGTACCCTGGGGCACTACTGGGCATCTCTTCCCAACCCTACATTCAGTGATGTCCCATTGGTAGCTTGAAATCAGCCACGATGAGAGGATTTACATTACAGAAATCAGCAAATGCTACACACCAGGACTTTCTTCCCTGGAGAGCTGGTTGTTAAACATTTATCAGCAAAACCCCCTCTTAGCTCTATAGTCCTTTCTAAGTCCCACCTTCTCTGCTCCCTCCTCCATACACAAATAGCCCTGCACCTCCCATTCCACATATGATGCCCTTGACATGACCACCAGTGACCTGTTGGGGACTTCCTGACCTCCTGTCACATCCTCCGTGCTGCAGCTTTGCCTTCTGTCACATCACTCTTGGACTCCTCTCAGCTCCCCTCATACAGGCTGGCATCTCCCCAGTGTCCTCAGCCCGTCCTCACCCCACACGCTCCCTGTGAACTACCTCGTCTTCAGTTTCCATCTATGTGCCCATGATCCCATAACTGAATATTTAATCCAGACCTAAATACCAACTGCCCCTGCACATCCCCAATTTGTTACCCACAGATACTTTAAACTTCCCATGAATAAAACCAAAATCATCCTCCTCCCCAAAACCCTCCCAACCTCGATTCCCTGTCCCATGAGTAGTGCCCCCTCTGTCCAGTTTCCCAAGCCAGAGACCCTGAGGCATCCTCAGCAACTCCCTGAAATGAGACATCAATTCAGGCTAAACCTTATCAGTTTACCTCTCCCTCTGTTCCCAGCTCCTTCCTTGGTCCAGGCCACTATTTCCCCAGTTTCCAGCCCATGGGCTGGGTATGGAGGAGACGCCCAGTGCCGGGCTGCTGAATGAAAGAGTAGGACTGAGCCGCACAGAGAGGGCTGAAGAGGCCTGGAAGCTGGGGGGCTGAGAGAGGTTTCCACAGACAGACAAGAGCCCCCCTGAGGTTCAAGAGGGAGGCTGAGAGGGCCGGTTTGGGCTAGATCCTGGGTGGCCTTGAGTGATTCAACCCAAGTACCCTCCACTGTGTGATATCGGGCTACACCGAGGGCAGGAAGTGGGTGGTGGGGCTCCCCCATGTCTGCTGTCTTGCTTGAGGCCCCTGCCCTGCACGAGGCCCATCTGATTCTGGCTCTTCTTCTCCTCTCTCAACAGGTATGACACCATCACCAACCAATGGGAGGCGGTGGCCCCTCTGCCCAAGGCAGTGCACTCGGCAGCAGCCACAGTGTGTGGAGGCAAGATCTACGTGTTTGGGGGCGTGAACGAGGCAGGCCGAGCTGCAGGCGTCCTCCAGTCTTACGTTCCACAGAGCAACACGTGGAGCTTCATCGAGTCCCCGATGATTGGTGAGAACCAGCTGTCTCCTCGGCCCAGGATCAGGGCAGTGGCCCCACCTCATCGCTTTAGTCGGTGTCAATATTCCCAAACCCGGGGGCAGGCTGAGCCCAAGGGTTCTGCACACCCAAGTCCAGGGGGGTGGGAGGGGAGGGGAGGCCCCAGCTCAGGTGCAGCTGAAGCTCCCACTACCTGGACAAAGGGCAAGCTGGTCCGTGCCAGGTGTCTCCCGGCCCCAGCCTTGTTCTTGGGCCAACCAGTGATGTTGGAGGTCTTTGCAGCTCCTGTCCCCTGCAGGGCCTGCTGGGATGGAGGAGGGGAGGGGGCCCGGCAGAGGGCCCTGACCTGCCTGCCTGCTCCGCTCTCCTTGCAGACAACAAGTACGCTCCCGCCGTCACCCTCAATGGCTTCGTTTTCATCCTGGGTGGGGCTTATGCCAGAGCCACCACCATCTATGACCCTGACAAAGGGAACATTAAGGCGGGTCCCAACATGAATCACTCTCGCCAGTTCTGCAGGTGAGGAGGCTGGGCCGGGGAGGAGGAGGGCCAGGGAAGGGACAGAGGGATGGGTTGGTTCATGATGACTGACCACCATCCGATGACCAAGGTGGTGCCTGGGCCCAGAATAGCACCAGCCTCCGCCAGCCGCGGGGGGGGTGGTGGGGGGCGTTCGTGCAGAGTGTGAAGTGCCCCAAAAGCCTGACCCTGTGGCTCCAGCTGACCCTGCCTCCAAGCTGCACAGGAATGGCTTCCTACAGACACCGGCACCTGGTCCTTAAGGCCACACCTTCTCTCAGTGAGAGGTGAGGGTGGTGCTATGAGGTCAGCTTCCCCCCAGGACCGCCTGCCCGGTCACAGACGAGAGGCAGCAACAGGCCAGAGCTGTGTGATACCCTACATGGGACAGGTGGCTTTTGGGGGAGTGCCCTGATGGCACATGATCCTGATGGCTCTTTGGAGCTGGACCCAGTGAGGCACGAGGCGCAGCTGCCCTGGAGTCCCACAGCTGACTGGGCAGAAACACACCCAGACCAGCCCCCCCGGAAGACAGAGGTAGAGGTTGGAGTGTGGCCTGGTTCCCGGGGTGCTCTGGCCCAGAAAAATTAACCACCCTGGGCAGTGAGACACACACCCTGCTCTTCTAGCCCCACCCTTTCCTGGACTAAGAGGAACTAGGGAAAAAATGGGAACCACAGAGACCCCATTTGCAGCATTTCCATAACAGAGCCGTCCTGAAGACATCTTGTACCTGTGCAGAGGTGATCACTGAATCCTCGGTGTGGCAAGAGCATGAGGCATTTGTTGAGTGCCTGCTGTTTGTGTGTCACAGCTAGGAAAGCTACAGTCTACCACTGACATCTTACGTGACCTTGGGCAAATAACTTCCCCTCTCTGGGGAAGCTCTACCTATGAAACACGCCCTTGGACTAGATGAGTGCTAAGTTCCTATTAGTATGAAGATGCTACAGTTCTCGAGCCCTACTTTCATGTGACATATCCTACATGGTGGCCGTGTGCAGGGCAACTCTGAGAATACTGTCCAGTGATCAAGACAGCCGGAGTGTGGGCACGGAGAGATGATGCCTCTTAAGCTGGGTCTTGCAAGAGAAGCAGGGAAAGGATATGCCACAAGGGGAGACGTGTGAGGGGCCCAGACGGCGTGGAGCTGCGAGAGAGACAGCTGGGGGCTTCAGTGTCTGGGAGGACGTCTAGATACACATGTTCTGTCCAGGCTCAGATTTTCAGAAATGGGTGGAGACTTTGGAAGGGTTTCTGTTCAATTTCAGGGGACAGCCAAGAAGAAATGGCCATTAGAGGAAATGAGAGAGAACTCGGGGCTGGAAGCATAGATTTGGCATCCGTGTGAAGGGGTAGCTGGGATGCAGCGAGATAGTAAGCGCAGAGAAGCAGAGAGCTGCCCGAGACAGCTTGACCAAGCCCATGAGTGTGGCACAGGGAAGGGCCCTTGCAGCCACAGGCGGGCGGCAGTATCAGGTCACACATGTGAAGGAGTCACAGCAGGAAGTTCTGACTGAGCACCTGGGCAAGGGTGAAATTCCCAGTCGACTGGCTGATGCTCAGTTACAACTTAGTTCTGTATTATCCTGTCTGCTATCATTCTGGCGCATCACGTTCCCAACTAGATTTGAGTGGTAGGAAGGCTCTGTCCCAGCAACACCAAAAAGATGCTCCATAGAGACCCAGTGAACTGAGCCGAGCACCTGTACACAGAGGCTGCTCATCTCCCAGCTGACTTGAGTCAGATGGGCAGGTCCTGGGACACCCAGTATGCATCAGTGTCGCCCACAGCTTGGAGGGTAATATAGCATGATGTCCTGATTGGTCCTGGAGGAAAGGTGTTTTTCTTATCCCCGCTGAGGTCAGAGGGAAAAGAAAAGCAGCAAGACCCCACATGACTTTTGCAAAAGGGGAGAGGCAGCCTGCGACAGGACAGGGTGCTGGGAATCTATCTCCAGGTCCCAGGTGGAAATCCAGTGGCTAAGTCTCTCCTCGTTTTCTCCGACAGTGCTGTGGTACTCGATGGCAAGATTTATGCAACTGGAGGCATTGTTAGCAGTGAGGGGCCTGCCTTGGGCAACATGGAAGCCTATGAGCCTGCAACCAACACATGGGCCCTCCTCCCCCACATGCCCTGCCCCGTGTTCAGACACGGCTGCGTCGTGATAAAGAAATATATTCAAAGCGGCTGACATCAGCAGGAAGCCCACGCCGAGACTGTAGACAGACACGTCTGGTGAGGCAAATGCTACTCACAAAGATCAACTTTCAGCAACACCAATAAGAGGCCGACCAACACAATCAAGGAACTCACCACGCTACACATTTTGAATACCGTCTACATTGAATGTAGGAAATCATCCTCGCCTTTGGGGAAAATGAGGGAGTAGCCTCCGAGCTGCGGGAACCGCGACCGAGCGAGAGAGCTGCGCCTTGGGGCTCCTGCAGAGGCACTTGCTCTGACCGGAGGCGCTCACTCTGCCCGGTGCAATAGTTTCACATATTTTTCAACTGGGAGAGAGAAGCCGTTTTTTCCTTCCTGCAGGGCAAGCTTGATCCCCAGCCAACCATAGATCAGTTATCAGTTATCCTATGACAATATTAGGCGTCAGGCTCTCTTGAAATAAGATCAAAGTGTCCTTATCACTTTGATTCCTACTTTTGTTTTTAACCAATCTACGATTTCAGTGGCCGAGGTAAAACAAGGGACAATACTATGTATGGGGCCTGAGGCCTAGGAGGCTGCTGGTCCCCACTAGGTCGAAGATAAGTCCAGGTTCTTTGCGGAGCCAGATGTGACTGGAGCGGTGGCAGCCGTGGGGACAGCTAGGGAGAACCGTCTGTCCCTTCACAGGGTTTTCTACCATGTTTTTGCTGGAGAAGGACAAGGTGATTGTGCTAGCTTTCTCTTATCCCGTATGAATTATTTAGATTTCCAAGGCATTTTCTTGATAAACAAAAGGCTATTTTTAAGTACCGAGAGAAAGAGGCAGCCACGAGAGGGATAACGCGGGAATTCCCAAAGCTCTTTGTAGGTAGTGCCAGAGTGGGGCATTTGCTCTAATTTTTCTATGTTCAGAATAGAGGATATCTCCTGGGTGGGGGTGAATGCCCCCATTTTATTTTTAGAAAAAGTAACTCCCAGACAGCCCCGTAAAAGCCGTGCCTCATGGAAGCACTGTCATAGAGAGACAACTCCGTTTCTGAAGGAAACCAGCTCTGGCTCGTGACACCAGCTCAGCTCCCTCCATGAGGTAAAGCTGAGGACCCGGGCCAGGTTGGAAGGGAAGGAGGGAGGATACATGTCTACAAAGCACAGGAGACTATTTTTGATATTTATAGCTATATATTAAGGCACCTGCCACAAAGAGCTCTCAGGATGGGGACAGCCTTCTTAGACGAGCCGTGACAGCCAAGGCCTGAATCATTCTTCTAGTAGCATCTTAACCCAAGCAAGGGGAGCCAGGAGGGAGGCCACCCCGTGGCTCACAGAGAAAGGCCTTCCCTCTAGTCTTCAGACGCTCAAACCTCACGTGGTGACCAGTTTCCATTCCAGGGCACGAAGGAGGCAGCCGCCATTGCTGTGCTGTTTAGCTGAAGTTGGTACCAAATACGCATTTACCATTTTTATACCTGGTAAGTCGACTTGCCGTCATTTCATCATAAAAACCACTTATAAGGAGAAAAGGACAGGACACGCTCTCCATCTTTCAGTATTTGATGACACAAAGTCCCAATGTCGGGCATCAACTTCTAGCACTACAAGTGTGGCTCCCACTTGGACAAGATACCGAGCTTCATTATGCAGTTTTTAATATTATTTATTCTTTTAAAAAGTAATAAGCACAAAACTACATACGTTGTATGTCATTTAAAGTATTTATGTCAAACAGGGTGCAAGTGTGAACCCAAGGACTGGAGCACAAGTGTCTAACTGCCTGGGGCAGGGCGATGTCAGCGTTGGTGGGCGTCTACCTCCAAAGGAGGTGCTAGTGGTCAGCGAGACTCAACACAGACGACACTGAAATCCTGTTCTCTCCTCAGTTATCACACTGGAGCAAAACTGGCTATTTCTGTGAATGATATAAAACAGGGTTCTCTGTAACGGTATTGTACATAGTATATGTTTATTGTTAAGTTCTTGTTATAATAAATATATTTATAGATCTAGACTCGGAAGCCAATCTAATGCCTCTGTGTGCCACTGTCCTTGCCACCGAGATGAGAAACCCCAGTGCAGGCCTGTGCCACCTCTCCCATCAGCTGTTACAGACTTGAATGCACATCTTGGTGATCATAAAGGATAGGACTCCTCAGCAAGGGAATGAATGTACAGGGCTGAAAGGCAAGAATAAAGGGCAATTAAAGGTCAAAGCTGAAAGGGACTTGCAAACACTCTGGCATCAACTCAGGGTCTCCCTTCGGTTTAAGTGCTCTTATTACATTTGTGCAACCGAAAGCTTCAAAAAGTTAGCTTCCCCCTGATCTGCTTCCTGTGCCAGAGGCTGTCCTGAAGAACTGTGACAAATCCACATGGCAACTCCACGCCATCAGCCTGAGAAGAGATGCAACACCCTTCCTTCAGGAAGAACAAGTTGTGACTGCCATTCTAAAATCCAGTCGGGGGCCTCCCTGCCTTCATTCAGTCCCGCCTGAGGCTGTTCTCTAACCTGTTGTAACAGACCGGCTTTGCTCTCCTAAGGATACCCACGCAAAGCCCAGGGCAAAAGCATAGAACACCAGATGGGATTGCTCCCTCTCTTGCATGCAAGGACTTTAGATTTAACGGATTAGTAGGAGAAGGTAGATTTACCAGCATTTTACCCAAGGGAAGAGCCTTAATCCCCAAATCTCACCAAGACCCAGTATCTCCTTGCAAGAAAAAAATCAGAAGAAGGTAGGTTGGGGTGGGTGGGACTGGGAGTTCTCAGAGAACTCGGCTGAGGCCTTATGATGAGTGGACCACACACTTGCCAAAAATATCTGCACTGGTACCTTCACAACACCAGTCCTAGAGGAAAGGATGGAGAATGTCTAGAAGATTCTAATCATGAACAGCTAAAATTATAAGCTAAAATTATAAAAACCAAGCAATTGTACCTCCTGGTGGTGTAGTGGTTAAGAATCCACCTGCCAATGCAGGGTACACGGGTCCAAGCCCTGGTCCAGGAAGATCCCACATGCCGCGGAGCAACTAAGCCCGTGTGCCACAACTACTGAGCCTGCTCTCTAGAGTCTGTGAGCCACAACTACTGAGCCTGCGTGCCACAACTACTAAGCCCGCGCGCCTAGAGCCTGTGTTCCACAACAAAGAGAAGCCAGCACAATGAGAGGCCTGTGCACCTCAACAAAAAGTAGCCCCTGCTCGACGCAACTAGAGAAAAGCCCACACGCAGCAACAAAGACCCAACGCAGCCAAAAATAAATAAATAAATAAATAAATTCGGAAAAAAACAACAACAAAAAAACACCAAGCAATAGTTTCGTTACCTCCTTCTTTCTCTACTCTATTTGCCTAAATCAAAGGAAATATGTTCTCTGGCTCTGTGAAGAGTCTGTGTACTTACCGTAGAAGGCATCTGTGTTCGCTGTTATTAGGCACCCATGTAACCATGGGGAGAGTCTCTCTTGTTGGACTCAAGGCACTACCATCAGACCTGGCATGGATGGTGATGAAATTCATTGTGACAGCCACGAACAGGAGACGGATCACATTGTGTGTGTCTGTGTGAGAACTTAAAAAAAAAAAACTCAACCCTAAAATAAGAAGAAAACAGGAAAACTATTTGCAGTCCATATGACAAAAGATTAATATCTTTATTAAAGAGGCCACGTAATTCAATTAGAAACTGTTAAGGGATTCCAACTTAAATAGGTCATGAACAGACACTGCAAAGAGGAAACATACAACAAAAAGTTCAACATTTATAATTATTAAATAATGAAACTTAAATAATTAGGTAACATCTTTACCTAACTAAATGAGCTTCCCAAACCTAAAAATAAAGGGAGGGGGGAGGGGGGAGGGGCGCTGATGAAGAGCAGTGAAACTCCTGAGTAGCACCAAGGGCTCTGTAAACTGAAATGGGTCTCAGAAAGCAACGTGGCAGGTGCCATGTATCAAGAGCCTAAAGAGTACCTGACCCAGTAAATCCACTTCTGGGCGTCCATCAGGAAATAATGCAAACTATGGAAAAAGTCATACAACAACCAGCTCCCACTTATTGACACTAACTATTGCCAGACACCATGCTAAGTACTTAAAAGCACTGAATCCTCGTAATTCTACTAGACAGGTACTAAAGACATGCAGCAATACAGAAAACAGTAGAAGAGGGGGGAAAAAGCAAGATTCATATTTGTATATGATTGTGGTTATGTAAGATATGTATATAATGATATATAAGCTATATATATACACACACAAAGATATGTAAAATATGTATATTAAAATGACCAGATGTACAGTCATAAAACTACTATTAATTGAACTGATGGATTGTGGGCAATTTTCTTTCTCTCTTCTCCAAAATGTATATAAAGTGATGACATTACTTTTATAATAAAGATATCGATATACATATATTTTCTTTAATGGGGAATGAAGGACAGAAAGTAATCTTTCTCCTATATTTTAGTCTGAGAAATTCTCAAAGATCAATTCCTATCTTGGACACCATAATCAATGGAGAGTTAAAGGGTTCAGAATAATGTAACAAAGAATTTTGAATAAGAAAACAGATTTCCAGTCATAATCAAGACTTTTTTTTTAAAACCTAAACGCTAGGGGTGAATGGATTATATCTTTCAGTGCGTGAAGATTTGCATGAAACAAATGAATACCACCACTTCTCTGTGTTCTTGGAAGGTCAAGAAAGATGAAAAAGACAATAATAAAGAAGAAAAAATTCTAGTTCAACAAAAGGATACAAGTATTAGTGCAAAACTCTGCAATAGGTTACCAAGATCCTTGTGAAGTCCTTTTCTAATTAAACCTCAATAATATATAACATAATTGCATACATTATCCCATTTTATCCTCTCAGCTACCCTAAAAGGCATAGGGCATCATCTTCACTCTTTAAGAGGAAACAATATCAAGAAAGTTAAGTGATTTGTGCGGCAATAGTTATGCCCCAGGTGTTCTCCATGCACTATCGCATTTGATGCTCATCACAGTCTTGCAGAGGATGGTTAAACCTGCTGCACAGATGAGGCCACAGGTTCCAGACGTGAAGCAGAGTCCGTCTAAGGCACATCAGTATTCAAAACCCTGCTCAGTGGGCCTCCAGAGAGGCTGCACTACATCATATGGTCTCTTCAAGGCTGCCTGGAACTGTGTAGCTCTTATGGCTCCAAGGCTAAGGCTCCTTCCTCCTCCCCAAGCTACCTCAGAAACCTGCATTAAGAAAACAGAGAATTCTGTGACTATAAGAGACATTCAGCTCTGTGTTAGATACAGTCCTCTTTAGAAGCAATTTTTGAAATATCTGGTTAGAGTCTCAATAACACACTGGCTTCCTCCATTGAAGGCTTGGCTTTACACAGGAAACTTGGGTTTGGGGGAAAGAAAGAGGCCTCTGACTAAGATATCATTTCTGCCTCATTTGAAATTCCTCCTGTGAGCCTTCACTCTGCTGTGAAGTCTTAAGGAGTTCCTTACCTTCTTGCTGACCACAAACCTGGTCAGGGAGAGTAAAGGAAAGGGGAGAACATCATTAACACTGGCTGCACCTTCCTCAGTCCCAAAGGGCATACCATGACCTTGCCACCAAGGAGGTAGAAGGTCAAAGAGCTGACTAAAATGAGGACCCAACTCCAAGAAGTCTGCCTTTTCCACATGATGGCAAAAATTAGACAATCCAAAAAGCTGTGTTTATCTTCCCAAATTTATAATCCATGTGCTCTGCTGCCCTCTATGTAACACTTGGCAAGTCACCTGGGTGTCTTTCCTCATGAAAGGTGAGCACAGCCTTTGAATGGATCAAACTAGGTCAATAAGACTATGTTCTCTGCAGGCAGGGGTCATGTCCTCTTATCTTCCCCCACAGGGCACGTCACCCTGATGAGTAGTGACAGCCAGATTCTATTGGCAGCATGAAAAATGTTTTATGAAAAATATAAAGGCAAGGGCACAAATTTGTGCACTGCTTTAGCCATCCCTGTTATCTACAGATGACTAAAGAAACAATAGTTTTTGTTAAAGGGTTTCTATTTACCGTGTGTATAGATTTCCGTCATTCTCGGAGAAGCTACCCACCACTAGCGCAAACCTAGGCACCACCGGACCCATCAGCCCTGTCGACTTTGCATCCCTGGTGGTAAAAATCAGTCCTTGAAGCTCTTCAGTTCACTCCCTACATTCTCTGGTACCTCTCTGTTACTACTGCCCTATTTTAAGCCCTTATTTTCTTTTTATAGGTGTTTTTAAAATAACAGCTTTATTAACATATAATTCACATATGATAAAATGCACCATTTTAATGTATATAATTCAGTGGTTTTTAGAATATTCACAGAGTTGAGCAACCATCACCACTATTTAATTGCAGAATATTTTTATCATCTCAAAAAGAAACCTGGGAGTTCAGGGTTTTGGTGGCACAAGCCACCCGTCTCCTTGCATGGCCCTGCAATAAACTTTTCTCTGTTCCAAAAAAAGAGAAACCTGTATCCATTAGCAATCACTCTCTATTTCCGCCACCCCCAGCACATAGCAACCACAAATCTACTTTCTGTTTCTATGGATTTGCCTATTATGGACATTTCATATAAATTGAATCACACAATATGTGTTCTTTTATTTCTGGCTTCTTTCACTTACCATCGTGTTCTCAAGATTCACCCATGTTGTAGTAGGTACTAGTACTACATTCCTTTTTTATGGCCAAATAATATTCCATTGAAGGGTTATATAAATGGATACATTTTGTTTAACCATTCACCAATTGATCGGCATTTGGGTTCCTTCCTCATTTTAACCATTAATAATGCAGCCACAAACAATCGTGTACAAGGGTTTGAGATTAAATAAATTTCGGAAATGCTGGGTTTAACAAAGTTAAACAGGTTTCTTTATGACAGAACTTCTGTGTCAAGAACATAGTAACATTGGGGGAGAACAGATACATGTACACGTATGGCTGAGTCACTTCGCTGCGCACCTGAAACTATCACATTGTTAATCGGCCATGATCCGATATAAAAAAGAAACAAACACAGTAACAGTCATTACAATTTTACTGAAGGGGATACACAAGGCAGGGTTTTCCAAGCTTATTTAGCCACAAATTGCCCCCCCACCTCCCAAATCTAGAAAACTTTTTTTCTTTACTAAATTATGACACAAGCTCAAATAGTTACATGGGATTCTGGGGTCAATATATTCTGTCTTTCATCTTCAAAAGAAGCACATCAGAAAGTAAAGGTAATATTGTGAAATATTCTGAAGCAAATTCTAGTTTAAAACTGTCAAAATATTTCTTAAGAAAAACGGATACATTTTTATATGGCAGCAGAAGAAATGAGATCAGTATTCTTTGATATGAACAAAATACTTTTCCTGAATACAGCAAAATATGTTTCACCGCAATTTTCTAAGTTCCAAAAAGGCTTAAGCATCTCTTACACTGCAATGTAAAAACACTGAAAAAATGGAAATAATCACACAATAACCATTCTACACAACTAAAATACCCAACCCACACATCTAATGACAGTTGCAAAAGTGTGACCTGACAATTTCTGGAAAAGACTGTCGGGCATTTTGTATTTTATTAATCTTGAACAACATGACAATCTTCTCAACAAGTCAGCTGCAGAGGAGAACAAAGACATCCATCATTTGTCCCAACAATATTTAAAATTCAAAACTTTCACATTAATTCCAATATTCTCATTAAAATATATTAAAACGGGCTTCCCTGGTGGCGCAGTGGTTGAGAGTCCGCCTGCCAATGCAGGGGACACGGGTTCATGCCCCGGTCCGGGAAGATCCCACATACCGCAGAGTGGCTAGGCCCGTGAGCCATGGCCGCTGAGCCTGTGCTCCGCAACGGGAGAGGCCACAACAGTGAGAGGCCTGCGTACCGAAAAAAAAAAAAAATATATATATATATATATTAAAACATAAAAATTTTCTATCTAATATCTCTTTAGATTAACATTTGTGTTAATAGTGAGACAAAGTTTCATCCAATTCCAGCTATAAAACCTTGAGCATGTCTCAGAAACAAAGAGCTTTTTGACGATCTTTTGCTTTTTTGTTTCTGTGGATATATGTTTAAGTTCAAACAATGTGGAAATTAAGTGTAAAAAAAAATTCCGAAGATGTGAAACTGATTTTTTACAGTGTGATAGGCAATTACTCCTTCCTTTGCTACAAACTCCATTTAAAACAATCTTATTAAAGAAATTTCTTTATTAAACCATGGTAAACTACACAACTGACAGCTTACTGATGTTTCCTTTAAATATGTGAAGTAATTTGAGACTTCCCACCACAAATAACTTTTATTTCAGTAACATTTTAAGTATAATGTTACTTGTGGATTGTCACATTTCTTTTTAAAAGGACATTCTGTTTGCAGAGGCTTGTTAAAATACTTTGCACTTATTAAAATGCTAAAATAGACATTTGTAATTATTTCCAACACTTTCCCAAGGAAATTTAAGCTATAAGCAAAGTAACTCTACACAATGTTTAGAAATAATGCTATCTCATATCAAAATTAATTTTGCTTTTTTGCCACAATGAGACATTAGAAAAGCTCTGTGCTCTACACAGACAGCCATAGACATATGACTCCGGCTGTTCATGTGTTTTTTGAATTAATAGCACCAAAGTTCCTTAAACCTGTGGTTTTACTAATGGCTCTTCAGCTACTGTGACAACATATGATTTTGGAGTAATGATTTACCATTACTGATTTACCATTTGTTGAGAAACTCTAAAAAAAAAAAACAAACCTGTTCTACCTAAGAAATCTTAAACTCTGTGCTCTGACAAAAGTCTCCATCCAATACATTCACGACTCCTCCCACTGTATTTGCTCTTTAGTTTCATTTCAGACATTCAGTCCTTAGATCCTTTCCATTGTCTCCCAATTTAGTAACCCCACTTTGGTTTCATTTCCATTCTTACCCAGGAATGGAATTCCTCTCCCAAAAGTTACCTCATCCCCCTAACATTCTGGTCCTTCAGTTGGACCAACAAGCCTAATTATAGTCCTATTCTAACTATCAGCCTCCTCTGAGGCTTCATTCGGGGTGACACCTACAAGGGGGAAAAACCCACATTCACATAGGCTGGCACCACTACTAATACATGGCGCCCACACTCACCTATGCCCTCAACTTATTCTCATCTGTTCCTGGAGAGCTCTCTTTCCTCTTTCCATCAGTGACTTCTAAACCTTCACTTCTCCCCCTTAAATTTCTTACTTAGAACCCCTCACTTTTATCAGAAGAGCACAACTTTACATCGAAAAAACTAATGCGGAGGATGATGGCAAGTGACAATACAGTTTTTTAAATCTTCCTGAATTGACCATTAAAAACAGAGAAACTGGGGCTTCCCTGGTGGCGCAGCGGTTGAGAATCCACCTGCCAATGCAGGGGACACGGGTTCAATCCCTGATCCAGGAAGATCCCACATGCCGTGGAACAACTAAGCCCATGAGCCACAACTACTGAGCCTGTGCTCTAGAGCCTTCGAGCCACAGCTACTGAAGCCACTGCACCTAGAGCCGGTGCTCTGCAGCAAGAGAAGCCACCGCAATTAGAAGCCCGTGCACCGCAACGAAGAGTAGCCCCTGCTCACAGCAGCTAGAGAAAGCCCACGTGCGGCAACGAAGACCCAACGCAGCCAAAAATAAATAAATAAACAAACAGAGAAACCAGGGTGAAACATTCAAAGACTCCTGGATAGCATCTAAAACAAAACTAAGTAACAAGGAATCTACAGAGCTCCAAATCCCAAGTGAGTGGGGTCAAACCGCTGACACCTACGAGACTGTGGTACATGTGTGAGGACGAAAGCAGAGGAGAGGCACTGGCATCTAAGGAAAGTAAGAACCCGCACAGGTACCCAGGCGGGGAGTGAGGGTGGGGCACTGACGAGAGCACCTGATATTGAGAGGAGTTTGCACCCTCTAGTTCTCAGGTGAGGGTAAGTGTTCTGTGGGAACTACTAGCCTTGCGAAAATTCTCAAAACAACTCAGCCAAAGCCCGGTTTCAGGCCCAAGCCCCATACTAAAACAAAACTACTAGGGACAGAATCTAAATTGAACAGCACAGGGACAAAAGAGAAATCCAGATAAAATAGGGGAGGGGAACAAAGTAACCAGATTTCACAGAAATAACAGAAGAGAGAGCTCTAGAGCCATAAAATTCAGGCTTCCTTGTAAAAGTTCAAGGAAAGTAATTTCATATAAAAAATGAGGACTTTTGTGTGGATTGAGGGAAAATCCCACATAAATATATTACAAGAAAAAACTTTAAAAGGAGAAAGCTACCCTACAGGCAATAAAGGCCCTCCTACAAAATACATGAAAACGATAACCTACTATTTCAAAACAAGCAAAAGGACAAAAAAAAAATAATAGAAAAATGAAAGAACAATGTAAACCAAAATTAGAAAAACTTACAAAGGATGTGAAATAACTCTGAAAGAAAAAAAATCATGTTAGAAATGTACACTAAAGTAGAAAGAACATAAGAGTCAATTTTAAAAAAAATAGATAATGCCTTAAGACAAACAGAAGGGAAGAAAAGGCAGGAAAAATTTTTTTTTAAATAAATTTATTTATTTATTTATTTTTGGTGCATTGGGTCTTCGTTGTTGCACGCGGGCTTTTCTCTAGTTGTGGTGAGCAGAGGCTACTCTTCATCGCGGTGCACAGGCTTCTCATTGCAGTGGCTTCTCTTGTTGCAGAGCACGGGCTCTAGGCACACGGGCTTCAGTAGTTGTGGCTCGTGGGCTCTAGTGCACAGGTTCAGTAGTTGTGGCTCACGGGCTTAGTTGCTCCACGGCATGTGGGATCTTCCCAGACCAGAGATCGAACCCGTGTCCCCTGAATTAGCAGGCAGATGCTCAACCCACTCCGCCACCAGGGAAGCCCAGGACATTTTTTTTAAGTAACAAAAAAATGAAGACATTCCTGGTTCTGGTTAAGACTGAGTAAGCATACTCCACTGTATCTCTCCCAGTGTTTACAACTAAAAGTCCACATAAAACAATATAATTAATTGCTAAGGGCTCCGTGAAAGATAAACAAAGCATGTGAACTCAGTGGGAAATTCAAAACTCAAACAATGACCCACATAGTAGTGAGTTCCCTGGTTTGGCTTTTATCACCTATATCCCCCAGCTTACACTAGGGAAGCCAGAATCTCGGAAGAAAAATGGTCTCTCTACATCCTCCAGACCCAAACCCAGGTGAGCCTCAGTAATGAATCAGCCTCCTCATGGCAGCAGTGACAGTGATATTTTTTCTCTTTCTATCCAGATAAGCAGAAAAGGGGGCTTTGAGGAACCTGACAGTGAGGGAGAAGATCACAAAGAGTAGGGAATGGAGAATGAGGCCCTTTAAATTACTGTATGAGATTCTGAGTTGCACATGCATAGAACTGACCAGGATCAGTGGAGCAAAGGCTGTGAGATCCGAACTACAGCAGAGACCACCCCCATGTCCTGCTAGTCCAGCGGCCCCTGCATGGTGCACATAGGGAGCTATATTAGTTTCCTATTGCTGCTATAAAAAATTACTACAGGTTAGTGGCTTAGGACAACACAAATCTATTATTTTATGGTTCTGGAGGTCAGAAGTCTAAATGGGTCTTATGAGCCAAAATTAAGGTGTCAACAGATCTGTGTTCCTTCCTGGAGCTCTAGAAAAAAATCTTTTTTCCTTCCCTTTTTCAGCTTCTAGAGGCTGCCTGCATTCCTTGGCTCAGGGCTCCTTCCTCCATTTTCAAAGCAAATCACTCCAAATATCAGTGGTTGTCTGGGCAGAGAGCAGGGAATGAACAGGTGGAGCACAAGAGACTTTCAGGGCAGTGAAGTTAGTCTTAATGATACTGCAATGATGGATACATGTCGTTATACATCTGTCAAAACTCATAGAAAGTACAATACAAAGAGTGAGTCCTAATGTAAACTATGGGCTTTAGTTAATAATAATGTATCTATATTTGCTCATAAATTGTAACAAATGTACCCCAGTAATGCAAGATGTTAATAACGGTTAAATGGGGGGGGGGGTATAGGTAAGGGGATATAAGGGAACTCTGTACTTTACACTCAATTTTTCTCTAAACCTAAAACTGCACACACACAAAAGTCTATTGCTTTTTTAAAAAAGCAGTGTGCAAAGGAATATCTAGAACAACTCCCTTCTGTGTAAGAATAAAGGGGGAAAATAAGAAAATATACATGTAACTTTATTTTAGCAAAAGAAACAGCAGACAAATAAACAAATGAGGTCGTTTACCTTCCATAGTGGAAGGGATAGGAACAGTGATACTTCTCTGGATCTAACTATTTTGCACAGTCATGACTTTTGTAAGTATGTTAATGTTTTACATATTAAAACACATAAACAACAAGAATAAGAGGGACATTAAAACTGAACACAGACAAAAAAACAAAAGAACCTAACTATATTTCAAAGAATAACACAACCAGAGTAGATGGGCATAAAGAAGATTAACCGAAGTAACTTTTGAACACAGTATTTAGACTATATGCCCTCAGACTAAAGACAAAAAGCACTATAAACAGAATTTGAACTCTACTTAGTAGGTTTCAAGTTTTTTTGGTAGTATGGGCTAACTTATCTAACTACCTTTTATGTAATTAAAAATTTAGAAGGGGCTTCCCTGGTGGCGCAGTGGTTGAGAGTCCGCCTGCCGATGCAGGGGACATGGGTTCGTGCCCCGGTCTGGGAGGACCCCACATGCCACAGAGCGGCTTGGGCCCGTGAGCCATGGCCGCTGAGCCTGCGCGTCCGGAGCCTGTGCTCCGCAACGGGAGAGGCCACAACAGTGAGGCCCGCGTACCGCAAAAAAAAAAAAAAAGAATTTAGAAAATAAGTACATATATTCAGGATAAAGGAGCTATCTTTCTTGTTGGAGAAGGAAGTTACATATATGGAAAGATGACAGGCCAGGGCAAAGGAAGGTAAAGTGATGGGAAAAGATGTACCATAAAAACACTAATTTAAAAAAAAAACTAAAGTAGCCATATTAGTAACAGACAAAGAAGACTCTGAACAAGGATAATTACAAGGGATAAAGAAGAATATTACATAATGATAAGCAGTTCAATTCACCAAGACGGCATAACAATTTTAAATGTGTGTACAACTAACAACAGAGCGTCAAGCTATAAGAAGCAAAAACTGACAGAACTGAAAGGAGAAATAGACAAGTCTACAGTTATGGATGGGGAGTTCAACACTCCTCTCTTAGTAATTAATACAAGTAGACAGAAAATCAACAAGGATACAGAAGATCTAAACAACGTGAGCAACCAATGTTATCTAACTAAAATTTATAGAAACCTCCATCCAACGACGACAGAATACACATTTTTTTTTTCAGGTCGACATAAAACACTAATGAAGGCAGATCAAATTTTAAACAAAGCAGAATAAATTTAAAAGAATTAAAATCATACTGACTATGTTGACTTTACCAGAATTAAATAAGAAGTCATTAACACAAAATCTGGGAAATTCCAAATATTTGCAAACTAAACAATACACGTTTAAATAATCCAGGAGTCAAGAGGAAATTTCAAGGTAAAATAGAAAATATTTTGAAATGAATGAAAAGGAAAATACAACATTTCAAAAATGTGTGGGATGCAGCTAAAGAAGTGCTTATGAATTTTTAACATTAAGTGATTACATTAGAAAAGAAAAGAAGTCTCAAACCAATAATCTAAACTTTCAGTTTAAGAAACTTAACACAAAAGAAGAAGAAGGAAGGAAATAAACTTAAGAGCAGAAATCAGAAAAATGAAAGAGGAAATGGAAAAAATAGGAAAAATCCATGAAACCTAAAACGAGTTTTTTGAAAAGATGAATAAAAACAGACCGAGCAAGGGAAAAAAAAAAAGAGAGCAAGAAAGAAAAGACATGAATTGCCAATATCAGGAACAAAAGAGGAGATAGCGCTACAGACACAACAGAGATCAAAAGCTAACAAAGACTAATATAATAGGGTTGTGTCCAGAGGACTCAGGAACCAACTTGAAAAGGTTCCCACAGGCCAGAGATTGGACCATTTTAGTAGGAATAAGCATGATAATGGCAGTGCATTGAAATATATTAAATAGGCTTAAATCTATGAATTCATAATGATACCAAGAAAACAAATTCTTCACCTGTGGATGGGGACATCATTCACTTTTTTTTAATTAATTTATTTGTTTTCATTTTGGGCTGTGTTGGGTCTTCGTCACTGTGCGCGGGCTCTCTCTAGTTGTGGCGAGCGGGGGCTACTCTTCATTGCAGTGCACAGGCTTCTCATTGTCGTGGCTTCTCTTGTTGCAGAGCGCAGGCTCTAGGCGTGCGGGCTTCAGTAGTTGTGGCTCACAGGCTCTAGAGTGCAAGCTCAGTAGTTGTGGTACACGGGCTTAGTTGCTCCGTGGCATGTGGGATCTTCCCGGACCAGAGATCAAACCTCTGTCCCCTGCATTGGCAGGCGGATTCTTAACCCCAGAACCATCAGGGAAGCCCCCATCATTCATTTTTAAAACTGGTTAATAAAGGTAAAGAATCAAACTTGGGACTTCCCTGGTGGCGCAGTGGATAAGGATCCGTGCTCCCAATGCAGTGGGACCGGGTTCAATCCCTGGTCAGCGAACTTAGATCCCACATGCATGCCGCAACTAGGTCACATGCCACAACTAAGGAGCCCACCTGCCGCAACTAAGGAGGCAGCGAGCTGCAACTAAGGGGCCCGCCTGCCGCAACTAAGACCCGGTGAAACCAAATAAATAAAAATTAAAAAAAAAAGAATCAAACATTAATCCTACCTTTCCTATATGATTTGCACTATTGAATAACCGGATAATAGACAAGGCAATAATAAATTAGTAAGGAGTGATTTCATTAGAACTCACCATTTGCAAACTCTAATGAATTAAGGTATCTAGGCATTGAGTATCGATTACTGCTAACATCACAAAAAGGACAACCAGGTACTATGTGCCTCCAAGCAGAAGAACACACTCATTATCACTTATAAAGTAGTCTCGCACAAAATAACAAAATAAAACCCGAATCCGATTAGGCCTCTAGATTAGTGCTATCCAATAGAAACACAATGCAAGCCACATGTTTTGTTTGTTTTGGCTGCGCCACGCGGTATGCAGGATCCTAGTTCCCCAGCCGGGGATTGAACCCACACCTCCTGCAGTGGAAGCACGGAGTCCCAACCACTGGACCACTAGGGAAGTCCCACACATGTGTTTTCAAATAACCACATTACAAGAGAAAAAGGAACTAGATAGAAATTAGGTTTTAATAAATTTAACTTTATATATCCAAGGTACTATCATTAAAATATACAATCAATATAAAAACAATGATATTTTCATATTATTTTTGAAATTAGTCTTTAAAATAGGTGTGCATTTTACACTTACAGTATATCTCAGTTTGGACTAGCCACATTTCAAGCGCCCAATAGCCACATGTGGCTAGTGGCTACCATATTGGACAGCACAGCTCTAGATCCAAGCACCAATTTATGGAAAATACAGAGGACAAACAAACATGTTAGCTGCACCAAAGGGATTCAATCAGCAAAATCCAGACTCTGGGAAATTCAACAGGTCAAAACTGGTTTCTTCAACAAACTAATGACAAGGAAAAAAGAGAACAAGGAGGAATCTGTAGATTAAGATATTTTAAAGACAAAAGGGAAAAAAAAGGCAGGAAAAACTTAAATGTAGATTAAGATATTTTAAAGACAAAAGGAAAAAAAGGCAGGAAAAACTTAAATGTCTAGAAATACACACGGTGATAAAACTATAAGGAAGGCAAAAACATCATTATCATAAATGTTAGAATAGTGGTTACATTTGGGGAGAAGAAGAGGGTTTTAATTGGAATGGAGCACATGGAAAGCTTCTGGCTTGGCTGACAAAGTGTTATTTTCTTTACCTGGGTGGTGGTTACATCTTATAACAGTTTATGATAAGCTACACATTTGTTTTAAGCAATTTTCCATATCTGTTATGTTTTATAATAAAAAGGTATAAATTCAATACATACATAAATATTTGATAGGAAAAGTTTGACACCAGCAGGTATTAATTTCCTAAGCTTCGTAATATCCTATCCAAACTTACCACGTCCATCTGTACCCACAGTTTCTGGTCTTCAAGAATAAAAAATCCTTACTCTGATTCAAGACCAACACTGCCACCTATGTTTCTGATTTTATCCCCCCACCCCATCTTTTCTGAAATCTTGATCCATTAATTATCACCTCTTCCAAATCTTCGACCTCCACCTTTCTATTGAGGCAATACAGGATAATGGTAAGTAACTGGACTATTGTGTCAGAATCCCAGCGTTCAAATTCTCCTTCTGTTCTTTACTAGCTGTCAGTCGTGTATCAGTAACAATCTCTGTGATTAACTCTCCTCATCAGTGAAATGAGGAAAACAGTATCTATTTCATAGGGTTGATGTGAAGAGTAAATGAGTTAACAGGTGTAAAGCCCTCAGAAGAGGACCCGGAATCCAGCACCTTTTCAATAAATGTTAGCTACCTCCACCACTGCTACCATCATCTCCATTCCTTCAGTGTATAACATGCTCAGTCTTTTTCACTTTATCAAAATCCTTTCCTCAACCCTGTGTACCTCTCTAGTTATGCTCTCACTCCTTCCCTTTTTCCTGAAAACAACAAAGATTACCAAACTGTCATATCTACTGGCAATGTTTTAGTATATATTTCATTGGTCTCCACTGGAGCATTTGATACTGTTGTCCATTTTAAATATAACATTTTCTCCTTGAGTTTGGTGACACCACTCTTTTGGTAGTGCTGCTTTTGAGAAAGTAGGATCAGTCCCCTTTGTAAGAGACATCCTCTAGTGCTGTTTATACATTTTTGTTCCTCTATGTACCATTTTCATTCTGCTTTGAAGCACCACCTAAGTGGTCTGATTCACATTCACAGTTTGAGTAACACTTATGGCAGCTAACCCCAAAAGTGTCCAGCTCTGAACTCTCCCAAGCTTCAGATGTATTTATCTAAATGTCTGCTGGACCTGAATGTCAAAATGTCCAATACTGCATTCACCCCAGATTTGCTATTCTCTCCTGTTCATTCTCAGCTAATGGCATTACTTATCTATCTGCTTACCCAGGCCGAAACCTAAGAGCAATTCCAGGCTCCTCTTTTACCCTCATCCCCAAAATACAATCACTCTACATTTTCTGCAAACTTGTCCCTTTCTCAACTTCCCAAGTTCAGCCCTGCAGCATCCCTTACCTGGAATACGAGAAATGCAAATAAAATCCTTGTTAAACCTCTAATACTATTTTTTTCTTTACTTTGCTTTAGAAAGAGCAAACTAGAAGCGCCCATAGTTGCCTGAACTTAACATGTTTGCCTCTGTCTCTACACCTTTGTTATACTGTTCCCTCTTCCTGGAATGTTCTCCCCCAGTTTTTTACTGCATATATTCCTTCACTTTTTGAGATGCTGTTAAAATACCATATCCACCTGAAGAACCTCCTACGAATTCCTAGGTGAGTTGAGTTCCCTTCCTCTATGCTCCAATGGCACCTAAGCTAAACCATTATCATCGCACTTACCTAATTTAAAACTTTTTTTTTCTCTTACTATGTCATCTTCTACTGAATATTTATTTCCAAGGGCAGGGACTGTTTTACCTAGCTTTTAAACTCCCATGTCTAGCACTTACTTGGCATATGACAGGCAGTCAACATATCTTGAAGAAAGAAATTTTCTATTTTGTATGTATCTGTCAAATTAATATTTCTAAAGTTCCATTTTCAACATGCCATGGTGTTGTTCAAAAATGTTCAAGGATTGTCACATGATAAAGTATCTTAAGCCTAGTCCTCCATAACAAGACCTCAAACTACACACACAGCTTTATCTTCCACTATACTTCCATATACATATACATATATATATATATATATATATAGCTTTAATTCTAAACAAGTCTACTCACAGTCTTCCAAGCTGACTTTTTGACCCTTACCTCCCAAAACCATTACAACCCCCAAAAATGTTGGCCTATTAAATTCAAAACTTTGTTAGCAACTCACTAGTGATTAATCCACAATGCTGTGTGATATTAAACACACTGCTGTAATGGATACCTGGAAGGGATCGCCACATCCTAACTTCCTTATCTCCAGTAAATTGCTAGTGGGGGAAAGGCCAAGATAACATTTTGTTTAACTTGTAAAAGACATCACATATGTAAGAAAAACACTAAACGTTTCTCCGCTTTACTCACCCTTTTTTCTCCAGTCCAGGCTTCTTTCATCTTTCTTGGCTTGAAACTCATCAGGGATGAGGCGGAGAGGGTTAGCTAATATGGAACTTCTTTCCCTGAGGCTAGGCTTCTTCTGTTAATCAAAACACTGACCTGAGGGCTTCCTTGGTAGCACTGTGGTTGAGAGTCCGCCTGCCGATGCAGGGAACGCGGGTTTGTGCCCCGGTCCGGGAGGATCCCACATGCCGCGGAGTGGCTGGGCCCATGAGCCATGGCCGCTGAGCCTGCACATCCAAGAGCCTGTGCTCCGCAATGGAAGAGGCCACAACAGTGAGAGGCCCGTGTGCCGCAAAAAAAAAAAAAAAAAAAAAACCGAAACCATTTTTATGGGTACATACAAATATAATATTTGTATAATCAGCGCAGTAATGACTAAGAATTCTTGAACATTTACTATGTGCCTGGTACTGTTCCAAGTGCTTTACGTGTGTTGAGTCAAATACATAATCCCCACAATAACCATCGTGGGCTTGGTGCTATCATTATCCTCCATGTTCCAAATAGACTGATGTGCAGACAGGTGACGTAACTTGCAGAATGTCACATAGCCAAGAATGGACATACCTAGGATTCAAACTCATTCTGGCTTCGGCACCCACACTATTACCTTCTCAAAAAATAAAAACACAGACAAGAAAGATATTCATCAAAGGCATCAAAGTGGCTCCCTCTGGGGAAAAAAGTAAAGGAATGGGACTGGGGAGGAGTAGAAAGGGAACTTCAACCTTATCCAGAATTTGTTTTTCTTTAAAAAAAGAACAAAATCAATTATGACAAACTGTTAGCATTTAATTCTGGATGGTGGGAATATGCACACTATATTATTCTCTGTAGTAGTCTGTAGTTTAAAAAATGTTTATTAATAGGGGAGAAAAACTTGAATAAGGGCAAGTGAATTTCTCTTTCACCTTAATGATAGAAAAGAATCCAAGCTCTGAAGCAACACAAGACAGAACCCCAGCTAACACTCATTAGCTGTGTAACCTCGGGCAAGCTGCTTAACCAACTCATCATTTCAGTTTCCCCTTCTGGTAAGCGGAACCAATGACAGTTCTTACCTCATATAATTGCCGTGATAATTAAATGGTTAATTCTTAAAATAGTACCTAACACGAAGATGTTTGCTATTACTACTACAGGGTGATGCCAGTAGACATACTGTCACCCAGGCATTGGCCACTACTAGATAACATCTTGTTTACTCTTTGCCCACTGAACTGTAAGCTCCAAGAGAAGCAGGACCTTGCTGTCCTGTCCTCAGCTGTAACTCTAATGCCGAGAACTGTGCTTGGCAAGTGGCAGTTGCTCAAATTAATTTGTTAAATGAATTTTGACCTGTAGTGACACAGAACTGCTTGTACCTTCCCCTGCAGCTGTCATGCTATTTCACTTCTCAATCTGTGCTTCTGTTGCTCCTTCCGCCTGGAAGGCCTTTCCTATCCTGATGTCTCAGCTCAGGCATCAGGTTTCTCAGGAAGGCTTCTCTGAGGCTGGGCTACATGCTCCTCCTCTGTACACCTATAGTGCCTTATGCAGAACTCAACTGTAACACATGCCACATTATACTGAAATGATGTTTGTGTGTCCATCTACCCATACAAGAAGTCAAGCATAGAGATTAAGGGCACCAACTCTGGAGCCAGACTGCCTGCATTTGAATCCTGGCTGTGTGACCTTGGGCGAATTACTTTATGTCTCAGTTCCCTGGCCTGTAAAATGAGGATAATAATAACTTATCTCATAGGTTCTCATAGGATTAAACAGTTTCTATCTGTATTTGTGAAATACTCAGAACAGTCCCTGCCACCTAGTAAATGTGATATGTTATAACAATCTCATTGAAGATAGACACAATGCCTTGCCCATGTTTACTTTCCCTCAAACTGATGACTTTTACACTAGTCCAAACTAAAGGATTAGTGCCCAAACTAAGTCAGCTGCAACGAAGATGGAGAAGGGGTGATGGGTATTTGACAAGTTTAAAGGGAGAAAAAGTATCAGCAGAACATGTTGCATGATTAGAACGAGATGGACCACAAGAGGATAAAATTTAGGATGACAAGATTTGGATACTTGATGGACATGGTCTTATTCATAAGATGGAAAATATAAGAAAAGCAAAAAGGAAAAAGGAGAGTTCTTGGCAAATTTTTAACAAAATGCTTCATGCAATGCTTAAAGAAAGAACACTTTAAAAAAAGTAGTTTGAACCCTGATCAACCATGACAGAAATCTGGCACATTACATCTAAAAGAACTGAAGCTCCATGAAGACAGGGACTTTTTCTGGTTTTTTGGGGGGGTTTTTTTGGGGTTTTTTTGCTGCTTTATTTCCAACTTCTGCCAACAGTGCCTGGCATACAGTAGGCACTTACTGTGTATTTGTTGAATCTATGAAAGGATGATTTACATAAGTTTCAGCTTTCTCTGTCAATTAAACCAAAAAGAATTACACATTTTCTGTATGTCCAGCATTGTTTTAAATTCCTACAAGGAATATAAAATATAATACTTCTTTTGTATCCCATTTCCCACGTGAATAAATTACTAAGAGTTACATAACACTAGTAATTTACTATGTTACACAGTACAAAATACAGCTAAGTTCTGAGGATGAATGATAGCATACAGGAGATTTATTGGTGTAGAATCTAGGCCCACTCCTGAAATATGAGCAAGATTTCAACAGATTAAGATACTCCAGGTGGTGAAAGTGATACAATATAATGTGAAGGGTCACAAGAAACTAAGAAGAAGTTTTGGTAAAGTGGGACTAGACTATAGAAAAGCCAGGTAGAGGCAAAGGGCAAATAAAATGCCAGCTCCGTCGGAAGGCTTTCCTCATTGCCTCCATCCCTAGACAGAATTAATTGGTTCCCTTCTTAGAACTCTAAACACCACTGTGCTCCTTCTATTACAGCCCTTAACCCACTGAATAATTACTACTAGTATTTGTACCAACCGCCCCTAGCAGACTATAAGCTCCTTAAGGATAGAGAATATGTCACCTGTGTATCACATATGTCTAGCATAGTGCCTAGGACATAACAGACATATGACTGTGAGGGTAAGAGAGGGAATTTGTATTTTAAAAAATAGCCAAGAGGTAACTTTTCAGGTGTTTGGGCATAGGGATAAAATGAAGTAGGTACTTAAATATTACTCTCTCACTTTACTGTAGTTTTGAGTCTGATGGAAACTAAAACTGGATACATAAACCCGGCTTCATCCTTGGAGCCCTCAAAACTTGACTGAGACTCAAATGCAGTTATAAACTCTCTAAGCATTCAGATAAAGCTTTATTTTTTTTAATAAATTTATCTATTTATGTATGTATTTTTGGCTGCGTTGGGTCTTCGTTGCTGCACACAGGCTTTCTCTAGTTGCAGCGAGCAGGGGCTACTCTTTGCTGTGCTGCGTGGGCTTCTCATTGCGGTGGCTTCTCTTGTTGCGGAGCACGAGCTGTAGGTGCGCGGGCTTCGGTAGTTGTGGCATGCAGGCTCAGTAGTTGTGGCTCACAGGCTCTAGAGCACAGGCTCAGTAGTTGTGTTGCAAGGGCTTAGTTGCTCTGTGGCATGTGGGATCTTCCCGGACCAGGGCTCAAACCCATGTCCCCTGCATTGGCAGGTGGATTCTTAACCACTGCGTCACGAGGGAAGCCCCAGATAAAGGTTTAAAAAAATCTGTTTCCCAGGTTTATCATTACCAGTCTTTTGATACAGACAATCAAAAGTAAAAATTAGGGACTTCCCTGGTGGTCCAGTGGTTGACAGTCCGCCTTCCAATGTGGGGGACGTGGGTTTGATCCCTGGTTGGGGAACTGGGATCCCACATGCCGCGGGGCAGCTAGGCCCATGCGCCACAACTGCTGAGCCCACACGCCACAATTACAGAGCCCACGTGCTCTGGAGCCCATGTACCACAACCAGAGAGAAGCCCGCGCGCTGCAACAAGGGATCCTGTGTGCTGCTGCTGGGACTCAATGCAGCCAAATATAGATAGGTAAATTAATGAATATTTTTTTTTAAAAAAGTAAAAATTATACAATCTGCAAAACTAAGAAAAACAAAGTCTTACTCAAATTCAAACAGTTCCTTTTTACTGTGAAAAAAAAGGAAAAAAAGAAAATTAAAGATTTATATAGAGGAAGTTTAGTATACTAATCTTGGGACATGAAAAGGTGTCTCGTGGCAGACAGCAGAAACATGGGCAATCTAAAGCCAAGAACATTCTATTCACTTAAAGGAATAAGCCTCTCAAAATTCCGGTATGAAATCTCTCTCCACATTTAAATTCTATGTATTGTTCAAAATACGCTGATAACTACCTGATTAAAGAGAAAACACTATAGATTAAGTGAACCATACTACCTGATCGTCTATTGTAGCATAGTCTTCCAATGAGAAAAACAAATTTCAGAAGTAATCCATTTGCTGCTACACAACGACTTTTAGACAATCTTCAATTGAAGTTAAAACCACACTTTCTCAACAGAAAAACTTTTACATAAAAAATACTGAGGGCTACTAAAATCTAAAAGAATCATATAACAAGATTTTTGGCATGCTTAATTAATAAACATCAATACGTCCTAGCTACAAAATAATGAGTTCAGCTAGAAAGTAGCATCGCACTTGCAGCCAACAGTAATCATAATTACGCTAAAGAAAGACATGTTTTTCTTGTCATCTTTATTCAAGTATTTCACAGCAGTTATATTACAAATTACAGTAAATGTTCAAAATTCCAGAATTCAAAAATTAAATAATTTATTTCAAACTAATGTAAAATGAAGTCAAATGCAAAATACCAACTTAACACAATTCTAAATTAAACTACAAACCCAAAACAGACCATAGTTGATGAAGTGTACTTAATCTGCAAAGTAGACATACATGACTGAAACCAAAGAGGACTCCCAAAGTCTAAATAACCAAATGTACAAAATACAAAAGATGTAGGTACAAGTCCAAATTCAAGCTTACAATGTGATTACAAATAATAATTATAATAACAATGGCATTCAGCTACGGGACCTGACACTGAAGATACCTACTGAATAGCACCATAGCTGAACCAACTTAATCAAAAAATGGGAAGATATTACCACCCCACTCCCTAAAAATAAAATCCAGTAAACCTACAAATACATTTATTGGCATATGAGAAAAATCAAGTCATGAAAGGACATTAAAAAAAAATAATCACAGGTGAGATTCAAGCTCAAAAACACAATTAACTCCACAGCCATCAGTTTCAACCCTAGTGCGGTTCCATCATCTTCGAAAGGCTCCTATGGTCCCCACAGCTGAGCATTAATTATTGTTGGGCTGTGCCGTGATACATATTTTAGTGATCTGAGAGCAAGGTTCTACACAGGAGCGTATCATTTATAATGCTCACAATAGGAAATAAGAACAGAGGTCAATTTGTACATATTTTTGCCAATGCTATATGGCAAAAATTAAGAACTTACAGAAAGGTAAACAAAATTGAGTCCACTTGGATAATTTCACAAGCTGCTTTAAACTATAGAACCACCAGATATCTGTAAAATAAGAAAAACTGGTATAGTGGGGGGGGGGGGAAGGGGCCAGAGGAGTTGATACAATTTCACCTCATTTTTCTCCCCTTGGCATTAGATTGGCTTTCTCTTTAAGACCTAAACTGTTCAAAGTGGCAGTTCCTATCATACTGAGGTTGCCTCCTATTTCTCCATCTATATCAAGGTTAAAATTTAAAAACTTGATATTTTGGAAGCATTTTAATGCTAAACAGAAATAAATTTCCCTTGTCAAACTCACTGATGGCTAAAATCTTAATTAACTTGTACAAATTTAGTAAACTACTAAGAACATGTGCATTTTTTTTTCCATTCACAAGTGCTGCTGTTACTTGAACAGAATGCTTCTGAATTAGAGTAACTGGAATAAATATTTAAAGAAAAATAGTGCAGCAAGAACCTGAGACTTGCAAAAAACCCTTTTACCAGAAACTTGCTACAAAAAATCTGCTACATCTTATTTCATCAAATCTTTAAATTCTGTAACAATTTCCATCAAAATACAAAATGCTAATGTATTAGACTGTAAAATAGCTTGAACTGGTATGATGGTAATAAATTACTAAAGTAAGCATGAAAATCCTCCCAATAATCAAATTAGAGGTTTCAAATAACCTCCCCTTTAAAATTGGTTCATCGTTAATCGCACTTGCCCACCTTAAAATACAGTGTGCCTACATGGGTAGTATCTTGAATTATATATGACTAACTGAATATTTTGAAAACTTCCTAGGTATAAAGAAAACAAGTGGCATTATTTAAAAATTAAACTAGAATTAGAAGGCATAAAATGTTAATGTAAATGCAAAGAAGCACTTCAGATTACTGCAGTAGCCTTGGCCAAAGTGTGCTTTCTGAGCTGGCATCCAGCACCCTACAAAGCCAGAGACGAGGAGACAAGTACCTTAGCTTCAGCATGTAAACGGTGGCAAAGTGAATACAGAACTCTGTAGACACTGTTGGTAACTAAAATACAAAAAGCTGAGGTAGCTCATTATCTCTGCAGTAGTCCAAGACCGTTTGCTCTAATTAAAACCCAAACTACATGTGTTGCATATATTGTAAAGACACACCTGCAGCTAACAGCTATAATGAATGAAGATATCAAGAAAACTTGTCAAAATTTTCTACTTTTTTGTTTAAAAATCATCTGATAAAAAATGTCACTGCACTCCCTTTGTCTCTTTGCAACTGCCTAGACTGTGTCTCTGAATTTGTAGAAAGTTTTTGTAAAACTAGTAACCCATAATTAATTTTAGATAAGTACAAGTCACAGAAATCGCTTAACAAGATCCAAAACAGGTTCCAATCAAAACGAATAGTTGTGAAGGTAAGCTTATGATAAGGGATTTAAACATTAATACTGTTATTCAAGGACCATACCAGAGCTCACTTGCAACTATGCATATAGAAAATGAATTTTATGGAGCTTCTGACAAATTCCTCTCTTTTCTGTCCATTTGGCAAGTCCGGGCTTTAAACCAAAACAATTTATTATACATGAAAATCGTTCTTCTCGGGGAACTCAAACATGAATAACTATTAAACTGCCATTGACAGAAGAAAATAGAATGTCACTCCATTTTCTGACCATCATTGTCATCCATACCAAAAAGGGTGTGTGTTTTTTGATGGACTGTGAATTTTCTGTTGTTGTTGTTTTATTATATGTTTCTTAAACAGAAACGGATCATACAGGAAAACTTACCATTTTAGTATATTATGTGGCTTAACCACTGTCTTGATTGAGTTTTGAAAACAAGATAGGCATTTTATACCACAACACTGGTTGCCTCTTAATGATACAGAGTATCAAAACTTATTTTCAGGGTTGTGACCAAAGAAAACATTCTAATCCATTTGCTACAAGTAAGCCCATCCTTGTGTTTAGCCTTATCCTTCTCGAATAAAAAGGCACATTAAAGGCAGTTCTAAAGAGCCTAATCTAATTTTATCCGGTTTCTTCAGTTTCCCACCAGAATATACCATAGCCAACTTTAAAACAGGCTTCAGTCTGTTACCCAGAAGAAAAAATAAAAACAAATATGATAAAAGGGGAGTGGGGGGGGGAAAGGTTGCCCACTGTTTAAACAATTCAACACACTTAGAACTGCTCCATCCAGTTTCCTCGTGTTTGCTGGTCTGCTCCCTAAGAGAGGTCTCCAAAAGAGAGTGCACAAAAAGAGAAGCAGAAGTGAGAGCAGTTTCTGTAGCACCAAAATCTCCAATCTGTGGGGTTGTATTTTTTATTTGTGGAAAATACAACATGTTTCTGAAGTTCTGTTTGGTTCTTGTAGGCTGGTTGGTTTCAGGTACCTGAGACAATAGCACCAAATTCAACAGAGAGAAAGAATGAGTGAGAGAGCACTTTACACCAAGGCTCTGCACATAATTGGTGCAATTTGAAATTGAATGGCTCAGAAGACTGCTCTGGCACGAGCAGATGGGAGAGGATAAACCACTCTTCTTGAAAGGTTCATAGGAATGTCTCAAACATATGAACTGTTCTTTCCATCTCCTATAAGGGGGGAAAAAGTACATGTTATCTATTAAAGGAAAGACAAAAGCATTACAGAAAAATTCACTTCAAATTAACTTTCTAGATAAAGAATTTTAGATACAAAGTTAAGCTTTAAATATATTCCTGATTACAGTACCATAGCTACTGTGTAAGACTATCTGCCCTAGACACGTCCAGATGCCTCCTACTTTACATTCAGGCTAATGAGGATGATGCTAGCAACAATGAGCACTTATTGTGCCAGATACTGTACTAAGAAATTTACATGTATAAGTAATCTGCCAGCTAAAAACAGCAGCAGGATTTGAATACAGGTAGCCTCACTCCAGAGCCTGCACCCTTCCTGACTCATTATATTCGACTGACTCCCAAAGCACAATGAATGTATTCAGTATAATAAAACTTGTACCCAAAGTAGAACGTACCCTGCTCCCAGGGCTACTCACTTCAATCAGAGATGAAATTTAAAAAAAAAAAAAAAAGCCAGAAAGAGTCGATGCCATCAACGCCAGGAATGCCACTCACTGGTGATTCTGCTATAGATTCCTCCTCTCCTAAATGAGACCCCTAGATTACAGGGTTCCAAGACCCATACTGCAAGATGTTTCAACTGCTGAAGAGTATTCAATCCATTCACGCTAATCAAATGTCAAGCACGTGAACAAAGTTGTTCTAGAATTTTTAAAAAGTAAAGAACTCTACCCCACACATTACATTCAGATGGGCAAATGTCAAATACATCTAAGACATTTGGTTTTCCCTTCCATCTTTAAACACCTCCAAAGAAATTATATCCTACCTCTCTACAAAACTAACAGGCCATACTAACAGATTATCATCTGATCAAAAAGTTCTTATAAATGACCAATCAAAATTACTTCTGCTAAATGTTTCATCATGTTACTGAGTAGGAGAAAAGTTCTGTTATAAAATACAATATCCAATACTATCCCAATTTTTAAATATATATTCACACTTTTATACACATAATGTACATCTAGACATTTTTAAAGGATGGAAGATATTCTAAAAGATTAACCCTGATTAGTTTCCTCTAGATGGTGGGATATGGGTGATGTTTTTATTTCTGTTATTTCTCTATATTGTGTAAGGTCAGAATAGATTCGTAAAAATGTGACTCATAAAAATGTGATTACAAAGTAACTTTTAAATGCTCTCTTGCTTTGATTCAAGTCCAATACAGGCATACCCCGGAGATGTTACGTTCCAGACGAAAGCAAATAAAGTAAATCATACAAATTATTTAGTTTCCCAGTGCATATAAAAGTTATGTTTACACTATACTGTGTAATGGCATTGTGTCTAAAGAACAATGTACACACCTTAATTTTTTAAATGCTTTAAAAATTTTCTTAAAAAAATGCTAACCATCGTCTGGGCCTTCAGTGAGTCATAATCTTTTTGCAATAACATCAAAGATCACTAATCACAGGGATTTCCCTGGTGGCACAGTGGTTAAGAATCCACCTGCCAATGCAGGGGACATGGGTTCGAGCCCTGGTCCGGGAAGATCCCACATGCCGCAGAGCAACTAAGCCCATGCGCCACAACTACTGAGCCTGTGCTCTAGAGCCTGCGGGCCACAACTACTGAAGCCCGCACGCCTAGAGCCCATGGGCCACAACTACTGAAGCCCGCACGCCTAGAGCCCGTGCTCTGCAACAAGAGAAGCCACCGCAATGAGAAGCCCGCGCACCGCAACAAAGAGTAGCCCCCGCTCACCGCAACTACAGAAAGCCCGCGTGCAGCAACAAAGAACCAACACAGCCATAAATAAGTAAATAAATAAATAAATAAATTTTTTTAAATAAAGATCACTAATCACAGATCACCATAACAAGTACAATAATGAAAATGCTTGAAATATTGCAAGAATTACCAAAATGTTATTAACACAGAAGCACGAAGTGAGCAAATTATGCTGGAAAATGGCGATGTTGCCACAAACCTTCAATTTGCAAAGAATGCAATATCTGCACAGTGCAGTAAAGCAAGGTATGCTTATATTCTTTAGTACACATGCAAAATAATCACATCCTCTATACATAAATCTTTAACATACTAGAAATACTTCTTGAGAGCAGAGACTTTTGTCTTATTCATTTTATTTGCTCAGATGACCGCAAAAAGAAGTATGACTTAATCATGTAAATTATATGAATAGAGATATAAGCTCGTATTTATAAAAAACTTTCTTATGGCCCAGAGTTGTCCAGAAAGCGAACGGTTCACCTCTAAAGTGTCTAAGCACAAGGACAACAACTCCCTCATGTGGTTATTTCACAGGACTAGATTTGATTAAATGAGATGACTTTTAAGTTCTCTTCCAATCATTAATAGGGTGGCCAGTAAGTCTCATGGCCCACGCCAACTCCTTTTAACCAGTAGTGGCCACCTCGGGAGCAGTGGTAACATGGACTGTGAGGCCATGCTCACATTCAATAGGCCAAAGTGATATATGCTTAATCGGTCAAGTCAGTTATAAGTAAGGGAGGGGAGAACTGTGAATGCTAATCTGTGTATTTGCCAACCATGAATCTCTGTGTTTTGATAAACAAACAATCCCAGATTACTTCTGTTCTGAGACAAAATGGTACCAAGAGTATATTTTTGAAACTCTTAATGATTCTTCTAATCTTAAATCTTCAAACCACTCTTCAGTTACTTGGTGAAAGATTTAGACTAAAATAACTTTTTTTTTTCCTCTTTTCTTTGGGACAAGTAAAAGCACATATTTGTTTATTCCACAGATGAAGTAATAAGCACTCACCTCTACAAGCTGTGATTTGTCATAATCTTTACGGTGACGGTAGATGCACTGACTAAGAAGAGAATATAATCTCTCAAGTTGATCAACTGCCAGATTGTTGCTTTTATCTACCAACAAATCAAGCAATTTCTAAGAAAAATTAAAAGAAAAAAGAATAAAATGAAATTTGATTTCATTGTTCAAACTGAAACGGTTCCACTCAAATGCTAGGCAACAGACACCACATGCTATGGTGTAATAGTGACACCTGAGTTTAGAAGATTCCAGGGCTTAATTTATTACCAAGAACATTCTCATATTTCTAAACCCCTCAAAACACACACAACTCTTTTTCATTAGAAGCCCTGAAGTACCTATATTCCTAGGTTAAAGCAAAAGATTATCAAATCTAGCTTTATTTCCATTCATTTAAAACTGCCTGGGAAGAGCTAAGCTTACCTTCAATCTCTCATGATCAACTATAAGAGGTGGCACAGGCTCAGATGGCTCTTCTGGAACCAGTTCCAGGCTTGTTGTTTTTGCCTGCTCTAAAATTAACTTACGATATTTCTTTACTTTAGAAGCACCTACAATTGGGAAAAAAAACAAAAAAACACTGCAGCAAATAAAAGTTAAGAAAAATCAGACAAACAATTATACATTCTTTTATCCACCACAAATCCTTTTGGAATAAGGGGGTAATTCTTTAAATAATAAATGATTTTTTGAGGGGTGTAAGACTAAGCAACCCAGATTAAAGAGAACTAGACCACAACTATGAAAGCCAAGTCATACTAGAATATCATCTTAACAAACATATCCCCTAAAAGGAAGATAAGAGTAATCTTCAGCTCTAAGCAGTAACTTATAAACTGTCTTCATTCTCTGTATGATAACCATTTTAAAATTCGGAGCTCTCAGAACTAGAAGAAAGGAAGCACCCTAGAAAAGCAGATACTAACACAAAGTGAGGCCAACCTGCCTCATATTTGCCTCCCAATGCAAAACATTTGCTTCAACATTGCCTGAAACGTCTTACTTTTCTCTGTTACACTGCCTGTGTTACACAAAATTTTCTCTTAAAAATATAAACCCATTAAAAATGCTAAAGGTCAAAAAAAAAAAAAAAAAAAAAAAAAATGCTAAAGGTCTAGTGTCCTATCCTCCTACCTTAGAGTGAATTAGTATAATCTAATTACTTTCCTCCCAACATCTTGCTGAGACCAGCCACACTGAAAAAACAGAAACTGTGAGGTCACTGAGTGTAACTTGACAGCGTCAGGCACCCTGATGGGTAGGGACGGCAGGTAAACCATCAAGCCTTACGCTCCCTAAGCAGGAGCACTCTTAGAGGAGGCCGAGGCGGGAGGAACACAAGGACAAACTTGGACTGTTTCAGAACTTTATACAGGACCTGGCCCATGCTCAGTGCCACTAAGGAGACCCTTCCTCCCTCCTGCATTAGTTCTCTTAGTCGCAAGTCTTTAAACAATTCCTTTTCCTCAATGCCTGCTATATAGATAAATAATAAATGAACCAAAATGTTGCCTTCAAAAACATATACCCAGAGAAATTTTATATTTCAGAAAACCTTTAGAGTGAAAGCCTTTATTTACAGTTCAATTAATATATGCTAGGAGTTTTGTTAAGACCATAGGGTACCTCATTATTACATCCATGGACTTCTAGAGGCCCAAAAACCTGAATTAGGAACCACTACACGAGGTTACATTGCCCTGACAGTTACAAATGAAAGCTTCAGGTAAAGCGTTTACACAACAAATATCTTTAAAGCTTTTAGATCACCAGTTGAACATAATATTCACTTAAACCTTTTCTGCAAGCTTACTAAAATCTCATAGTGAACTAGCATTAAAAAGAACTTCTCCTCCCCATCCATTCTGCCTCATAACAGGAATCTCTCCCTTCTTCCCACTCTGTCCCATTCATTACTTAAACTCTAGCTTCAACACATTTTTTTAAGTTCTGTCTATATGATAGCCCAGGATAAATAATGCTCTTAAAATTGCTTTCTATTCTTAAATATTGGAGAAAAAGAAAAATTCTTAACAGGCAGCATTCAAGAACCATACCTATCTCTTTATCCATTAAAAGAATTCTAAGACTTTGAATACCATCCTACTCTCTAATTCTACTGGAGGGCTCAAAAAACTGGCATTAAAAAACCTTTCTCACATAGCCCAAATCCCAGGCTAACACTATATACTCCACACAATTTAGAGAGCATGATACAATTTCAAGATAACCTGGTATAAGAAGAGTGCTTATTTGGGAAGGAAATTCAGTACACTGAGCAAAGTAGATCTCTAAATCACCCCATCTCACTATGGGCTAAAGAATAACGATAAACAACAAAGTGGGGCCAGAAACCCTCAACGCCCCCTTTCTGCTGCTTCTTAGAAGAATCATATATCCAAAGCAAGTCAGGAGTGGGCAGAGTGCTCTGACTCTGCGAGAATAAAGTAACTTTGACAGTGAGGATTCTGCTGCTTTCTTCCGCCACTGGTCATATAGATAGAGTCTCCTAGACTAAATATCCCTCAGATTCAACTAACAGTGACTGCCTGGCATGAATATACCTTAGTATATTACCAGGAGAGGCGATAATATACATGACTTATATAATCCCTGCAGTGGCACCACTCTGAAGTTTAATTTAGAAGATAAAAGACAGGGTTGGAGAATATAAGCAACTAGCTCAGAGTCACATGATTATAATGAACAGAATGGTAACTTAATGTGGGCTTATATAACTTTACTATACCATACTGCTACAGTATCCAAGTCTTCTCACCCACCCCCACCCCACCCCAATAATCCTTCTGTTAGAAATCCATCTTCCTAACACTTGTGGATCTACTCAGTTTTTAGTCATAAATCCATTAGGACAGGGATGATAACCAGGTGGGAGGCAGAAGAGGAAGCAGCCAGGTAAGCAATGCATTCTGGACCACAAACCCTCTGAAACATTCACCAAAATTTATTATGTATGTGTACACTTTTCTAGGCAAAGGAGTGAAAACTGCAACAGATTCTCAAAGGGGTATAATTATTTATCAACTATTGCTACTGGGGACCAGATAAAATATGCACTTAATTAACTCTGGAGTTAAAACCTTCAGGAAAAATTTTAAAACATTAGCTCTACCTTCTTTATCCAGTTCTGCATCTTTAACCTCCACATCAGGGCCAGGTTCGAACTTCTCATTATTGCTACATTCCACTGCCTCTAGTTTCTCAGCATCATCTCCGTGATTTTCATTTGAAGCTTCTGGTTTTTCTTTTGACTGGTCCTCCAGAAGATTCTTTTGTTCAGAACTACATTTGTCTCCACTACCACAGAAAGAAACTACTTCAGCTTTGCCATTCTGACACTCCAGAAGTGGTATTCCTTCAAAACTGTCAGTGGAGGCCTCACCGTTTAGACAGCTTCCTTTAAGGAAAGACTCTTTCCTAGATGTCTGTTCTGGATTTAGAGAACTGCTGCTGTTGACCAGTAGAGACTCATTTGAACTTTCCTCTTCAGTAGATGCAAAGTTCTCTTTTGTGCCCGCTCCGTTGTTAAGCCTCCGCCCCTGGTCCATGTCCATGATGTCACACGATGATTCATCATTGGTCATAGATAAGTCTCCAGTCTCTTCTCCATTTTCTTCATGGCAGTCAGTGCTTACCTCAAACTCTCCATTTTCTAGCAATTTCCTGTCCTCCATATGATTCTCATAGTCAGCAAATTTGGTGTCCTCTTCATCTTTTTTTAAATTATTGACTTTCCTTTTCTTAATAATTCCTTTACCCCACTGTGATCGCCGCCTTGATTTTCTCCGAACTCGAACTATTTTACAAAGAAGGGAAAAAGATATGTAGAACCTGGAATGCAATGCTTGTTTTACAAATGTTTATTAAATAAGACCCAAACGAAAGTAAACCCATACTAGCGTTAACACACAGACAAAAACTACTTAGCTCTTGACATCCATGCTGACTAATCCTCACAAACTACAAGTAAAATGGACACGAAGTCAGGGATGAACTCTGAAGAATGAAAGGAATTTACATTTATTTCCTGTATGAGTTTACTCAGCACTCACTTTTTACCACTGCCCTGGATTCTACTTTATAGCTGTTCCTAATTCCTAACATGCAGGGGCCAAGCGTACTATATACACATTTAGGGAATGACCACATTACCAAGCTGCCTGGAAGGTTTGGGGCTATAGCCCTGGACTTCCACCAGGAAGATGAGTGCTTTGTCAGCAAGATCACCCAAGAGCTTCTAAACCATGAAAGGAAATTAAAGTATGATCCAGTATATGAGGAGAGAATAGTTACAGGTATTCCGACAAAGCAATCTCTACTGCCTCTCCTTCCAGAAGAAACATAAGCCCTATGAAGGTTATATAGACAATGTGGTTAGCCAGCTGTTAGCCATCTACCACAAATGGTTCACCTATCAGGATCAATTTCTTGCAAAGCTGTTATTTGAAAATATGTAGAAAAATTAAGCCCTCTGCTATCAAGGCAGCAACAACATTAACAAACAATGAAAATAAATATTTGGTCAGTTATGTGAAACGGGAGACCTACAAAAGTTGTAGGGACTATACTCCTAGATGTTAGAAACTATCATGAGCTTTTATGAGTAGATAGCTGGTACTTCCAGGTAATGATGGACCCAGGAATCTTTAATTTCCCATGTATGTATCAAAGGTAGCTGGTTATACAAGTCGATCCCATTGTCCCTTAAATAAAAAGTTAACTTTTATTTTGCAATGTGGGACATTTTCACAAAGAAATTTAAATACAAAGTTATTAAAGCAAACTAGTTAAGCTAGAGACCTATCACTTCTGGTGTCAAACACCAAATTCTAAATATTAGTTTGTTGAAAGCCATCAGAGTAAAAATAATTCATATTTTTCCAAGGCTATAAATGTAATGTCAAATCTGGCTTAATTTTAAAAGAGATAATATATATTTTTAATATGTCAATGTTGAAAGCTTCCTGGGCAAAGACATTTTAAAAAGAAAATACAAATATGAGACCACTAAGTATAGATTGTTTAATCCACAGTTTAAAAACTGCTTTTGAAAGACAAATAGAGGGGAATGTGGTCTTAAGACAACCTTCACTTCTTTACTCTAGCACTTAATATGAACTTGTGATCTATCAACAGTATATAGTATGTTTACATACTTTTTCCATCCTTTCATCTTTAATCCTTACTGAGTCTCTGTAAAGACACCAAGGTATTCACAAGTGTTGACAAATTTTGTCATAACTATCACTCTTCTTTCTCATCTAAGAATAAATCTACTAAAGGTTTCTAAAATCATCTGCAAAATTCAAGTTATTTAGTCACTTGGCTCAAAATTTATTTTGCCTTCAAAACTGTACTATCGTAATTACCATCATCTCTCCATTCCTTTATCCCCTATTAATTTCTATTTTTACAATTTACAGTTATAGGCTAATTGGAGATGAAATTTCTATATTAGTCTACTTTTAAAAGCACAGGCTATAAGTGATAGGCATTCATAAGCATTCCATTACTTATATGAAAAACTAATCCAGTCCACATTAAAAGTGTAAGAAAAGTATTCAGCTTGCTCTTTCTCTAAAATGTAGAGCTGTTAGGTTTTACTACCTGACAAGTCACTCCTGACATTGTGTCCTTGCTTATTCTCCAATAACCAAAGGTACAAGAGGTTCCCTTTTTCTTTCCTCACTAAGCCATGGAGCACTAGAGAGGCTGGACCCTGCTTGATCAGGAGCCAGCGCAACTCCTTAAAATGTACTCATACCCCAAGCAAAGGTTAGGAGCCCTTCTGAAGTAAGTTTATTTCTAATGCTTTCATCCCAGCTAAGAAAAAGAAAATGTTCTTATTTGGGGAGAGGTCAAACTAGAGATATGTTCCCCGTCCTTTTATTATCACTTCTAATGCTTAGTATGATTTTGGTAAAATAAGAGGAATTGGTTATATACGTGCCACAAGAATAGGGATTTTTGTTTTAGTCACTGCTCTATCCCCACAGCACCTGGCATGTGGTAGTATATATTTACAGAACTAATCTTTAATATACCCACTTCCTTTTTCAAGGGTGCTTTGTGTGAAAAGCCCATTTAGAGGCACAATCTTTAAAATCAAGTTTTATAACATCTCTGAGTTTGTTTCCAAAACTAAGACCTTAGAAAAGCAACTCTTCCAAAGGGAGATTTAGACATATGATTTAAGTAACTTAATGTAAAACAGACAAATGATGAGTCACATATGCCATCTACTGGTAAGAGAAAACAGGACTCACATTTGTAGATTACAATATTTTAATACTTAAAGGAAATTAAAACTGCTTGAAGCCAATATTCAATGTGTTTTAGTTAGTAAATATTTTTACCAGTTGCAGAGAATGTAGGGATTTCAAGGTTTAAATTAGAGTGCTGTGTCACAGAATCCAGGTCACGATCCAAGGTACAACTAGGATAAACAGCTTAATCAGTTTCATGGAACTAAATGCACCATTAAGTCCTTCAAATGTTCTCACACATGAATGCCACTTATCACAAAGAGAACAAGATAAAAAAAACTGAGTCTGGTTCATTCATTCAAATTCAATGCCACTGGTGAAAGAACTTATTATGGCCATCTTTACTGACAGTTGGAGCAGAATTACCACCTTTATATCAGAAGAACAGCGTATATCTTCCAAAGGTGGCTATCTTTAGTGAAACATAAAGATTACATTACGATTATACCCCAATAAACATGTTAAAAAAAAAAGATTACATTAGGAAGATGCTGTGTTTATTAACATTTGTCTTTTAGAAATTTTACAGATCACCATGAATGAGGAAAAGTGAGGAGAACCCAGAACACTGAATTTTCCCCTAAATACATCTGACTTAAACAAAGCCAGTTAAAGAAGGCTACACAGATTTTTCTCAGAAAAATCAACTTCCTGCTGTCAATTCAGTCACTCTCCTAAGCCGGAGTTTCCATTTCCCACCATAACAAGAACATTCTGCATAACATACAGCAAGGGGTTGGAGGCAGGGTGGATAAAAAAATCTATTGGTGGGCTTCCCTGATGGCACAGTGGTTGAGAGTCCACCTGCCGATGCAGGGGACACGGGTTCGTGCCCCGGTCCGGGAAGATCCCACATGCTGCTGAGCGGCTGGGCCCGTGAGCCATGGCCGCTGAGCCTGCACGTCCGGAGCCTGTGCTCCGCAACTGGAGAGGCCACAACAGTGAGAGGCCCACGTACTGCAAAAAAAAAAAAAAAATCTACTGGCTCCACATCTCTATCTAAAAACCAAAGTTTAAAACTGAAGATATTCAAATCTAGTTCAAGTACAACAGCAAGCATTGAATGGAGATAGGAGAAAAGCAAATAAGGTTAAAGAAATGTATTCTGATTCAGCATTTTACCCCACAAGCTCTTAGCAGCCCTTTGGTATAAGTGCCCAATTCCTAACACATCTGCCTCATTTGCAGTTGTTCCCACTACTGGATAACATGATCTCAAACACTCACATGCACATTTATTTGCAGAGCTGTGCCAGATATCCATTGGATTTCTTTGTTTGTGCCGAAATGCCTCTTCAACTCTAGTTTCCATCTTTCGAGCTCCAGTACCATGAGGATTTATTTGTTCTGCTGTTACCGATAAGCCTGCAAGCAGAAGATAAGCGATACCTATTTAAATATTTCCACTTACATAAACCAACAAGGTTAAAAAAAAGTCTGAAATACAAAACTGAATTTTAAAGTCATTAATTATACTTGGACAGTCTGTAATTCAGATGAAATAGTATCTATTGATTTAAGATGGGAAAGAAACTAGATATAAAATCATAAAAATAAAATGGCAGGCCATGCTTATTTACACTTAATCTCCAAAGGGCCCCGTGTTTATTCATTTTACTTTGCAGAGGGATACATTTCACATTTTTATGACTGTGAGACAGTAAGATTATATATAGTCTGAAAGTCATGATTTCTGCCATCTTAGAAAGTATAAGCATATACTGGGCCACTGAACCCCATTCATATGAACTGTTTCCGTCTGACATTAGCTGGCTGTCACACCACACTGCATAAGTTTGGTTTTCGTGCACTGATCTTCATAAAAATAACCATTCCATCTCAATTCTCTTTACTAGATTTCTTTCTTCTATGCCATCCTTAAATGTTGCCTTCCTTAAACGTTTCTAAGGGCTGTCTCTGGAATCCCTTTTCTTCTCACTTTAATCTACACCTTCCACCACAAATATTCATGCCTTCAGCTCCTACTGGCATTCTATAATTTTTCCCAAATGACATCTTTAGTCCAAAACTCTCTTGAGCTTCTGATTCATATCAGTTGCCTACTTGATATCACCAACTGGATATCCTAGAGATAGGTCAAATTAAAGATAACTGGTTTCTCTTTTCCCACCAAAAAAACCCTGTCCTTATATATTCCCTCTCTCTACTGGTGGTATTAGCATCTACTTAAGTCATTAAACCAGTAACATGGCAGCCAATTTTGCCTCTTCCTTTCCTTCACAATGCCCTCCACCCCTGCAGCTGCATCTCTCTCATGTTAATCCTACCTTCATTCCCACTTCACTAATTAAAACTCTGGACTACTCCAACAGCCCTCCCCCCACCAAAAGCTTTATTGAGGTACAATTTACACAACATAAAAATCACTCATTTTAAGCGTACGATTCAGTGATTTTTAGTGAATTTACAGAGCTGTGCAATCAACACAGCAATCCAATTTAGGTAACTGTTCCAGGCAACCACTAGTCCACTTTTTGTCTCTATAGACTTGCCTTTTGTGAGCATTTCATATAAATAGAATCATGCAATGTGTGCTCTTTTGTGACTGCCTTCTTTCACTTAGCATAACATTTATAAAGTTCATCCATGCTGTACCATGTATCAGTACCTTATTCCTTTTTATAACTGAGCAGTATGTCACTGTACAATATACCCTGGTTTTTTTTTTGTTTTTTTTTTTTGCGGTACACGGGCCTCTCACTGTTGTGGCCTCTCCTGTTGCGGAGCACAGGCTCCGGACGCGGAGGCTCAGCAGCCATGGCTCACGGGCCCAGCTGCTCCGCGGAATGTGGGATCTTCCCGGACCGGGACACGAACCCGCGTCCCCTGCATCGGCAGGCAGACTCTCAACCACTGCGCCACCCGGGAAGCCCTTATACCATTTTGTTTACCCATTCATCAGTTGATGGACATTTGGGTTGTTTCTGGTTTTTAACTGTTGTGAATAATACTGCTATGAACATTCACGTACAAGTCTTTATATGGACATATGTTTTCATCTCTCTTGGGTGGATCCCTAGGAGTAGAATCGCTGGGTCATATGTAAATATTATGCTTAACTTTTTAGAAACTGCCAAAATGTTTTCAAAACTGGCTCCAACAGCTTTTTAACCGGTCTCTCATCCTCCTACTGAGCCACATTGAGACCTTGCTATTTCCTGCTGCCAAGGCAATTTACCAATCCATTCCACTGTTTCAAATACTTCTATGAATCCTACTGACTATGGCAATTGTTCTAAAACTTTAGTGTACATAAAAAGCACTTGAGTTTTCTGAAGTGCAGATTTCTCGGCCTTCAGATTCTCGGCCAGAGAATCTAATTCGGTAGTTCTAAGCTGATGTGGGTAATAAACACAAACACATTTTAAAAAACATAGATCTACAGGATAAAGTCCAAGCTCCTTAGCAAGACATTGATTCATTCAAATATTTATAAGAAGCCTGTTGTATACCAGAGATAGTTCTAGGGACTGCAGTAGAGCTATGAATAAGACATTCAGAGCACTGATATTCTAAATAAGGAGGAGAGAGACAACAACAGTAACAAAATGCCAAGTGCTATGGTGACCAGAGCCTAATAAGATTACGTGGCCAGGGAAGGCCTCTCTAAGGCAGTAGAAGAAAAGCGTCTTCACAACTTCAATGTCCTGGACCCAGCTCACCTTCTGAGCTCTGTTTCCCACCATTCTGTACATCTTTAGCAATACCAGTTTGCAGTTCTTCCAATACACCACGTTATTTCACGTCTCTGTGCCTGTACACGTAGTGTGCTGTGCTTACAATACCTCCTCCTTCTCCGTCACTGCCTCCCTTCCTCTACTTCGCTAGAGACAACACTTCTATATTCATTGCCCAAACTCTGATCAAAATGCTGGGTTTCCTACCAGGAGGTCTCTCCTCTGTGCTATGAACATGCTTCAATCAGTACATATGCCACACTATACTCGATTTTACACTTACTCTCTCCTACTGAAGTGTGAGTCCCTCAAGGACAGGATTATATATAGAACGAACAAAACACATCTGCTAATTCTGTGTTTATATTAACAAAATTGCACATAAATTCCAACAGGTTTAAAAAAAAGTATTCCTAAAAACCATTTTTAAGTATCAGTATTAGATATAAACTGATGAAAATAAACCCTCTTCAAATATGAAAGCCTATCTAAATCCTTTAAGAACAGAAATCCATAATTAAAGATATATGCCTGCAAAAGAAATTTCACTAAGAAGTACTTTATTTCTGTAATTTGCACTAAAACTGTTATAGAAAGTAAAATTTTAAAACATCTTTGAGAATTTACATGACACATTTTCATATCAGAAATTAAGGATGGGCCTCAAAATATATTTTCATAATACCAGCAACCGTAAAGAAACACCATTCAATGACCTCTTACTCTTCAGTAGCAAGTTCATTTCTATAACTTACCTCTTTTTATTCTTGCTTCCTTAATTTCTTCACAGAGTTTATTAAATTCTGGATCCAATTCAGCTGCAATGATGGCATGCGCAGTGTCCTTCAGGGTACAAGCCCTGTGCCTAATTATTTTATCTGTTAAAAAGTTGGTATACATTTATTATACATACAAGTGAAATAACATGAACAAAGGGCATCTTAAAAAGAAAAGGAACACAAAAATTTAAATAAAACTGTGACTGCAATGAGAAGCCTGGGCACCTCGACGAAGAGCAGCCCCCTGCTCGCCACAACTAGAAAAAGCCCACGCACAGCAACAGACTCAACACAGCCAACAAAAAAATTTTTTTAAAGGCTTTATCAAAATAATTAATTTAAAAAACTGAAAAGCATTTCTAGCTAAGAAGCAAGCTCATTTAAATGATGAGCAAAAAATAAATATAATAAGCTACTCAATCAAGTTGACAATCCTCTGAGAACTATACTTTTAGAACTTCAAAGTACTAAGCCTACTTAACAAACCATTACCTCAAAGATATGGCTTAATTTTATATTTTTCAAAAATGTATGACATTCAATAAAGATTTTTAAAAGATTTACAGGATATTCACCGTATGTCCAGCACCAGAGCTACCATGGATAGATACCGAGATTTCAGAAAACCTTACATAATTTTCTCCACGAGAAAAAACTGGTCAAAACTATGCTAAATTAAGGGTGACTGATTAAAAAATTGTGACAGGAACAGACAAATACAATAAGGCACTCTAAGATAAGAATGCAAGATGACATAAATTGCAGGTAGATCTAGGAGAGAAGTGCATACTCTGTTCTAGATAAACTATATACCTAAAATTGCTACTAAAAGAAGAGTCTCTGCTTTACACTAACAGAGGAGTCCTCATTAACTAACAATATGCATAAACAGTGCTCCCTAGAGCTGTGCAACTCCAAGATATTAAAAGTCAAGTTAATATACCAAGGTCACTTAATTTGTAACAGAATTTAGCACTAGCATCTAAGTCACAAAATAACATCTGCTTTTCCACCTCTAGTAAAGACAAAAAGTATAAAGATGTATTTTATTTATAACTTTTCTTATTAGAAAGTCTAATAGTTCACTGCAGAAATCTTATAAAAACAAGCATGCAGCGCTCAAAAAGCAATCCACTGGTATATTTCCTTCCAATGTATTTTCTCTAAACTTTCACTCAATAAATATTGTCAACTGTACCAGGAAGTAAGTCAGGTGATGGCTACACAGTAGTGAACAAAATAGACAGGTGTCCACTTTCAAGGAGCTTTTCAGAATAGTATAGGAAAGAGGTATTTTACCAAATAATCTCATATACACATATAAACACCTTCTCCTACCCCTCCCTCACCCCCCAAAAAACCTGTAACAGCTATGATGAAAATCTACAGAATACTGGTGTGGATACCAATTTTGAATGGGCAAGTCAGGAAAGACTTCTCGGAATTAGTGGCATTTAAGCTGAGACTTAAAGCATGCATTGGGGTAGCCACTGACAAAGGGAAAAACCAGTGCAGGTTCAGAAAATACAATGTGAGAAAGTTCTGGAGTAAAAAGATCTTGGAGATTTTAAGAAACTGAAAGGTAGCCTAAGTGATCAGCACACAATAAGCAAGAGGCAAATGGGAATCTGACCATATTCAAAGGATTTTAGATCTTATCCCAAGAGCAATGAAAAGTCATTGAAAAGATCCAAGCAGAGAAATTACATGATTTAAATGCTCATCTTCGAAAGATCTCTCTGGCTGTTCCCTAGAGACTGGATTGAGAGGGTCAAGCATAAAACCAGGGAGTATAATCGGAAGGCAATTTTTAGTGAAAAGAGAAGAGAGAACTGAACCAGGTAATGGTGGTAGTAGTGAAGGAAAGGAAGACTACAGCTTTGAAATGTGTTCTCAATGACACAACTTGGTAGTAAAGCAGGGGATGAGATAAGCATCAAGGAAGATTCCCTAGCTTCCTACATGAAAAATGGGAGGATGGAAGTACCGCTTACAAAAATAAAAATTTTAAAAAAAGGAAAAAAAATCCTACAGTATAATTAGAAAGGAAGTAGGAAAAGAAGTTAGAGATTTGCGCTAGTTTAAGGAGTTTAGTTTTGACATGACTAAAAAATATCTAATAGAGCCTGAGCCAAGATCGCAAAGTAGAAGGACGTGCTCTCACTCCCTCTTGCGAGAACACCAGAATCACAACTAGCTGCTGGTCAATCATTGACAGGAAGACACTGGAACTAACCAAAAAAGATACCCCACATCCAAAGACAAGGGAGAAGCCACAATGAGACGGTAGGAGGGGTGCAATCACAGTAAAAAAAAAAAAATCCCATAACTGCTGGGTGGGTGACTCACAGACTGGAGAACACTTATACCACAGAAGTCCACCCACTTGAGTGAAGGTTCTGAGCCCCACGTCAGGTTCCCAAACTGGGATCCGGCAACTGGAGGAGGAATTCCTAGAGAATCAGACTTTGAAGGCTAGTGGGATTTGATTGCAGGACTTCGACAGGACTGGGGGAAACAGAGACTCCACTCTTGGAGCACACACACAAAGTAGTGTGCCCATCGGGACCCAGGGGAAGGAAGAGTGACCCCAGGGGAGACTGAACCACACCTACCTGCTAGTGGTGGAAGGTCTCCTGCAGAGGCGGGGGTGGCTGTGGCTCACCATGGGGACAAGGACACTGGCAGCGGAAGTTCTGGGAAGTATGCCTTGGCGAGAGCCCTCCCAGAGTCCGCCATTAGCCCCACCAAAGAGCCAGGTAGGCTCCAGTGTTGGGTCGCCTCAGGCCCAACAACCAACAGGGAGGGAACCCAGCCCCACCCATCAGCAGTCAAGTGGATTAAAGTTTTACTGAGCGCTGCCCACCAGAGCAACAGTCAGCTCTACCCACCACCAGTCCCTCCCATCAGGAAACTTGCACAAGCCTCTTTGATAGCCTCATCCACCAGAGGGCAGACAGCAGAAGCAAGAAGAACTACAACCCTGCAGCCTGTGGAACAAAAATCACATTCACAGAAAGACAGACAAGACGAAAAGGCAGAGGGCTATGTACCAGACGAAGGAACAAGATAAAACCCCAGAAAAACAACTAAATGAAGTGGAGATAGGCAACCCTCCAGAAAAAGAATTCAGAATAATGATAGTGAAGATGATCCAGGACCTCGGAAAAAGAATGGAGGCAAAGATTGAGAAGATGCAAGAAATGTTTAACAAAGACCTAGAAGAATTAAAGAACAAACAGAGATGAATACAAGAACTGAAATGAAAAATAAACTAGAAGGAATCAATAGCAGAATAACTGAGGCAGAAGAATGGATAAGTGGTCTGGAAGACAGAATGGTGGAATTCACTGCCACAAAACAGAATAAAGAAAAAAAGAATGAAAAGAAGGGCTTCCCTGGTGGCGCAGTGGTTGAGAGTCCGCCTGCCGATGCAGGGGACACGGGTTCGTGCCCTGGTCCGGGAAGATCCCACATGCCATGGAGCGGCTGGGCCCATGAGCCATGGCCACTGAACCTGCGTGTCCGGAGCCTGTGCTCCGCCAACAGGAGAGGCCACAACAGTGAGAGGCCCGCGTACCGCAAAAAAAAAAAAAATAATGAAAAGAAATGAAGACAGCCTAAGACACTTCTGGGATAACATTAAATGCAACAACATTCACATTATAGGGGTCCCAGAAAGAGAAAAGACAGAGAAAGGACCCGAGAAAATATCTGCAGAGACTAGAGTCGAAAACTTCCCTCACATGGGAAAGGAAATAGCCACCCAAGTCCAGGAAGCGCAGAGTCCCAGGCAGGATAAACCCAGGAGAAACATGCCGATACACATAGTAATCAAACTGGCAAAAATTAAAGACAAAGTAAAATTATTGCAAGCAGCAAGGGACAAATGACAAATAACATATAAGGGAACTCCCATAAGGTTAACAGCTGATTTCTCAGCAGAAACTCTACAAGCCAGAAGGGAGTGGCATGGTATACTTAGTGATGAAAGGGAAGAACCTACAACCAAGATTACTCTACCCAGCAAGGATCTCATGCAAATTCCATGGAGAAATCAACAGCTTTACAGAAAAGCAAAAGCTAAGAGAATTCAGCACCACCAAACCAGCTCTACAACAAATGCTAAAGGAACTTCTCTAAGTGGGAAACACAAGAGAAGAAAAGGACCTACAAAAACAAACCCAAAACAATTAAGAAAATGGTCATAGGAACATACATATCAATAATTACCTTAAATGTGAATGGATTAAATGTTCCAGCCAAAAGACACAGGCTTGCTGAATGGATACAAAAACAAGACCCATATATATGCTATCTATAAGAGACCCACTTCAGACCAAGGGACACATACAGACCGAAAGTGAGGGGATGGAAAAAGATATTCCATGGAAATGGAAATCAAAAGAAAGCTGGAGTAGCAATCCTCATATCAGATAAAATAGACTTTAAAATAAAGAATGTTACAAGAGACAAGGAAGGACACTACATAATGATCAAGGGATCAATCCAAGAAGAAGATATAACAATTATAAATATATTAGCACCCAACACAGGAGCACCTCAATACATAAGGCAACTGCTAACAGCTATAAAAAAGGAAATCGACAGTAACACAGTAATAGTGGGGGACTTTAACATCTCACTTACACCAATGGACAGATCATCCAAAATGAAAATAAATAAGGAAACAGAAGCTTTAAATGACAACAGACCAGATAGATTTAATTGATATTTATAGGACATTCCATCCCCAAACAGATTACACTTTCTTCTCAAGTGTGCACGGAACATTCTCCAGGATAGATCACATCTTGGGTCTCAAAACAAGCTTCAGTAAACTTAAGAAAATTGAAATCATATCAAGTGTCTTTTATGACCACAACGCTATGAGATTAGAAATTAATTACAGGGAAAAAAACGTAAAAAACACAAACACATGGAGGCTAAACAATACGTTATTAAATAACCAAGAGATCACTGAAGAAATCAAAGAGGAAATCAAAAAATACCTAGAGGGGCTTCCCTGGTGGCGCAGTGGTTGAGAGTCCGCCTGCCGATGCAGGAGACACGGGTTTGTGCCCCAGTCTGGGAGGATCCCACGTGCCGCGGAGCCGCTGGGCCCGTGGGCCATGGCCGCTGAGCCTGCGCGTCCGGAGCCCGTGCTCCGCAACGGGAGAGGCCACAACAGTGAGAGGCCCGCGTACCGCAAAAAAAAAATCAAGAAAACACCTAGAGACAAATTACAATGAAAGCACGACGATCCAAAACCTATGGGATGCAGCAAAAGCAGTTCTAAGAGGGAAGGTTATAGCAATACAAGCCTACCTCAAGAAACAAGAAAAATCTCAAATAAACAATCTAACCTTAAACCTAAAGGAACTAGAGAAAGAAGAACAAACAAAACCCAAAGTTAGCAGAAGGAAAGAAATCATAAAGATCAGAGCAGAAATAAACAAAATAGAAACAAAGAAAACAATAGCAAAGATCAAGAAAACTAAAAGCTGGTTCTTTGAGAAGATAAACAAAATTGATAAACCATTAGCCAGAATCATCGGGAAAAAAGAGGGAGAAGACTCAAATCAATAAAATTAGAAATGAAAAAGGAGAAGTTACAACAGACACCGCAGAAATACAAAGCATCCTAAGAGACTACTACAAGCAACTCTATGCCAATAAAATGGACAACCTGGAAGAAATGGCCAAATTTTTAGAAAGGTATAACCTTCCAAGACTGAACCAGGAAGAAATAGAAAATATGAACAGACCAATCAAGAGTAATGAAATTGAAACTGTGATTAAAAATCTTCCAACAAACAAAAGTCCAGGACCAGATGGCTTCACAGGTGAATTCTATCAATCATTTAGAGAAGAGCTAACACCCATCCTTCTCAAACTCTTCCAAAAAACTGCAGAGGAAGGAACACTCTCAAACTCATTCTATGAGGCCACCATCCCCCGATACCAAAACCAGACAAAGATACTACAAAAAAAGAAAATTACAGACCAATATCACTCATGAATATAGATGTAAAAATCCTCAACAAAATACTAGTAAACAGAATCCAACAACACATTAAAAGGATCATACCATGATCAAGTGGGATTTATCCCAGAGATGCAAGGATTCTTCAATATATGCAAATCAATCAATGTGATACACCATATTAACAAATTGAAGAATAAAAACCATGTGATCATCTCAACAGATGCAGAAAAAGCTTTTGACAAAATTCAACACCCATTTATGATAAAACTCTCCAGAAAGTGGGCATAGAGGGAACCTACCTCAACATAATAAAGGCCATACACAACAAACCCACAGCAAACATCATTCTCAATGGTGAAAAACTGAAAGCATTTCCTCTAAGATCAGGAACAAGACAAGGATGTCCACTCTCACCACTATTATTCAACATAGTTTTGGAAGTCCTAGCCACGGCAATCAGAGAAGGAAAAGAAATAAAAGGAATACAAATTGGAAAAGAAGAAGTAAAACTGTCACTGTTTGCAGATGACATTGTACTATACATAGAGAATCCTAAAGATGCCACCAGAAAACTACTAGAGCTAATCAATGAATATGGTAAAATTGCAGGATAGACAATTAATGCACAGAAGTCTCTTGTATTCCTATACACTAATGATGAAAAATCTGAAAGAGAAATTAAGGAAACACTCCCATTTACCATTGCAACAAAAAGAATAAAATACCTAGGAATAAAACTACCTAGGGAGAAAAAAGACCTGTATGCAGAAAACTGTAAGACATTGATGAAAGAAATTAAAGATGATACAAACAGATGGAGCGATATACCATGTTCTTGGACTGGAAGAATCAATGTTGTGAAAATGACTATACTACCCAAAGCAATCTACAGATTCAATGCAATCCCTATCAAATTACCAATGGCATTTTTTACAGAACAAGAACAAAAAATCTTAAAATTTGTATGGAGACACAAAAGACCCCAAGTAGCCAAGGCAGTCTTGAGGGAAAAAAAGAGAGCTGGAGGAATCAGACTCTCTGACTTCAGACTATACTACAAAGCTACAGTAATCAAGACAATACAGTACTGGCACAAAAACAGAAACAGAGATCATAGGAACAAGATAGAAAGCCCAGAGATAAACCCAGGCACCTATGGTCAACTAATCTATGACAAAGGAGGCAAGGATATATAATGGAGAAAAGACAGTCTCTTCAATAAGTGGTGCTGGGAAAACTGGACAGCTACATGTAAAAGAATGAAATTAGAACACTCCCTAACATCATACACAAAAATAAACTCAAAATGGATTAGAGACCTAAATGTAAGACTGGACACTATAAAACTCTTAAAGGAAAACATAGGCAGAACACTCTTTAACATAAATCACAGCAAAATCTTTTTTGATCCACCTCCTAGAGTAATGGAAATAAAAACAAAAATAAACAAATGGGACCTAATGAAACTTCAAAGCTTTTGCACAGCAAAGGAAACCATAAACAAGACAAAAAGACAACCCTCAGAATGAGAGAAAATATTTGCAAACGAATCTCAACGGATAAAGGTTTAATCTCCAAAATATATAAACAGCTCATGCAGCTCAATATTAAGAAAACAAACAACCCAATCCAAAAATGGGCAGAATACCTTAATAGACATTTTTCCAAAGAAGACATACAGATGGCCAAGAAGCACATGAAAAGCTGCTCAACATCACTAATTATTAGAGAAATGCAAATCAAAACTACAATGAGGTATCACCTCACACCAGTCAGAATGGGCATCATCAGAAAATCTACAAACAAATGCTGGAGAGGGTGTGGAGAAATGGGAACCCTCTTGCACTGCTGGTGGGAATGTAAATTGATACAGCCACTATGGAGAACAGTATGGAGGTTCCTTAAAAAACTAAAAAATAGAATTACCATATGATCCAGCAATCCCACTACTGGGCATACACCCAGAGAAAACCATAATTCAAAAAGACACATGCACCCCAATGTTCATTGCAGCACTATTTACAATAGCCAGGTCATGGAAGCAACCTAAATGCCCACTGACAGACGAATGGATAAAGATGATGTGGTACATATATACAATTGAATATTACTCAGCCATAAAAAGGAACGAAATTGGGTCATTTGTTGAGACGTGGATGGATCTAGAAACTGTCATACAGAGTGAAGTAAGTCAGAAAGAGAAAAACAAATATCGTATATTAATGCACATATGTGGAACCTAGAAAAATGGTACAGATGAACCAGTCTGCAGGACAGAAATTGAGACACAGATGTAGAGAACAAACGTAGGGACACTAAGGGGTAAAGCGGCAGCGGGTGGGGGTGGGGGTGTGATTGGGAGATTGGGATTGACATGTACACACTGATGTATATTAAATTGATGACTAATAAGAACTTGCTGTATAAAAAAATAAATAAAATATAATTCAAAAAAAAAATCCAAGTGAAGATATGCAGGCAAATGAATATAGATCTCGACAATTTATGACCAAAAGCCACAATGTGTAATCTGTATTTATTATTTAAAATTTTGTACTTCCCTAAGCCTTAAAAAAAAGAAAAAAGATTATGGCATAAGAGACATATAATAAACTGCACATATTTAAAGTATACATTGTGATATGCTTTGACCTAAGTACAAATCCATAACATCATCATTATATCAAGATAATGAATATATCCACCATCACCAAAAGTCTCCTTGTGCCCCTCTGTCATCCTTCCTTTCACTCTTTACACAACCCTCCATTCCCAGGGAACCACAGGTCTGTTTACTGTTACCATAGATTACTTCATATTTTCTAGAATTATGTACACTATAATAGATATGAATCGCATATATCTCTATATATTAATGTATATATAATTCTAACATATTTATAAATACATATATAAATGGGGTTATAAAGTATATATTCTTTTTTTGTCTGGATTCTTTTACTTGTCATAATTATTTTGACATTAATACCTATTGTTTTATATAATACTGTATAGCAACTACACTTCAATTAAAAATTAATTTTTTAAAAAAATAATAAAAATACCTATTATATTGTATGATCAACACTCCATTCCTTTTTATTGCTGAGTAGTATTCCACTATTGGATATAATACAATTTATCCATTCACATGTTGATGGACATTAGGGATGGTTCTGGGTTTTGGCAATTATAAACAATGTTACATAAATATTCATGAACAAGTCTTTATATGAACATATGCTTTCATTTCCCTTGAGTTAATATTTAAGAGTGGAATGGCTAGCTCAACAATGGGTGTATGTATGTTTAACAATCTTAAAACTGCCAAGCTTTTTCAAAGTTGTACTATTTTATATCCCTATATTCCAGTTCCAAGTGTCAACACTTGGTATGATCAGTCTTTTTAATTTTAGACATTCTTATAGGTGTTTAGTGGTATCTCATTATGCTTTTGATTTGCATTTTGTTAAAGATTAATGAAGCTGAGTATACCTTCATGTTCTTATTTTCCCTTTGTACATCATCTTTGGTGAAGTGTCTTCAAATCTTATACCTATTATTTTAATTGGGTTTTCTTATTATTAAATTTTTAAATAAACTTATTTATTTATTTATGGCTGCATTGGGTTTTCGTTGCTTCATGTCAGCTTTCTCTAGTTGCGGCAAGTGGGGGCTACTCTTCATTGTGATGCACGGGCTTCGCATTGTGGTGGTTTCTCTTGTTGCAGAGCATGGGCTCTAGGCATGCAGACGTCAGTAGTTGTGGCATGCGGGCTCAGTAGTTGCGGCTCGCAGGCTCTGGAGTGCAGGCTCAGTAGTTGTGGTGCTTGGGCTTAGTTGCTCCACTGCATGTGGGATGTTCCCAGACCAGGGCTCGAACCCATATACCCTGCATTGGCAGGCAGATTCTTAACCACTGTGCCACCAGGGAAGTCCCTTATTATTAAATTCTGAGAATTCTTTTAATAGTCTGGATACAAGATAGCTTTTATATTTAAGGTATATTATCCATTGAGATTCTTTATATAGATAAGAGGTCTTTTTTTTGGCATACTTATATCCAATTGTTCTAGCACTGTTTGTTGAAAAGACTACTTTCTCCACTGTACTGACTTTGTACCTTTGTCAAAATGCCACTGACTCTATATGTGTGGGTCCCTTTCAGGACTCCATATTATTCCATTGCTCTATTTGTCATTCTTTATGCCAATATTACACTGTCTAGATTACCCTAACTTTATGTCTTGAAATAAGGTGGTATTAAGTCCTCCAACTGTTTTTACTTTACAAAGCTGTTTCGACTATTTTAGATCCTTTCCATTTTCATATGAATTTTAGAATCACCTTGTCCATTTCTATAAAATGCCTTCTGGAATTCCGAATGAGGTGGTTCAATTTGAGAACTGACATCTTCACAATGCTGAGTCTCCCAATCCATGAACACAATATATCTCTCAGTCTATTTAGGTTCTCTTTAATTTTTCTCAGTAATGTTTTGTAGTTTTCAATGTATAGACCTTGCCTATCTTTTGTCAGATTTATCAACATCTCATGTTTTTTCATGTTAATGAAAACAGTAATTTAAAATTTCAATTTGCTATTGTTTGGGACTAGTATTGTATTTCCATAAATACAACTGAGTTTTGTAATTGATCTTGTATCCTGCAACCTCACTAAACACACTTGCTAGTTCTAACAGTGTCTTTGCAAATTCCATAGGATTTTCTATGTAGACATCATGTTGTCTACAGATGAAGATAGTTTTACTTCTTCATTCCCAAACTAGATGCCTCTTATTTCTTTCTCTTACCTTACTGCACTTGCTGGAACCTTCAGTATAATGTTGGGTAAAAGTGGACATCTTTGCCATGTTCTTGACCTTAAGGGGAAGCATTTAGTCTTCTGTCATTAAGTATGATGTGAACTGTAGGCTTTTTGTAGATGTCCTTAATCAGACTGAGGATGGTCCTTTCTACTCCTCGTTTGCTTACACTTTGTACTCAGGAATACCTATTGGATTTGTCAAATATTTTTGTGTAACAGACTTCTTAGTCTGTTAATACAGTGATTTACATCGATTGGTTTTCAAATTTTAAACCTATCTTGCATTCCTTGCATATTCAAGCAGGAATAAACCGTACTTAATCACAAGGTATTATCTTTTTAACATATTGGATATAACGTGCCAAAATTTTTATGTTCGTGAGGGATACGGGTCTATAGTTTATTTGGTCTTTTTTCTTTTTTCCCCTTGTAATATCTTTTTCAGAGTAATGCTAACTTTATAGACTAGGTTGGAAAGAATTCTCTCCACTTCAATTTTCTGGAAAAGTTTGTGTAGAACTAGTATTATTTTTTTCCCTAAATGTTCAGTAAAATTAACCAGTGAAGGCATCCAGGCCTGAAGTTTTCTTAATGGGAATGTTTTTAACTGTTAGTTCAATTTCTTTAATAGAAAAAGAATTACCTATTCACATTATACATTTCTTCTTTCATGAGCTTTTTTTTTGTCTTTCAACAAATTTATCCAATTTACCGAAGTTGTCAAATGTATTGGCATAAAGCTGTTCATAATGTTCCCTTACTGTTCTCTTAATATATGTAGAATATGTAGTAATGTTACCTCCTTCATTCTTATTAATGGTAATTTGTGACTTCTCGTTATCCTGACCAGCTCCACTAGAGATTTATCAATTACCAATCTTCTAAAAGAACCAGCTTTGGGTTTCCTTGGTTTTCTCAATTTTTTTTCCTGTTTACTATTTTATTGATCTGCTCAGATCTTTATTATTTCCTTTCTTTTGCTTACTTTGGGTTTTATTTGCTCTCTGTTTCCTAGTTTCTCAAGTTGGGAGCTCAGGTCAGTGATTTGAGACTTTTCTTCTTTTCTAATTTAAGTATTTAGTGCTATAAATTTCCGCCTAAGTAATGCATTAGCTGCACCTCGTACGTTTTTATATTTTCATTTTATCCACTTTAATAATTTTTAAACTTCTCTTCTGATTTCTTCCTTGATCCATGGAGTTATTTAGAAGCGTGGTATTTAGTTTCCAAATATCTTTTCCAAATAACCTTTTTTACTGATTTCTAATTTAATTCCACTGTGGTCAAAGAACATACTTTGTATGACTTGAATCCTTTTATATTTAATAAGACTCATTCTGTGGCCCAGAATATGTTCTATCTTGGTGAACATTCCAGTGCATTTGAAAATAATGTGTATATATGTTGCTACTGGGAAAAGTGTTCTATAAATATCACTTAGATAAAGTTGATGGATAGGGTTGTTCAAGTCTTCTATATCTTTACTGACTTTCTGTGTACTAGCCTTATCTAGTTTTAAGAGAGGGATATTGAAGTCTCCAAGAAATTACAAATTTCACTATTTTTCCTTGTAGTTCTATCAATTTTTGCTTCATGAATTTTAAAGCTCTGTTATCAGAAGCAATAAATATTTAGAATTATTATGTGTACTTGATAACTATGAAATAATCTTCTTTAACCCAGGTATCTTTAGCCTGAAATCAACTCTGATATTTATGTAATCACTCCAACTTGGTATGATTATGGTATTTCATGCTTTTAATCTATTTGTAGCTTTATATTTAAAGTGGGTTTCTTGTAAAAAAAAAAAAAAGAAACTAATTCAAAAAGATATATGCACCCCAATGTTAATAGCAGCATTATTTACAATAGCCAAGATACAGAAGCAACATAAGTGTTCATCAACAGACGAATGGATAAGGAAGATGATATATATATATACACACATACATATATATACATACACACATACACACACGGAATATATATATATATGTATATATATACTACTCAGCCATTAAAAAAATGAAATTTTGCAATTTATGACAATATGGATAGACCTGTAGGGTATTGTTTAGTGAAATGAGTCAGAGAAAGACAAATACTGTATGTTATCAGTTATATGTCGAATCTAAAAAATAAAACAAACAAATGAATATAACAAACCAGAAACAGACTCACAGATATAGAGAACTAGTGGTTACCAGTGAAAAGAGGGAAGGGGGAGAGACAAGATAAGGGTAGGGGATTAAGAGGTACAAACTACTATGTATAAAATAAGTATGCTACAGGATATAATGTACAGCAAAGGGAATATAGCCAATATTTTATATAACTTTAAATGGAGTATAATCTATAAGAATTTTGAATCATTACTTATATAATACTATAAATCAGCTATGCCTCAATTTTTTATAAAGTATATGGGAGGAAAATGAATGAATAAGTTATCTTTTTAAAATAACCTTAAACAAACAAGAAAGTGGGTTTCTTGTAAAGGAACCTCATTAGTGCAGTAAGTAGAGTGTCAGTCTCATCAAGTGGGTTTCTTGTAGGGAGGATATGGTTGGGTCTTACTTTTTTATCCAAAAGACACTCTCTGCCTTTATTTGTGATGTTCAAGCCAGGTATCAGCAAGTGTTTCTGTATAAGGCCAGAGAGTAACTATCTTAGGCTTCTCAAGCCATAAGGTCTCTGGCAAGTATTCAAAGCGGCCCCTGTAGCATAAAAGCAGCCCTAGACAACACGGAAACAAATGGGCATGCCTGTGTTCCAACTATAAAAACTTCATTTACAAAACCAGGCAGTCAGTTTGACTGTAGTTTGTTGATCCCTGGTTTAGGGGATCATTTGCTTTTAATATAATTTATGTGATTATTAATATGCTTGCTATTTACTTTCTCCTTGTCCCACATGCTCTTTGTTCCCTTTTTCCTCTTTTTTTCTCAATTCTTTTGGATTGTGTACAGTTTTATGATTCAGTTTTTCTCCTTGTTGGTTTATCACCTCTAACTATTTGCTACACTACTGCTAGCCCTATATAAACATCAAGGAATATTCCCTCTCTTTCTCCGGCCTCAGGTAGTTTCCTCACACATATGTGCTGACCAGTATTCAGCTAAAGACTGGAAGAGGCTCTTCTGCAGATCTCCAGAGTGCTCTCTCTGTGCAGCTTTCTCCTTCCTGGTACTCTGCCCTGAGAACTTGATCCACCTTGGCCTCCTTACATTCCCAGCAATTCAGGGAGACTTCCAGGTTCTGCCTGGCTTCTTCTTTCCCGTACCACAGTCTGGAAGCTATCCAGGCAACTACAGTGCTCAACATGTTAGTTTCCCATCCTTCACAGATCATTTCCATCGTTTCCTGATATCCAACGTCTTCAAAACTGTTTTTTCAAATATTTTGTTCAGTTTTTTTTCTCCATTGTTTCAGGCAGAAGGGGAAATTCAGTCCCTTTTACTCCATCTTGGCCAGAATCAGAAGTCTCCTGATATTTTAAAATATTCTTTGAAAACCAAATTTTAATGGTTATGTAACAATCCAAAGAAAGATGAACCTTAATTTTTCAAAATTATTGCTCTATTGTTGGAAGTTGAAAGTTCCTTCAAATTTTAACCACTACAAACAAAAAACTATAATGAACATCCTTAGAAGGAGCTATGCTTTCAAGCTGATATTTGTAGCCCAAGCAGCTTTCTGCCACTGGCTTTCCATTTCAGCTTGAAAAAAAGCTAAAAAAAGAGGTAAAATTAAATATAAAGGTCATGTATCCAGCACATTATACTCTAAAATAACTCAGTGATCTTTATGTTTTTTTTTAAACACATGCTTCCCACCCACATTCCATCCCCACTTAAAGGGGGGAAAGAATGAATGAATGAATGAAGAAAAGAATTCCATAAAAATTTCCCACTGATCTGAAGGACAAGGAATTTATTCTAAAGAGCATCTGTGGGGACTTCCCTGGTGGCAAAGTGGTTAAGAATCCGCCTGCCAATGAGAAGCCCGTGCACCGCAACGAAGAGTAGCCCCCGCTCACCGCAACTAGACAAAGTCCATGCTCAGCAACAAACACCCGATACAGCCAAAAAAAAAAAAAAAAAATTTAATAACAAGAAGTTTTTTAAAAAATAAATAAATAAACAATAAAGAACATCTGTGGGAATCCCCTGGCAGTCCAGTGGTTAGGACTCCATGCTTTCACTGCTTAGGGCCCAGGTTCAACCCTTGGTCAGGGAAATGAGATCCCACAAGCCACACAGAGCAGCCTAAATAAATAGCATCTGCATCTGACAAGGTAATGCTTTTTAAATATGCCTATCATTACAATTCTTTTTAATCATTCTTAGCTTCGAACAGTGTCTAAGTTTATACATAGAATAGAAGTATAAGCTCACAGATTAAAATGAAAAGATATGTCCATATCTTGGATCTTCATCTTTTTTGAGGGGTAGGGGAGTCATCCTGGATCTTATAAGCTTGTGATAAAGGTGGAAAAGTATACATACAATTTTGTATGTAGTCGTTCAGAGACCCTCTCGTGGCCACCAGACTTAAATTCCTTGCTTTAAAATTATGCATGAATAATAGCTACATATTTACCACCAGTTCTTTTATTTCGTCTCATATGTTAAAATCTTAAGATTCTCCAAATCCATGAAATTTAAAAGTAACATAAGCATAGCAGAAAAACCCCATACATACTCACTTTGAAGTTAAGACAGATCACAATCCATTCAGTTGTGCCATGTAATATTTGTGGGTTTGTACACAAATTACATAACCTCTCTGAGACCCAATCTCCTTATATCTATAAAATAAAGATATTGCCACCTAGTTTTGCCTTCAATAAAAAGTAATGGCTATTAGAATAAATTGATAAGTATTAATAAAATTAATACAAGCACTACTTTTATGAAGGTATTTCAATGTGTCTATGTTTCTTTTGTATTTTGATGAACAGAAGTATATTAGCTGGGTTTTTTTCAACAAAATTATTAAGAAAGATTAATAATATATATATATTTATTTATTTATTTATTTATTTTTTTTTTTTTTTTTTGCGGTACGCGGGCCTCTCACTGCTGTGGCCTCTCCCGTTGCAGAGCACAGGCTCCAGACGCGCAGGCTCAGCAGCCATGGCTCACGGGCCCAGCCGCTCCGCGGCATGTGGGATCCTCCTGGACCAGGGCACAAACCCGTGTTCCCTGCATCGGCAGGCAGACTCTCAACCACTGCGCCACCAGGGAAGCCCAATAATATTTTTTTAAAAACTGATTTTTATGGGATGATTTTTCATCCTAAATCATTTCATAAATAAGAAATTTTACTGTATTTACTGGTTCATATCTGCATTATGTTATTATGTCTCCATTTTATAATTTCTATGTACTCTGAGACTCCTTCAGTTAGTATCTAAGAAGAGGACATTCATAAAATTTACTCACTGGTCACATTTATTAAGAATATGCTCCATACAAGATGTCTATACAGATCCTGTTCTCAATCAGCTTAGAGTCTAAAATACAGGATAAGGATATGTAAATAAGTAATCACTCCAGGAAATAAAAGAAAGGAATAAGTGTCTCAGAAAAGTTACATAGTGTTATGATTCCAAGACAAAGGGATTACTTGTAACTGGAAGGAAATCGGAAAAAACTTTCATGAGCATAGCATTTAATATTCCTTGAAGGATAAGTGGGATTTTAAAAGATAAGCATGGTTTTAAAAGTGATGCACTAGGTTTTCCTGTATATAACTTACATCTCAACAAAACTGATTTAGAAAGAAAGAATGAAAAAAAAGAAAGAATGAATGAATGTACACACTCTCAGCAGAGGCAACACATTTAACAAAGGTACTGGAAGTACCAACAGTAAGACTGAGACTTAAATTGAGAATTGGGACCCATATTCCCTTGAGGAGGGTTCCTTCTAGGCTCCCCTCTCTTTTCATTCTGTATACTGCCTATGTGATATCATTCACCCCTATACACTTATGACTCCAATCAGGTCTTTTACTCAAACTTCTATCTCTGAACCCCCATATACAACTACTATACAATGTCTGCATTTTATCTGGGTGTACCAGAGGTAACTTACATTAACACATCCAAAATTAAACTTAGCATACTGCCCATAAACCTGTTCCTCCATTGGTTTACTTGTCAGATTCCTAACACCCAGACCACAAAAACTCAGATGTCATTCTAGATTTCTGTCGGTCATACATAATTGGTTAGTCACTAAGCCCCCTATGTTCAATCTATGCTGCCATATCAAGTGAATCTTTTTTTTTTTTTGGCCACGCCATGCAGTTTGTGGGATCTTAGTTCCCTGACCAGGGATTGAACCTGGGCCCCAGCAGTGAACACGCTGAGTCATAACCACTGGACTGCCAGGGAATTCCCCACAAGTGAAAATCTTAATTGGTCTTCTAACCTCCATCTCATCATTCCCTTGACCTTTGATACTGCCTATAATACTATACTCTTAAATGCAAATCAAATCAAATCATTTTCTGTCTCAAAACCACCCAGTGGCCCCTTATCATCTAGAGAATTAACTCTGAAATCCTTACACAGGATCAAATGAAGATAGGGAACTTAGTATGACATTTATTTATCTGCAGGACTCCCCGCTAAGAAGCCTTTAGGCATCTCTCAGGCCAGAGCTGCATATCTCCAGCACTGAACACAATTTACACACAGAAAATATTTCATAAATGGATGTTCAGTAAACGGAGATTCAGTGAGTGGAGAAGTGAGTGAATTTCTCACTACTCCTCCACAGACACTCTACTTTCCAGCCATATTCTTTTTTTTTATACCTTTGTACACTACTTTTCTCAGCCTAAAATGAATGCCCTTTTTAATCTTGTTCGTCTCCAGTGTCTTCACCTCTGTGATCTACTCACACTGTACATATATCTAATACACACCTTATGAAACTACATTACAATCGTCTGCTGCTGCCTCAAGACAAAATTCAAAATCGCCACCTCTATGCTATCTCTACACCTTAATAATCTATTACAATTACCAATAGTTAGATATCTGTCATTCCTATAAAACAGTGAGTTTCTAGATAGGAAGGACTGTGGCTTATTTATTAACTGTTATGGGCTGAACTGTGTTATTCCCCAAAATTCATATGTTGAGACTATAACTCCCAATATCTCAGAATGTTACTGTATTTGGAGTAGACTTTAAAGAAGTAATCAAGGTAAAAGAAGGTCATAAGAGTAGGCCCTAATCTAATGTGACTTGTGTACTTAAAAGGAGAGGAAATTTGGACACACACAAGAGACACCAAGGGTGCATGGACACAAAGAAAAGACCATGTGAGGACACAGCAAGAAGGCAGCCTCCGAAAACAAAGGAAAGAGGCTTCAGAAGAAACCAAATCTGCCGACACCTTGATTTTGGACTTTTAGCCTCCAGAACTATGGGTAAATCAATTTCTGTTGTTTAAACCACGCAGTCTGTGGTATTTTGTTAAGGAAGCCCTAGCAAATTAATACTATAACGTATAGCATAAGGTCTGTCACATAGTAATTATTCAATATGTATTACTGATTTGAATATCTCCATCTCAAGAGGCAAGGACTGTCACAGTACTCTAAGCACTCAGCTCAGTAACAGCACATGATACTTACAAATACTAATAGAAAATATGAATGAGTTTGACTGAAGCATAGCCCATAGAGGGCTCCAAAAGCTGAATCTGTGAGCTTTATTCCTAAACAACTGGTGCAAAACAGAAGACTTTGAGAACACTACAAGACTAGGGCTGAAATTTCATCAAAATTAGCTAAATGAGGGTATGTCTGTGAATGCACTTGAGGGCTGGGGGGGGCATGTGGTACAAGACAAAGAATGGGGAACAGTTAAACATAAAATATATCACATATTTATAAGATAGTAATTAGGATCAAATATCTGATACTAGTCACATTTAGAATCTACAAACTAAAATTCTTCTGGCTAACATATTTAATTTTTGTCCACTTTATCCTCAAGGGAGAATCTGGGTAAACACTTAGGCAACATGTACAGCTTCCAGAATGTTGGCTTTTGTCTTCTATGTACATGCTAGTTTTTTTCCCCAAATGGCCAAGTGTTCTGCAAAACAGAACACTGTAAGCTTTCAAATACTCATGGGAGCTTGTAAAAGTAATACAACATTCATGTAATTTCCACTTGCTAAACAACAGACCCTGAGGTTATTTTCCTAATACATAACAAGTTGTTCTGTTGCTAAGAAGAAAAAAAGGGCTCTTGACTGAAGATATGAAAAAATCTGAACAGAGCCGAAATCATGCTTTTGAATTATATGACACTTTTTGCATGTAAAACAGTGAAGAAATGAAGTTACAAGTGTATCATGTCAACTCTAACTGTGAGACAGAGCCATATTCTTTGATTATACACCTGCATTCTGTAGTAAAAGGTTATTATGCACCAGAAATCATTGCTCCTTTCATAAAAGCAATATTATTTCAATGTGGTTATAATTAAGTTACATGGGGCAGGGTTGGGGGAGAATCTGGATTGATCCTTTCTACTGGCTTTTTCTAACTGCTCAAATTCATTTTTCACTATCAGTCCCTAGATTTGTTCCAAAATAGGATTAAATTTTAAATGTGGTCCAGGGAATATACTAATAAGTACAAAGGGTCATTCTAAAGCAAATATGTAGGTACCCACTAAGGAAACAATTTATAAAAAATTAAAGCATAATTTAAATAATAATGATAACAAGAATAAATATATGAATGACTAATCTTTACGGAATACTTCTCACATCTCAGGCACTATGCTAAGGGCCTAACATATTCAAGTTGAACCACATGAAAATGGCAATTTCATAAGGTTTAACCTAATACATTTTCTCATCTAATCCTTACAACTACCCAGTGACAAGAGTACTATAATTATCCCCATTTGCAGATAAGGGAACTAAAATTTAGAGGACTTAACTTGATCAAGTTAAAGAACTAGGAAATAAAACTGGGACTGAAACCCAGGTGTACATCCAAAGCCCAGGCTCTCCTTATCTACTGCATAGTTTCAGTAACCTCTATGTCTTGAAAAACTAACAGGATGAGAGTGTAGGCACTCAAGTACTCTCACACACTGCTCAAGGCCGTTATATAGACACTTGTGCAACTGTACCTTCACCAAGAACGCAGCAAGGGAATCAAAGGAGACTGACATCCAGCCCATTCTTTACTAACCAAACTGTGGCCCTGTTGCTGATGCCATCTACACTGAAAAGGAGATTCTCTCAGTCCCACAAAACTGCTATATTGGTTAACAAGTGACCCTGATGCTGCTAGAAGATTTTTTAAATTGTGAGAAAATTTTAACAACACAGTTTAAAAGCCTTAAGAGAGATTATTATACAATCTTTAATCCAGAAATTTCACTTTAAGGAATTTATCTTTAGGAAATAATTAAGGATATACATAAAACTTATGCCATATTCATCAGTGTTATAGTAGAGAAAAAAGCTAAAAAATCTAATATGTCCAACAATAGGGTAGTAGCTACTATAATACATCCATATGATAAAAATTATGTGGTAAAAACACATTAACTCATAACCTTTTCACAAAATATTACATGAATGAAAATGTTTACAAGAGTTATATTTTAGTAAAAATATTATTCATACATGTATTTCATATATAATATCTGTGCATGTGTGTGTGGCAGAGAGAGAGGGAGGGAGGGAGAGAGGGAAAGAAAAAGAGAGAAAACACTAGGTAACAGGATTATAGTTTGCTTTAATTTTCTTTGTTTTTATCCTCATAAATTTTTCTATATGATATACAGTGAAAAGTAAAAAAAAAAAAAAAAACCTAAACAACAACAAGATATAAATGTCCTGATGCAAAGCTTAAAAACTGTTAGATACCAAGAGTAGCTATACAAAAGTTCATTCTGCCTCTTCACTTGGAATTAAAGTATGCAATTTACTGTGGTCTAAACTAAGACAAGAAATACTTAACTTCATGTAGAAATGAGAAATCCAAGTCATTCTAACAGGTGGCCTGAGTTAAGAACCACTGCCCATAAATACAGACATAAAGCAGAAACTGAATTCTGAATATCTTTAGATAACTGAAAGTTTGCATTAATTTTTTAAAAATAAAAAGCATCTTGGGCTTCCCTGGTGGCGCAGTGGTTGAGAGTCTGCCTGCCGATGCAGGGGACGTGGTTCGTGCCCCGGTCTGGGAAGATCCCACATGCCATGGGGCGGCTAGGCCCGTGAGCCACTGCCACTGAGCCTGCGCGTCTGGAGCCTATGCTCCGCAACGGGAGAGGCCGCAACAGTGAGAGGTCCCCGTACCGAAGAAAAAAAAAAGAAGAAGAAAAAAAAAAAAGCATCTTACTTGTACATCATCTGTTGAAGAAACAGAATTCTCAACAGAGTGAGAAATAGAGTAATGACCCCTGCCAGCTGGGAAAGGGCCTGGCACTATCAGCCAGGCCTTGGTGTATTCATATGAAATATAAAAACAATTTTAGGGACTTCCCTGGTGGTCCAGGGGTTAAGAATCTGCCTTCCAATGCAGGGACGCAGGTTCCATCCCTGGTCGGGGTACTGAGATCTCACATGCCTTAGGGCATCTAATCCCACGTGCCGCAACTACTGAGCCTGCACACTCTGAAGCCCATGTGCCACAACTAGAGAGAAGCCCGCACAAGGCAACGAAGATCCTGTGTGATGCAATTAAGACGCGACACAGCAAAATAAATAATTTTAAAAAATGAAAAATAAAAAAAAAACATAAACAATTTTACAGAACACCACTCTGTGACCATGATGGATCAAGATAAAAACAAGACCACTCCATAATCATGTCTGAACACAGACAAAAGTATGAACACTGTCCTAACCACAAAAATAACCAAATATAATCCTATCCTGGGTAAGAAGAATGACTGCCGCTTCTTTACCAATCACAACTTTAGCCTTGCTCCATTCTTCTTGCCTTCCAGGTTCTTAAAATACCTAGTGCCCAAATTATTCCCACTTCCTAAGAGCATCTAATCCACTGCAAAGCCCTACTTCCTTAAACCCTCCCCAAAATCACTTAATGCTAGCTCAAATCCTATATGGCTCTCCATGATATACATTCTCCTTTATTACAGTGTATCAATAAATTCATCTTGTTTAACTACAGATTATTCCTGGAGGTCTCCCCTGGAGGGCATTAACAGAGTTGGGACTACAGATTTGAGTACAGGGTGGGATTAAGAGTAAAATAATAAAATTATATAAAAATACATGCAGTCTATAGAACAGATAACATCTACCTAAAGGGGGTCTTTTGATAAGTAAACTTATCCACAATAAGTTTCCACAAATTCGAAATTACCAGTGTTTATCAGCACTGGTAATGTTGACTAAATAAATAAATCTTAAATCCTCAACTATTCAGTTTTCCATTTTACCTGAAAAAAATAAGAATCTAAGTATAGAAAGTGAAAGGTAAATCAAGAAACTAAACCCTGAACACAATATTAGAATAATAAAATCCTCTAATCTAAATATATTATCTAATAATAAATGAATTAGCAAATATTATATATAGGATGGATAAACAACAAGGTCCTACTGTATAGCACAGGGAACGACACTCAACATCTTGTGATAAACCATAATGGAAAAGAATATGAAAAAGAATATATATATATGTATAACTGAGTCATTTTGCTGTACAGCAGAAATTAAACACAACATTGTAAATCAACTATACATCAATAAAATCTTTTAAAAAAGAATAAAATCCTCTAATTTAAATATATTTAGTAATTTAACAAATGAATTTAATAATTAAATATTTAAGTATATTATTAGTTCCTCATCAAGAAGTTGCTAAATACAGTAATATGTCATTAAGATTAATTTATCTATGTGAAATATAGGCAAGCTTTATATAAATTTTAAACTATCTTCTCATTGATCACCAAAGTCAACCTTGCCCAGTGCATCCTTACCTCCTGGGTCCTTATCTGGATTGTACTCTAAAGCATTGCTACAGATGAGGTCAATATCTTTCAGGAAATCCTTAGCAGTCAGGTAATTATGCTTATCAATTTTAGTGATTACTGTTGATAAATCCATTGGTTCCTTGATTACTTCAAGATAATCTGAAACCTAAAACAGGATATTTTAATGAAAATTACTTCTGATATTTCATATAATCTACTCATAAAAACATAAAACAAAACCATACAGTTATTTTAAAATTAAATCTAGATATCTAGGAAATAATTACAGATAAGGATAAAATTATAGAGCAATTTATGCCACTAAAGATACTATGTCATACTTTCCATGAAAAGCTTCAGTTTCAAGTCACATCTAAATAAACTCTGAAAAGTTTCTCATCTTGAAATATGAAACAAACTGTCAGCTTTTTTTTTTTTTTTTAAATCCTTTGGATACACCTGAGAAGAAAATGTATTGGTAAAAATACCCAATAAGCATCAATAAACGTTACCTCAAGAAAAGAATTTTTTAAGGAAAATAAAAAGAAACAGATTTTTTTTTTCTTATTAGAGATGTTCTCGGGTAAATCTCTTTAAAATCTCTAAACAAAAAAATTATCTGTCTTTTTCAGTTTTCCAGGATGAATCGTTTCATGGAAAGAGTTTTCTGCTCCTTTGGATTCATTACAAACATTCTGAGTCAACTGTATAACAAAAGTAAGTATTGTATAACAAAAGTAAGTATTGCTTTCATGACTAGAAAAAATTTACTGGCCTTGTCCCTAAATATAAACAAATCTACAAGCAAAAAATACATTTTGCTCAGTGTGATTTTCTGGGAGATAACCCAAAATAGAGATATTGGTCATGACTGCCCAATAAATTGTATGTTTTGTATCATTTGACCAATAAGAAAGCTCTTCCAACTTATATATCCACAGGTATACCTTGTTTTATTTGCACTTGCCTTTACTGCGCTTTGCAGATATTGCATTTTTTTGGAAATTGAAGGTTTGTGGCAACCCTGTGTTGTCAGATAATGGTTAGCATTTTTTAGCAATAAAGTATTTTTTAATTAAGGTATGTACATTTTTTGTAGACATAATACCATTGTATACTTAAAGAAGACTACAGTATAGTGTCCACATAACTTTTATATACACTGGGAAACCAAAGAATTCATGTGACTCACTTTATTGCAATATTCACTTTACTGCAGTAGTCTAGAACTGAACCCACAATATCTCCAAGATGTGTATGACTGTATTGTCTTCCTTAATGCAAATCTCAAATCAAGTAATTAGGTCTGACATAAACACAGTCTTAGAAATGTCTAATTAGTCCGGGACCAAATTCTGGGAATAGGGTAATTTCTGTTCTATGAAACTAAAGGCTAATTTTCTCCATTGCAGATGGCACTGATGCTTTTTGGGGATTTTTTTTTTTTTGGCCTCGGCATGTGGGATCTTGCCCAGCCAGGGATCAAACTCATGCCCCCTGCATTGGGAGCATGGAGCCTTAACCACTGGACCACCAGTGCAGTCCACTGATGCCTTTTTAAAAATTTACATACTGAATATATATTCATATGAATAAATACACATATATGCATATACAAAAACATATGCACATATATATACATACATATTATTTATATGTTTTTAAATTTTTAGGTAGATGTGTGTGCATGTTTTATTTTTCATTCTCTAGGAGCAAAAAAGCCAGCCAATCTCCTTATAGGGGAGACAGTGGAGCTATACTCAACAAGGAACAGTTCAGAAGGTATTAGTTGGATCCTTGGCTCTGACAATTGACATGTATTGTGTACACGTGGAAAACATTTTATAAACTTTTGCACTATAAAAATTTATATTACTAAAGACCATAAAATTTTAGCACCTATGCTTATTTAAATTCAACACTTATTTTCTAAACTTTTGTTTCCTCTGCAATTTGCTTTGGAATTTGATAAAGTTTTTAGACATTTCAAATTCATTATTTTAATACAAGTTTTTGTGTTTTAGGTTATCAAAATGTTATCTTAGTTTCCCCTCTCTATCTGTCCCAGAGACCCCTAAGTTTTCAGCCTTAAAAGTAAACAAAGAAGCAGTAGCAAAATTAACCTGAAAAAGAAAAAAAGGAAAAAGAGAAAACATCACCCTAAAATTAAAGTTTTAACTGACCAACATCTTCTATCCCCTCCCACTGCCTTACCATCATTTATAAAACTTTCAGTCTATCACAGATGGCATTTGAAATCTGACAATCTCTTCTGGTTAGACAGAAAAAGTTTTCCTGGACAAAGTCAAAACTGGTTCACTCCCAGCATAGGAGGCTGACTTGGGGGCAAGTCCTTATCAATTAAGTGTCAGAGTTCTCATACCCAATTTGAAATAAAAATTTATAACAATCTTTAAAGTGGGCTGATGGTTTTAAGACTTTCTGAAAATACCACGAGGGAAAAAATATGCTTCACAAATATAAAATATGTATATTAATTGCAAGAGCAAATAGGCAAGTCCTGTTATTCCAGGAGAAAAAGATTGACAGCTGTGCTACAAAGAATGTGGACTTCGAATTTTAAGAAACATTGAGTGCTGGCTGCGTCACTTGCCAATAAGCCTCAGTTTCTTCAACTGCAACATAATAATGAGGTTGTGGGGCTGCTGAAAGGATCAAATGGCTAAAACTGTGTATTGTGGATAAACATACAACTAAAATTAAACACAGTCCCTTTATTCCCAAAAAGGGGAGGTGGGGGGAATAGATATTTTCAGGTTTTCCAAGGGGAAAAAACATAATGCTAGTTCACAGGCATAGATGAGGTAATGATTCCAAAGGAATCTGCTCTGATCCAAGAGTACAGATTTCACAACGAGGACACAACATTAAACTCTGCATCACTTCATAATTCAAATATAAAAAAAGATGAAGAAAAAAATTAAAACTAAAAACACCAAAGCTGTTCAAACATGGAGTCTGAACTATAAGAAGAATGCCAGTAAAGACTGTATTATGTGCATCCACACACTATATTATCCCAGGATAAAACAAAACAAAATAAAATTTATTCTACAGTATTACAGTAGATTCCAAATGGAAAATTTCTTTTCTCATCATCACAAACCATGCTCCCACAAGGACACAAAACAATACACATAGAAAGTGAGAAATTTTCCACTCGGAGCAGAGAAAATTCTTGGAGAGAAAAATAACAGGCTGTGCTTATAACCTCATACAGCATCTTAGTCACAGACATTTCCAAAATATGAAAGACAAATTTTAGGTTTCTTAGCTACCTCTTTCAGTAAGGTATACACAATTTGGGAAATGCCAATTTTAATTGTTATTGATTGGTTAATACCAATATTCTTTTGGAGAGCAGGATTTATCCTGGAATAAAAATAGTCTAGTATGGACATTTCACTAAAGTAACTTTTAATCCTCTTCTTAAATGAAGAGTAGGAGATCACAAAGATCAATACTAATCAAGAGGACATATACAAATTGTCATTAATTTCATCCAAAAGTCACCAGATGTTTGCTGATGACACTGGTAGTTATCACATGGATTAAAATTTTACAGGCTAGGGGTAATATTCATCCATGCCTTTGTTTTTTTCCTTCCAAAAAAAGATGTCAACATTTTTTTCTTTTAGCCAGTTCAACTTCACTGTTTGCACACTACTGAAACAAGACCTCTTCAATATCCACCGGTTTGCTGAAGATGTTAAAGCGTTTATCTGTGGCCAGCCTCTTGGTTACATCCCTGAGAAACAACCGCAACTCTCTTAAAGTATTTTCCTCCTGGTCCTCCATCCGAATTTTTTCTGATTCTGATAATTGACGAGGTGGAGAAGGTAGTGCAAGTGGAAGAACTTCCATAGCACAAAGACCTAAAGAAAGTAGAAGAAAATGTTAAGATTCCAACATGGCAGGGTCAGGACCTCAATTACTTTTCTGACACTCTCTCAAAATGTTTTTTTAAGAAAAGGAGAATTCCAAATACATGTGAACCATGTGAATTCAGCAGGTAAAAATTTGAATGGAAACCAGAAGTACATTAGGGAATAGCTTTACTTTTATAAAATAACTTACAACAGGACGTCTTTAAAGCACAAATGATATGATTTTAAATAATTTGATTCTGAGATATTATTTACATACAACTTTAAGAAAAAGATTTCAAATCAACATAAATATCTTCAGGTGAAGTACTTGTATACTGATTTGCTGAAGTCAACCTTATTTAAAGACTGTTGCCTTATATGCATGAAATTTAAATGGGCAAAGAATAATTCTTTGATCCTTCCCATTCCCAAAGACTTCTAATTTTAGACAAGTCTCCTACCCTCATATTCTTACTACAACACAGTTGGGATAGTAAATGGCACCTGCAGGGAGTGGAAAAAAAAAAAGTAGTAACTAAAAAAAGAATCCCAAAGACATGAAGAAGATGGAAAACCCAGGCTTAAGTGTGATATATGAAATCTATGGTATTCACTATCTACTGTAAAACAAACAAAACATCTTCTTAGAAGGTAAAGTATTAACTTGCCTAACCATAATGCTCTCTAATTCCTTAAAAGATTTTCCTGATATCACACTGAAGCTCAGGATTAAAATCTTAAGTATTCTCGCCAATTTCTCAATAGCCGCTAAGATGAAAAATGAAAGTCAACAGGAGCAACTCAAAAAGAAAAAGAATTATGTTCAGCCTTAACATAGAAAATTCAGATCTACGGGACTAAAATATGACTAGGAACATGCAAGATACTTTATTAAAATGAATCATTTTAATAATGAAATATTTTAAATGCTGTTATTTAGATTAACAGAAGGCAACAACCAATAATCAGAAGGTATAACTTCCATGTTGAATATTCCAAAGTTTCTGTGGGGAAAACCCCACAGCTGTAGTCATTTGATAGATGTTCATCTTAAAAGCACTGAGAAAATGTGAAAAGGAGCCACTAAAGGACAATAAAATTATTAAAGTATTGGATAATATAGGCACTGAAAAACAAAGTATTGGATAATATAACCACTGGAAAACAAAGAAGTATGAAAAAGCAAGGAGTTGGCAGGGATGGGAAACGTATTGTTCCTTTAAGAACAGCTACGAGAAACATAAAAAGCAGAACAAAAAGAAAGAGGCTTAAATTTTTTTTTAACAAACAGGACTGCTACTTTCTAGAAGAGGATGAAAGATTAAGCAAGGGGATCTTATCTTTTTGCACCTTTAGTATTAGGAAAAGAAACTCTCTTTTGAATGACTTAGCATGCAGTCCTTACTTAAGTCAGGGGACTGAAAATCTAATTTTGAGGCCCCTCTTAATGCTATTAGGCCCAAATCCAAGAAAAGTCTAATGCTTAAAGAAAGCCATGATAGATTTCCATGTGCCTAGCATAATATATCTAACATAATAGGTGCTCAATAAATATTTGAAAAATCAATCAATAAATAAGATAAACCAGAAAAGGCAAATGTTCTAACCAGTTCTTGGCCCAACAAAACTACCCTGGCCCAGAAAGCAATAAGCACAACACCTGTTGTTCACAACCTGATAGTTCGAGTCCTTAGTACTTAAAGTGACTAAAACACAGCAGAACCAAAGACTTTCTATGACTTTTTGAGCCTCAGAATGTGAAATCTACCAGAGCATCTGGACTGAAGTGATAAGGAGACTACATAAACAGTCACTCATTAGTAAAGCTTTAACAATGAGGCTGTACTTCCCAATCTCCTCAAGTCAGGTAAACACAATGGCCACTTCCACATGTGTTCATCTAAAGTTAAACAAAACCTGAAAAACTGTCTTCATTTCCACAAAGAAATGGGTTTTTTAAAAAGATGACTCCAAGATAGGGTATCTCTTAACTCCAACCCACCCATTTTCCTAAAGGCTTTAGGAACTTTACCAGTGTGTTTCCTTCGTGGTGGAGCCATTGAGGCCTGATTGAGAATCAGTTCTTGGAAAAACTTTCTTCTGTCCTCTTCAATAGGCCTTTGAATATACAAGACCTCTTCGTACTGTATTCTAAAGATACATTTAACCTACACACATACACACACACACAAAGACATTAAATATTTAGAGAATTAAAAGCTTACATATTATACCAAATTATAATTTCTTCAACTTCGGTACCATTTTCAATGTTCATTGAACATTCATGCGCGGTTAAGGTTAACCTAGTCTTAGCCTATGCTGTTGAGAGGTTCAACCTCATGGAATAAACAAGAATGAAAGAATGATCCAGTTGCTCAAGTCATTAATAAATTATACTATAATATAAAAAAGGATAGCTGATTGTAATAGATGGCAACAATCTCAAAGAGCTGTTGCATAAGAGCTGAAAAGTAATTATCTACAACCTATTTACAATAGAGAGCTGGGAGGATGCTAACAACATTGCCTTATCTTAAGTGGTTTCTGTGTGCTTCCTATCCACTAACTTCCCTTCCTGGGCTCTTTCCCTACTAAGTCTATTCCACTGTATCCTCTGGAATCCTGATTTCATTGCAGAAAAACTATACCTTCGATCTCACCAAAGAATGCTCCACAATGACACCACCTTCCATGCAAAACTCCCAAGCAAAATTAAGCCAGTCACGCTCATACCCCTCAACTCCTTCCAGTTAGTGATTGCCACCTCTCCTTTGTTCACCTGCTCTATAAAGACTTTGACCCCAGATGTCCCCCTTGCAAGATATGCTGTTTAAATCCTCTTTACATCATCCACATTTGTTGATACACTTTATTTAATTCATATGTTTTCCTAGAAGGTCTGTTTCCTACTTCAAGATACTGAACTCCCTGATAACAGAACTCATCTGTTTTCATATACCTCCCACCATGCCTGGTACCTAGCAATGCTTAATAAGCATATACTGAATGAATAAAGCTTGTCATTTTGTTACCCAGACCACATCAAATTGGAAACTGCAAATAAAAAAGGGAAAAGGTCACTAATATGGAAATAAGTACCAACCATGACAGTGTGGAAATACTGGATTAAAATTTAAAACATCAGATTCTAGCCCAAATATAGGTACATATTTCTGGTAAACTTTGGACAGTCCATTCAATTTGTTACGTCTAGCCACTTACTGAATTGCAGACTGTGAAATGAAGAATTACTTAAATATTATTTTAATCTTTGTAACAATGAGGTAGGTACATAGGGAGTCCCTCATTTTACAGATGAAAAAACCTAGGCTTGGAAAGGTTTAAGTAACTGGCTTGAGGTCACAAAGTGAATAAATAGAGAAGACTAGATTATATAAGCTCTAAAGGTCTTTTCTAACTCTAAAATCCTAAGACAGAGAAGAGACAATGAAAAGTAGCCATCAGAATTCAATATTTAGATGGGAAATTATTTACGTCAACCCAAAGCCAAATCCTTAAAGAATTTACATAAAATTTCACCTTGTGACCTTTCGATATTGTCTTTGAAGACTACCTTTATGTAAAAACCCCTCCAATTCTTCGATCTATACTTTGCTGGCCTTCCCTTGAAAGTTCTGGCAAGCAAATTTACCACTGAACATCCATCACGTGTCAAATATCCTGCCAAACACTGCAGTTAAAACTTGAAGAAAACAGGCTTACTGCCTGCTGTCAAGTCTCTTCAGTCTCATAAGAAAGCATTATGATACCATGTCAGAAGTGTTATAACAGAGGTAGTGAAACAGAGGAGACCCTGCAAGGGGCATGGGTGAAGAGGCATTAGATAAGATATAGCAGAAAATGCTAACATTAACTGGGTCTTGAAAAATAAACAGAACACAATACCCTAGAAGTACCAGGATTTTGTTTAAGGGTAGTAAAACATTTAATTTCAGTTTTAAATATTCCTCCTTCTGATCATTTTTCAACATTGTGTTGAACCTGGTAAATGTAAAAGCATACCAAGAGCAAGTCTACAATAATCCCCCTGATATCAGCCTTCCTGATTATTACCAACAGCTTGTTTTTCTTTAAATTCACTCCTATCTTCTGACATTCCCAGCCTCACACTTCATACTGCAACAAGACAAACCTCATATAATTCCCTGAACGAATCATATTCTCTTTCACACTGGTTCACAACAGTCTTTATAGATGTTATTCACTCTTTCCTAAACTGTTTTTTTTTTAACTCTCCACTCAAGCCAGTGCTTTCTGGGTGATGCTTTCTCTGACTTTCCCAGATAAACTTACATACCTTCCACTATCTCTCATTAAACTTTTTTTAAGTTCAATAATTTTTAGTGAGTTAATTCAGCTGTGCAACCATCGCAGGTCAGTTTTAGAATATTTCCATTACCTCCAAAAAGTTCCCTTGTGCCCATTTGCAGTCCATCCACACTTACACTCCCAGCTGACAACCAATGATTCGGTTTCTGTGTCCAGAAATTTGTCTTTTCTAGAAATTGCATATCATAGAATTGGTAGTCTTTTGTGTCCAGTTTCTCTCACTTTTAGCATAATATATTGAGGCTCACCCACACTGGAGAATGTATCGGTAGTTCACTCCACTTATTGCTGAATAACATTTCACTCTATGTATATACACGACATTTTGTTTTGCCAATCACCAATTAATAAATGCTTGGGTTATTTCCACCATGATTAACAATACTAGAAGTAACACTGGCACACAAGTTTTTGCGTGAACATATGTTTATATTTCTCTGGAGTAGTTACCTAGGAGTGGAAATGCTGAGTCATATCATAAGTTTATGTCTAACACCTTAAGAACTGCCAACTTTTCCAAAGTGGCTATACCATTTTACAATTCCACCAGCAATACACAAGGATTCAAGTTTCCTACATTTTTGTCAACACTTGGTTTGTCTGTCTTTGTGATTATAGCTATCCTAGTTGGGCGTGCAGTGGTATCTCATTCCTGAATGACTAATGATATTGAGAATCTTTTCTCATGCTTATTACCCTAAGAATATATATACTCTTTGGTAAAATGCCTATTCAACTCTTTAGCCCATTTTTAAATTGTAGTTTTCTTTTTAAATTTGTGGTAAAACGGTCATAAAAAAATTTGCCATTTTAATATTTTTAAATTGTACAGCCTGTTGCATTAAGTGTATTCACATGGTTGTGCAGTCATCACTACCTATCTACCTTCAAACCTTTTCCATCCTCCCCAACTGAAACTCTACCCATTAAACATTAACTCCCTACACTCTCCCTTTCCCCAGGTCCTGTCAACCACCATTCTACTTTCTATCTCTACGAATCTGACTACTCTAGGAACCCTGTATAAGAGGAATCATACAATATTTGTCCTTTTGTGACTGGCTTATTTCACTTAGTACAATGTCCTAAGGTTTACCCATGCTGTAGTTACTCTTGTTGTAGAATGTGTCAAAATTTCCTTCTTTTTAAAAGCTAAATAATGTTACACTGTATGTATATGCCACATTATGTTTATCCATTCATCTGCTGATTTCTATCTTTTGGCTACTGTGAGGAATGCTGCTAAGAACATGGGTATACAAACATCTGTTTGAATCCCTGCTTTCACTTCTTTTGGGTATATACCCATAAATACAATTGCTGGATCATATGGTAATTTTGTTTAATTCTTTAAGAAATCACCACACCAAACCATTTATTTTCAACAGAGGCTGCACAATTTTATATTTCCATCAGCAATGCAGCAAGGGATCCAATTCCCTCACATCCTAACCAACACTTGTTATTTTCTGTTTTTATGTCAGTAGCCATCCTATTGGGTATAAAGTGATATCTCATTGTGGCTTTGACTTGTATTTCCATAATGATTAGTGATGTTCAGCATCTTTTCATGTGCTTTATTGCCATCTGAGTATCATCTTTGGAGAAAATCTATTTAAGTACTTTGCCCATTTTTGAACTAGCTGTTTGGGGTTTTCTCTGTTGCTGAGTTGTAGGAGTTCTTTATATGCTCTGGGTATCAGCCCCTTAGCAGATATATGATTTGCAAATATTTTCTCCCATTCAATGTATTGTCTTTTCAATCTATTAATAGTTTTATTTTTGATGAAGTCCAATTTATCTATTTTTTCTGTTACCTGTACTTTTGGTGTCTCATCCAAGAAATCACTGCCAAATCCAATGTCATGGAGCTTTTCTCCTATGTTTTTTCCTAAGGGTTTTATAGTTTTAGGTTTTTTGTTTTTTTAAAAAAATTTATTTATTTATTTATTTATTTTTGGCTGTGCTGGGTCTTCATTGCTGTGTGTGGGTTTTCTCCAGTTGCAGCGAGCGAAGGCTACTCTTTGTTGTGGTGCGCAGGCTTCTCATTGCAGTGGCTTCTCTTGTTGCGGAGCACGGGCTCTAGGCACGTGGGCTCCAGTAGCTGCGGCACACGGGCTCTGTAGTTGTGGCTTGTGGGCTTAGTTGCGCCGTGGCATGTGGGATCTTCCCAGACCTGGGCTCAAACCTGTGTCCCCTGCGTTGGCAGGCAAATTCTTGGTTTTTTTGTGGTACACGGGCCTCTCACTGTTGTGGCCTCTCCCGTTGCGGAGCACAGGCTCCAGACGCGCAGGCTCAGCAGCCATGGCTCACGGGCCCAGCCACTGCCGGCATGTAGGATCTTCCCAGACCGGGCCACGAACCCGTGTCCCCTGCATCGGCAGGCGGGCTCTCAACCACTGTGCCACCAGGGAAGCCCAGCAGGCGGATTCTTAACCACTGCGCCACCAGGGAAGTTCCTATAGTTTTAGGTCTTATGTTTAGTTCTTCAATCCACTTGGAGTTAATTTTTGCACACAGTATAAGAAAAAAGTCGAATTTCATTTCTTTTGTATGTGAACATCCAGTTTTCCAGCACCATTTGTTGAAAGGACCATCTTTTTTCCTGATGAATGGTATTCACACTTATCGAAAATCATTTGACTTAGTCTCATTATTATGCTGAAAGAGTTTTTAATACATCCTGGATATGTGTTACCAGATATGTGATTTGATATATTTGAAATATTTTCTCCCAGTCCGTGATTTGTTGGGGTTTTTTTTCATTTTCTTGATGGTGTCTTTTAAAGAATAAAAGATTTTAATTGTGATAAAGTTTACCATATCAATTTTTTTCTTCTATGGATCACGCTTTTATATATTCTACTATTATAGCACTTCTCCTACTGTATTATTTTTTCCAGATCTCCCCTCCCTCTAAACTTTAAATTCTTGGAGAACAGTGGCTAGCTGAATTTTCGCCTATTTTATCTCATTCAATGAAGATACTGTACTAGAAATATGTATGTGTATACATGCATCTATGTGTGAGTATTGTGTGTGTGTGTGTGTGTGTGTGTGTGTGTGTAGAAACTGTGTTAGGCAGTCAGACACTGTGAATGGAAGAGTGAAGAAAATAGACACTGTCTTAAATAAATTACATTACATTGCACAGAACAGGCAATACATTTTCGATGAATGAACAATGATCTTAACTTGATGAATACAAAACTCCATTCCCGGTCTTCCCTGGTGGCGCAGTGGTTGAGAGTCCGCCTGCCGATGCAGGGGACACGGGTTCGTGCCCCGGTCCGGGAAGATCCCACATGCCACGGAGTGGCTGGGCCCGTGAGCCATGGCCGCTGAGCCTGCGCATCCGGAGCCTGTGCTCCGCAACGGGAGAGGCCACAACAGTGAGAGGTCCACGTACCGCAAAAAAAAACAAACAAACAAAAAAACGCCATTTCCCTAACCACTCATCAGCCTAATCATCACAATATGCAAAAACTGTCTCTCTGTAGTTTTAAAGAGTACAGGGCATTATAAGTGCATAGCCTTTGGAATCAGACAAACCTGGGTTCTAATCCTTGCTCTGCCACTAGCTGTAAAACCCTAGGCAAGTTACTTTACCCCTGTTGGCCTCAGTTTCTTCATCTGTCAAATGGGAAAGTAATACTTTTCTCACGGAACAGTTTAAGAACATATGTTAGATAATATATATGATTAACCTACACAATGCCTGGCACATAGATGCATAAATAGCAGCAATTCTTTCATTAGCAAATTTTTTGTTTTACCTCATTTATTAAAATGTTAGAATTGTTAGCCCCCAGTTTTGAAGGTAGTGTCCATGTGACCTCTGTAATGGGCAAAATTAATGGTTTAAAACCTCGAAATCAAAAAACAAACCAAAAAAAACCCCTCAAAATCTCAAAGAGAAAAGGTGTGGAAAATGAGGTCAGAAATGAATCTACAATAGTTTTCATAAATAAAGTTTGCTTTCCTTAAAACAAAACAAGTAAACAATCCATCAAGTAAAAATAAATATTAGTATTTAACATACCTTAAAATAGTAGTAATTCATGTTCATTTACTATACCGTTTTTAAAGAAAAGAAAAACTTGGGAGGATCACCTTCCTCTTAAATTTTAAGAAATCATAAAATTGTTTTACAACCAAAAAATTAATACTAAGATATTTCTCTTGTATACATTATCATTTATCTGAGTTTTCAATGTCCCTACTTGACGTTTCTACTTAAGTTACTGATTTTTACCTCCCAGGTCCCACGATTAAACTGAGAGATACAAAACGACATGAAATACAGAGAAGACAAAATACTGTATGTAATCTTTACTTTCATCACTGTAGCTGAGGAGACATTTCTTTAAAATTCACTTCTAATATATTGAATTATACCATTCTGAGCCTGCCCATACTTTAATGCCAAAGTACATACCGTGAATCTCTTCAGAAATTTAAGTGCAATTCCAAAGTCTGCTTTCCTTCCTGCAAATATTTCTACTTTTATCTGCTTCCTTGTTTAAAAGTCTCTTTACTATGCTCAACCTTTGATTCTTTTTTCTAATTCTCCTGAAGAGAAATAACTTGCAATTCTCATATATAGCAACTAAAATTCTCCTACTATTCTCAGAAAAGGTCTTCAGGGTCCACAGAAGTAAATTTACTTACACTACAATTTTGCAAAAAAAAAGAAGATGCATGAGGCTAGGCAGGAGTTACTTAAAGCTTTTGTGATGATTCAACATTTTCTTCTTTCATGCAACAAACATTTACTAAGCAATTCCACTGTGTCAGGAAGTAAAGGGCAGTAAGACAGTCCCCTCCTCTCAAAGAGCTTGTGGTCTAGGTCAGAGAGTCTCAAATATTTTGGTCTCCACACTTTATTAAACTCTTAAAAATTATTCAAGAACCCAAAAGAGCTTCTGCTTATCTGGATTATATCTGTCAATATTTATGTACTAAAAATTAAAACTAAGAACCTTCCAAATTATGTATCCATTTAAAACCTATTACATGTTAACATTAAAAAATATATTCTTTTAATGAACTTATCTACTAAACAGAAACAGAATCATAGACATAGAGAACAGACTTGTGATTACCAAGGGAGAGGGTTGGATTGGGAGTTTGGGATTAGTAGATGCAAACTATTACATATAGAATGTATAGGGCTTCCCTGGTGGCACAGTGATTGAAAGTCCACCTGCCAATGCAGGGGACATGGGTTCAAGCCCTGGTCCGGGAAGATCCCACACGCTGCGGAGCAACTAAGCCCATGCACCACAACTGCTGAGCCTGCGCTCTAGAGCACACAAGTCACAACTGCTGAGCCCGCATGCCACAACTACTGAAGCCCACACGCCAGGAGCCCGTGCTCTGCAACAGGAGAGGCCACTGCAATGAGAAGCCTGCGCACTGCGGTGAAGAGTGGCCCCTGCTCGCCGCAACTAGAGAGGGCCCGCGTGCAGCAATGAAGACCCGATGCAGCCAAAAATAAATAAATAAAATAAATTTATTTTTAAATAAAAGAATGTATAAACAACAAGGTCCTACTGTATAGCACAGGGAACTATATTCAATATCCTGTGATAAAGCATAATGGAAAAGAATATGAAAAAGAATGTATATATGTATAACTGAATCACTTTGCTGTACAGCAGAAATTAACACAACACTGTAAATCAACTATACTTCAATAAAATAAATGTAAAACATATATTCTTTTGAAAGACATATTTTTCCAAAATATAAAACATTATATATATTTAAAAAATTTAGTGAGAAAAGTGGCACTGTTTTACATTTCTTCAAATCTCTCTTATGTCTGGCTTAATAAAAGACAACTGGGGCTTCCCTGGTGACGCAGTGGTTAAGAATCCGCCTGCCAGTGCAGGAGACACAGGTTCAAGCCCTGATCGGGGAAGATCCCACATGCGGAGGAGCAACTAAGCCCGGGAGCCACAACTTCTGAAGCTCGCGCGCCTAGAGCCCGTGCTCCTAAGCAAGAGAAGTCACCACAACGAGAAGCCCGTGCAACCGCAATGTAAAGTAGTCCCCCCAGCACCCCCTCCCTCCAAGGGGCAAAGAAACAAAGACCCAAAGCAGCCAAAAATAAATAATAAATTTATAAAAAGAAAAAAAAGACAACTGGATTCTCATTTTCTGCCTCTGCATTCAATCTGTTACAGTAATGTTGCTCTGATTGGTATACATGAAAAAAAAACATATTCAAGAAGATACATAGTTGCAAAATACAAAAAAGACAAATGTGACAAACCTCTGAAAGTCTTGTGGGGCCCACAAGGGTCCTTGGATCACACTTTGATAACAGCTGGTCTAGCACAATGATTTCCAATTTTTTTTTTTTTGATGAAACGCCTCATCAGTAAAAAAATTTGAAAATACTACCTCCAGACTTGACACTTGTGCATATCAAACTCAATACATGATACTTAAAAAAAAAAAAAAAAAGAACTTCCCTGGTAGCGCAGTGGTTAAGAATCCGCCTGCCAATGCAGGGGACATGGGTTTGAGCCCTGCTCCAGGAAGATTCCACATGCCACAGAGCAACTAAGCCTGTGCATCACAACTACTGAAGCCCATGCCCCTACAGCCCATGCTCCGCAACAAGAGAAGCCACCGCAATGAGAAGACCGCGCACCACAAAGAAGAGTAGCCCCCGTTCTCTGCAACTAGAGAAAAGCTGGCACGCAGCAATGAAGACCCAATGCAGCCAAAAATAAATTAATGAATTAATTTTAAAAAATACTCCCTCCAGTATATATACATACTTACTTAAATGTACTATTCTAATATTACTATTTCTATTATGAAACATACACACACATTTTTAAGATAATATGAAAAATAAAAATGAATGGAAGTTCTAATGTTTTTCTCAATATCCCAATGCATTGTCTTACTTTGGGATTAAAAAGGGAGAGCTATACAAAGACACATTTACAAGAGAATTTTAAAAGGGCTCCAAAAGATGAGGTTGTCACTCTGTCCCACAAAAAGAAAACATTTTTGTATCCCTAATATTAGTCCCATGATGATTAATTTTTTTGTTAGGTGTTGTTTTTAAAAATTGAGTAGAGAACCTTCTCATCTCTGAATGAGTTTATTTTCTGATGAGAACAGCAGCACTTATTACAGAAGATTTAGAAAACAGGTAACAAAAATAACTATAATCTTAAGACCCAGAGATAATTACTATTAACATTTCTATTAATAGTTACATATAGTTTTTTATATATGACTATATACCTAATATATAATTATTTCTATATAAACCCAGATAATGCCATATATATTGTTTTAATATCTGCAATTTTTAGCAATACATTCAAACATCTTTTCATGACATTAAATGTCTTCTACATCAATATTTTTAATGGTCTCATTGTATTTCATGGAAGGAATCCACTATAATCAATCCTCTACTCTAGGACATTTAGTTTCCAATTGATGAAGAAAGGCTATGATAAATACTCTTGTACTTTTTGTGTTGCCTGTGCTGTATCTTTGTGTTTGTCCATGAAGAAAGGCTATGATACTTTCTGTGTTGTATCTTTTTTATCTATGAAAAACTACTTACCTATAAATGGTATTGCTGACCTAAAATGAATAGACATATTTAAATCTATTACTATGAACTGTCCTGGAGAGAGTTTATCCAACTTTTTTTTTTGGCCTATTTCATAGGTTAAAATCTGTATCTTACTGTTATTTTAACTTACCATTGTATTTTCTTAAATACACTATAGTAACTGGATATTTCTCTCTTTCTTTTAGAATCACTTAGTTTTTGATACCCACTGTCTACTTCATGTCTTCTTCCATAGATCTGGCACCTTGCTAACCTAGTTACTCAGTCTGCAACTCTCCATGCTTTTCATTCATTTACCAAATATTTATCAGTACGTGCTAAGCATTATTCACTACTATTTCAGTCTGTGACCTAAACAAAGCAATATACTAATGGCAAAGCTGAAATTAAAATGAAAGCCTTGGGGGCAGAGGAGGCTTTCCTAAGGACAATTAGTATAAAATGTTATGTAATCAGTAGTCTAAGAAAAACCCTATAATCTTCACCCACAAATGTGAATATCCATGATAGCTTTAGTAGCTATTTGCTATATAATAAGGGCAAAGAATACAGAAGACAAAGGGAGGCGGCTGAAATTTCAGGATTCAATGCTAGTAAATTTTTAATATTTTAGCTATTAATTAAGGTTATTGGTAAACAAATAATGAAAAAAGCCTACTCACCAGTAGGATTTTTGAATCCACTAAAACTTATAACAATATAGCAACATTGAAAATATATAGATGCAATGTTAGTTTTTTAAAAAACTAAACAATATAATCACATATGCAAATAGACAACAAGAATAGGCAAAATTAAAATTGCTGTGTATCAAGACAGGTTCAGTAAGACTTTTATTTACAAATTTTTCAAACAACATAAGGAAACTTCAGGTAAGTATATATTCCTAACTAGAGCCCTTAATTAACCCAATTTTCTTTATTTTTTATAAAATTATAATAAAACTAGTTGACAGTGAGGATCTAATTTTTAAAAGTGGCTCCTAGGTTATGTCCAGGTTCAGTCCACTCTCCTAAATCAATTTCGAGTGCATTCTTACTTTATAATACTAATATAATACCAAACATATTATAGCTCTGTAGCTTCCAAAATAAACTCACATATATTGTCTCACACCAACAAGCCTGTCTGTTATTATCCCCGTTTTATAGGTGAGGAAACTGAAGCTACTCTAGGTTCAAATATTTATCCAAAATCAAAAGACAAGTAAGTCAATACCAAGGCTTTTCTGACTCTTACTACATACATCTTTCCACTATATTGCTCCCTGTGATAAAAAATATTTTGATTAATGGTCTCCAAATAATATCAGATTCTGAATAGCAAAAAATGAACTAGTCTACATTTAATATAATTTTCTTAACAAGAGTAGTAAGTTGTACAAATCCAGTTTAGCAACAAGATAGATAATAAGAGTTTAAACAACAAAAGAACTTGGTAAAAAAAAAAATCTGAATCATAAAATTCTATGTGATCAAGATTTATATTATAGCATTTGAAACATGTAAATTTTTTATAAGAACTGTGTTGCCTGGGCAAAATATTTCTAAGCATTTTGAAAGGAGATTATTTCAAAACCTAGTAAGCTCAGAATGTTAAAATAATTTCTTAAAAATCAATTTCATTCACGAGTTGATCTACTAATTTTTTCATTCACATGAGTGATCTACTAATTTTTTTCTGAAACAACTGTGATTTTTATCTTTACTATTGAGTTGGATTTGAATTCAAACGCTAAATATCAGATTTGAAAAATATGCACAGTCATAATAATCTTCAGCTTAATGTGATGAAAGGTCAAATCTCACCAAATAATCTAACAGATGATAAGAATGAGAAGGATAATTACAGTGGCATTGATGATGACACAGCTAAGATCTTCTTAGTAGGTACTATATATGTCGAGGTCTGGTCTAAGCATGAATTATCTCAAAATTCACAACAACACTGAGAAATATATCAAAATACATACCAAAAAAGAAACTGAAACTTAAAATGTTAACTAACTTAAGTCGCATGGCTAATAAATGGTACAACCAAGGCATGAACCTTGACAGTACTGATTTTATAGTAACTAAAATGTGCCAAATTTACGTCAACTATTTTAAAACCATATAATAAGAAAAGATAAATATTTAATGAGTTCTTACCTCTTCAGGCAGTTCACTGTACATGGTTTCAGAGGTAGACAATAAAAATATGGGTGAAAATGACGGTATATCTTGTAGCAAAGTCAGAAAAGTTGCTCTCACAGTTTCACTGACGGCTTCCCACCAATCACCAATGTGAGGCATGTAAACAATACTAGGTACTGTTCTTCGAGCTTCACGAAAAATCTAATTAAGGAAAGAACTGGCATTAAAAATTCAAATAGATATTATTCTAAAGTCTACACAGTAACCCTCAAATACATTAAATGTGTCAGGCCTGTTACTATAATTACTTTCAGCCCCAGTATTTAAGCTGTTCAAGATATGCACAAGCCATACATACAGCTTCTATCTACCCTTACCCCACCTAAGAAAAGGAGTATTTTTTTGTTATTTTATTATTCCTATTCAGTATATATTAATAGTATAAAGGCATCAAATTGTTCCACTTATCTATCATATAAATAAAGCAAAATACCACTATAAAATATGCTGCAAATAAAGAAATAAGCATGTACCTATATGTCACTCACTTAAGAGTGATTATCAGGAAGCACAAAGAAGAAAAAGAGACATAGCTTACATGTTCGTGCACACTGGCTAAAATCGCTCAACATATGAATTAAATAAATATTTTAACCAAGATGTACCACCCTAGAGCTTAAAATTAATGAACTACCTGCTGAACCACTTGTTTACCTCCCATTATCTTAATTCAATCTTCTATAAGATAGTCACAAAATACCCTTAATCTCTAAAGAACAATAAATACATTAGCTAAAAGCTATGAGATACTCCCACTTCAGAAAATAGAAAATAAAGTTCCCTCAGGTGTTAAAAGAGTCTTAACCATAGCTTCAGTCACAATCTGCCAACACATGCCAATAAAGACCAGGTTGGCTATTAATAAGTTGTCAAACAGAACTACTGACCTTTACAGAAGAGTCAACAACAGCTCAACAGCCCATCAACAAATTCTCACAGATTATTATGACATCTCTTAAATACTTTTAACGAACGTAAGAATAAGTTAAAAATGACTATCTTTCTTCGATTTAATTTGAGAACTCTACTTCTAAAATTCTCTACTATTTTCTCTTAAACACATTTCAATTAACCTATATAATATACAAGATACAGAAATAAGAATCAAATAATTTAAATGATTAGGATTATCAGAAACATTCCTAAAATTCAAAAGGATTGTTTTTCTTTAAAGAGTAAGCCTACCACTTGCATGAATTTTTTAAATACTATATTTTATATAGCTTTGAATCTCCTGTGTAAAATAAAATGTACTGCCAATTTAATAATAAGCCAGATGAAAGATACTCAAATAAAATTTTCCCCCAAATCGGAAATGTAGATGTTATGATCACTCACATCAAAAGTAACATTTGCTCCTTCCCTTCCTTTAATATTTGCATATCCACCAATCCAGAACAGTTGTACAGTACAACTCCTTCAGGACTCTCAAATTTTGACCTTTTCTGCAAACACGCACCCTCTTATCCTGGATCTTGAAAATCCAAGGATTACTGTTTTCCAAAGTTCATGTAGAAGATTCATAAGAGAAAAACAAGCATAAATATTGGCAAAAGGAAGGAACCACACAGGAGCACAAAGGCAAGAGAGGCATTTGATTCCAAAAAAAAAAAAAGGTTTTTATTACATGCCACCCAAATCAGGCATGTTATGTGGAAGACACTGACCAACACCTGTTGCTGATAAAACTAGGGAAAGTCAGCAGGGAGAGAAAGGCGATTATATGAAAAAGAGTAACAAACTACACAGCTTACTGAGAAACCTCACAAAACTACCTACCCTAATTCAGCCATGCAAGTTACCACATGCCCAGGGAGAGATGAGACAACATGCCTTTTTAAAAAAATGAAATACTGCCTTGCAGTCTAGTATTTGTAGGTTAGGTTTTCTATACGTGTTGAGAACATCTAGCTGCTAGCAAATATCACAGTATGGGCAAAGCAACAGAAGGTTAAGTGATAATAAATAAAAAACTTTACAGAGCCAGAAGTTAAACAATGCAATACTGTAGGTGTTTTAAACTTATCTGCAAGGCTGAACTAGATACATAAGGGTTTTTTTTCTATTTCTTTCCTTTTCTCATCCAAACCTCTCAAAATTAGCAAACTGAACATGATAATGATACTCTAGTAACCTTTTTATTTCCAAAGACTTTAGGAAAGTATCTTTATAAGTAAACCTTTTGAAATTATATTTGAAAACCTAGAGGGGAAAAAAAAATCAGGAAAAAAGTCTAAGACAAATATAGAAAAATAAAAAGGCTCTGCCTTTCTGGTCCATGAATATATAATTACATGGACTGAGAATTAATCTAACTATATGCAATACCAATAGCCAGGGAATATTTTCAAAATTTTCTCTGAAGCCTTTAAAGGAAAAACATCCTTAATTTCCAGAAAAATTTAAAAATACTACTAAAACAAGTTTCCTTTTTAAATTCCTTACCCCATGTTATCTCAGAATATTAAAATAAACTTTCATATTTTCTTTAAATAGCCAAGCTGTCCTAATTCTCCTGTTTTTGAAATGAAATTTCAAAAAAGAATAGAGTCTGAGAATAGTATTTAAAAATTCAGAAAAAAGTTTAAACCTATTGTGATTTTTCTACAATGTAAAATCGGCTCCTCAGCAGTTTGCTGGTAATTTTTGAAGTTATGGAATAAGTTACACTCTGTGAAATCAATTAACCAGATATCTTATAGTAGAAAAATAAAGCCTAGTTTTAGTGAAGCGGCAACTGTCTTGGAAACAAGTGATGCCATTTGATAACTAGAAAAATACTCACCTACAGGGTGTCTTGGATTGGTGGATGTGCAAGGTGTAGTAGAAAACAGAAAAACTGTTATAGAGAAAAAAAGACAGTAGGCCAAATTACTGAACCAACCGTTTCAAAATACCTCTGACATGACCAGCACTCTTGCACAAATAAAATGAACGTACACCAGTGTATGTGAATGTTCATTTTGATTCTTTAAACAATGTATTTCTGGCCTCTTCTTGTTCCAGACATCATAGTCCCTTATATAACCTTTTTTAAGTTCCTTTATTTAAAAAATATCAAAAACTACTTTCTCTGAATATTAATGATATGAAAGGCAAAAATCAGGCCACTGAAATTAGAAGTATCCATGCAAGGAAGCACTAACAATATAAACTGCACCTATATTTATAAGGGTCCTTATCTCAAAAGCTAAATTTCAAATCAGTACGTTAGATGCCAAATTAAAATGTTCAGTGAGTGAAAATTCACTGTATCTTTAAAAAATGAAGAATATACAGTCTATAACAAGCCATTTTCATTAAAAACTGAAAACTGGAATAATTTTAAATACAGAGGTACCTGAAGCAGAAACCTCCAAGCCAGTACAGCTTTCACTTTCCTAAAAGGGGCTATATGAGAAAAACAACTTTTTGTCATCAATGAATTTCCAGAATTTGTCTTGGTCACGTTACAGTACTAAAATTATAAAACATAGGTAAAAGAAAAATCTTGGGGGCTAAATTTGTCCTCAATTTTTATAAAAACTAAAAAGCACTATTTAAATAAGTTTAATTCCTTAAACCATGCTATCAAAACTCTGTTAAAATAAATAATATGTCTCCATTACTGATAACTTTATTATATTTGTCACTTACTCCATTTATGTTCTATTGACCTAAGATTTACTGAGCATCTCTGTGAAAAGAAGGCACTGTCTGGGATCTGAAGATTCAGGATTCAAGAAATAAAAAGCTCAATTTCTTTACAAGCATATAAAATCAGCCTGTTATAAAACACAACTATACTAGAGTTTCTGAACAATGGATTTAATGCAAATCAACATTTCTTGAAAATTAAAAACACCCAAAATCCTTTTCTGATATTTTCGTTGCTAAAAACATCAATAATTTCAGTAAATGTGATACAATTTGGGCCAGGATAATTTAATTTGTTTACAATTCAAATACAAAATGTGCTGTGGTAAAACACAGATGTGTACCCACATGCACAAACACAAGAGTATCCAAAGTATATACAGACTGTTATGGAGAAACCCAGAAATCCTTTTTCACAAGCAAGAGCATCCAAAGTATACACATAGGTAAGTATAGTAATTCCTTAATGCCACATAACCAAAACAGATTTCCCCTGAGAATTTCCAGATACAATTTCTTTCTAGGGAACAAAAAATACTAAAATTTTCACCCCAAAAAATACCTTACTGACCATGTGAAATTACTCATAACACCATATAGTACCCAAACTCCAAAGCTTTGAACAGACCATATTTAAATTTATCAATTCGATCATAACTCTGTATTAATGAAAAAGATTAAATATAACACACTCATCAATCCCTTTTTTCCTAAATCAGCAGTAGAAATAATACAAGAGGGAAAAAAATACATATGAAAATGTCAGTAAGGGGACTCATAGTTGTTGCTTTTTTTTTTTTAAGAGTATTAATACAGTTAAGTCTTTTACTACAGATACTAACATCTCTGACTTTGTTGTAGGGTTCAATAATTACTTGTGAACTTACTGGGACAACCATAAATCTTCCAGGCTACATCAGTTTCCATTCTCCTTCCAGAGCCTTTGGAAGACTATGAAATGCTCAGTAACATACATACACACATGCGCACACACAGAGTTACTTTATGAACTCTGGCAATTGTTTCAGTTATAAATGTCGAACTACTGTCCAGCTATCAGCTAAAGTACTGTATTTCAAAGTGTGGTTTACTGAAAACCTAGAATAGTTACAACTGGGATGCATGTTTGAAGTGCAGATTTCTGGGCTTATCCCAAATTTCATGAATCAGAATCTCTGGGTGTGGTGCCAGGGAATCAGAAATTTTAATAAGCACCCCCAGCAGATTCTCATGCTCATTAAATTTTAAGAAACAATGAGGGACTTCCCTGGTGGTCCAGTGGCTAAGACTCCGTGCTCCCAATGCAGGGGGCCTGGGTTCAACCCCTGGTCAGGGAACTAGATCCCACATGCTGCAACTCAGAGTTCGCATGCCACAACTAAAAGATCCCACACACATCAACAAAGATCCCGCATGCCACAACTAAAGACCCGGTGCAGTCAAATAACTAAATAAAGATTTTTTTAAAAAAAAGAAAGTAAGAAAGAAACAATGAGAAAACCCTACAGCAGTCACTAACTCCTCTACCATTTTTCATGCAACTGATAATATTACTCAATAGCTGGGGCATTCAGAAGAAGAAACAGAAGTTTTGCCATATATCTGCTTGTGTGTGGATGTTTTAAAGAATGGCATAGAATTAAACACGGGCCCCATGGCATAAAGAAATATGAAGTAGGGCCCTTGCCCCCTTTGCATCTTATCACACACATAAATACAGATCTTTAAAGGTGATTTAAGACTTCTTTCCTTTAAAACTACCTTTCGTGTTCATGTTACACCTTTAAATAACCCAACTTAATTTATATCACATATCTTAGAGGCAGGGGAAAAGAAAATCACAGAAGAATAACTTGCCACAGACCAAACCCTTATATTCCACATGTATTTAGAGAGGATTCTACCTATAGAAGGACTAGCTACAAAGAGAAGTAAAGCAAAAGGGAAGAAAAGAAAGGGAATACAGAACAGAAGGATAGAAAGAAGGGTTTTTTTTTAATCTTTCCAGCATTTCAGCACCTGACTTATGTGCTCTCTTCCCTAGGACTTTTATACCTAGTTATACCCAGGCTTACCAATCTCTATAAATTAATAAAAAATTCCTCAGTTTCATTATATAATAGCCTCTTTGTGAAGAATTTTCCAGAAAAGGCAGTATTATGTTATAATAAATAATTTTTAATATGCACTTAAAATACAAACAATCAGGGATTAACCGTGACAGTTTACATGGTCTCTGGTCAGTGTTCAGAGAAAGTCTGAGCTTCAGCTACCATGACTACAAAATTCTGTCTCAGTGCCTTGTTAGATTAGACATCCAGGTGGTGGTCACTTAAGAATAAGCCCTACTTCCAACCCAGAAGCTCATAGGTGGAAGCAGAGAAGATGAGATGTCTTGACATACTAGATGCTATGTAACACAACCAAAACAATAAATGGAGGGTTTTTGTTGCTTCCCACCACCAAGTGACACTTCTCTCCACCCTCCTCACCAACATGACAGAGAAGTAGTAAAAGCCAAGATATGTGAAAGAGACCAAAGAACATGCAGTCAGAATTCAAATTTAGCCCAATGATGCCAAGTAGGATTCAGAGAAAAAAAAAAAATCCCAGGATTCCAATAAAGTCAACATAGTTTACTACAGTGCTTCATATTTCCTTACCTAACATTAAGCCAGTATTGTGTTTGTGAATATACACACACATTAGCCATAAGGAACAACTATAGACAGAATGTTCCTCTTTCAAAGTGATTTTATCTTTCAGTTTGTTTGATACTGTCAAGTATACATGTAAAAGGAAACAAAAAATTCTAAACCATAGAGCAGAGTATAAACTAAAATGACAAAGTTTATCCATTCCCCAAATCCTCCAAATTCCTTCCCGCAAGCCAAAACAAAGATTATTAACAGTTTTTGGGGGGTATTCTTAGATAATATTTCTACTTATATATAAACATGAACATATATTTTTAAGGTTTTTTTTTCATGAAGAAGATCATACTTAGATTTACAACTTGCTTTTTCACTAGTATCTCCTTCACCTTTCCATATCAGCCTATGTAAATCTACCTCATTCTTGTTAATGACTTCCTAGTATTCCTTTGTTACTATATTTTAGCCAGTCCACCATAAAAAGGACATTTAGTTTGTTTCTTTTTGTCTTATTTTGTTTGGTAATTCTACACACAATGCTTTGATGAGTAACCTTGTACATTCAGCAGTGAATACTTATAGCTAATATATCTTTAGGAAATGTTTTTTTGTTTTTTGAACAATAAGCGTTTTTTTCTTTTTACATCTTTATTGGACTATAATTGCTTTACAATGGTTTGTTAGTTTCTGCTTTATAATGAAGTGAATCAGTTATACATATACATATGTTCCCATATGTCTTCCCTCTTGTGTCTCCATCCCTCCCACCCTCCCTATCCCACCCCTCTAGGTGGTCACAAAGCACCGAGTTGATCTCCCTGTGCTATATGGCTGCTTCCCACTAGCTATCTATTTTACATTTGGTAGTGTATATATGTCCATGCCACTCTCTCACTTTGTCACAGCTTACCCTTCCCCGTCCCCATATCCTCAAGTTCATTCTCTAGTAGGTCTGTGTCTTTATTCCTGTCTTACCCCTAGGTTCTTCATGACATTTTTTTTCCTTAGGAAATGTTTTTTAATGTAAAATTCCTGGGTCAAAAGATACTTGAAAGTTTAAAAGATAGTTCCAAACTACACTCCAAAATCAATAAATAAAATTTACATTTCCACTAACCAAGTATGAGCACCCATATCTCCAATATTAGGTTTATCAAGCTTTTCATTTTTACAAGCCTGATAGTTGTTTTAAAATAGCATCTTCCTGCTTTAATATGCTTCTTTTTTTTTTTTTTCACTTATAAGTAAGGTAAAGAATCTTTTCAAATTTTTACTGGTTGCTTTTGTTACTTTTTTCTCCCTATAAATGTCATGCTCCTATTTTGCCAATTCTTTTATTAGGTTGTTATTCTTTCTTCTTCCTGATTTTAATATATCTTTGTACAGTAAGGAACTTGTCCTTGACATGTGTTGCAAATACAAATTTTTACCAGGTTATGTCTATTAATCTTATTTAAAGAAAGTTTCTTGTCATGTGTAATTTAAAATTTTATAAAGTCAAATTTGTTCTTATCTTTATGTTTCCTGGCTTCCGTTCATTGCCTTGAAATTAAATACTTTGTCATGTCCAAGATAATATACTGACCTTGTGAATTATCCTAACACTTTTATAGTTCCACTGACAATCTAGAATTTATTTGGGGGCTAAAGAAAAAGGTAGGAAATCCAGTTTTGTTTTTTTTTATTCCCTTCAGAGACCCAGCCAGTTTTCTAAGACTATTTATTAAATAATCCATCTATTCTATGATATCAAATGTCATCATCATCATCATATACTCAACATCATCAGATACTAAATTCTATTTCTACATAGGCCTAAGCATGATTTCTCACTTTTGTTCTATTGTTTTGTCTATCCCTGCACAGGTACAAATACTTTATTACCACAGTTCTATTACATGTGTAAACATCTGGTAGGGAATCCTCATTACACTTTTTTCTCTAGAATTCTCCTTGCTATGCTCCTATTTATTTTCTAGAGGAAACAAAGAGCCTTTTTTTAACATCCCCTCTTAAATTTGGAGGGATTATAATTATAATTGCACTTAATTTATAGATTAATTTAGAAAAGAACTCATAGCTATCCAATGTTGAGTCTTACCAGCCATTAGTTGTGAAAGGAGCTGCAGCAGTAGTGATAAACATGATGGTAGCTGTCGTTGTTGAGTACTGTATGCCAAGACTACTGGATGAGCTTGTTTTAATAATCACAGTAATCTTATGTGGTATCATTATCTTCATTTCATAGACGAGAAAATTAAGGCTCAAACAGGTTAAGCAACTTGTCCAAGGCCACAACCAATACACAAGTAGCTGAGATTTTAATCTGTGCAGTATGACTTGAGTCTACACTCTGAATTACAGTAATTAAAAACAAGGTGTGGGGGCTTCCCTGGTGGCTCAGTGGTTTAGAGTCCGCCTGCCGATGCAGGGGACACGGGTTCGTGCCCTGGTCCGCGGAGATCCCACATGTCGCGGAGCAGCTGGGCCCGTGAGCCATGGCCGCTGAGCCTGCGTGTCCAGAGCCTGTGCTCCACAACGGGAGAGGCCACAACAGTGAGAGGCCCACATACCGCAAAAATTAAAAAAAAAAAAAAAAAAAAAAAAAACAAGGTGTGTCTTTCACTTATTCAACTGTCCTCAAGTGACTTTTTAGCTTTCTTCTTTTAGGCCATGCAAATTAATTGTTTAAGTTAATTCCTAGGTAAACTTAGTTGCTATTTTAAATGGGACCTCTTCTTCCATTACACAGTTGACCCTTGAACAAGGCAGGGGTTAATCTGTGTATAATTTATAGTCAGGCCCTCTAGATTTGCAGGTTCTCTGCATCCACAGGTTCAACCAACCATGGACCTTGTAGTACTGTATTTACTGCTTAAGAATATCCATGTATAAGTGGACCCGTGCAGTTCAAACTCGCATTGTTCAAGGGTCAACCATATTTCTAACTTGTTACTGTCTGTATAAAAGGAAACTATTGATTTTATAACATTAACTTTGAAATTGTCTGCCTTACAGAATTCTCTTATTGGCCCTAACCGTTCTTCAGTTAATACTACAATCATATCATAGGCAAATATTTATAACTTCAGTGTGTTCATTCCAATATTTATATATCTCACATGTAACTGAATCAATTTTGCATGCCTTAGTGATGGTATATTACTCTTTCAATGTGCTACTATATTCCATTTGTAATATTTACTTTATGACCACTGTCTAAGTGAGATTAGACTACAATTTTCTTTGTATTTCTTTCAAAGGTTTAGCATCACTTTTTTTTTGATTTCACGTCTTTCCTTATTTTTCTATGCTTTGGAAAAGTTTAACTGGCATCAAAATAATCTTATTCTTTAAGATTAAAAGAATGTACCTGTGAAACTGTTTGGATTTAGTGCTTTTTTTTTTTTTTTTTTTTTTTCCCTCGGCATGTGGGATCTTCCTGGACCGGGACACAAACCCATGTCCCCTGCATCGGCAGGCGGACTCAACCACAGCACCACCAGGGAAGCCCCAGGTTTAGTGCTTTTTGACACTCAATTTCTTCTTCCACAACTACTGTCTATTTAGATCCTCTCTCCTCTGAAGTCAACCTTGTTAATTTATATTTTCCTAGTAAATCACCTGGATTTATTTTAAATGGTACCAAGTAATTCTCTTACTTGCATAAAAACTGCAATAATTTTGTCTCACTAAAAAGGAAAAATACAAGCAAACATATAAATCAACATTATTGGAAAACACTCACAGCCAGGATAAATTAAATGTATAAAACTTGGAGAAAATTACTGGTATATAGTTTTTTAGGCAGGCCATGGGTTTTGGAAAAAAACCCTTTAAATAGGGCTTTAGAAGTAGTGAAGTACTGCTAGGATGTTCATACCCAAAGAATTGTAAATAAAAGAGAAATAAAACTGACACTATGAACTGTTTAAAAAAATCTATTTCATGCTACAAGGTACAGAATGGTTTTCAATTAGATAGTTTATGTATTAAATATTTATGAACTATAACTGAAAAAACAACAAAACTGTGTGCAGTGCTCTTAAGTGTTACTACTCCAGCCATCTAATCTCTAAAAGTAGGCTAAATATCAAAGTAGAAAGTGACATTCAAACACTTAATGAGTACTTACTATGAGCTGGGCACTGTGTCAGAGACACAGAAATGGTGAAGACATGGTCTCTTGGTTCAAAAAACTTATTCCCTTAGCCCCTAGTTCCAACATGACACACTTATAATAAATTCACAGTTATATATTAAAACGTCAAGAAATATAAACAGCCCCACTATAATTCTGCTTCACAAGCTAGCAAATATAAAGTAGTTGAAAATCAAATATCAAACACACTTCATTATTGATACAAATATATATAATTTTAAAACTGCTATCACTTTTCTATATTAATTTTAAATCCTGGCATTCTCAAAGCGGATATCATTTCCCTTACTACGATAAGGCTATAAGTACAGATAGAAGTCTAAAGAGGCCCTGAAAAAAGGGTCAGTAAAAGGCAAAAAGAAGCTCCCTTTCTACACTGTTCAATGAAATGAACCTTTAATACAAGAAATTGGATTATTAAAATTTCAGAGAAGAATGAAGTATCATGGGAAAAACAATGAGCTCACTTTAAAATATCAACAGGATCCTCTGCCTTAGTATTAGAATGTTAATGAATAACCAACAAAAAGTTAATATTCATATTACTGTTCTTTGAAAAAATTTTATCTATAATCACTACCGAGATATAAACAATAAGAAAGTAGGAAGTACTTTGATACAGGACAAACCTACCTGTGCACATGATTCTTCAGGTGTTTTGGCACTAACTGAATAAAGTGCTGGGAGATCTAGTCTGTGCACAGAGAATTTTTCTAGAGTGTGCAAAAGTGCTGGAGCAAGGTGAGAAGTTTGACCTGAGCCTCGTTCTCCAGACAGCAATAGTCTTGGCCTGTAAGAGGTTGGCTGATGATATGGTGACCTGCAATAAACATAAGACATAATAATTATTTCAAAACCATACACTCTAAAGACCAAAATAAAATATTAGGAAAATATTTACATAAAAGAATGTAATGCCAAATTAACAGAACTTTTTTTTTTACCTCTCTCATTTTTTTAAGTACAGCAAAGCATTTTTTAAATAATTACAGTTTTAAAATACTGATCTCTCTGGCCATATTAATACCAAGACATAAAAGTATAAAAATCCATCCTAAAAGAAAGTTCATCCTATCATACCACATATATTAACTTGGAAAATGCTTCAGACAGTAAGTATGATTTAGTTATTAATTAACCCAGGTCAAATGTTAAGAATTCCACTTCTCCAACAAAGAGGTACATCTAAAGATTACTCAAAATGTAGGACTTCTGGGCTTCCCTGGTGGCGCAGTGGTTGAGAGTCCGCCTGCCGATGAAGGGGACACGGGTTCGTGCCCCGGTCCGGGAGGATCCCACATGCCGCGGAGCGACTGGGCCCGTGAGCCACGGCCGCTGAGCCTGCGCATCCGGAGCCTGTGCTCCGCAACGGGAGAGGCCACAACAGTGAGAGGGCCGCGTGCCGCAAAAAAAAAAAAAAAAAAAAATGTAGGACTTCTTTTTTTTCATGGTTAAAATGGTAAATTTTATAAATATTTTATCACAGTTTTTTTTAACATCTTTATTGGAGTATAATTGCTTTACTGTGTTAGTTTCTGCTTTATAACAAAATGAATCAGTACATATACATATATCCTCATATCTCTTCCCTCTTGCATCTCCCTCCCTCCCACCCTCCCTATCCCACCCCTCTAGGTGGTTACAAAGCACCAAGCTGATCTCCCCCTGTGCTATGCGGCTGCTTCCCACTAGCTATCCATTTTACATTTTACCACAGTTTTTAAAATAGGAAAAAAAAAAAGTAGGACTCCTTCAGTGGCAGCAATTTTGTTTCTAGGCCAAAAAAACCTAACTGTTCTTACCCTAATATATGATATCTAAAGCCCTACACCAGAGAAGGCAAATTTAGGATAACATATTAAAACAAACTCAATTAGTATTTTCAAGATTCTACAGCACCATTAAAAAGATAAATAAGGGCTTCCCTGGTGGCGCAGTGGTTGAGAGTCTGCCTGCCGATGCAGGGGACACGGGTTCGTGCCCCGGTCCAGGAGGATGCCACGTGCCGCGGAGCGGCTGGGCCCGTGAGCCATGGCCGCTGAGCCTGCGCATCCGGAGCCTGTGCTCCGCAACGGGAGAGGCCACAGCAGTGGGAGGCCCACGTAGCCCAAAAAAAAAAAATAAATGAAAAAAGTTTATCTAATATCACTATAGATAATGCAGGAAATTCTAAGCAATGCAATAAGAATAAAGCAAATTTAAAAATGGAACTAACGGAAAGAAATTGAACAAACACAGTTACTTGTAAAGAACATGATTATACACTAGAAAATCCAAGAGAATCGACTAATGACTGCTATAGTCTACCAGCAAAATAACAAGACTGAAGATGGAAATAGAAAAACCAAAAGATTTTCCTAAACACCATCAATAACCAATATAAAAAAGAAAGGAAGATTCTATTCACAACTGCAAAAATACAAATGATAAACAATATTAAATAATCTTAACGAGAGAGGTATGAAACTATATAGAATACATCATGAGCCTGAATATAGATGTCAATTCTTCCTATGCATTTATACCTAGCTATAGTTAACTATATACATATGGTTGGTTTATAGTATTTTATTTTATAGATTTTAAAAATGCAAATCAAAATCCCAAAAAAGATTTGAGCGGGGGGGCGGGGAGGGGAGATTTAAACTTATTTGCAACATTATCTGAAAAAATAATCAAGTAAGAACATCAAGGGGACTTCCCTGGTAGTCCAGTGGCTAAGACTCTACACTCCCAATGCAGGAGGGCTGGGTTCCATCCCTGGTCAGGAACTAGATCCCACATGCCGCAACTAAAGGTCCTGCGTGCCTCAACTAAGACCCGACGCAGCCAAATAAATAATTTTTTTTTTAATTAAAGAAAAAGAACATCAAGAAAATTTTGGATAAGCGTGCTAACATCAAGAAAATTTTAGGTAAGTGTGCTAGCTCCAATTTCAGAATATTTAAACCTGTTTTAGTAATTAGCACTTCATACACACTTCTTGTTTAATTTTCTTAACAATTCTATGAAATACATAAGTTTCCTCTTACTAAATAGATAAAGAACCCAAGGCTAAGAGGGGTTAGGTATAAGATTATACAACTGGGTGTCCATATAACTGCAAAGTCCAGGTTCTAAAACACAAAGTTAAGATGCGCCCTACTTTATACTGATACATATTACAGAACAGAATAATAGAATGAAGAATACACCAAAGAAAAGAAACACAGATCAGTGGTACATAGCAGCCCAGGAAACAAATCATAGTAATTGACAGAATTTTATATAAGATAATAAGCATAAAAATAAATGGAACAGAGATGAATTATAACACAAATATTGTTTTAAAATAGGGAGGGGGCTTCCCTGGTGGCGCAGTGGTTAAGAATCCGCCTGCCAATGCAGGGGACATGGGTTCAATCCCTGGTCCGGGAAGATCCCACATGCCGCGGAGCAACTAAGCCCGTGTGCCACAACTACTAAGCCTGCGCTCTAGAGCCTGCAAGCCACAACTACTGAAGCCCACATGCCAGATCTCCTGAAGCCTGCATGCCTAGAGCCTGTACTCCACAACAAGAGAAGCCATCACAATGAGAAGCCCTTGCACCGAAACGAAGAGTAGTCCCCACTTGCCGCAACTAGAGAAAGCCCGCGCACAGCAACCCAATGCAGCAAAAAAATAAATTACTTAATTAAATAAATAAATCTATTAAAAAAAAATAGGGAGGATTCAGATTCTCATTTCACAAGACAAAATGAATTCTAACACAGAAACAAAAAAAAACCAAAAGATTCATGTTTTTTGTTTTTTTTTTCTTTTTTGGGCGGGGGTACACGGGCCTCTCACTGTTGTGGCCTCTCCCGTTGCGGAGCACAGGTTCCGGACGCGCAGGCTCAGCGGCCATGGCTCATGGGCCCAGCCGCTCCGCAGCATGTGGGATCTTCCCGGACCGGGGCACAAACCCATGTACCCTGCATCAGCAGGCGGACTCTCAACCACTGCGCCACCAGGGAAGCCCTCATGTATTTTTAATTCATAAAAATCTAAAAGCTTTTGTTACTCAAAAATTACAATCTGAACCAAATGGCAAACACTCAAATGAGACAAATAATTAAATTTGCCATTAATAGGATTGGTTCTTAATGCATAAAGAGCTTATATGACAGTATTTTAACAAAAAATACCTTCTTATACAAAGAATGTAGACAATTCAAAAAGAAAATAGAAATAAATAACTTCTTAAAAAATGTTCATTCATTTAACAATTTTAGAATGCTTCCTATGTTGAATGCCTTGGCCCGTGGTATCCAACAATACCACTGTTATCATAGAGCTCATAACTCAGTGCATTTATTGGAAAAAGGAAGTAAATTACTATAATTCAGTGTGATTAATAAGCAGCACTCTTTAAGTACAGGGTGCTATCAGAGACTCATAAATGGCTTTCCTGAACAAGTGTTATGAAAGCACAAACCCAACAGATCGAAGGCAGAAAGGATGAATTTCAAGAAATAAAAACAGGATGTACAAAGGACCAGAGGCTAAAAAAACCTCTTGGCCCTTTGGGGTAAAGGATATAGTTCATTACAGCCAGCTTCTTTTAAGGTTTTAGGGTAATGTAAGGGTAAAGATACCGGGGTAAAGGAGGGGAAGGGGGAAGGAGAATCAGACTGTAAAGGGCTATGAAGGGTTCTGTAAACCACGTTAAAAGTTGGAATGTACACTGAAGACAATGAGGAAGCATTAAGATGCTTAAGCAGGGGAAGTGACATAAGCATACACATGTCTTTGGATGACAACTCTAACTCAGCATGTCAGTATGGGAAAGGGTTTTGAAAGAAGGCGAAACAATAGGAAAGGTGACCAGTTAGGAGTTTGCTATAATAACCCAGGCATGAGATGTTAATAACAATATAGACAAGAACAGTGTCAGAGGAGGTAGAAGGAATTAGACTTACTTAGTAAGAAAAATCCATAGGACTTGGTCATTTACTAGATATAGAAGGGAAAAAAGAGGAAAGAGTTGAGAATGATGTCCAATTCTAGCTGGGATAACTGAATGGATGGTAGCTCGTAAGACTCATGGGAAGAGAAGGAAAGACACAAGCCAGCATATACCGAAAGATCTGTGACAACAAAGGGTGATAGGCAACTGGACAAAGTTTAAAGCTCAAGAGTGATCTAGGCTTGAGAAAGATTTGGTAGTTACTAACAAAGATGAAAAATAATGAAAATATTGAGAAACATCATTTATCTGTTAGATTGATAAATATTAGAATGCCGTTATTAGCAAATAGATGATGGGAAAATTGGTATTCTCATGAATAGTGAGAATGGAAAAAAGTATAATTTTCTGAAATTAAATTTGGCAAGTATGCCAAATATATGCCAAAATGTATATCCAAGGATATTCTGCAATTCATCCCACTCCCAAAGATTCCCTTACTTCTTAGTGTTCTCTACATTTTTTCCCATAGTACTTATCTTCTAACATTTTATCTATCACACTGATTGTTTTATTGTCTGTCTCCATCTAAAATGTAAGCTGAATAAGGGCAGGGATCCTAGTATATTTGGTTCACTGACATATTCCAATTACCTAGGACAACATCTGGCACATGATGGGCACTTTGACAAAATATCTGTATGAGTGAATGAATATATGAAAGTGCAAATGATTCAAATAAATAAGAAGATATTATTTTCATCTATCTAGTTGGCAAAGATTTTAAAAGACGAACAGTGCTCAGAAATGACAAGGGAACAGAAAAAATAACCCTCTCATATATTACTGATGAAATGTAAATTGGTACAACATTTCTGGAAGGTAATTTAACAATCTCTATCAGGTTTTGAAATGTATATACACTTTGACACAACAATCAGTTTTTTAAATCTACTTTAAGGTCTGAATCAGAAAATGTTATAAAGATGTATACTTAGAAAGATGTCTATCACAGCACTGTTTATAAAAGAGGAAAACTGGAAATTTCAATTTTTATCAATAAGGTTATATAATTATGAAACACCCAAAAAATATACTATGCAGCTATTTTAAAAGAATGACATTAAACATATACTGACATGAAATAACATTCCCAACATAGTGGGGGGAAAAGCAAGTTACATTAACAACCTTACAGGAGAATATAATTTATATAAGGTCATATATGGGTCTGTCTATATGGATACAGAGAATATGGAAGTGTGGTCACCAAAATGTTAACACATATTGCCTTCAGGTGCTTGGGCTTTAATTTTTACTTTCTTCTTTATGCTCTTCTTTTTTATTTGAATTTTCTACAGAGTGTATCATCTTTCTAATCAGAAAAAACAAAGCTACTTTCATTTGGAAAACCTTAAAAAGTTCTGTTTCTAATCCCCTTATGGTAATATACAATAAGAAAGAAAACTTATCTTCCATCATAAGGGTTCTCTACCAGATTGATAGGCCTTAAATAGCTTGACTTCTATTTCATCTTAAATCTAAAGAAAAGGTTGCAACACTGTTTTAGGAAACTATTCCCAGAAAAAGAAACCCACCATCAATGCCCAAGCTAGTGTTACTGACACCAGCATTAAAGTCATGTTTTCTACTTGTCTAGAATCTTTTATGTATTAATCTGGCATGCTAACACATGTTGCTCGAACAAAAAAGCCAAACCAAACCAAATCAACAACAACAAAATACATGTGTAGTCCTCATTAAAGGCTTATGTTCTAAAGTAAATGCTTCTTGGAAAGTGTGAAAAATCATATCATCCAACCTACCCTAAAAAACCCTATCTACCTATTAAGCTCAGAAATCAATTTGGGAACCACACAGTACAATGGAAAGAATATGATCCCAGGAAACAAACAGTACCAAGTCTGCCCCCTACTAGCAGCATGATCATGGGCAATTTACTTAACCTCTTTGTATCTCAGTTTCCTCATCTATAAAATGATGATACCACAAATGCTAATGACTGTTAAGAGGCCTATACGTATTACTATATACGAAGCCCCAGCTTTATATACCTACCACGTCTAGTTTGTAATGAGCAACAAATGCTAACTCCTATACCTTCATACTCAAAAGGACAGCAAATGTCACCATTTTTTCTGAAGCATTCCTGGACTTCCCTGTGGAAGCTTCTTAGTTCTGCTTTCATAACACTTTAGCCATATCACAATGTTTGTCACCCCCAAGAACAAGAACTCTTCCAGAGTAAGAACTATGTTATATCTTATTCATGCTTCGAGCACCTAGTACAATGCCTCGCACAGGGTTAAAAAAAAAAAAAAAAGGCAGAATGAGTGAATAAATAAATAATTTACCAAAACATCTTTAAAAAACAGCTCATTCTAGGATATAGCTGTCTCACTATTAAAGTCAAAGCAATGAACTAGAAAAGCGTATGTAAAAGAGGTTAAAATTAAACCAATTCCTTGAAAAAGGCTAAGCCAACCAAAATAAGCCATACCACTGATATACATTCAATCAGTAACAGAATGTTCTTATTGAAAAATTGATAGTTTCTTAGCTCCTACTATGTATTTCAATTCAAATAACTAAAATTGTCAAAACAAACAGCACACACATGGCACACAGGCTAGCCAGGTGAAAGTCAAAAAAAAATGATTATTTGGTTTTCTCTTACCCATTAATAAACAGATCTGTAAAATCACTGAAACAGTTTAAGAAAACTTCCCAGAGGGCATAAAAGAAAGGCTCTGGAGTGAAGAAAAAAGTTTCTAATAGAAGAGCCTGCTGTTAAAGAGTAAATTAAAGTAATTTAGTCTCATTTTAAAAACCAAAAAACAAGGAAGGGTTATCAATGCAAATAATCAAATTAACATTTCACCAAAATCTACATGGGAAAAATTTCGATTAAAGACTTAAATGTGTTCAAAATATCTCTAAAGAAAAATTACTTAAAAGTATACACAATCCAGTGTCTTCTAATAGAAGTCCTATTAGACCTACTTGACTGGAGCATTATGGTTCTTTAACTATCATGATAATTATGTAAATGCAAGTGATGATGCTGTTAGTATTTGAAAACTATTTAGTCTCTTAATTTAAAATTACATTAGCACTAAAATTGTTTACCCATTGAAGTGCACAGCAAAAGCTGCTTTAATATAGACAAAGGTAAATGTAAATAGAAAAAACATAAAATCTAAATTAGGAAAGTGTAAACGAATGAGGTTTTGGAGAATCAGAAAGTTATTTGTTTTGGGCTTCCCTGGTGGCGCAGTGGTTGAGAGTCTGCCTGCCGATGCAGGGGACATGGGTTCGTGACCCGGTCCGGGAAGATCCCACATGCCGCGGAGCGGCTGGGCCCGTGAGCCATGGCCGCTGAGCCTGCGCGTCCGGAGCCTGTGCTCCGCGACGGGAGAGGCCACAAACGAGAGGCCCGTGTAACGCAAAAAAAAAAAAAAAAAGAAAGTTATTTGTTTAGTTACTGAGCAATTTCTAATTCAAAACCTCTTTCGTACCCTTAGAATCCTAAATTATCATATGAAACTTATTATAATCAAAATATTCTAGATCATGGTAAATATTTCATTTCTGTCCACTTTAGTTCAAATAAAAAGCAATAAAATTGGGGACATGGGTTTACTTTCTGAAGGCAACCCTTCCTTCTACCCTACTTAAAAAAAAAAAAAAATCCCACAATCATTTTAGGAAAAAATATCTTGAGTTGACCAATAAACCAATTTATTACCACACAAAAACACAGACACAGTAAAGTTTTCCAGAATTGTGTCCAAACAACAGAAAAACAAAGTCCTCCAGGTTACAACCATAAGTAAAAATATACTGTAATTCTAACTATAAAGTAGTAAAAATCACTCTAAATTGATAGAAATTTCAATATAAATTGAAATCAATGATATAAATTGCTTACATTGTAAAATGAAGGTAAGGTTTATGTACAGCAGCAGCTGATGACTGTTTCTTTGGTGATCCTGAGTGACAACTGGTCTCGAAAATTGATAAAGCATTCTCATCTTCACTATCATCTAAAATCAGAGTTTCTATATCTGTTTAAAAAAAAAAATCACAAAGATTATGGGGCTTAAAAAGTACTTTAATATTAGTGCCCTACCAAAGCTAAGAAAAATTGGTTTACAAATCAAGTGGCAAAAACTAATAAGTTATCCATCAAATAACACAGACTGTCCAAGGAAATTGACAAACTACAGTATTCTGAATAATTTATAAATGGAACCAATGTAATTCTTTCACCTTTACAGACTAGTTAAGTGTTATGAGATGCATTTTGGGAGACTACAAGAACTCTGGAAAAGAAATGGCACTCTCATAAAATACTCACCTACTTACTAAAAATTTCTAAGTTAATTTTGACCAAAACCAGTACATTTAATATAAATAAGATGGTTTAATTAATAGAGTAATTGAAGTATGGCCCAGTTCTTACAAAAGCAACAAGGAACAAATTGACCTTTATTTTTTCACATGGCACACACACACATATTTCAAGGAAAATCTAGTCTTAGTTAAGAAGGGACTCAGGAATTCAGTGGGAAAAAAACCAATCTTAAAAAATGTACTCATTCAAGTAACACTGGGTCTTAAGTTATTGTTCGATGGACTAACGGGAACTAAAATTCCTATTGAAAGTGCCATACTTAAAAATTTATCTGGACTACAACCTAAAGTATTAATAGCTGTAATTCATACATACCTAACAAAAGCGTCAATTCATTCAATAAAAAGCAATGCTACATGTGTAGGAGAAATGGGAGGAAATTAAGATTGACAAAAATCATACCCTTCCCCCAAAAAAACAAAGAAAAAAAATAGGCATGCTTTCTAAAATGAGATACTGAATTGTTCTGGCAGACACAGATTTCAATGGCTTTTAAAAGCCAAGTATTTAATACAACTAATATTGTAAAGGTTAATCAGAAAATAATTGAGTACCATGTGATTGATAATTTCATATATAAGGAAAGGATACTTGTCTAAGAAAAATATTAAAGACCAAAACAATCCAGAATAATATATCTAAATAACTAAAAAACAATGATTAATAATCAAAGAAAATTTGGTTTCTTTCCTCCACTGGTATGTGACAAAAAAAAATGAAACTAAAGCATACTTTATACTTATGGGGATAAAATGGTAAGAAAACAGATAGTAATGCCATAAAAAAATTCTCAAATGCAAGTAAAGAAGTTACAATCTCTCAGAAGAGAAGGTAAGATTTTTATGACCTTCTAAAGGTGACATAGTCTTTTAAAAATTAAAAAAAATTGGGAAAAGATACATATCCTCAGTTTTGAAAATCAGAGATAAGAAATGTACAATTCATGGCAGAGTAGCTGGCTCATACATAATATTTGTTCTCCTCCTCATTTGACAAATTTAAGAAATCAAGTAATCGATGTGATATTTCATGAGAATCTACCCTAAAAAAAGTTTCTGAAAAATACATATATGACAAGCAAAATTCATTGACTATCGATGATTTTTACTATATATAACAGTTTTACCATTAACATAATTCATTGGACAATTTTTTATACAGTGTAGACTACATGTTAAACAAAGAAAATGAGGGTAATTTTTTTAAATTACTGTCTCTTCTAAGTTCATGGGCTTTTACTTTGATTAGCACAGGAACCTAGAGCTTTCCTGTATATGAGTAACATTTTTAAAAGTAGCTTTCTGCTTTTATCTCAAATCCAAACTACAATCTTGAGGCCAGAAGTCAAGACCTTCTATCATCAGGTTCTAATTTACTGCCCTACTAGTAATTTACACTGCATTAGCGCAGCACACTGCAGAGTGCTGTGCCAATAAAACAGTATGATGAGTTGAATCCAGAGGGACATTATAGCAACATGGTTAAGTGCATGGGCTCTGGAGTCAGGCTCCCTGAGTTTGAGCAAGACCTAGAACTTACTGAGTGACCCTATATAAGTGAACATCTTCATTTTTGATAGAGTAAGAGTACCTACCCCCAGGATTGTTATGAGGATTAACAAATGACAATTTATGTAAGGGCTTTATAATAATAAAAGAAATGTAAGCCAATACTATCACAGCCAACTTTTCTAAAGATGGTAACACTCCTACATTAAGATAGTCAGAATGTCCCAAGAGTGAACAAACAGAACAAACATCCATTCATTCTTTTTATGGACACTGACTAGGCAACTACTGTATGCCAGACAATATGCTAGGCCTAGAATAAACAGTGGCCAGTGAAATGGATACATTTCCTATATTCATGGCAAATACAAAAGAGTAACACAAAAATAACCTTATAAGAAAACTCAGAATTTATTTACTTATGCCTGTACTTGTTTCATTTTAACAATATGAAAAGGTAATTTATACTACCTTCTTTCTTGTCACTCTGGCTAATTTCAGCATGAGGAAACACTTTTTGCAAGACTGCTAGGATGTTGTTGAAGCTTCTTTCCAGCAGTGGTCTTATGATGGGGGATAGTGCATGTCCCGAAGACATGACAGCACGCTGGGAAGCAGGCACGATATTCTGCATTGCGTGGTAAAAATCTTGGGCGTTGAGCACTATTGAGGAAACATCTAGCTGCAGTTTATGACTGCTAGCATAGATCTGGGGGTAACGCCTCCGCAGGGCAATCAGGGCAGCTTCAGTGCACAGGGCCTTGATATCAGCTCCGCAATAGCCTAATGCACAAAAGGAAAAGGATAACAAAGGTAAGTCCATTTTTCCAAGTATCAACTCTATTTTGCAAATATGCACATCTTTATCTAAAATAAAATACTAAATCAATCATGTGCAATTTCACTAGCAAAATGAAAAATGACCATTTAAAGTCACCTAATAAAACTGTTTACTCATTAAGACTAAAAATGTTTCGAATATTTTAATTAACAAACACATGAACTAATGATATTAAAAGAAAACAAGTCATATATTTTGTGCCAAAACCAATTATAATGTACATCTTTCTTCAGGGAAGGTTTAAAAAAAATAGTTTTATATCAATCTTTCATCAATATTTCCAATTATTAGTTTAGTCCTCATGACATTAGTTTTCTATAAATTTTTCTAATATTACTAATTTCCAAACACATACAATGGAGCAGTACAAAGTAGTATACATAAGCGGAAACTTCAAAATCAGAGCTATTCTACTACTAACTCTGAGTGTAACCCACAAGCAGGTTAATATCTTATTACCCCCAAAACTATACTTTAAAGTTATGATCATCTCTGATAGTTCCAAAGGTATTACAGGGAATGAGAATCCATTAAATTTCTACATTATCTTCCTTTATATATATATATTTAGTTTAAAATGATTGATAATCTAGTTCAAAGGGCTACAAAGATATGAGGTATCATCCATTACCCATATTTAACTGATCATGTAGTTAAACAACAGATCAAGCCACCAGTGCTCTGAAATCATTTCATTCATTTGAGCAACAAATACATAGAAAAACATATGAACTCTTACGTTTTTACCACAAATGGGAAGAAAACCTCAAACTAGTCATGGTGTTTTTTTATATCGACAATTAAACCTGCATTTGGCCACCTTTATCAGTTATGCCCGCAGCGGGAACCACCCGAACTAATTACAGAACATTAGTCCCTAAGCTCTTCAAAGAGTGGTATCAGGTTTATTTATCTCTTTATATCTCACAATGACCTTGTAGAACACTTAAATACTGAAATTAAAATGGTGATTAGATAGGAAAACTACGAGCAGAGAAGAAATAGTACCAGAATAACTGGCAGAAAAAGAACATTAAGGAACAAAACCATATAAATCAAACTGACTCACACATCTATAATAAATTCTATCCCTATATTCCTCAGTAGGGCAAATGATCACGTTAAACAAGTCCTACACATAACAGAAAACTCCTCACCCTGCTCTCCTTTTTCCATAGCACTTACAATCTTATCATTTACCTATTATGTTTACTGTCTGCCTTCCCCAACTAGAATGTGACCTCTGTAAGAATAGGGGTATTTGTTTGTTTTGTTCGCTAAATGTATCTCAACTACCAAGAATGATGCATGGCCTGGCATTCAGTAGATATCCAAAAAGTATTTCTTGAGTGAAAGAATCAATGAAAAAAGAAAAGAGTAACTCCAAGGTTATAGTTTGGAAACGTAAAACTATTAGGTTACCATGTATTACAAAAAAGAGGGGGATGAACCATACCTATTAGGCTTTTCTTTTTCTAAGAAATCTAAATTCTTTTACTATTAAACCAACTTACTCACTGTAACTAAAAATTTCAATGAAAACTATTAAGTACTATATTCATAAACATTTATTCAGAGGTAGGGGAAAACTTAATATGACCTATGAGAATTTAATTCAGAAAACTATAAGCAGATTAAGCATTAACACTGCCCCATGACAGCAACCAATCTCCCAAATAATTCTTCAGAATAACCAAGTTTACCACGTCTCTCATTTTATTTTCTATTTCTCAATGAATGAACCTGACAAAAAGTATCTTTTCCTGTTCCATACACATCTGTTACATTAGTTCAACAAAATAACTGTAGAATACCAGCTCAGTTATAAACAGTTAACTAAATAATCCATTTCAGAGGAAGTAAAGAATAAACTACTGTCTTCAAAAAAATATAAACCACATTTCTTTTTCTTCTTTAAAAGTATATATACTTAGTGAACATACTATATGACCCTATTTTTAAGTGCAAAAACCTAATTAAAAAAGAGCAAACGTTCAAAAACAATGCAGAACAGAAAAAAGCCACTAAAAGGTATTTTATGTAGTAAATGTTGCCCATAACATTTATGTTTGACATAATATAAATAGCAATGTTTGTTCATTTTTTCTTAATTTATTAAAGATAATTTTAAAGCTTATCAACAATAATAGATTCCACTTAAAGAAGTAAATTTTCTTCACTGAATTAAATAGATGTTTTGTATATTGACACATTTTATTAACAATATCAAAAAATCACATTTGTTAATATAATATCATCACCAATCTCATCGCTAAAGTCTTTTAAGTGCTGGCAAGCTGTCAGCTCACAATGACAAATATAAGTCATAGAATGCCCTTTGAGAACTGCTGTGTAGCTTATAATCCCTTTTCTGTTTTTAAAAAAATCCTAATTTTTGCTTGAAAGTTTGAATTTCATCATTAGTTATAAACTAATCCTTGAAAAAAAATAAAGAAGTAAATGTTCTCATGGATTATCATAACCAACAGACTATAAATGATAGGATTTATCTTCTTTACATTTGTTTGTGAATGAGAATTACTAGTTTATATCTGTGGTTGTCAACCTTGACTAGTCATCTGAATAAACAATGAAAATGAGTCAAAAATAGATTCCCGACAAACTTAGTGAATCAGAATCACTAAGTGGTGGTTTAATATCATAACATAAATGTGTATTTTGAGAAAACTTTACAAGTGATACTGATATACAAAAAAATTGAGAACTACTGAATTAATAATACACTTTCCTTACTAGACTCTAAAACAGAATTAAAGGTACATCCAAACCGTGGCTAAACAGGATATATTAAGGGTGACCACATGTCCTGGTTTTGGCCATTTGCCTTGTCATAATTAACAGCGTATTTTTTCACTCTCAAAAGGGTCCTGGTTTAGAAAAATAGACGATATGACTATTCGAGAAATACTGAAATACAGCCTTTTGAGAGTTAAAAGTTGATGTTAAATATCAATATCCCTTCCATAAGAATTCCATAACTATACTAGTTCTACCATTACAACTCTAATAGTCTGATGAACATACATAGCTAGATACCAAAGAAAACACATTCCTGAATACTACTATTAAGATGGAAATTTGTCTGAAAGAATGAAAATACAAGCTATTCAAAGAGGTTATAAATTAGAGAAAGGTAATAAAATTTTATGAAGTTACTTTTTAAGTAAAATACCAAACAATGAAGGTCCACAAGCTAAGATGCCACATTGAAAGATACCCTTTCATTGTTTTGGCCCTCTTAGTGAAAATGAATAGAGAAATATGATTAGATTAAAGTTCTTCATTAACCTTAAGCTCCTACTATTTGTGCACATGTTCTGGATACCAAATTATTTGAAGACTACTAAAAATCACACCTATTATGCATGCAAACCTCCAAGTACTTGGGAATTCATTTCAAGGTAAAAGTTACCAAATCCATAACCTCTAACAAGAGGTCAACTATCTTTGCAGTCGTTCATTAAGACTGCATACTCTTTTGTTAGGCATAAATTTCATTCAGCTGAACCCATACATGTTAAAACATCTTTGGGATACCTAAGTGCTAAGCTCATAATGAATTAAAAATTTATTGCTATTCCGTTCCAGTTTAAAGACCTGTATTTGCTTTTTTCTTTTTTTTTAAAGTGAACTTAAATGAAATAAATGTCATAATCAAAATCAGAAGTCAGTTATTTATAATGGATTTTTATGTCACTCTCCAGGAAGAAAATAGAGTATATATAAGCAGATTCTAAACCAGCAACGCCACCCCCAAAAAAGGCAAGAGAACTTTTTCAGTCCTATAAAAAAGTATGTCTTAAAATTTTTTTAACTTAAGAAACTGACTAAAAGCTAAAATAAATAACTTGGTAAAATGAGAAGGAGTGGCCTTTCGAAATGAAAAAGGAAACTGAGAGTCTAATATTTAAGATGAAGAATTAGAGTATATAATATTTCAGATGGTAGATAGGATAAAAAAAGTAATTTTAAAATTACTCTTAGGGAATTTCCAAAATTATTTGAAGACTTCTGCTTATTTCAGTTAAGGATCATTCTGTGACAAATTCACAGATGAATCTACAAATATTTCCCATTCTGATCTATACTGCAACACAATAATATCATAAAAGTAACAGGAAATAAAAGGGGTCAAATTTCAAAAAGGGCAAAGACTGGATTTTGTACCAAATACCACCCTCTCCCATAAAGCAGCACAAGGCTTTGCAAAGGTCAAGCCAAATTTACACGAAATGGGTTTGGCGCATGCTCTCTTATACCAGGCAAAGCTTAAACTGGAGTAGTGCTGGAGAGATTTACGTTTTCTCCTCACCAGAAGATGTCGAGGTCTTTGTGGTTCAAAAGCTGAGGTATGCTGCTTCGGAGATGGAGGTCCCTGTGGATGAAGAGGATAATTCGGATGTAGCTAACTGAATGGACTAATGTTCTATTTAAGTTTTAATTATTTGATGGTGGACCACAATGATTTTTTAACTAAGTTGTTCTTTTTGGTTTTGGTAACTTTAAAATTTTCCCAAGGAGACTGCTGACTGTTAGTGGACTTATTAGGGGGACTTCTTCATAATGCTTAAAAAAAGTTCATGGAGAGATTTTTTAATTTATATTTTTGAGAGAATGAGAGGAAAACAGACAAAAGACAGAAAAAGAATGAAGGAAAAATACCTGTGTGTATATTCAGTTGCTTAATACCACATTCATTTTTATTTCAGACCTAATTAGAGCCAAAACCCTAAATTCTAAAACCTCTGAATTCCGTCTCCTATGTATGATCATGTATGTACATAAAACACTCTCACCATATCCTTTTAGGACAGTAGTGTTCGTTCACTCTGTAGGAGATCTTCTACTTTGTGAATAACTTATTAACTTGAAGAGTTTTACATTTGGGGAAATACTAGCAGATGTCATTAAGTATTTTCTTTGAAGACTCCTCTCACTCAACTTCTTTCTAAACCACCAGCATGAGGATGAGTCCATCATGTAATCTGTGAAGTAAAAGACTACAGTCCTGCCCTATCCCTGGACCTTCACCTCTCGTTTAAGCTTATTTTCCTTAGTAAAATTTCTCAAAGGGAACAATTCCTAAAAGGAGACACTGTAGTAATACTGGAAATCCAGCACTCAATGAAAGGCATATGACCACTGAGCTTTGATAATCAAAACACCTAATGGCAGCTAAAATTCTAATTTAGAAGTGTTCAAACTTCAAGTGAAATGTTTACATTTAAAGGCAAAGCCATCTATTGCACAAAAACACAACTATACTCATTCACATTCCAAACATAAGGGGAAAGGGAGGCTGATCAGAACAAACAATGACAATCAAAAAATTCAAACAGTAGCACTTACCAACACATGTTTCAGCCAATTCACCTAAAAAAGCATCTGACAATTTTGGATTCCAGTCCCTGGTATGGATCTGTAAAATGTGTTTTCTTGCCTAAGAAGAAAAGCACAGATAAATAAAATCTTGCCTAAGGAAAAAAGTACAAATAAATAAAATATCTTCAACCCCAAAATGTATTAGATGGAACAAATTTATCAACTAACCATATCCCAGAAAAGCAACTGTTTATTTTAAAAGAAACATAAACAGCTTGGCATCCGCATCAACTCTGATTCCCATAATAACCCTGTGAGCTATGCAGCAGAGATCTTTGTTTCACAAACTAAGATACTTAACATCCTGAGAGGTAAAGGAACTTGACTAGCAGCACATATGACTACATGACTGATATAGGACTAGAACTCAAAACTAAATTTCACTTTCCTCCAAGTCATCTTAACCATTTGAAAACATGTGAACAAAAAAACTTTAATGTGTTATAATAATCATCTTTTAAACAAACCTTATATTTAGATTTCACAGGCCTTTTGGTTCTAATATGCATAAAGTATCATTAAAGTTTTAAGTTGAAGAAGTTTTCTATTAAGTAAATAAATATAATAAACATCATCTTGTAGGTTAGTTAATGCTTTCACATTTAATATATAACAAGGTAATCTCCATAAATATTAATTGAATTCACTGTAAAACAAAGGTTTAAACAATTTTACCTTGATTTTTTTCTTTCAAAAGAGCATTCTTTACCTTAAATCTAACTGTGTATGTATAGCACAATCAAAATTTTAACATCTTGGTTCCAAATTAAATGAAATTTCTTTTTCTCCCACAGTAAAAAATAAACACTGAAGTATGAGTCCATAATCACCTGAAAAGTCACATCAGAATTTTTTTTTCACATTTGCCTTCTTTCAGGGGAAAGACAATGCTTTCTAAAATTGAGTATACTTGGGCTTCCCTGGTGGCACAGTGGTTGAGAGTCCACCTGCCGATACAGGGGACACGGGTTCGTGCCCCGGTCCGGGAGAATCCCACATGCCGCGGAGCGGCTGGGCCCGTGAGCCATGGCCGCTGAGCCTGCGTGTCCAGAGCCTGTGCTCCGCAACGGGAGAGGCCACAGCAGCGAGAGGCCCGCGTACCGCAAAAAAAAAAAAAAAAAATTGAGTATACTTGTTTCCTCAACACTGCTACTTGAGTTTCTTGAGACTATGAAAAAGCAAATTATAACCAAGATGATAATATTATTGCCTTGGTGAGGAATCTGGGGTCTAGCACAAAAACAAAAAGAACTTGTAAGTTTTCAAGATAAACTTTGCTCAAAAAGTTGACAAAATCTGGAATCAATAGCTATTGCTTCAATTCCAAGTTCTAAGTTAGGTGTTCAACTACCAAAAATAAATCAATGATGTAAGAAATATTTTCTTTCAACTTGAAATATCTGCCTGAACAGATACTAAAAGAATATAAAATCAAGGCCCCCAAAAAATATAATTCTGAGAGCTTATATAGTCTAGAAGATGACATTAAGAATCTATATAGACTTCATTAGCAGAAGGGGCGCCACTCATTCAAGACCCTTAGAGAATCAGAAACACGTCAAAAAAAAAAATCTAAGCTGGAATATATCTCAAAAAAGATCTATCGGGGCTCCCCTGGTGGCGCAGTGGTTGGGAGTCCGCCTGCCAATGCAGGGGACGCGGGTTCGTGCCCTGGTCCGGGAAGATCCCACATGCCGCAAAAAAAAAAAAAGAAAAAAAGAAAAATCTATCTGTATCCCTTCATTTTACAAAATAAGTACAGATTTAGAGGAAATGAAATTAATTACCTAAAGTCAAAAGTTATTGTCAGGTCTCTGAGACATTTAAGTGCCTTTCTCTTTTTCTATATAAAGAGTCTCCTTTCTTTATCATAAAAACAAGAAATAGAAGAAATTATTTAAATCAAGAAATGTTTCATTACAATTTACTCTATATGGCATACAGAATAGTAAATCATATGGTTTCTCCTAATAGAAAGTAGCTTCCTCTATTATTAAGAGTCAAAGGCAAACTCAGGTCACTCATTCTTTAGGATTCATGAATATGCACATAACATTTATAACAATAATCATACTGTTGATGATGATAAACAAAAGAAATTAAGCATTACTGCATAAAGAAGGTACATGCTATTTTATGGTAACAAAGAGTTAACAAAATTATTAAAATTTGGCACCAAGACTTACTTTTTTTGTTGTTTGTTTTTTACATTCACTTGCTCAAATAGCAAGAGTCATGATATTCCACTTCCCAAACTGCATGCTAATATTAGACACTGACTGGTATCAATTTAAATTAACGACCAAATGGAGCCTTATGACTGCCCTTAACCCTTCTCTATTCTATACATGAGGATGAGGCTATCTTCCAGCAGACTAGTTCATAGCTTCTCTGTCTTCATGCTCAGCCTCTCGTTCAGAACTTGCTTCCTAATCCACTGAGAAAACTGAAGCAATCAGAAGAAAACTTCCAAAGGTACCCCATACCAACTCTGTCCACCTGTTATCGTGTGTACCCGCAATATTCTGTCTTCTCCCTATTATGACAGATGAACTATCAAATTCCTATCTATAGTCATTCTCGGGACTTCCCTGGTGGTCCAGTGTCTAAGGCTCCACGCTCCCAGGGCAGGGAGCCCAGGTTTGATCCCTGGTCAGGGAACTAGATCCCACATGCTGCAACTAAGACCCAGCACAGACAAATAAATAAATAAAAATTTTTTTAATTAAAAATAAAGTCATTCTCATCACTCATATATTAAATCCAATCCCCCTTCTCGCCTATCAAGGCAAGAAGATAATTCTCCTTTCTCAATCTCATCACCAAAACTTCCTTCCCTACGGGATATTTCTCCCATCTTAAAAATAACAAAACACCTTCTCTTGTCCCCAATTTGCTCAACATCTCACCTCAATCCTTTGCTTCTTATTACAGCAAAACACTTTGAAAAATTTATCTCCATTCACTGTCTCCAATTCCTCCCCTCCCATTCTCTTAAACTAACCATATTCGAGTCAAGTTTTTTGCACCCACCACTAATTGAAATTGTTCCCATCAGGTTTCACCAATGACCTACATAATGCTAAATACAATCGCCAATCTTCTGTCATGTGATTTAATTTAGCAACATCCGACACAGTTAATTATACCTTCCCCATTGATATAGTTTCTTCACTTGGCTTCCAGAATCCCACTCTCCTAGTTTTCCTCTTACCTTACTGACTGCTTCTTAAGACAGAGGAATTGTATCATCTAGTCTCATGACCTTAAATATTACCTAAGGAAAAAAAGGTGAACAGCCAGTCTAGGTTTTTCCCACAGACCCAGGCCAAGAAAAATGATCTTAGGTTTAGGTCTTAAGCACTGTTTTCTTGAAACTTCGAAAGTTAAAATTAACATGGAAAACTATGTTCAAGATCCATACTTATACAATATAGTAAGCCACAGAACATTTCCATCATCACAGAAAATTCAACTGGATAGTACTGTTCCAGACCTCGTTTACTGTTAAATCTCTGATTTGTGTGGACTATACCTGAATTGTGAGGACTATGGTTGGCATATGGACTTTGAGGCCTACATGACTAGGACACTAGAGAAGATAATTGGAAAATCAAGGTAATGGCTTTCCTGCGCCGAAATGAACACTGGCTGTGTCTCTTAGAGCTAATAAGCACATTCCCCGTCAACTGGTAAAGCCTAAAAGATGTGCTTGAACTGTTGTAAGATGTTCCAAATGAGATAGCTGATGCTTCCCCATGCTGAAGTAGACTACTTCAGTCTTGTCTCCTATAACTAAGTGTACCTCTATGCACTGGTACAGCCCTAGAGGCTCACTCGGGTAACAAAAATGATGCTATATACACTATATTTCCCATCCTGACAAAGCTAAATAAACTTGGTGCCAAAAAAAAAAGCCTATAAGTTGGATCGTCAATCCAAAACTGAGACAGATATAGTGGCTGTTCAGACTGTCGAACTGAGGTAGAGACTGCTCTACACAGACTGCTCTATACAGCAGAGCCATTGCCTTCATTTCCCTAGAGCTACTGTACTGTACTAATCACTAAGCTTCTCACATCTATGTACATAAACAAGGCATTTTACAGAGATCCAAAATCAAAGCCATATAACAGCAAGTGCTCGTGTGTGCGTGTGTGTGTATGTGTATAAATATATATATTCATATATAGTAGCTTCTCTGCTCTCTTTTGGTTATATTTATATAGGTATGTGTTATAAAGGTTCTAATTAGGCTTGATATATTTAATACACGCAAAGCATTGTCAAATACAGAATCTTCTCTGAATATGTCCCTCCCTCTCAAATATAAATGTGCAGTGAAGATGACAGTCATTGATTAAACTGGTCAAAGACTAACCAAAATATTGCCAAGTAAAAACAGGAAAAGAGAACTTTGTATAACATATTAAATAACATTTTACATAGTCAATGACTACACATTGCACTGTTTTAATTATGTTCTTATTTTTTTTATTATGTTCTTTTTAAAACTACACTATAATGAATGGCATTTGCTGCTTTTAATTAAGATGTTACAACCATTTCTATGAGAATTTGCATATTGGGCTCTTATTCATAAAGCCACCATTACTCTAAAAACGTTATTTTTACGGGAACAAAGCTACTTTGGTGAACAAGAGACATATAACCTGTCATACAAGATAATTAATACAATGTGGAGAACTAAAGAAAAGAGTAAGTAAGCATCTATAGTAACCTAAAAATCATACCCTTACTTCCTAAAAATCATAAACTTTCTGATAATTGTTAACAAAAAAGATTAAATTATTCAATAATGACAAGAATTTTTTAAGGAGTAACTAAGATATCCAACAAGCACAAAATTTTGAAAATGACAACTCATAAAATACCACTTTCAAAGTATATGTATACATGTATATATATTTCATAATTGAGTCACAAATAAATCTTAATATATCAAAGACTCTTACCTTTTGATCAGGAAGGTTGAAAAGAAATTCTCTGTCAAAACGACCAGGTCTCCTGAGAGCAGGATCTATAGAATCAAGTCTATTTGTAGCACCAATAACAACAATTTCGCCCCTATTGTCTAATCCATCCATAAGAGCAAGGAGGGTTGATACTATAGAGCTGTAACAAAATTTTCAGACAAAATTTTAAAAAGGGAAGAAAGAAAAAGTTGCAAAAATTACTGCTTACACTAACTTTTATCAGTCTTAAAGACTAAAAAAATGGATTTTTATATCCATGTTCACAAGTAAAACTAAGTTCCATTTAACTTTCTCATATCACTCTAAACAGGTTTAAGTCTTCTGCAGATAACTGACATACAATACACTGAAAATTTTAAAGTATACAAATTGCTAAGTTTTGAAGTATGTGAAACTATCACCATAATGAAAAAAAGTAATATCCATCATGCTCTTCTTCATGCCCTTCAAAATCCATTCCCCACTGCTCTTCTTTGACCCAATCCCCTGGCAACCACTGATCTGAGTTCTGTCACTATAGATTAGCTTGCATTACCTAAAATTTTATATACATGGGATTACACAGTAAATACTCTTTTTTTCTGGATTCTTTCCCTCAGCATGATTATTTTGAAATTCACACTGTTGGTTTAACAATAGTTTATTCCTTTTCATTGCTAAGCAATATTCCATTTTATGGATGGATCCCACTTTGTTGATTCACATGTTGATGGACATTTAGACTGTTTCCAGTTTTTGGCTATTACCAAAAAAGCTGTGAACATTCATACAGGTCATGAAGATGTTCCCACAGGTTTTTTCCTAAAAGTTTTATACTTTTACCTCTTAAGCTTAGGCCTTCATCCTCTTAACCTTTAATGTTTACAGAATCTAAAATAACATCATATTTTGTATTCCTAAATATTGCTTTATCACTGTCTTTTTTTATCATGGCCAATTGTGCAACAAGTTGGTCAATTTATTTTTTTCAAAGAAGTGACTTTCTACTTTCCTGATTTCTGCATATCTCTGTTTGCAGTTCATATAGAGTTAGCTATAATTTTTTATTTTACTAATACCATAGATTACTTAGAGTTAGGACAATAGTTCTTGATAAAAAACATAAAATTCTCTACTTATCTTTTTGTCATTTGTTTCTTATATTTTGTATATTACTAAACTTTGGAAATTAGTTGTGATTTAAGGCACAATATATGGTCAATTTTTATAAATGCTGTGTTTGTTTGAAAACAGTGTTCATTCTATAATTGCCTTAGATAAGTATGCCCACAAGATCAGATTAATATAATATAGTTGTTCAAATAATCTGTAGAGAATTTATTTTATGCTCATTTGGTCTATTAATTACTGAGAGGTACATGATATCTCTCACAATGATTATCAATTTGACTCTTTGCAGTTCTGTCAATTTTTGTTTTATACAGTTTGAAATGTAGTAATTAGGGAATTATAAATTTTAAACTATTACATCTTTTAATAAATTGAAGATTTTATCATTGTAAATTGATCCTCTTTTTATGTATAATAATGCTTTCTGTCTTAGTCTCTTTTGTCTAATATAGCAATAGTAGCTTTCTGTTAGTATTTACTTGATACACTTTTATACCATTTTATGAATTTGACTATTTTGGACATTCTACATAAATGAAACAGTACAATATGTGATCTTTTGTGTCTGGCTTTGTTTCAACTAGCGTAACGTATGTGAGGTTCACCAATGTTACATGTATAAGATAAACACATGTAGCATGTGTCAGAATGTCATTCCTTTTTGAGGCTGAATGATATTCTACCATGTGGATATACCACATTTTATTTAACCATTCATCAGCTAATGGACATTTGGGTTATTTCCATGTTATGACTATTATGAATAACACTGCTGTGAATATTTGTGACTAAGCTTTTGCATCCCTTTTTCCCACCATTTGGAACCTCTCTTATATGTATCCTTATATGTATTGATAGTTACAGTTTCACAAGTAAATACATGTTAAAATTACCAAGTGTACTCTTTAAGTATATCAATGAGTATATATAGTATTCTGTATCAATTATACCTCAATAAAAGAGCTTTAAAAAAATCAGTAGTAGGAGGCTTCCCTGGTGGCACAGTGGTTGAGAGTCCGCCTGCCGATGCAGGGGACACGGGTTTGTGCCCCGGTCTGGGAAGATCCCACATGCTGCGGAGCGGCTGGGCCCATGAGCCATGGCCGCTGAGCCTGCATGTCCGGAGCCTGTGCTCCACAACGGGAGAGGCCACAACAGTGAGAGGCCCGCATACCGCAAAAGAAAAAAAAAATCAGTAGTAGGGCTTCCCTGGTGGTGCAGTGGATAAGAATCTGCCTGCCAATGCAGGGAACACAGGTTCGATCCCTGGTCTGGGAAGATCCCACATGCCATGGAGCAGCTAAGCCCATGCACCACAACTACTGAGCCTGCGCTCTAGAGCCCGCAAGCCACAACTACTGAAGACCGCACGCCTAGAGCCCGTCCTCTGCAACAAGAGAAGCCACTGCAACGAGAAGCCCGTGCACTGCAATGAAGAGTAGCCCCCCTCGCCCTAACTAGAGAAAGCCTGCGCGCAGCAACGAAGACCCAACGCAGCCAAAAATAAAAATAAATTAATTTTTTAAAAAATCAGTAGTAAAAAAAAAAGATTCTAAAATATCTCCAAATATTCTCTTTAGAAAAGCAAGAAATGAAAAAGAAAACACACATAAATAGAAAACAAACACGAAATGGTATTCTCCAATTCATTTGTGTCAATGATTACATAAACATTAATGGATTAAACTTTCAAATTAAAATGAAGAGATTGTCCAGTTAGGAAAACAAGACCCAACTATGTATTATCCACAAAAGTAATACTCTAAATATTAAGACACTGAAAGGTAGGTAGTAAGTTAATGGAAAAAATATTTACCAAGCAAAAAACATCAGAAGTCTAGATTAGCTTAATCATTATCTAATCATGAGATAATCATTTCATTAGATTCTAATGAAAATAGATTTCAAAACAAAAAGTATTAACAAAGATAAAGAGGGGCATTTCATAATAAGAAGGCAACTTCAAAATAAAGACATCCAAAATAATAAATGTGTTTGCACCCAAAACAAAACTTCAAAATAAATGAAACAAAAACTGGCAGAATTAAAGAGACAATTCTACAATTATAGTTGGAAATTTTACCACATCTCTCTAATGTTCATAAAATAACTAGACAAAAAAAAAATCAGTAAAAACACAAAACGTCCTGCATAACATTATTATAACCCTGTCTTACTTGATATATATAGAGAATATTATACCACAAACAGCAGAATACAAATTCACAACACAGACAATACCTGGGACATAAAGAAAACTGCAGTGAATTTAAAATGACTTTAAGAGTTATTGTTTCTGACCACAAAATTAAATTAGAGAAACTAATACAGTGTTTTATGTTAATTATACCTCAATTAAAAAATTAAATTAGAAACAATAAGATAAAAAACACAACTTGTAAACTAAACAACACACTTCTAAATATTCATTGTGTCAAAGAAGAAATGACAAGAGGAATTGGAAATTATTTTGAACTGTAGGACACTGATTATGTAAGAGGTCAAAAACTGGGATGCAGCTAAAGCAGTGCTTAAAAAGAAATTTATAGCTTTCAATGCCTATATTAGAAAAGAAAAAAACTTTCAATCAAAGTCTAAAATTCCATCTGAATAATTTAGAAAAAGAGAAAACTAAACCTAAAGCAAACAGAAGAAACAAACAAACAAACAAAAAGCCAAGAAAAGTCACAATGCATATTGCTAAATGCATATTGCTAAATGAAAGAAGCTAACCTGAAAGATTACATGCTGGATGATTACAACTACATAGCATTACGGAAAGGGCGAGGGTAGATAGTAAAAAATCATTAGTGCCAGGGACTGAGGGGGTGGGGTGGGGAGGGAAAGGAGGGATGAGTTGGTAGAGCACAGAGGATTTTTAGGACAATGAAAATACTCTGCGTGATACTATAATGACATATGCATGTTATTATACATTTGTCCAAACTCACAAAATGCAAAACACCCAGAGTGACTACACACTTTGTGTGATTATCATGTGTCAATGTAGGTTCCTCAATTGTAACAAATGTACCCTGTCTGATGAAAGATGTTGATAATGAGGGAGGCTGTGCATCAGTGTGGGCACAGAGTAAATGCAATAATCTCTGTACCTTCCTCTCAATTATGCTGTAAACCTAAAACTGCTCTTTAAAAAAGATTTTTTTTAAATTACAAAGAACAAGGTTGGGGACTTATACTAATAAGACTGTATAAATTTCTCAAGTAATTAAGTCAATGATATAAGGATAAACCTAAAGATCAATGGAACCAACTAACAAGTCTAGGAATAGACAACTTAATGGTCAATTTCTGACAAAGATGCCAAGTAATTCAATGGAGACAAGGTAACCTTTTCAATAAATGGTCCTGGAACAATTGGGAAAAAAAATATGGAAAAAGTAAACTTCAGTCCATACCTTGCACTAGCTATAAAAATTAACACAAACCCTTACCTTATGCTGACATATGAATGTTAACTTTAAAATGAATCACTGACCAAAATTTAAGGGCTAACACTACTAATATTTTAGAAGAAAATATAGAATAGTTGACAAATTGGTTTAGGAAATTATTCTCAAGACACACAAATACATACCAAAAAAATTTACATAATGGGCTTCATCAAGACTAAAACTTTTTGATTTTCAAAAAGTCATATTTAAGAAAAAGGCAAGCCAGACTAGTAGAAAACTTTTCAAAACATAGATCTCACAAAGGGCTTGTTTTAAGAGCACATAAAAAAAATCTTACACTACAATGAGACATACAATATGATTTCTTTATTTTTAAAGGGTAAAATAATATAACAGACATTTCACAAAAGAAAATATGTAAATGAGCAATAAGTGCATGCAAAGATGCTCAATATTATTAGTCATCAGAAAAATGAAAATAAATCCACTACTACCCACTCATTAGAATAGCAACAGTTAGAGAGTAAAAATACGAAATGCTGGCAAGAATGAGAAGCATCCCAAATCCTGATACATTACAGTTAAAAACATAAAATGGTAAACCACTTCGGAAAGTAGTATCAATTTAAACAAACATTTACCACAGGATTCAGCCATTTCTCTCTAAGGTATTTACCCAACAGAAATGAAAACATATGGTCCCATGAAAATGTGTATGCAAATGTTCACAGCAGCATTATCATAATAGCCAAATATAGAAGCAAACCAAATCTCTATCAGAGGAATTAAACAAATTGTGGTACACATACAGACATACACACAGAGACACACACATTGCCCAAGGACTACTACTCAGAAATTAACAAGAACAAAATATTAGTGTATGTGACATGGATAAATTTCAAAAACATCACGCTAAATCAGCATTGGGCATCTTTTTCTGTAAAGGGCCAGAAAGTAAATGTGTTAAGCCTTTGCAAGTCATATGATCTTCCTCTCACAACCCCTCCCTCATCTCTGCTCTTGTAGTGCAAAAGGAGATATATATAACACAAAAAGCAATGAATATGGCTGTGTTCCAATGAAACTTCATTTACAAAAACAGGGAGAAGATTTGGCTCATGGGTCCTGGTTTGCTGACCCCTGTGCTAATGAAAGAAGTCTTCCTCAAGGACAGAGGTCACATCTTATAAGCCTCATAGCACTTATCCAAGGGCTAAATCTAAATACTATGTCAACAAATGAAAAGAATTCAACGTAATCAGATTAGGAAAAATTACCTGTGGATCTGATCTTGCCTGCTAGAGCGAACTGGAGCTAATCCATCTATTTCATCAAAAAATATTATAGAAGGTCTCATCAAATATGCCTAGTATAAAAAAAAAACAAACATTATTTATTGTATTAGTTTTCATTTTTAATTTAATTACTGTATTTTCTTAATAGGTAATATAAGCAAATGGTACAACATGCAGCAGGTAAGAAAGATTATACAGGAAAAAGGAAAGCTCCTTATCACCCCAGACTCTAACCACAAGGTCTCCACCCAGTAGACAACTACTGTTTTCAGTTTGTTTATTCTTCCATACATGTCATTTATACACATAAACAAACATGTATTTTTAAACACATTTAAACACACTATACATATTGCTTTTATTGTATAACACAGCCTATTTTATGTTATTGATATATTTTAATTAGCTTACATGTAAGTACATAAAGATCTGCTTCATACTTTTTTAACAGCTACAAAATGCCACACTATATGGATGTGCCATAATTAAACGAGTCCCCTACTCATGGACATTTAAGCTGTTTTCAATCTTTTCCTATTATCAATAATGCTTGAACAAACATCTGTGTACATTTAACATTTCACATGAATATAAACATATCAATATAAAAAATTATAAAAGTAGAACTTATGGTTCAAAAGGCATGTGTCATTCCTAATTTAGATACTTGCAAATTACCTTCCATTGATGTATCAATTTACACTTCTCACCAGAAATATTTAAGACTGCTCACCAACAATTTATTATCAAACTTCTTGTTCTTGACTAACGTTTTAAGATAAAGGATGTTACCTCATTTTCATTCTAATTTTTATTTCTATTATCAAGGAAGATGAGCATTTTTCATATCTTAAAAGAGCCATTAATATTGCCTTTTCTACACAAGTTCTGTTCGTATCCTTTGCCAATTTTTCTATTGGATCATTGGTCTTCTGCTTACTGATTTCTAGGAGCTATATTTACTTAAAAATTAGACTATCTCTATGAAATGAAATGAAATGATTTTTCTTCAAAGGGTATCATCTTTTGGTTTTGCCTACCATACTGTTGCCACGCAGAATGTAAAAAAAAGATTTTATATAGTGGATTCTTTTCTTCCATAGTTAGACTTTCCCTACTCTGAGATTAGAAACAAAATTCTCCTGAGTTTTCTTCTGGTACTTTCACAGTGTCATTTTTCTCAATAAATCACAGATCTATGTAGGAACTTGATTTAAGGTAAATAAATTTTAATTACAAATGAAAACTGTTATATAATTAACTCAAATTAATAGAGTTTATTTTCATTTCAAAATTACTTAAAGCTAATTCTTAGTTCACAGGAAGGTCAGCTTATTAAAGAATGGATACAATTTTTCATTTCTCCCTTACTGATAACGATGTTCATTAAACTTCCAGTGTTCTCTAATAATTTTTTTTTTTAATTTATTTATTTTTGGCTGCATTGGGTCTTTGTTGCTGCGCATGGGCTTTCTCTAGTTGTGGCGAGCGGGGGCTATTCTTCATTGTGGTGCATGGGCTTCTCACTGTGGTGGCTTCTCTTGTTGTGGACAGAGCATGGGCTCTAGGCAAGCAGGCTTCAGTAGTTGCAGCACACGGGCTCAGTAATTGTGGCACACGGGCTCAGTAGTTGTGGCTCACGGGCTCAGCTGCTCCGCGGCATGTGGGATCTTCCCGGACCACGGCTCCAACCCATGTCCCCTGCATTGGCAGGTGGATTCTTAGCCACTGCACCACCAGGGAAGTCCCTCTAATAACTTTAAATGAAAGACAATTCAACCACAAAACTTTGCCCCTTTTGAAAAAAAAACTTTATAAGGCTAGAATTATGTAATAAGAGAAGAAGAGTAAAGATTTAATCATTACTTTTACATACATGAAACACAGCTCTTTTTTAGAACTATGGCCTCACACAATTGCAAAAAGGAAGTACAGTGTATTTAACACCGGTTATTGTGATAAGCACTTTACAGCTGACCTTAGTATACGTGGATTTTTTTCAATAAATATATTGAAAATATTTTGGGGGAGATTTATGTCAATTTGAAGAAACTCACAGATGAACTGGGTAGCCTAGAAATAGTGAAGAAATTAAGAACACAGTATGTCATGGGTGTATAAAATATACGTAGATACTAGTCTATCATTTACTACCATAAAATATACACAAATCTATCATAAAAAGTTAAAATTTATCAAAACTTACATGAATAAACACTGTACCTGCTCCATTTACAGTCGAGAGAAATGTAAACAAAGATGCAGTATTAAATCATAACTGCATAAAATTAACTGTGGTACATACTGTACTACTGTAATAATTTCATAGCCACCTCCTGTTGCTCTTGCGCTGAACTCAAGTGTTGCAAGTATCCGCTCAAAATGCCGTGTGATGCTAATCTTCTCCTCATGAGCAGTTCCTCTCTCCAGTAAATTACATATCACAGTAAAAAGTGATCTCTTTTTACCTAAAGTGATGTTGCATATTTTTCTTTGTGTTTACTGCAATACGGTAAACTTTAAATAACACCATGGGACCTATACAAAGTGCCACTGTTGATGCTGGAAGTGCCCCCAAGAAGCAAAGAAAAGGTATGACATTACAAGAAAAAGTTGAATTGCTTGATATGTATCGTAGATTTAGGTCTGCAGCTGCAGTTGCAGCCATTTCAAGATAAATGAATCCAGCGTAAGGGGTATTTTAAAAAAAAGAAGAAAAGGAAATCCCTGAAGCTCTTGTTGCAGCTACACCAACAGGTGTGAAACCTTGAACTTTTTGCAAAATACCTTTTTATCTCATATTGAAAATGCAGCTTTTATGTGGATACAGGATATAAGAAAAGTATTCCTGTAGACTCTAATATAATTCAAGAAAAAGCAAGGTCATTCTATGAAAACTTAAAGCAAAAAGAAGATGAAAAATCTAAACCTGTAGAAATTAATGCCAGCAAATAATTTTAGATAGAGGTATGTGCATAGGCTAGGGAGGATGAATTACAAAGATTTATGGAGCTGGATCATATTACCGGGAACATAGGAGTGAATTCCTGCCCCAACCAAAAGGCATTCGTGTGGATTTTTTTTTATTCAAGTTAACTGGCTATTCCAAAGTGGGTTTTTTTCCTACTTTTGACAATTGGAGCCCTTCAGATGCAAGATGGAACTGTGTTTTGCATTTTTTAGTAAAATAAGCAAAGCAAGGACCTGGAGATATATGCTGGAGCAATCTCCTTGGAAGGATTCAGCATAAGTAGATGGTAAACATGTAAAGGGAAAAGGGAGGGTTTGTTTGTTTTTAAACATTTATTATTTATTTTATTTTTGGCTGCGTCCGGGTCTTAGTTGCGGCACGCGGGATCTTCGCTGAGGCATGTGGGACCTTTTGTTGCGGCACGGGGGCTCTTTATTGCAGCACACGGACTTCTCTATAGTTGCGGCATGCGGGATTTTCTCTCTCTAGCTGTGGCACATAGGCTCCAGGGCTCATGGGCTCTGTAGTTGTGGCGTGCAGGTTCCAAAGCACATGGGTTCTGTCGTTTGCGGCACGCAGGCTCTCTAGCTGAGGCACACGAGCTCTGGCAGGGGCTTAGTGGCCACGGCATGTGGGATCTTAGTTCCCTGACCAGGGATCAAACCCGTGTCTCCTGAACTGTAAGGCAGATTCTTTACCACTGGACCACCAGGGAAGTGCTGGGGTTTGTTTAAAATAGTAAATCAGTAAGTCACTTCTAAATTTAAAGAAAACAAAATTGGAGTTGAAGAATAAGTAGGTTTCCAGTTGGCTATTGCTATTTTTCTTTGAAAAAAAATAAACATTTTTTTAAAAATTAAAAAAACAAAATGTCAAGGTAACAGAAGCACCGTCTGCTGACCAAGAGGTAGCAAACAAGTTCCCAGACACAATTAAGAAAACCATTGATGAGAAAGGGTATCTGCCTGAACAGGTTTTTAATGCAGACAATAGTGCCCTATTCACATTTATTAGTAAAGAAGAGAAATGAGCACCAGGATTTAAGGCTGGAAGGGATAAGCTAACTCTACTGTTTTGGGCAAATGCAGTCGGGTTTACGATCAGGACTGCCTTTATCTATAAAGCTGCTAACTCCCTGAGTCTTGAAGGGAAAAGATAAACACCAGCTGCCAATCTTTTGGTTGTACAAGCAAGCCTGGACAATGAGAAATCTTTTTCTGGATTGGTTCCATCTATGCTTCATCCCTGAAGTGAGGAAGCACCTTTCCAGTAAGAGACCCACTTTTAAAGTTCTTTTGATATTGGACAATGTCCCTGGCCACCCAGAACTCGATGAGTTCAATACCAAAGATGCTGAAGTGGTCTACTTGTCCCCAAACATAACAACTCTAATTCAGCCTCTAGATCAGGGGTTCATAAGGACTTTTAAGCCTCATTATAGACAGGACACTACGGAAAGGATTGTCAACACTATGGAAGAGAGCCCCAATAGAGAGAACATCATTAATGTCTGGAAGGGTTACACCATTTCTCTCCATTATTGTTAGAAAAAGCCATGAAAGTCACCAAGCCCAAAACGATAAATTCCTGCTGGAGAAAACTGTGTCCCGATGCTGTGGGTGACTTCACAGGATTTATGACAGAGCCAATTAAGTAAATCACAAAAGAGATTGTAGATATGGCCAAAAAAAAAGGTGGGGCATGAAGGGCCTCAAGATATGAATCTTGGAGAAACTCAAGAGCTAACAGACATAACACCAGAGGCACTGACAGAAGACGAAATATCCAGAAGATGGATATGAGTGCTTCCGAACTAGTGTCAGGCAATGAGAAAGAAGATGTAGAAGAAGCAGTGCCAGAAAACAAATTGACTTTAGACAATCTGGCAGAAATGTTCCGATTACTCAAAACTGCTTCTGACTGGTTTTACCACATGGACCTGTCTATGACATGGGCACTGAGACTAGAGCAAACGGTGGAAGAATTGGTACCATACAGAAATATTTTTAGAGAAATGAAAAAGCAAAAACGTCAAGCAGAAATTATGAAGTATTTTCATAAAGTTACACCAAGTGTGCCTGTCTCTCCTGCCGTGCCTTGCATCTCCTCCACCTCTTGCACCTCTGCCACCCCTGAGACAGCAAGTCCAACCCCTCCTCTTCCTCCTCCGCCTCAGCCAGCTCAACATGAAGATGACAAAGATGAAGACCTTTATGATAATCCACTTCCATTTAATGAATAGTAAACAATCATCATTCTGTACAGTTAATAAACTTTCTATTATGTATGTGTGCCAGTGTCTTCATGTGAAAATCTAATAACTGTACAGCAAGAACTGTATGAGACATTTTTGTCATAATTACCACTTAAAGTATTCATTGTGTAGACTATCGTGTGCAAGACTTGTACTGAAACGGCCAGCATATCCTTACATAGGTATAAGGTGAGTGATATTTAATAAAAAATTAATAATGTGTTCATTTTCTTACAGTTTTACACCTTTGCTTTCAAAGAACTATATTACTATACAGCATGCCCCTCTCTCGTAATTGGAGAAGCTGCATATCAGCCAATCATCACAGTTAAGAGTTTTTTTCCTAATATAACAATGTTTCCATTACTGTATTATGAATATGACTGTAATTTGTGTATGCCATAAAAATTTTATAACAATTCATTCACTAGTGTATAGGCTAGGCTACCATGAAACAATCATACTGCTGCTTCTTTGTTATCAATGCATGAATCATTATACCTGTAATAAATATGAATTTCTTTTTCATATTATCTTTTCATTCTTGATGTCTAGTGTTAGTAATATATATAACATCTACAGTGTTTTGTATCATATAAGACAATATTGATGGAGGTTGAGAGAGAATTCATCTTGTATTCAGGCAACATAAAATTTTGGTTGTGATAAATACAGTACAGTACTGTAGATCTTTTATGATTTTCTTAATAACATTTTCTTCTCTCTAGCTTACTTTATTTTAAGAATACAGTATATAATACACAATACAAAACATGCGTGCTGTTTATGTTATTGGTAAGGCTTCCTATCAACAGTAGGCTATTAGTAGTTAAGTTTGCGGGGAGTCAAAAGTTATACACGGATTTTCAAATGCGCAGAGGTTGGTGCCCCTAACCCCTGTATTGTTCAAGGGTCAACAGTATACACTTCCTTTCGGTAAAAACTCAAAGTAGTCCAGTTAGATAGGTATTATTTCCCCCATTTTATAGACGATGCAAATAAGGATCAGATGCTTTCATTTACTTAAAGTTACATACTTAACAGTAGAGCTAAAGATAAACTAACACTTTTCTGATACCAAAGGCCAAACTCTTAGCCAATATATTGTACAGTCACCCCTCAGTATCCATGGTAGACTGGTTCCAGGACTCCCTGCAGATACCAAAATACGAGGATGCTCAAGTCCCCTATATAAAATAGCGTAGCACAGTCAGCCCTACATATCCATGGATTCCACATCTGTGGATTCAACCAACTGGAGATGAAATTGTTGCCTGAATCTGTGGATGTGGAACCAGCAGATATGGAAGGCCGACTGTACCTCCTTCATCTCATTTAGTGAATAGATCATATACTTAATTTAGGAATGTAGACTCTTCACATTTAAAAAGACAAAAATGACTATGAGCAGTTTTTTTTAAAAAGAAAGCACACATTTCAAATACTCTTACCCACAAAGAAATCTATGAAACAAAGTAAATACAGATTTAAAAAGCAGATTAATGCTATGGTTTTGAATGAAACCAAGAGACATTCCTACCCCAGTAGGAAGAGGCAAAAGGAATAAGTCTGTCAAAAATTTAAAATTAAGTCATGGACAATTTGCCAGCATTCCCAAGCTAACTCTTCCCTAATCCACCAATGTTATTTTATATTATTTTCCAATTATTATTAAATTCTCTTTAAACATGAAGACTGCATATGTTTGACTTCCCAATGGACATTGAGCACCTTGAGGCTAGGAATTTTATTTTATTCCTCTTTCTAGAGCCCCCGTTACCTAGAACACAGCAGTTTTTAATACTAATTTAACTAAAAATATTTGAAGTGCTTTACCAATTACAAAGGACTTTGATACACATCAACTCAGTAATGGGTCTTCAACAAATGCTTGCTGAAAGCATTTTTTTAAATGTCATGTGAATTTCCTTAGACATAACAAAATATAAGTTGCATTACCAAGTATGAATGACTTCCTTCAGTAGCTCAAATAATTAAAAGTAAATTTATATCAGGACTAATTTTTGTAAGTATTAGGAAATGATATTTTTAAAGTTACTGTTATATATAAGTAGTAAAGACAGCCTACATGATATTATTCACTCACCTTATTCTGCCTTTTAAAAGCATTCATTTAATACTGAGTTCTTCTAATACCATATTTACAACTTACGAAAATAAAGAATATACTGCTTCCTGAGATTTCTTGCACAGATATTTAACTTTTTATGCTTGTTCTACTTCCTCAGTTAGATTATAATCTAGTGATATATATGTTATATCCAGGGTTCTCAAAAGCACTTAACATGGTATTATATGCCTAGTAGCCACCTCAGTAAATATTTTGTGAATCATCTTAAATTAGTACTAGTGAAATTGCTATTGAATACCTCTAAGGCATACAAATTCAGATTACTGATCCTAAATTTAACATTGGAAATTGACTGGAATTGATTGGAAAATACAACTCGTCATGAACAGTTTGTATTTATAGACCAAACGTGTTAAGTATTCTAAAGAAGATATTCTCGTATTACCTGACTTCACTTACCTGATCAAAAAGAAGCCTAAGTTGCCGCTCAGATTCGCCAACCCACTTACTTAGACAGTCTGCTCCTTTTCGCATAAAAAAAGCCACCTTTTTGTCTCCTTGACTGCACTCATTAGCTAACGCTCTGGCAACCAAGGTTTTACCTGTGCCAGGAGGGCCATAAAACAAACAGCCCCTAGAGGAATAAAGAATCAATAAAAGTAGATAAATGTTACCACCAGCACTAATAACCAATACAAAAGCATGCACCTCCCATATAATTTTGTACTGATGTATATTTTATTATTATTAGACACTGATATAGCTTTTTGTAATATACAGACAAAAGTTTCACTTTGTTGAAAGTCCTCAAGGATGTTCTCAAAGAACCAAGCTTTGGTACACAAGAAATAGTTCAATCAGAGTAGAGTAATTTGGCAAGCTACATCAAAATTTTAAAGGTACTTTCCCTATGACCCAGAAATTTCACATTTTAGATTATATCATGTAGAAATAATCAAAAGAAAGTGATAAAGATAGATTTTTTTAAAAAACCTAAATGCTATCTACTAACAAGGGACAGATAAATACACCACTACATCTGTAATTTAAACACTAGTATGATGTCAAAAAGAATAATACACACATTATGGATATGGAAAGGTGCCTATAATACATTGTAAAGTGAAAAATAAAGTTACATAAGGGTATTATTGAATAATCTCATTTATATTAAATGTTTAAATGTGCATAATACAGGCAAAATATAAACTTAATATATGCATACATATATAAAAGAAAGCTGTTCATCCCTAAGGAGTAGGATTACTTTCTGCTTATAATACTTTTTGTTTATAACTCCATTTTTTAAAGTTTCTCCCAAGGCTATACTACTTTAATGGCTTTGAAAAAAATAACAATTATTTTTAAAATTCAAGTTATATCATATAAGAAGTAAATAAATTGCTACTATGATTTCTAAAAGCCACTGCAGAATTACAGGCCAACTCTTAACCCACTCAAATAGAAGATGACTCTTTAACAAGATTTTCTGCATCCTTAAACACATGAATAATAAATTAGAAACACATGAATAATAAATTAGAAATAAAAAGGGATATTTCACAGTTTAAGTCTGTATGCACATCTTCAAAGTATTTTATTCTGCCCAATTTCCTCTGACATAATTTCTCAGCCTTTCCTAATAGTTAACTAGCTAACCACCTCATGATCAAACACAATTAATCTGATCATAAAATTAAACTATCAAGCTTACCATTTCAAAAATACCACATCAATGAGTCAAAGCAACACTTCGCTGAAACTGTGCTTTCAAAGACTAACCAGTATACCGTATGAAACTGAATGCTATTAGAAGACCAAATTAAGGAAAACCCACTTAGGCAATCCACTTGTAAATTCAAGGCCTGTGTAAAGAATCTCATCCTGTGTCTGACTCTTAAATGCTGAAATATAAACTTCAAGAACACACTTAGTACCACAGCTTTTGAGCCCTGAATAATAAAATTTCATTCCTAATTCTCATTGCTAGAACACATCAAATAAATACATATGAAATATTTATAAATAATATTTAGATTTATAATCACCTACTAATTGAAATTTGATAAATTAACAGTAATAAAAATAATAAACATCTAGGACATTACTCACCTTGGAGGCTGAATTTTAAATTTTTCAAAAATTTCTGGATATAAAAGTGGGAATACTACCATTTCCTTTAGTGCATGAATATGATGGCTCAATCCACCTATGCTATCAAATCGCACCTTGGAAAGAAGTGGAAAAGTTTATTACAAAATAATTTTAACCGTTTATAGATTTCTTTTTAATTTATGAGATAATCTTATGATTCCAAAATATATGCCTTCAGCAGGAACTGAAGTTTAAACATAAAGTTCATATATAAAGTTAAACAGAGTTCAAAAAACTATACTTTGGGGAATTCCCTGCAGGTCCAGTGGTTAGGACTCTGTGCTTCCACTGCAGGGGGCACAGGTTCAATCCCTGGTTGGGGAACTAAGATCTTGCATGCCGCATGACAAAAGAACAACAACGAAAAAAAAAACCCCACTAACAATGGTGATCTTCTACTTTTATTGTGTGTTGTGTTAGAAACAAGTAATGACCTTTAAAAAAAAAAACTATTTATAGAAAAACATTTACAAAACTTACTGATTTATCAATGTTCATTGGATCAACATCAGCCAAGCTTGCACCCACTTTGACACGTTCTCGGAGAATACCACTAGCTAAATCTTCTGCTCTTAAGTTCATAGGCAAACATCTGAAATTCATAAACATTCAAGTAGATAGCATTAAAGTTTCATATTCTTAATGTCATAAGCAAGTTTAAATCTTTGTTGACACATTTTCATCTTCCTCCCTTTTCTCATAACCCAGAAAATGACAAGAGATTTCATATTTTTAAATTACTTTTCCTAAATTCTTTTCAACAGGCCAGAAATAAATTTATTCACTAGAGAAAGCAAATAAGATCATGAATCTCTTTGTCCAAAAAGCCCAATCTAGTCTAAATTAGAAAACTTAACAAACCTGATATTCCACATTATATAAGCATAAAATAAAAAGACCTACTATAAATACTATAATATATGGCATTAAATGAACTCAAGCTTTATTATAACATTTAAATTTATCCTCAGATATTATGTGGGTATGTCTACTCAGTTTACATGATTGAAGAAATAAATTTCCCTCCGTTTTATTCAAGGGAAACCAATTTTAGACCCTATTTTGAAAACTAAGCATTATCGTTTGTGTAACTACCTTAAAATACATTTTTAGCTACTTAAAATCCTATATGATATTAATGTAATTACCCCTAAGAAAATATAATCTACTTCCTCTTTTAACATTGCATAAACACCAAAAGATGACATAAATAGCCTAAAAAAAGTATAGCTTCTACAATGAATGTACTTTCACTGACATTTCTGAATCCTAACTTACTTTAAAAATCTATTTCCAAAGCAGGTAACAGAATAGTTCAGATTAAAGAGGCATTGAATTCTTTTATTTAAACTTAGATTTTTCTCTTACATTTTCTTTCCATCATCCACATGTGGAACTCTTTTTAGCATACAATCTACACCAACCCAAACTTGTTTCCAAGACCAGCTAACTGAAAACTTGGTATTCCTACAATAGATATATAATGCCAAATTATAGAAATGCTTTCCTAAACGTAAAATTTCTAAATAAAATATACCGTTAGTATTATAAATATAAGCTAGAAAATTAACTTAAATTTTAAAGGATAAATTATAATTTGATGCTTTAGTAACTTACTAGACAAAATACTGATTCTCTCACCCACTGAAAAGTCTCAAGATTTTAGTGAGCCATGTAGCAATGAGTCATTTACTCTAGTTTAGCAAAGATCACCAGAGCTAAAACAAGTTTTCCAACAAAACCCAAGGGCTCCTGAAATAATTCTACTTACTCTTGAGTGCTAATAATCATTATAAGCATCTAAAATCAACCTCATTAAGTGGATTTGGATTAGAGGAGAGGTACTGAAAAAGACTGTCCAAGAGGTTGGCCTCTTCCACTAGCTCTTTCTTTACCTTCCCACACACTATTTTATTGAGTACTTACAAAGCAAGTAATTTATGGGAAGTTTCCCAAGGTTAGATTTCTACTCTAAAAATTACTAAGTAAATACCAAGTCGGTATATTACTCTAGACTAAAATATGTGTTAAGTATCACTGTTAGCAAAATGCTAGTACAGGTAAGAATCACATTCAAAAAGTTTAAACTGTTATTCCTTTTTTCTATCATGGAAATAACAAGTAAAACTTTACTAACCTATTTCTTGCTCTTGCCATGCTCTTTGATTTCCTTCTTTCAAAGCGTTCTTCATCAGAAGAAGTTGTGTCACTACTATGAATGGCATGCTTCTTTCTCCTATTTAAAGAGTAAAATCCTTAAAATCATTACAGCAGCAAAGGGCTTTTAAAAACACATTCTGAGCATCATATCTACTATTAGCTCAGTAGAAAATATACACAGTCACTCATTCATTTGGCAAATATTTATTAAGATCCCTATACTCATGCAATTTACATCTGATGAAGTAAAAACATGGTAAGTTCTACAGATAAAAAAGAAAAACAGGAGGAGGAGGAGAGGGAGGCTATAATTTTTTAAATAGGGTAGTTCATAAAGGCATCAAGCAACAAATTGAATTTGCATCCAAATTTAGGGAATGTCTATCACTGATTGATAAATAAAATCGAACTCTTATTAGAAAAGAAAGTTTATGTTTTTCTCTTCTTACTTCCCCTTTCCCAAATAATCAGAAAACAGTCCAGACACTAAAGAAAATAATATATTGGTTTACAGAGAGACAAGCGTTTCCGCTTTCCACTTAAGACTTATATCCTGGAAAAAAAAAAAAAAAAAAAACTTATGTCCTGTTTGAATTTCTTATAAAATGTATAAAGTATTTTTGATGAAATAAGAAAAGAAATAGTTTACAATCAGAACTACTATGGAATGAGTAGATAATGTATCAAGCTAAAATCATCCTCGAGGAAAAATAACACTTAATAAATGCTTCATTATTAATATACTTTATGACATCTCTATGATATCTATGGAAATCATACAAAATGGAATCATTGTAAATTAATTTACTTCAAACTCAAACTGGCTTTCAAGGATGGTCCACAGCCTGTGCATCCCTATTTTACTGCAATTCCCACCAACCACAATAGCAAAGCCAGATTTTCCCCAACTCTCATTAAGATCTTTAACCTGTCTAATATTCCTTCTCCTGATTAATAGAAGTCCCTTCATTTCATCCTGCATCAGTTTTTAAGGTCTCCCAAAACTTCAGAAAGACTGTTGCAATAACTACCTACTCAATCTTTGCAATTCTGATATATAACCTCTTTCCTACTTCTTTCTCTCCATCAGGAAAATGCCTGTTTCCAAGTTTCTTATTTACCCTGTGTGTGTGTGTGTGTGTGTGTGTATGTCTGTATGTGTGTGTGTGTGTGTGTATGTGTGTGTGGTAAGCCTAATATATAAAAATGTAATATATCTGAAAATAGCACAAATGAGGTAGGCAGAAGCAACAGTGTAAGTATTGGGCTAAAGAAATGATTCCAGATGATAACTCAAATGCACAAGAACAAATGAAGAGAACCAGAATAATAAAATAAAAGGTTACTATCCAAAAGCTCTAAGCATGCACTTGATTGACTTTCTTCTCTCAACTTTTTTAAGTAACAGAGAATTATATAAGTAACTTTAATAACGTATTGCTAGGTTTGTAAAATGTATAAACGTAACATGTATAACAATACCACAAAAAGCTGAGTGGACCTTAAAAGGGAAGGGGCCACACCATATACAAAAGTCAAAATGGATCAAAGACCTAAACACAGAGCTAAAACTATAAACTCTTAGGAAAAAACACAGAAGTAAATCTTCATGACGGTAGATATGGCGATGGATTCTTAGATATGACATGAAAAATGAACAACAACAAAAAAGATAAACTGAACCTCATCAAAATTAAAGTCTTTTGTGCTTGAAAGAATACCATCAAGAAAGTAACAACTCACAAAATAGGATACAATATTTGCAAATCATATATCTGGTAAGGAATTTGAATCTAGAATATATAAAGAGCTCTTACAAGTCAATGATAAAAAGACAACACAGGGCTTCCCTGGTGGTGCAGTGGTTGGGAGTCCACCTGCCGATGCAGGGGACACGGGTTTCTGCCCCAGTCTGGGAGGGTCCCACATGCCGCGGAGCGGCTGGGCCCGTGAGCCATGGCTGCTGAGCCTGTGCATCTGGAGCCTGTGCTCCGCAGCGGGAGAGGCCACGACAGTGAGAGGCCCGCGTACCACAAAAAAAAAAAAAAAATTTTTTTTTAGTGCCAATTTTTACATAGGCACTGGACACAAAGAGACAGTTCTCAAAGGAAACTTTTAAAATGGCTAATAAGCACATGAAAAGATGCCTCATATCATTAGTAATCAGGGAAGTGCTATTCAAAAACCACAATGAGATACATTTCATACTCGTTAGGACAGCCAGAATCAAAAAGTCAGACAATATTAAGCGCTGGGGAGGATGTGAAAAACTGAAAGTCCCATACACTGCTGGAGAGAATGTCAAATGGTGTAGTCACTTTGGAAAACATTCAAGCAGTTCTTAAATGATTAAGCATAAAGTAATCACATGACCCAATAATTCTACCCTGAGATATATTGTCAAGAGAAATACAAAAATATATCCGGGAATTCCCTGGCAGTAGAGTGGTTAAGACTCCATGCTTTCACTGCCAAGGATGCAGGCAGGTTCGATCTCTGGTTGGGGAACTGAGATCCCACAAGCCACACAGCATGGCCAAAAAAAAAAACAAAACACATATATCCACATAAAAACTTGTACATAAATTTTTATAGCACCGTTATTCATAATAGCCAAAAGCTGGAAACAACTCAAATGACCATCAACCAATGAGTAGATGGACAAAATGTGACATAGTCCTACCTTGGAACATCATTTGACAATAAAAAGGAAGGAAGTACTGATAAATGCTTCAACATGTATGAACCTAGAAAACATGTAAACTGAAAGAAGCCAGTCACAAAGACCACATATTATATTCTCATTTTTACAAAATGCCCAGAATAGGCAAACCTATGAGGAAAGAAAGCAGATTACTGGTTGCTTAGGACTTAGAGCATAGAGGTAGTTGTAGGAAAGTTAGAGTTAAAGAGAACAGGTTTCTTGCTAAGCAGATGAAACAGTATTTAAAATTGTCTGTGGCAACAGTTCCAGTTATCTGTGAATATACCAAAAAAAAAAAAAAAAAGCTGAATTATATGATGTGGATCTTAATAAAGCTTTTTTTTAAAAAAAGCTAAGTGAGGGCTTCCCTGGTGGCGCAGTCGTTGAGAGTCCGCCTGCCGATGCAGGGGACACGGGTTCGTGCCCTGGTCTGGGAAGATCCCGCATGCCGCGGAGCGGCTGGGCCTGTGAGCCATGGCCGCTGAGCCTGCGCGTCCAGAGCCTGTGCTCCGCAACGGGAGGGGCCACAACAGTGAGAGGCCCGCGTACTGCAGAAAAAAAAAAAAAGCTAACTGAGACATCAGTGATGCTATTCCAGTCCTTTGTGGTTAGAGCATAGTTTTTACTAGATAAGAAACTGTCCTTTGGATATGTTAACTATTTGCGAGCTAATTAGGTTTTTTATTTTATTATGTGTTTTCACAACAAATGTTTACCAAAAATATCATGGAAGAGACTCAAGATAATATGAAATAAAAACAGAATGCTATGAAAAATCAGAGAACAAGAAAGCTATTCAAAACAATTTTTTTAGGGCTTCCCTGGTGGCGCAGTGGTTGGGAGTCCACCTGCCGATGCAGGGGACGTGGGTTCGTGCCCCAGTCCAGGAAGATCCCACATGCCGCGAAGCGGTTAGGTCCGTGAGCCACGGCCGCTGAGCCTGTGCGTCCGGAGCCTGTGCTCCACAACGGGAGAGGCCACAACAGTGAGAGGCCCGTGTACCGCAAAAAAAAATTTTTTTAATGTTTGCCTAAATAGAATTGCAAGGATGGAAGATAAAAAGAATAAAATCTCTCAGGAAAAAAAAGGGGCGTGCAAAAACGACAAAGAAAAATGAGAGAAAAGGCAAGAGCCACAGAGGACCAATGTTGGACTAACATAACAGTAGTTATTAAGCAGAAGAGGAAAAAAATGAAGAGAAGAAACCTAACAAAAAATAATACAAGAAAATATCCCAGAGTTGAAAAAAAAAAATCTCCAAACCAATAGGGCCTAGAGCAAGAGGCTCAAAAAACTGAACAAACAAAAATATATATATACACATATATATATATATATATATTTATTTATGTGCATCTACAAAGAAACAAGATATTAAACCAGACTGAATTCTCAACAGCAACAATATGTCATAGAGTACGGTGAAGCAAGAACTTTAAAGGTTTAGAGGAAACCTATTTGGATCTACAATTCTCTTAACTCACAAAACTGGGAACTATGAAAATAAAAGACATTTTCAAAGATGCAAAGTTGACTTCCACACATTCTTTCTGAGTAAATTACTTGAGATTATATTCCTGCAAAATGATACAGTAAAGCAAAAAGGAGAAAGACATCAGATCCAGTAAGTGGTGGATCCAAACCATGAAAGCAATCTTAAGTCCCACAGCAGTCACTTTGCTGCAGGTCTAAAAAAGTATCCCCCCAAAGTGGAACAGAAAGACGACATTAGGAGAGATGTCATCTGACAAAAAAAAATATGAATGCTTTGGTATGTTCAGAAGCTAGGAAAACTTGAGACTACTTGAATGTTAAAAAGGAGAATTCTTGGGACTTCCCTGGTGGTCCAATGGTTAAGACTCCGAATTCCCAATGCAGAGGGCCGGAATTCTGGTCAGGGAACTAGATCCTACATGCCACAACTACGATCCCACATGCTGCAACTAAAGATCCCACACGACTCAATTAAGACCCAGCGCAGCTAAACAAATAAATTATTTGTTTATTTTTTAAAAAAGGAGAACTCTTGAAATCATCACCTTTACTGAGACTATCAGGAGATCTCACTGGGTCCTTTTTCTCCATTTACAAGAATCACTTCAAGAAGCCCCACACATTCCTGTCCCTGAAGGAATATGTAGGCTGTGCAGAAGGTGATACAATCGCCCCCATTCCTATCCCTTTGAACTCTATGTTCCCCTTCACCCCACTATCTTCTTCCAAGCATTTGTCACGATCTGACACACTATGTTTATGTATCCATTAGTTTATCTCCCTCTAGTAGAATGTAAGCTCCGAGAGAACAGGGATTTTTACATTTTTAACTTCTGAATATCCAATGCCTTGAATGATATTTGGTGTGTACAGAAGATATACAACATAGATTTGTTGAATGAAAGAATAAACTTAATTCCAGGAGCATTTCCCATTGAGTGGCCAGAGGTAGTAATAAAATCCACAGAGGAGGGCTTCCCTGGTGGCGCAGTGGTTGAGAGTCCACCTGCTGATGCAGGGGACAACGGATTCGTGCCCCGGTCCAGGAAGATCCCACATGCCGCGGAGCGGCTAGGCCCGTGAGCCATGGCCGCTGAGCCTGCACGTCCGGAGCCTGTGCTCCGCAACGGGAGAGGCCACAACAGTGAGAGGCCCGCATACCGCAAAAAAAAAAAAAAAATCCACAGAGGATATTTAACTCTAGCACTCTACATAGCTCTATGATGAAAAACACTGTCATTACTCATAGAAATGTAAAAACTATTCATTGGTTTTCAACTCTTAGAATTAACCTAGAAATAAATCAAGTGAGGCTTAATAACTGTCCCAGAACAAACTGTAAGTGTTATCAGTCTTGGCAATATAAAAATGTAGAAGGAGTGAAGTGGAGAGAGTGGATATTAAGGTCCTAATCTTAAAAGTGAGGAGTCAAAAGATACTGTCTATAGTTAATGAAACAAAAATGGAGATTCAAGTATAATGATTCAAATTTCCTGTGACCAAAGAAGAACTGAGGTTAGTGTTACAACTGTATAAGGCTGAGGAAGAAATCAAAAGACAAGAAATAGAATGTCATTTATATAGTATATGGAAATAGCTATCAAAATAACCAAAAGCAGAAATGTTTAAATTGATTGCTAAATGAGAATAAGATTGAAGGTGAGGAAAAGTGGGTTGGGGAATATTACTTTTATTAAACCTAGTCTAGTAGCTATTTGAACCAAGTCTATGTATTACTTTGATAGGAAAAATTAAGTACAGAAAAAAGATCATCAGAAGCTAAGATTCAACACTGAAGTAAAAATGGCTCAAAAGCTGGTTGAGGTACAAAATCCTTAATTGGAACACAAACCCTAGGAATTCCCTGGCGGTCCAGTGGCTAGGACTCCGCACTTTCACTGCGGAGGGCCTGGGTTCAAACCTGGTCGGGAACTATAATAAAATCCCACAAGCAGCACAGTGTGGCCCAAAAAAAACAACCAAAAAACCCAAAAAATCCTATTAGCCCCAATGGCAAGATTATTAACAACCACCAACCCTCAAAGATATAATACCATTACCACAAAATATTATTTCTTAATCATCAATCTTAATGGGGACATGCTAGAGGCATTCCCAATAAAGAAGTGGGGTACAAAATTAATATACAGAAATTAACTGTTCTCACATATAGAAATAACCACCTGAGAATAAATATAAGAATGAAGAATGGAATAATGGGGGGAAAAAAAAGGACAGGGGCATCTTTTATGTAATATAATATTTATACATTATATATAATTTGATAATAAATGTGGCAACTGGTATCAATGGAGAAATTATAGACTTATTGAATAAATGAGGTTGGGACAACTCATTTTCCACCTGGGAAAAACGTTGGATCCATACTACAAATCTCACACAAGGATAAAATTCAAATGGATCAAAATTAAAAAGTAAAAAATGAAACATTAAAAATAAACAAAGGTTATATATGCATAACTGATTCACTTTGCTGTACACCTGAAACTAATACAACATTGTAAATCAACTATATTCCAATAAAAATTAAATTTAAAAAAATCAGTATACTAAATGGGAAAAAAATAAAATAAAAATAAACAAAGGTGAACTTCCTTAAAACTCTGGATTTGGGAAGGCTTTTCTAACTATGATTCAAAATCTAAAAGTCTTAGTAGGCTGATAAATTTGACGACATAAAAAAAAAATTTTCTGGTAAATACAACCAAAGGCAAAGTTAAAAGACAAACTCTGACCTGAGGAAAAAGACTGGCAATTTGTGACAAACGACTGATCTCTCTGCTATACAAAGAAAGAACTACTAAAAATAGATTAAAAAGCAAGAACCTTCACATGGTCATACATTTTTGTAAAATTAGCAATAGTTATTAAACAAAAAAAAAAGAGAGCAAAAACCTATTAAAAAATAGGCAAACTTTATAAACAGACATTTCAGAAAAAAGTAAATGTCTTTTAAACATATGAAAAATTACTCTCATAAGAGATATAAAAATAAACCAAGATTTCATTTTCAATTCTCAGACTGGCAAAAATCCAAAAGTTTGAAAATACGTTTTGCCGGCAGAAATATGGAAAAATTGGCACTCTGATACATTGCTGGGTGGACTGCAAACTTATTCAATACCATTGAAGGTCATCAAAATTACAATTTCAGGGCTTCCCTGGTGGCGCAGTGGTTGAGAGTCTGCCTGCCAATGCAGAGGATTCGGGTTCGTGCCCTGGTCCAGGAAGATCCCACATGGCGCGGAGCAGCTCGGCCCGTGAGCCATGGCCACTGAGCCTGAGCATCTGGAGCCTGTGCTCCGCAACAGGAGAGGCCACAACAGTGAGAGGCCCGCGTACGGAAAAGAAAAAAAAAAACTAACAAAACATACCTGATATGACTCCTTCTTGCTGGAGATCTGTGAATATCAAAGAGCGTATTTTCCCTCTTTTTTTGATGAGCTGGTACTGAAAGAAAAAAAGAAAAAAAAAAGACAACATAGAAATAACTGATAATAAATTGATAAACTGATGTATTAAAGAAGAAGAAATTAGTTCTGTTAACTTTCTGAACAGAAGCCAGTCCTATGTCTTCAAGTTCTAAATGCTGCCTAGAGGAAGCACAACAAAAATTAAAACTTTGTGGCAAATACTGTAAGTTTCAAATAAACATTCTAAAAAAGAATGCTAAGCTAAATCTTTGACTTTGGGTTAAACAAAGATTTCTTTGACACATCACCAAAGCACAACCCATTAAAAAATTTTTGAGAGCAACTTCCCTGGTGGCACAGTGGTTAAGAACCCGCCTGCCAATGCAGGGAACACGGGTTCAATCCCTGGTCTGGGAAGATCCCACATGGCTTGGAGCAACTAAGCCTGTGTGCCACAACTACTGAGCCTTCACTCTACAGCCCGTGAGCCACAACTACTGAGCCCATGTGCCACAACTACTGAAGCCCAGGTACCTAGAGCCCATGCTCTGCAACAAGAGAAGCCACCGCAATGAGAAGCCCACACACCACAAAGAAGAGTAGCCCCCACTCTCCGCAGCTAACTAGAGAAAGCCTGTGCACAGCAACGAAGACCCAAAGCAGCCAAAAATAAATAAATAAATAAATTTATAAAAAATGAATTTTTTCGGGCTTCACTGGTGGCGCAGTGGTTGAGAGACCGCCTGCCGATGCAGGGGACGCGGGTTCGTGCCCCGGTCCAGGAGAATCCCACATGCCACGGAGCGGCTGAGCCCATGAGCCATGGCCGTTGAACCTGCGCGTCTGGAGCCTGTGCTCCGCAACAGGAGAGGCCACAGCAGTGAGAGGCCCACATACCGCAAAAAAAATAATAAATTTTTTCATAAACTGAAATTCATCAAAATTACAAATTCTTCTCTTTGAAAGACACTATTAAGAGAATTTTTTTTAAAGCTACAGACTGAGAAACTTTTACAAATCACAAGGACTGATACCTGAAGTACATAAGGAACTCTCAAAACTTCAATAATAAAAAAACAAACAGCTTAATTGAAAACATGGGCAAGAGATTTGAATACTTCACCAGAGATAATGTTGGCAAATCAGCACATAAAAATATGCTCAACATCATTAGTAATTAGGGAAATGTAAATTAAAACTAAAATAAATATGTATTAAAATTAACTTGGAAAAATAACCACACCAAATGTTGGCAAGAATATGGAGCAACTGAAACTCTCATACACTCTTAGTGAGAATGTAAGCAGTATAATCACCTTGGAAGAGTTTGGTAATTTCTTAGAAACTTAAACATACACATAATCGTGAAACGCAGCCATTCCACTCCTAGGTGTTTATAAGAAAAATGAAAATATATGTCTAAACAAAGACTTGCAAACATATGTTCATAACAACTTTATTTATAATAGCCAGACACCAGAAATGTCAACAATCCAAATGTCCATCAACAAATGAATGGATAAACAAATTGTGATATACCCATACAATGGAATGCTACTCAGCAATAAAAAGAAAAACACTACTGTTAAAGTCGACAACATGGATGAGCCTTACAATTATTATATTGAGTGAAAGAAATCAGACCAAAAAAAGAGTATATACTGTATATAAAATTAAAGAAAATGTAAACTAATCTATGGTGACAGAAAGCAGATGAGATCTGTCACTGCCTGAGGGTTAGGAGTGGAGAGGCAAAAGAAAGTTAGGAGTAGATTATAAACAGGCAGAACAAAATTTGGGGGAGTTGATGAACATGTTCATTACCTTGAGTGCGGTGACAGTTTCATAGGTATATCCCTCAGATAGTTCAAGCTTGCCAAATTGTACACATGAAATATTATATATGCAATGGCAGTGAACTACATATAAATTATACCTCTTTAATAACGCTTTAAAAAAAAAAAACTAGAAAAATGGCTCACAATCTTTTTTCTGTCCCAACATACCTCCCCCATTATTAACAGGGCTATCTTTGACAGTGATTCTTAACTGGAGTAGAGAAATGTCTACATACTTGGGCAAGCTTCTTGTAAGGTAACTCTAATAATTCCAGAGAATCAATCACTGCTTCAGAGCATTAAGAGTTTGAATAAAATGATCCAGGTTCTTCCTTGAAAACATTATGCTAAGTGAAAGAAGCTAGACACAAAAGGTCACATATAGGCAAATCTATCGAGACAGAAAGTATCAATACATTAGTGATTGCTAAGGGCTGTGGGGATGGAAGTGTAGAATAAAATGTCCTAGAATTAGATAGTGGTGATGACTGCACACCCTTGTGAATACTAAAAAGCAATAAATTGTATAGATTAAAAATCAGCAAAACCCAGCAAAAATGGTGAATTTCATGATATGTGAATTTTATTTCAATTTTTTAAGAATTGGAGGAAATCAATAGTGATGGAATTTCCCAACAGCTGGGAAGAAAGTCAGTAAAACGGTACCTGTGGAACTGATTACCTGTCATTAGATTTAAGGGCATTAAGATATGGGCTTCCCTGGTGGCACAGTGGTTGAGAGTCCGCCTGCCGATGCAGGGGACACAGGTTCGTGCCCCGGTCCGGGAAGATCCCACATGCTGCAGAGCGGCTGGGCCCGTGAGCCATGGCCGCTGAGCCTGTGCGTCCGGAGCTGTGCTCCGCAACGGGAGAGGCCACGACAGTGAGAGGCCCGCGTACCCCCCAAAAAAAAAGATAAACTTTTTCCTTCTCAAAAAAAAAAAACCAAAAACAAAACACAAACATAGGTTACTGGCCAAGATGCCCCTTTCTGACTTTAGCTGAATTATCAATACTTAACCACCTGGAACACAGAGAAACTTGCCCTAAAGAACTGCTATAAGAGATTTCATTCTTTTAAATTCAGCAACACTAATTTTTTTAAGGGGTGGAGTAGAATAAGCTACTCTACTACAAAAAGGAAAGAAGTTACTTAGAGTCTCTTACCTATTGGAGGTGCTTGGTATCGATCCACTGTTTTTCTTTGTCTCAAATTATATGGCCTATCGTTTTCTTCTCCTTCTGCCTCTTCAACCTCAATATCTCCATCTTCCTCTTGAGATTCTAGTTTCACACACACACACACAAAATAAAATACTGTTTTAATTCACAAGGATTGGTCCACTCTAGAACTAAATATTTATATTTTTATTTCATTCTTTCTGCACAAGTTAGCTTTAAAAATGTCAACATTGTATGATACAGCATAAATCAATACAATTAAAAATGAACCCTGATGGGGACTTCCCTGGTGGCACAGTGATTAAGAATCCACCTGCCAATGGAGGGGACACGGGTTCAATCCCTGATACAAGAAGAGATCCCGCATGCCGCAGGGCAACTAAGCCCCTGTGCCACAACTACCGAGCCTGTACTCTAGAGCCTGCGAGCCACAACTACTGAGCCCTCGCACCACAACTACTGAAGCCCGCACGCCTAGAGCCCAGAGCCCATGCTCCACAATAAGAGAAGCCACCTCAATGATGTGCCTACGCACCGCAACAAAGAGTGGCCCTAGCTCACCACAGCTAGAGGGGGCCTGCGTGCAGCAACGAAGACCCAACGCAGCCAAAAAAATAATAATAATAATAAACATTTTAAAAAACTTAGAGTAAGCTTTCAGATGTCATGAGTAAATTGTAAAGTCCTTTGCATTTTTAGTTTCTTATTTCACTGAGCATGGCTGACAGTTTTAACATTTTTTTCAATGTCTTAATATGATTGTGTTATAGTGACAATTCCTGTGGTTAAAAAGTTGATCATAAAGTACATTGCATTTGAGGACCATAAGCTTATAAAGTTTCACCAGACTTTTATTTTAAACTATAAATAGATGTCACATTATAGCTATAGCCAAACTGCTTTTTTTTTTAATTTATATTTTCGGGCCACACCAGGCAGCATGTGGAATCTTAGTTCCCCCACCAGGGATAGAACCCATGCCCCCTGCATTGGAAGCACAGAGTCTTAACCACTAGACTGCCAGGGAAGTCCCCCAAACCACATTTTAAAAATAAACTTTTAGAATTTATGTACATTATAATTTACTTTTTATTTATTTATTTATTTATTTATTTTAAAATTTAGTTTTGGCTGCGTTGGGTCTTCATTGCTGCGTGCGGGCTTTCTCTAGTTGTGGTGAGCAGGGGCTACTCTTTGTTGTGGTGCACCGGCTTCTCATTGTGGTGGCTTCTCCTGTTGTGGAACACGGGCTCTAGTCATGCTGGCTTCAGTAGTTGTGGCTCGAGGGCTCTAGAGCGCAGGCTCAGTAGCTGTGGCGCACGGGCTCAGTTGCTCCACGGCATGTGGGATCTTCCCAGACCAGAGATCTAACCTGCGTCCCTGCCGTGGCTGGTGGATTCTTAACCACTGCACCACCAGGGAAGTCCCGTAATTTATTTTTTAAATGTATAGCTAGGTGAATTATCATAAAGTGATCACTCATGTCAAGGCATAAACTATTACCAATACCCCAGAAATCTACTTTATGCTCTCTCCCAATCCCTGCCTGAATTTTTCTACCAAAATGACTAATCTGTGTTTACCTGTTGTCAACAGGCCTAACAAATCATTATACTGCCAACAAAAATTGCTCTTGCTGTAAGATAAGTAATTATCTTTTAAGCATTTTTTTTTGAACTATCAAGTAGTATGTGAATATTGACCTTATTCAGTGGTTAATTGGGCATTGAATGAAGTGTGCTGTAATAAAGTTTTGAGTCATCCTATTATTGCTTTGTATGACCAAAAAGGTAGTAAAAAAGATTGAAACGTCATAGGCAAATCAGGAGCTCAAATATGATCATATTGATATATTTAGCAGAGAACTAATATTTTTAAGAAAGGCATTTTCTTTTACATCTGTTTTTTAAAATTAATTAATTAATTTAATTTGGGCTGCGTTGGGTCTTCGTTGCTGCACGCGGGCTTTCTCTAGTTGCAGTAAGCGGGGGCTACTCTGGAGCACGGGCTCCAGACACGCAGGCCTCAGTAGTTGTGGCGCACGGGCTTAGTCGCTCCACGGCATGTGGGATCCTCCCGGGCCAGGGCTCGAACCCGTGTCCCCTGCATTGGCAGGCGGATTCCCAACCACTGCGCCACCAGGGAAGCCCCTAAATGTTTACTATTAAGTTATAGAGAAAATCAGCAAATACAGTATTACTTAACTAAATAACACTATAAATCACTTGCACCCAAATAAGTTTCCTTAAACCTTCAAAAATATTACTTTTGGAAAAAAAACCTTGCATTATTTATTATGGGAAGAAATTCTATACATGGCAAATCTACTCTGGGAAATCTACAAAGATGTTCAGTTAAAGATAAGGCAAAAATCACATTATAAATCTGTCTCACCTATACTGATTTTCTCCAAAGGAAGCAATATAGAGGTTCTAGCTGTAACAACAATAATATCTGCTCAATAAAATACCTTCATTAGAAATATCACCTCTTCAAAACTTGCTAATAATATATTAATTACAGAATTTGAGAAATAAACCCATTCTTCTCCATCTAAGCTACACAAATAGAACTAATAAGATTCCCTGGTGAAATACAATTACCTTGCATTTACAGTATACCAAATCTTCTGAAAATCCATTTTAATAAAGAAGGTTAACACCTACAGAATTAAATCCTATGGATGCACTGGTCATCAATTTATAATCCTTGGGGCAAACGTGCTTTCATCTGTTCCCAGCTCCAGCCAACAAATCCAGTCAGGATTCATCAATTCAAAACCCAGACAGGCCTCAGAAAAGAGCAGTACAACTCCCTCCACTAGTTCTGGCTGTCTCTCTTTACTGTACCATTTACTACTCCTCTGTCCATAACTAAATTTGAGACCCAAATAATCCAAGATTTAGAGGCTATGGATAGAAGGGGGCTATGGACAGAGACTTTCAGTTAGAACGTACCTAAATACAAAAGAGGCCTCACCTAACACGCAAATCAGCCCATGGCAAATGCTACACCAGATTAGGTCACTTAAGGACTACCAATAGCTACTAATAAGATATATTACATAACAATGCATAGTGTACAGCAAAGGCATTTTTCCAAATGAAGAAAATGAATACTCAGAAATGCCAATGGAATAAAAATTATTCCAAATTATGTAACATAGACCTCTAAAGCCAAAAATCACCCATCTAGCAATATTACACATATATTACTTGTACATATTTTCTTCCCTCCCACCTGAACTTTGTAGTATTTATTTCATAAGGTGCTTTCACAAACCTTCTTCTTCACCCTCAGTAGAGACTTCATGATGATTTTGTATCCCATAACTATTTCTTCTCAGTGACTTTCTTCGCCTTTTCACTCTTGAATACATGTCCATGTTTTCCTTTTAAAGAGAGAAATCTGTCAAATATTAACATGAATTTTATTCCCAGCTATAAATATCATTAACCCAATGGGACATGCCCATTCAATAAAATTTACTGAGGACCTATTTGCAAGGCAAAGATTCATGAAAATGGACCTTACTGAATTCAATACATGTAAGAAACAAGAGGAAAAACAAATAAAACTTATAAAATATTTGAAAATGTAAAACTACAATGCCATGGACATACTTTCTCCCTTAAGCAAATTACAGCCTAGTAGGATAAAACAAGTCAAGTCACAGGTAACTATAAAAGAAAGTAGAGGGCTTCCCTCGTGGCACAGCGGTTAAGAATCCGCCTGCCAATGCAGGAGACACGGGTTCGAGCCCTGGTCCAGGAAGATCCCACATGCCACAAAGCAGCCAAGCCTGTGCACCACAACTATTGAGCCTGCGCTCTAGACCCCACGAGCCACGACTGCTGAGCCCACGTGCCTAGAGCCCGTGCTCCACAAGAGAAGCCACCACAATGAGAAGCCTGCGCGCCACAACGAAGACTCAACACAGCTGAAAATAAATAAATAAATAAATAAAATTTATAAAAAGTAATAATAAAATAAAATAAACTAGAACAAGTTTAATGCCATAAAGAAAGGTACATGGGCATTCCCTGGTGGCCTAGTGGTTAGGATTCTGGGCTTTCACTGCTGTGCCCAGGGTTCAATCCCTGGTCAGGGAACTGAGATCCCACAAGCAAAAGGTACAGAAGAGTCTAGAATTCAAAAAGATTAATCCGCCCCTGCCGGCATGTTTGGGGGAGGAGGGGAGGAAGCATCTGAAAAGAGCCTTGAAACAAAGGGAGAACTGCATCAGGCCTTAACCAGAAGTATTAACAGGAGTAAAAGATAGGAGAATAAGAATGATTCATTTATATTTGGGCAATGGTACGTGAGAAGATAAAGTTGAAACCAGATTATGAAGGTCAAGGTGTTTTTAATTAATTCAGTACACATTAAAAAACCATTAAAGGGACTTCCTTGTTGGTTCAATGGTTAGGACTCTGCCCTCCCAATGCAGAGGGCACGGGTTCAATCCCTGGTGGGGAACTAAGATCCCACGTGCCGCACAGTGCCGAAAAAAAAAAAAAGACCGTTAAAGGTTCCGATGAGAAAAGTGACAGAATCAGAGGTGGACTTTAAGATGACCCTCTGCAGAAGTGTAGAGGGTCTTTTGGGGAAGGTTGTGGCAAGGGGGGTAAGGATAAAAGAAGAAAGAAAACAATAAAATCCCAGATTAAACTGGAAACGAAGAAGGAACAATTCTGTTAATTCAAGAAAATCCAAATGCTGCTCTCTCTCTCTCTCAATTCCTCAGTCCAAACAAAAACTATGTGCAAAGGTTGTTAAAGTTAATATACTCACAAATTCTGTATCTGTCCACATTCGAAGCCGTTCTACTTCTCCTGATCGACGATTCCTTCTAATGTTTATATTGTCCATTTCCTGTAGTACAGCTTCAGCAGTACTACAATTATATAATAAAACTAGGGTTTAGACAACCATGGAATCAAACACTGTGTCATACATGTAAAAGAGCTCTTCGTCAACGCATAATTAAATCCTGATATGTAACTGTACCTAACATCCCAATTAATATCTGTTTCTGAACTGGCATCCACCAGAAGATAATGCCCCCAAAACAGATGGAAACAGGGAATTCTCTGGTGGTCCAGTGGGTATGACTCAGCACTTTCACTGCTGGGGCCCAGGTTCAATCCCTGGATGGGGAACTAAGATCCCACAAGCCATGCAGCACAGCCAAAAAAGAAAAAAAGATGGAATCAGGACATCTTCTACCTTAATATAATAAAACTTACAAATATAAGACCTTTGTTTATAAGTCTCCAAATATTTAAATTCATAATGCTACTACAAATAACTGACTACCAGACCTAAGGCACTGAAAAAAAATTCGAATCCTTTTACTTGAAGATGGTGTTAAAAATTGTATAGAAAAAAGGATTTGTAAAAAGTTTAAAGCTAATATAAGGTTAACTGAATAGATACTTTTAGAAATTAGAGGACACTGACATCCACAAAATATATGGTAACATTGGCACATTTTATGTTTTAAACACACACATAGCCCAGATACTGATCTAAGTACTTAACGAATAATAACTAATTTTGACACTACCACTATAGAATATAATTTCTTCTCATTTCAAATAGCAATTACACTGACCTCACTTCTCCAGGCTACTGCAGTGATTAAGGAGGATGATTTATTAGCTGAAAAGAATAAAGTTTCATTGCATGCAGACACTGAACAGTCAGCTGGGCTACATCCAACATGTGCAGTCTCAAAAGACTTTCAATTCAGAATCTTGACTAAGTAAAACTATGCCTACTATATATCAATAATGAAACTTAATGCTGCTTGAAAACTGTCAAAAACACAAATGTTAAATGAGCAAATATTAAAGGACTATAGTAGTGAAGTCAAAATAAAATTACTTTTTATATTATCTATGCACAAGAGCTTTAAAAAGTATGAGAAAAAATGAGCTATCACATAAATTGTATTAAATCTAATAAAGTAACCAGAAACTGACAATCATTGCTAGCCATGGTTAATTCAAATTAAGTTTTTAAATAATTGTATTGATCGCTAAGTCAGTGCTTAAGTTACTTTTTAAGACATAACTGGCTTAAGAAAACCAACAGTTACATGAAACTGCTGACTGCAAAAGCATTCATACCTATTTACTAGTTGATCAAATAACAAACTCTGGTTCACGCTTTCAAATCTGTTTTTCCTGGAACGACAACTTTTTCTGACTTCCATGTCACCATTTATACAAGAAAGGTCCCCATCTCCCTTCTTTTCGCCTCGAAGGGGATGGCTTCGAAGGGCTACAAGAAGAGAGAAATTTCCATTTCAAAGTATAGAGTATAAAAAGAAAGAAAAAAATCAAAAATTACTTTTAAAAGACTATAAAAAGCTTACTATAACCTCTTAAATGGCTTTAATATCCAAAATCTAAAATTTCTATAACTGTTTACAATCTGCTATAATAATTTAAATTATTTCAGTTGTACTGATTTCTCAGTGTTTAACAATTACATATTTACCATGACTGAAATCCAGTCACTTCCAACAGTATACTTAGCATACTAGTAAATTACGCTATTTTACCCCACTTTAATACTCTTAACAACATTATAAGAATTTCAATACTAACCAGTTTCATAACAGAATACTCACATAAGCTACTATGTCCGTTTGGTAATGTAGCACCAGGCTGAGAAGTTAACCTAGAACACAATTATATTTAATATGCAAACACATCAACATTCATTTAAAGAAGCAAGAAATGCAAATACTGGTGGAATCATTTTAATCTTTAAAATGTCAGTAATGTAATGTTACTTTTTTAAGAGTAAAGACATTTTTTACCCTAAAACTGATAATATACCAATTAATAAAATATACTAGCTACAAGTCGTTTCATTACTTCAAGAAAAGTTTTAATAACAGATTACAAACTGAACTTACTGTCTTCAACTCTATAAATTAAAATCCAATGAAAAGGCTTACGCTTAATATGTATCATAAAGTTAGCTGACGCCATAAGTAACAATGGTCACAGACATTTACTATGGGTTTTTGTTAACATAAAATTCAAACAATGACAAAGTTATTCAAATGATAAACTGTAAGACGAAAAAAGTATTTGAACACCAACGCCACTTAATAATTTCCTCAAAGTATTATATTACACATTCTAAACTAATAAATGAAAATTTAGCTAATTTCTCAAAATCTATTGCACAACTCTCCCTTTTGGTGGAGGAACAGAAATGTTAAGTCACTAGAAAGATACTTAAAGGGTCATTAAAACATGAAGACTTATGAAAAAAGTCATAGTACGCCTTACTATAATTAGAAATTCAAAACCAAAAGCTAAATTGTTACATAGTAAAAGAGCTATCAATTTAAACTTACTAGAGTATTTTTTGAAATATCCAACAATTATCATTTTCAAAGAGTAAATAAAAAAGGGGGGAAAGAGGACATTCAAAAAACAGTACATATGACTGTCATCTGCTTATCTATGTGGTTTGCACAACATTTTTTAACTAAAATATTCTAACATTTTTGGTTATTCCAGCATGCTTCATGTAAAATTATAAATGTTATAAATATTAATTATAAATGCCCCTGTCTAATAAAGGTCACAGATAGGATGACTAAAGGTATGAACAAAAACTATTCTGTGCCTTCAGACTATCAAAAACACAAAATAAAAAACTCCATCTCGGGCTTCCCTGGTGGCGCAATGGTTGAGAGTCCACCTGCCGATGCAGGGGACACGGGTTCGTGCCCCGGTCTGGGAAGATCCCACATGCCGCGGAGCGGCTGGGCCCGTGAGCCATGGCCGCTGAGCCTGCGCGTCCGGAGCCTGTGCTCCGCAACGGGAGAGGCCACAACAGTGAGAGGCTCGCGTACCGCAAAAAATAAAAAAATAAAAAAAAGAAGACAGTGCGTAATTGGCTTTTATTTCATTGCTAATGAAAGATCTATTTTAAGGTGGGGGGAGAAACAAACTTGTTCTTCAATCAATCCAATTACCAATTATAGTTTATTGTCATCATTTTACAATTATCATTTCTCTTTATAAAAATGAGAAAAAGAAGGAGATAGAATATGAAATACTTGGGTATAAAAATAGAGAATATTGGGATTTTAAGGGTTGGTCTGCCTATACAATAAAGGTGCCTAAAAAGTCTCTTAAATCAAGGTTACCAAAAATTAGTCACTTAAAATGTAACCAGGTGGGTTCACTGCTTAAATTAATCCTCTAATAAATCCTTTATGATTATGAAGTCTCCTTTATTTTTAAAAGAGGCTGCGACAAAAATAAACTCAAAATGGATTAAAGGCCTAAATGTAAGGCCAGACACTATAAAACTCTTAGAGGAAAACACAAGCAGAACACTCTGTGACATAAATCACAGCAAGATCCTTTTTGACCCACCTCCTAGAGAAATGGAAATAAAAACAAAAATAAACAAATGAGACCTAATGAAACTTCAAAGCTTTTGCACAGCAAAGGAAACCATAAACAAGACGAAAAGACAACCCTCAGAATGGGAGAAAATATTTGCAACGAATCAACAAAGGATTAATCTCCAAAATATACAAGCAGCTTATGCAACTCAATAACAAAAAAAACAAACAACCCAATCCAAAAATGGGCAGAAGACCTAAACAGACATTTCTCCAAAGAAGGTATACAGTTTGCCAACAAACACATGAAAGAATGCTCAACATCATTAATCATTAGAGAAATGCAAATCAAAACTACAATGAGGTATCACCTCACACCAGTCAGAATGGCCATCAACTAAAAATCTACAAACAATAAATGCTGGAGAGGGTGTGGAGAAAAGGAAACACTCTTGCACGTAAATGATACAGCCACTATGGAGAACAGTATGGAAGTTCCTTAAAAAACTAAAAATAGAACTACCATATGACCCAGCAATCCCACTACTGGGCATACCCTGAGAAAACCATAATTCATAAAGAGCCATGTACCACAATCTTCATTGCAGCTCTATTTACAGTAGCCAGGACATGGAAGCAACCTAAGTGTCTAACAACAGATGAATGGATAAAGAAGATGTGGCACATATATACAATGGAATATTACTCAGCTATAAAAAGAAATGAAACTGAGTTATTTGTAGTGAGGTGGATGGACCTAGAGACTGTCATACAGAGTGAAGTTAAGTCAGAAAGAGAAAAAAAAATACCATATGCCAACACATATATATGGAATCTAAAAAAAAAAAAGGTCATGAAGAACCTAGGGACAGGATAGAAATAAAGGCGCAGACCTACTAAGAGAATGGACTTGAGGACAGGGGGAAGGGGAAGGGTAAGCTGGGACAAACAGAGAGTGGCACGGACATATATACACTACCAAATGTAAAATCGATAGCTAGTGGGAAGCAGCCGCATAGCGCACAGAGAGATCAGCTTGGTGCTCTGTGACCACCTAGAGGGGTGGGATAGGGAGGGTGGGAGGTAGGGAGATGCAAGAGGGAGGAGACATGGGGATATATGTATAGCTGATTCACTTTGTTATAAAACAGAAAGTAACACACCACTGTAAAGCAATTATACTCCAATAAAGATGTTAAAGAGGGGGGGGGAAGGGGGTGTGGGTGCGGGATATTTCCCCATATCTCTGTATCCTAAATTTTTTAAATGGAGACAGTATCACTCTGCATTAGATAATTATTACATTAAAAGTTTCTAGGGCTTCCCTGGTGGTGCAGTGGTTGAGAGTCCGCCTGCCGATGCAGGGGACACGGGTTCGTGCCCCGGTCCGGGAAGATCCCACATGCCACGGAGCAGCTAGGCCCGTGAGCCATGGCCGCTAAGCCTGCGCGTCCGGAGCCTGTGCTCTGCAACGGGAGAGGCCACAACAGTAAGAGGCCCACGTAACGCAAAAAAAAAAAAAGTTTCTACACCTTTATGTGAAGCACACTGCAAATGCAATATCAGACTCAAAAATCATTACTTATTCTCCCTTTCCCACATAAACCCAAGGCATTCAATGATTTATGAGAATTTTAAACCTCAATTCAGCAAAATCAATCATTTGAAAAGACTTTAACCACTACCAGCCTTCATTCTAATGAGCCTCATCAATGGTGATTACATTTCTGCCTCACCTCACTACTCCTTCATCATCTGACCACAAAACAAAATTTTCGGGACTTCCCTGGCAGCACAGTGGTTAAGAATCCGCCTGCCGATGCAAGGGACACGGGTTCGAGCCCTGGTCCAGGAAGAACCCACATGCCGTGAAGCAACTAAGCCCATGCACCACAACTACTGAGACCGCACTCCAGAGCCCACAAGCCACAACTACTAGCTTGCATGCCACAACTACTGAGCCCGCATGCCTAGAGCCCATGCTCCACAACAAGAGAATCCACCACAATGAGAAGCCCACACACTGCAACGAAGAGTAGCCCCCGGTTGCCGCAACTAGACAAAGCCCACACGCAGCAACGAAGACCAAACGCAGCCAAAAATAAATTAATAAATGTTTTTTAAAAAAAAAATAAATAAATAAGTTATTTCACCAATCAACAGTAGTTTCTTTAAAGAATTTAGTGGTTGTTAGGCTTCCGTGGTGGCACAGTGATTAAGAATCCAATGCAGGAGACACGGGTTTGAGGCCAGGTCCAGGAAGATCCCACATGTCACGGAGCAACTAAGCCCGTGCGCCACAACTACTGAGCCTGCACTCTAGAGTCTGTGAGCCACAACTACTTAGCCCGTGTGCCACAACTAGTGAAGCCCATGTGCCTAGAGCCCGTGCTCCACAAGAGAAGCAACCGCAATGAGAAGCCCGTGCACCGCAATGAAGAGTAGGCCCCGCTCGCTGCAACTAGAGAAAGCCCCGCACGCAGCAACGAAGACCCAACGCCGTAAATAAATAAACTAACTAAATAACTTGTTTAAAAAAAAAGAATATAGTGGTTGTTAACAAAGTTCTTTAGGATTCATTATTTTTCATAGGTAATACTAACTTTCATCTATATTCAATTTTCCTCCAATGAACTGTATTTTAACAAATTATTTTTGTGAAAGAACTTTTGTGAAAGTCATTTTACCTTAGATGCTCTTAAGACTTTAGAGTACCAAAATAAAGGAATTAGGATTCTCAGGTTCATGACATAAAAATTAATACAAGCCTTCAAATAAATCCTGATTTTTGTATTTATACTATCTCAAAATCTAAAATATCTTTAACTACAAGTTTCCCTAAAATTCAATTATGTTGAATCTGATAGGTCAAATGGCACTTTCTTTTCAGGTCATCTGAAACACTAAGAGTCTAATTCTAACATGTAGCACTTAATCACATCCCTTGATGAAAGTTTAACTCAAAAAACTTTTAAAATTCTGTGAACTGCTAAACATTATTCTCCTGCCAAAAAAAAAAAAACCAGTAAATTTTATTAGTATTCATTATTTCTTAAGCTTTTTATTCAAAATGTACTTAATATTTTTTAAAGGAATATCAAACTCTAAGGTACCTAAATGAAAGCAAAACTCTCTCCCCTCAAAAGAATTTTAAGCCTTTTTACATGAAAGACATGATCAAGATTAATTTACATAAAAGATTTGAGTGGATAAGATGTGGGAAATCTACGGTATCAGAGACTTACACCTGAATTAAACTGTTAAAATTATCTTACAATTAAAGGTCAAACTTTTAACACTACAAGAACACTTTTTAGAGCATTTACTAGAAAAAGAAGCTTGATTCACTCATTTAATAAATACAGGATACAGATTACAACAGATAGATCAAGTGTAGAAGTGTAAGTAAAGGGCTGTACTTATTTTAAGTAACATCATTATAGTTATCTGGATCTATTTCATCTCACAGATGAAGGAGTATGGTAAAGTTAAAAAAAAAATCAATAACTATGATTCACATAATCTACTTAACTCCCAGACAATGCAAAATTAAAAATTTTAAATACATATTAAAATAGGTAAAGACTCTTTAGAGACTAGTAAATGTACAATGCCTGTCAAAATCTATATAACTGCAAAGATTATTTTCATTAAAGCCTAAGAGTATCCCGAATTTACCTACACACATAAAATCAAAATATTGTCAAAAGGGAATTCCCTTTTACTTCTGGTTTGCAGTTGGCACATCATCAGCACTTCTACATCAAACACTGGAAAAAAGAGAAGCTAAAGACTCTAAGCTCAAATTTTAAATCTTTTCTGAGTGTGTATACACCTATCCTATCTACATTAAATTAGTACCACTTACTTTGGTTAAGTGAGTAAAATTGTTTTCTAATACATATCAAAACAGACACAAAGCAAATTTAAGTTGAAAACAACCAGATAGATGAAAAGATTTCTTTAAAAATTAATTTAGATTTTATTACATTTTAGTATACCAATTCAAGTGGAATACTTAATTTTAGGAAGGGGAGATTTTATCTTATTTTCAAGTAAAAAATATAATTTTAACCATGTTTTTATTTAAATTTTCAGGACTATAAACACGTATGCACATTCAAGACCTATCAAAATTCTTATTGTTTTAGTAATATTAGTTTCTATTACATACTACATATATTTTTGGCATATTTAGAGAAAATAAAATTACATACAGAAATTATAAAATAAGCTTAATACAATTTATAAGTATTTCTAGCCCGGTAGCTTTACAATTTAAGAAAATTAGCAATTATCAGCCCTGAATCACATCAAATAATTCATGAAAAAACAATGGAGGAGTTCTCCATTCTCACCTGGCCTGTCCAGTTGATATGTTCCATTCCTCTCGCTGACCAGTACTTCGTGATTTTGATTTGTCTTTGCAAACAGAATCAGGTTGTTTCAAAGTGCGTTTGGCTGGAGGAGACACATGGCTATCACTTAAACTACCATCAACTTCAGCTTTCTGAAAGACAAAGTTTAAAATGTATTTATTATCCTATTAAAATTCACAGAATTCTTAAATTCTTGGATAAAGTACAGTGCTTATTCAACCAATAAACATTTACTGAAGGAATCTCTCTACAAGTGTAGCAAAATGTAATAATCTATAAATACAGAAACAAAAAAGTTAGAAAGATAAATTTATCCTCAGAAAAGTATGTTTAGTTTGTTTTTATTTTAAAATAGTTTCAAGCCTACAGAATATGTGTAGATACAACTTTTTATGACATGATTCATCATTCCTCTCCTAAATACTCCAGTGTGTAACTCCCAAAATTAGAACACTCTGCTATATTAGCATCATTCAACCCTCCCAATTAGGAACTCATCATTGATATAACACAGAGCCAGTCCAGTCCACAGACACATTCAAATTTTATCAAATGTCCCAACAAGGTCTCTCTTTCCTTTCTGGTTCAGGATCCTAACCAGGAACATATACTGTATGTACTTATCAGATCTCCTCGGTCTCCTTCTATCTGGAACAATCCTTTAGTCTCTCCCCATTTTCATGCCCTTGACTGTAAAGAATATAGGCTTTTTATTTTCCAGGATGACTATCAGTCTGGGTCAGTCAAAGGTGGTTCCTGCTTGGCTCCTCATCCCCTTTGTGATGTGGGCATCTACCTGATGTTCCTCGTAACCCAAGTCAGGCCATAACACTCATAGAAAGAATATACAGACATGATATTATGCATACTATACCTACCCATCATTAGGTATAACCTTGATCACCTAGTCAAGTTGGTGTCTGCCAGGTTTCTCCACCGTAAAGTCACTATTTTTCCCTTTGTATTTGATTAGTTTATGTGAAATCATTCTGATAATTCACCAATATCCTGTTCCTCAACAAACCTCCACCCACTAGCCACAGCATTCATTGACTACTCTTGCCTTTATCCAATACCATCATGGTGGTAATTATCTAATCGTATCACTCCTATATGTTTTAGTTGGCATTCTACTTTAAAGAATTTTCTTGGGATTTCCCTGATGGTCCAGTGGTTAAGAATCTGTCTTGCAATGCAGGGGACACCGGTTCAATCCCTGGTCAGGGAACTAGGATCCCACAGGCCACGGGGCAACTAAGTCCTCACACTCTGAAGCCCACGCACCACAACTAATGAGCCCGTGTGCCACAACTAGAGAGAAGCCTGCACACCGCAACAAAAGATCCTGAGTGCCACAACTAAGACCCGATGCAACCAAAAAATAAAAAGAATTTTCCCTCCCCAACCCTCCTTACTCAATTCATTCACTCATTTATTTGTATCAGTATGGATTCATGGATTCTTACTTTATTCTGTGGGTTTTAATCCATTACTCTATTTCTTTGCTCAAATTATACAAGATTTGGCCATCAGGAGCCCTTTCAAAGTGGTTCTAATATTCTTTTGACATGTCCCCATCATTTTGAGTACCTCCTTACTTTCTGGCACAAAAGTAATCTGTAGGCTCATCTAGTACTCTCCCTTCCTGACCCCAGAAATTAAGCTCAGGTTCCTTTCAGTCAAGGATAGTATTCAGAAATCAAGATCTGGGCACTAGGTGTGCTCAATGTTACTGGAGTTTCACTGCTATTGAGTCCTCTCAGCAGAGAAAGCTAGGAAATATATGAATTTATATTGATACACAGAAATATAGACATCTATACCTATTTCTTTATCTGTGCATAAATAATAGTTTTAAAAATGTGTGTACACGAATGCGTTCAACTAATTCCATACCTTAAGTTTCTTTCTAGACTTGCCCTTTTTATGTTTGTAAGTCCTTTCCAATGAGAAACACCGCTTCCATTATCTTCAAATACATTTATTCATTTGCTCTTTCAATTAATTAATTTGTTTAATGTAACCAATCTCTCAACCCGAGACCTCCATCCAACACGCTTCCGCTAATCCCTCCCTAGCTTCATGTCTTCAAACTAGGGGAGTCACTGTCTCTGAGGAGCAGCTTTCCTCTTCGCCACCCAATTCCTTGGATGCTGGATAGGTGGGGAAGAGAGTGGAGGAAAGGGTTACCTTTTCTTTAGAGAAGATTTAATTCATATGCTAATACTTTATCACTTAAGATTATCGATCAGTATTTCAAAAGCATGTATGATCATTTTCAATATACTACCATTTAAACATTTTTGAGTTATTTCCCTTTATGCTACAAATTTCTTTTAAGAAAAATATATAGGGACTTCCCTGGTGGCTCAGTGGTTAAGAATCCGCCTGCCAATGCAGGGGACACAGGTTTGAGCCCTGGTCCGGGAAGATTCCACATGCTGCGGAGCAACTAAGCCCATGTGCCACAACTACTGAGCCTGTGCTCTAGAGCCCACGAGCCACAACTGAGCCCGCGCGCCACAACTACTAAAGCCCGCATGCCTAGAGCCCGGGCTGCACAAGAGAAGCCATCGCAACAAGAAGCCTACGCACCACAACAAAGAGCAGCCCCCTCTCGCCGCAACTAGAGAAAGCCCACGTGCAGCAACGAAGACCCAATGCAGCCAAAAATAAATAAATTTATTTTAAAAAAAGAAAAAATATAAAAACTATCCATTTCATAAATGTCATTTCTGTATCATATGTTCCCAAAGCAACACGACTACATTACACAAATAATTAGTCAAAATGTAGCCACTTGCAAACATGAGAAATACTCGCAATATACGTTTAAAGGTATCCAAGTATAACCTATAGAATTAACATCCACTTACTAAAATGTTTTTCACAAAAAGACCAATTTTTTTATTTTGTGCTGTAATACAATTTACCATGAACTAGTTTTAAAGCCACAAGACCACGTTTCGTACTAAAAGGCACAAAGGAAAAAACAATTAGAAATTCAAACATCAAACTGTCTATAAGTAAGGATAATAAACATGTTAGTTGTGTAACATACACCTCCGCTTATTAGTTTAAGTTCCCCAGAAAAACTGGTTAGCTACTTCCAAACCATCCCACGTAGAGGTGGGAAAAACCATTTAAGATGCAATTCAATCATGTAATAGTATTTAACAGTAAACATGCTTAATGTACTTAAGAAATGGTTGGGTTTTTTTGTTTTTTTGTTTTTTTTATTTTTTGGCTGTGTTGGGTCTCAGTTGCGGTACACGGGCTCTTCGTTTGAGGCATGCGGGCTTCTCTCTAGTTGTGGTGTGCGGGCTCCAGAGCACGTGAGCTCGGTAGTTGCAGCACACGGGCTTAGTTGCCCCATGGCATGTGGAATCTTAGCTCCCTGACCAGGGATCAAACCTGCGTCCCCTGCATTGGAAGGCAGATTCTTAACCACTGGACCACCACGGAGGTCACAGAAATGGGTTTTTTTTAATTGTATTATTTCACTTCCTCAGGCCCTCGCCTTCTCCAACCCCACCCTTTAACAGAGTAAACAGAGAAGCTCAGACATAAGTTAACTAACTCTAGCCCAAGGTCATATAGCTAACAAATGACTGACAGAACTTGAGAAAAAAAAAAAACCTAGAATTTTAGGTACTTCCATTCCTAATATTGTTCTCTGTCTACTACCTCAGACACTCCACCCTAGAATATTTATAAAATACCAAGGTTAAAGTGTGCCTCAAAGGTCATCTTACTCAACTACTGATCCAAGACTTGATCAGCCTCTACATTTGTCACTTCAAATGTGCTCCACCCATGACCCATCCAATCAGAAACCATTTTTGACAAGATTCCCCAGATAATTCTTATATACGTTAGTTTGAAAAGCACTACTATATAACACATTCAACAAATAAGTCACTGAGGAAGCACTGTCATATGTTCCAAGCTAAGACATATTTGTGAATAAAGAAACTGATACCTGTAAACTACTTTACCAATTTAGATAGTCCAGGCCAGCATTACTCCTAATCAAACCTCACCACTCATCCCTCAAGACCCATCTGTCCCTCAAAATCTTACCTGAAGAATCTAACCTAAATTGACCTTTTTCCCTCTGCTACCTGCAACTCTACATTTTGGCACTTAATTATATTCAATTTAGCATTATATATTTACCATCTTTTTTTTTTTTTTTTGGTACGCGGGCCTCTCACTGTTGTGGCCTCTCCCGTTGCGGAGCACACGCTCCGGACACGCAGGCTCAGCGGCCATGGCTCACGGGCCCAGCCGCTCCGCAGCATGTGGGATCTTCCCAGACCGGGGCACGAACCCGTGTCCCCTGCATCGGCAGGCAGACTCTCAACCACTGCGCCACCAGGGAAGCTCCCTATTTACCATCTTTAAAGTGTCACATCCAAGTCTTGACATTCAAGCAAGATTTTAAGTTCTTTAATTATAAAAAATAACAAGATTTTAAGTTCTTTAATTATAAAAAATACCCTACTTCTTTTTAATTCCACACAATACCAAGAAAAAAAAAAAAGGCAAGACTTTCCCAAGTTTGTTCTGTAAATTAATAGAAATTATTAGGAGAAACAAAGGAAGGCTCATGGACAAATAAATTTGAGAAACAATGAGGTCCAAGGTTTTTTGCTTCAGGACTTGTAATAAGTCTTTAATATGTTAATATGCAGAGATTTCCCTGGCAGTCCAGTGGTTAAGACTCCAGGCTTCCAATGCAAGGGGCTTGGGTTCAATCCCTGGTCAGGGAACTAAGACCCCACATGCCGCGAGGTGCCGCCAAAAAAAAAGTTAACATGCAGTATAGCTCTAAGTATGGAAGACAGTATATAACATTTCACAAGCTTATTTGATCAAGCTCTTTTTTCATGGAGCATCTGTAGGTACTGAAGTTTCACAAACACACTCTGAGAATAAGTACTATGTACTTATTAAATTAAAGACAAAATAGTAAAATATTTGAAGTCCAGCCATTTTTTAAATAATGTGAGTTATTATATAACTCTTTGAATATTGATTTAAATGAGTTTGTGTTTATTTATTACTCATTCTCTCACGTTCTACTGGCTTTTAACAGTTGCATTCAGGAGTGTCTCTCAAAGTGTTATCCACATACTAACTGAATCATAAAGCACCTGACTTCTCATTAAACAAACATAACCTGCTAAACTAGAGTTCTGGAGGTGGGATATTTTAAATGAGGGCCTCTGAATGATTCTTAGTACATGAAAGTCTGAGGACCTCTGGCATATAAAACAGTTCAAGTATAATATGACACACATCATCCTAACTGCTGCACTGCACTGCTGCACCACTCTTACAATGAAAGGCTTTCAGTCGTGACTTGGCTCAGTGACAGAGACCTCAGAATAAACAGCATTACAAAAGACTCCTTCCCTCCAAAGAAATACAGGGATTTAAATAAAGCCAATAACCAAAATGTAAATACTACAAAATAATTACTTCAACACCATTTAATTAACTTCAAGCTTTGGGAAAGTTTTTACCTACAAACCTGATACTAACAGTTCACCTTTAATAGGATGATCATAATGCTCAACTTTAACTTCTTCAAAGCATTTTACTAGTTAATTATAACCTAACCCTTTGAGGGAAGGCGTTGCCAGTTTCAGGACAAAAATATTTAAGAGAGATTATGCAACCTACCCACAGTCATTTAGCAATATGTGTCAGAGTGATTACAATCCACAAGCAGGAAAGGCATCTCAAACTAAGGGAATAATTTCATTTAACAAACATTTGTTAAGGACCTACTGGGTACATAAGACATGGGGGTTGGGGGGGGGATGGTAAAAAAAAGAGTAAAACCTACTTACAACCCAATACACAATCTGTTGAGTTCACAAACAGTCACAATAATGATATACAGCATATTATACTAAGTACTATAATGGAAATACACAATTCTCTGAAAGCAAAAAATGATAACTGCTAACAGAGATGAAGGAAGACATCATAAATCACGTGGACTTTATTTTGTAACAGTAATGTAACACATAGAATGGTCAGAGGAACATGATTCAAGGATGAGATAACTTCCAAGAAGTGTAAGAGTAATAGTGTCAAATACTACAGAAAGTAAAAGCACAATGAAAACTTAAGTCATCCCCACCTAAGTGACTTTTTCTCTTAAACTCTAACCTTCTAAAATCAGGCAGAAAATTTTTCCAATTTACAGAAATGATTTTCTCCTTGAGTCTTCAGTTTCTTAAACCATACTCATCAGCTACCACAAATACTGAACACTATTCTACCATAAATCTTGTAAAAATAGGTAAAAGATGTTGAAAATAATAAAAGAGAAGAACTTATGCTGCCCTGGTTTTCAGGGAAGGCTGCCTGCCCGGATCACAGTTTGTCAGAAATCCAGAATCTGTACTTCAATGTACAGACAAAAAGAATGTACCCAAGTACAGCATTAAAAAATGAAAAATTCAAGGAAGTAAGTGAATTAGCAGACCAATAGATTAATTCAAGTCTTGATGATGGCCTCATACAGAATTGTAAAAGTAGAAAATAAGAAATTGATTACATAAAGCTGAATAACAAAAATATTAGTAATACCAATATCCAAAATAAAGACTGGGCAGGTATAATAAGTAGATTTTGTGTTTTAGGATCTATGGAGGAAGGTGGAGGGATGGGAGGCATATGTTGATGGGAGAAATGTAACAGTGAATTCCAATTTTGAAAATAAGGTTTAGAATTCTAGCCAGAAATCTAGGGAGATGTCTATCAGACTGTCAGAAATGCAGTTCTGAGATAGAGTGATGTGAGGACTAGAGATAGATATGAAATTGTAATAAAAGCGTCACAGGCAATAATATATAGAATAAAAAACAAGAGGGCAAAAGTCAAAACCTTGGGCTTCCCTGGTGGCGCAGTGGTTGAGAGTCCGCCTGCCGATGCAAGGGACACGGGTTCGTGCCGTGGTCTGGGAAGATCCCACATGCTTCGGAGTGGCTAGGCCCGTGAGCCATGGCTGCTGAGCCTGCGCGTCTGGAGCCTGTGCTCCGCAACGGGAGAGGCCACAACAGTGAGAGGCCCACGTACCGCAAAAAAAAGACAAAAAAGTCAAAACCTTTTAAAAATGCCTACATTTATTTAAAAAATGCCTACATTAAAGGGATAAGCAGGACTTCCCTGGTGGCCCAGTGGTTGGGAATCTGCCTGCCAATGCAGGGGACATGGGTTCAAGCCCTGGTCCGGGAAGATTCCATATGCCACAGAGCAAATAAGCCTGTGAGCCACAACTACTGAGTCCATGTGCCACAACTACTGAAGCCCACGTGCCTAGAGCCCGTGCTCCGCAACAAGAGAGGCCACCACAATGAGAGGCCCGCATACCACAATGAACAGTAGCCCCCGCTCGCTGCAGCTGGAGGGAGCCTGCGCACAGCAACGAAGACCCAACACAGCCATAAATAAATAAAAATTTAAAAAAAAAAAAAAAAGGGATAAGCAGAAAGGATCTCATATAAACTAAAGAAAAATACAGTGTCTCACTCTAACAGGGGGAGTGGAAGCTGGTTACAAAAAGACTAAACAATGGGTCTTCCCTGGTGGTGCCATGGTTAAGAATCCACCTGCCAATGCAAGAGACACAGGTTCGAGCCCTGGTCCAGGAAGACCCCACATTCCATGGAGCAGCTAGGCCTGTGTGCCACAACGACTGAGCCCACGTGCCACAACTACTGAAGCCCATGTGCCTTAGAACCCGTGCTCTGCTACACGGAAAAGCCACCGCAATGAGAAACCCACACACCGCAAGAAATAGTATACTCCCGCTCACGGCAACTACAGAAAGCCCGCGCCCAGCAATGAAGACCCAACACAGCCAAAACACAGCCCACGTACCACACACACACACAAAAAAGTAAATAAATTAAATAAATTTAAAATACAAAAAGACTAAACAGGATGAAAGCTGATAAACATGTGGATTGGTAATTTGGAGGTCACTGTAACTTCTGATAGGGCAATTTCTGCAAAATGCTGAGGTGGAAATCACTAAGTGAAGAACCCAGTGAGTGGTAAGAATGTAGAGCTGATAAACTACAGAGCTACTCTTATGTGTCAGAATTAAGAAGAATAAGATAATAGGCTTAAAGAGGTTACAAAGTCAAAGAAGGCAGTGAAGGATTTTCTTTTTTTAAAGGAAGACCTGGATTCTTGTAAACAGAAGAAAAGGAACCACAGAAGAGAATAAAATACGATAAAATTTTAAAGAGGGTAATTCCCTGGCGGTCCATGGGTTAGAACTTGGCGCTCTCAATGCTGGGTTCGATCCCTGGTTGGGGAACTAAGATCCTACAAGCTACACAGCAAGGCCAAAAAAAAAACAAAAAGAGCAAGATAACTGATGAGAAAAAGATCCTCAAGAGACAAGAAAAAACAGAACAGGAACTGCCAACAGGTTAGATCAGAAAGTACATGGGTGCAATCAATCTTTTCCAATTTCCTTTATAAGACAGCCTTTTTTCCTACCTTTCTTAAAAACAGGTACTCCTGTTTTCATGAGAGTTTAGAAGTTCAGTCAATTTCTTTTTCTTTCATTTGTAAAAAGAATTCACAGAGGCAGCAGTTACCATGACTTCAGGAAACAAAACTCACACTGCTGTTTATTTTCTTAGAGCCAGTACTATTCTACAAAGTCCTAAAACTTCAGGCACATAAAATGTCCTAAAATTTCCTCAAATATCCCAAGAGCAATGGCTTACTAGTTTAATATTTCTAAACAATCATCATGAAAGAATACAGAAAGGGAAAAAAATATATAGAAGTGAGCTGAGGAGTTGTAAAAAGATAAAAATAGCCTATTATAGTTTAAACTGCATTTTTCTTCCTGGAAGATAATTATTTTACCTGAAAATATTACATTACTTAAAATGACAAAGAGGGACTTCCCGGTGGCGCAGTGGTTAAGAATCCGCCTGGCAATGCAAGGGAAATGGGTTCGAGCCCTGGTCAGGGAAGATCCCACATGCCATGGAGCAGCTAGGGCCCTGCGCCACAACTACTGAGCCCACGTGCCGCAACTACTGAAGCCCGTGCACCCTAGAGCCCATGCTCTGCAACAAGAGAAGCCACCACAATGAGAAGCCTGCGCACCACAACAGGGTAGCCCCCACTCGCCGCAACTAGAGAAAGCCCGCGTGCAGCAACGAAGACCCAAAGCAGCCAAAAATAAATAATAAAAAAATTTTTAATGACAAAGAGACAATAGGCATACTGAAAAATGCCACAGACTTAAAAGTTAGACAGAACCAGTCTTATATTGCAGCACTACCACTGTAATTCAAAAACGACTATTTACCTCATAAGATTGTTAGAACCAGGTGAAGAAGTATAAGTAACAAATATTACACGTGCAGCCTGACAGTGGATACGGTCTCAAGTAAGGATACTTGTTTGGCTTTGTAGTATTAACATAATTTCATAAGCTTATTAATTATCTTCAGGGATCCATTCCTTCCACAAACAAAATTTATTAACACCTGTTACTGTGTTAGATACTAAAGATACTTGATGATTAAACACTCTGCCCTTCAAAAAACTTGAATCCTAACTCCTTAAATCAGTCAGTAAAAGGTATATAAAAACTTAACAGTAAAAAAAAAAAAAAAAAACTTAACAGTGCTGAGAGTACTGGGGAGAGGAGTGCATACTGATTTAGCCTATTTATAGAACAATTTGGCAAAACCTATAAAAATTTAAAGTACAGTATACCTTTGACTCAGTATTTATTTCCACTTTGCCTAAAAGAGAAAGGTCATTTTATGTGACATTATTTATAATATTAAAAACATGGAGACAACGTAACTGTGTATCAATAGGGAAAAGTCAAAGTGATGGTGTAATGATACAACAAAACGTTAAAAAGCCAGCAAGAAGGACAGATATGAAAGAGTGTACATGATACATAGTTAAGTAGAAAAATTAACTATCATAAATAGTATATAAGGTATGATTCTATTTCTGTTAAAAGTATACACATATAGGGAATTCCCTGGCAGTCCAGTGGTTAGGACTCCGTGCTTCCACTTCAGGGGCCAAGGGTTCGATCCGTGGTCGGGGAACTAAGATCCTGAAAGTTGAGTGGTGCAGTCAAAAAAAGATAATAATAATAATTATTATTATTGCTATATATGCATACATACACATACACATATAAATAACCATACATGTGCAATGGTCTGGAAAGACGTACGCCAGCTTTAACAGTGATTATCCCTAGGAAGAACGAGCTAGAGGAATTAGGGGAGATGGGGAAAGTCCTTCCTTTTTCTGTGCATTTCCATATCATTTGAAATACTAATTTCATAATTTTTAAATAAAAATATTTTGCCAAGGAGCTGAGGTTAAGAGTCTTATGTACTCCTTTATCTTCAGTTTCTGGAACATCGAGTCACTCAATAGATATTAAAGAATTAAAGAAAGACACTTCCATTTCCAGTTGAATTGTTGCCTTTAAAATCATATGGTCAAAAAAAAATTAAAATATCATATGGTCTTGGACAACTATCATTTCTCCTCAATTCTCCCATCTAATAAACTTGGAGACTTAAATAGAAGAGTAATAACTAAAAAATGAAAACTAAATTAAATTTTTAAATTAATTTAAAATACTTTCAGAATTTTAACATAGAAGCCAGCCCGCACCAGTTGCTCTCTTGTTTGCACATCTCAAAGAAGTTTCTCCTACTGTCTCTATATACACATTTTAAATTATTATAATGTGTCACTGATTAAGGAGGTATAGCTCTGCACCAGGGCTTAGTTTTGTGGTTTTTGTTTTTTGCGGTACGCGGGCCTCTGACTGTTGTGGCCTCTCCCGTTGCGGAGCACAGGCTCCAGACGTGCAGGCTCAGCGGCCATGGCTCACGGGCCCAGCCGCTCCGCGGCATGTGGGATCTTCCCGGTCCGGGGTACAAACCCGTGTCCCCTGCATTGGCAGGGGGACTCTCAACCACTGCACCACCAGGGAAGCCCAGTTTTGTTTTTTAAAAGTAGATTCCCTTAACTTGCACAATCAAGTACACAACTGCAACACTCACCCTAAGTATGAGCACTGAAGTATGCGTTAGATAAAGGATGTTACTAAGTCGTAAAGGAAATGAACTTTCATCAAGCAACTTCAAGGCTTTATCCCCTAACAAGTGGACCACTTGACACACAGGTACCAAATGGTCAACAGAGGTCTGCAACAAGAAGCACCAAGTCTTGTTTACTCAAATAACTGTCAGTAAAGTTCTCCAGCATGCCATCAAAAGTGCTTTAAAAAGTTTGCTTTATTATCAGTTTAGAGACAAAATTTTTCTAGGTGCCAACATCTGAATAAAATGAGTTCCAGGAGGAATGAAAAAGAGAGAGAATAGTTGAAGAAATAATAATAATTTTAGATTACCATTAAGAAATAAATTTACCACAATCAAATAGATGAAAAACCGCAGACTAAAAGATCTAAGATTGCCAAACAAGAGAGTGATGGAAAAACCCACGCCTAAAATACAGTAAAATTTATGAAAAATAAGACCAAAAAATTCTACAAAGTTTCAAAAGAGAAAGAACACCTACAAAAGAATCAGACAAACATCAAACTTCAAGAGTAACACTGAATACAAGATGACAATAAAGTAACATTCTTAAAGTACTGGACCTAGAATTTTGTATCAAGCCAAGTTTTCATTTAAATTAAATGAATTAAATTAAATTCATTTAAATTAAATTAAAGAGCATAATGAAAATATTCTCAGGCATGTAATGCCTCAGAAAGTTTGTCACAAAAAGTCCCAGACTGAAAATAGTCTTGGAGGAAGCATTCACAAAGAAGAGAAATAAATACAGAATAATAATGCAAAGACATAAAAAGTAAGATAAACTGGTACCTTAGTGAAATTTGTTATTGGAAAAAAACTCCAACAAAAAGAAAAAGTACTTATACCCATAAAAAAGTCAGAACAAAAATTCTAGACAATATAGGGCAAGAAGGGAGGTAGAACATTACAAGAGTATGTTAAAGAGTATGTGGTTAGAGGAAATATAATTTTTTTAAGAAAAGAGTTAATAAACAGACATTTAGGTCTTAAGAGCAATCACACACACACACAAAAAGGAAAAAACTTTAAAACCAGAAGATGCACAAACATGGTCTAGTGGACATATCTATAACACTGGACCGCCGATGGCAGAATTCACATTCTTTTCAAGTGTACGTGGAACAATTACCAAAACTAACCATAAACAGAGTAACAAAAATAAGTCATAACAAATTTCAAAAGATCAAAATCATATGGAAAACACAATACTGTAAATCAACTATACTCCAATACATTTTTTTTTTTTTTTTTTGCAGTACGCGGGCCTCTCACTGTTGTGGCCTCTCCCATTGCGGAGCACAGGCTCCAGAAGCACAGGCTCAGCGGCCATGGCTCACAGGCCCAGCCACTCCGCGACACGTGGGATCTTCCCGGACTGGGGCACAAACCCGCGTCCCCTGCATCGGCAGGCGGACTCTCAACCACTGCGCCACCAGGGAGCCCATAAAATTTTTAAAAATAAAATAAAATAAATCATATGGACTATGTTCTCTGAGTACAGGAGTATTAAACTGGAAGTAAATACCAAAAAGGTAATTAGAAAATAAACGCTCAACAATTTGGAAAAGTAAACAATATACTTTTAGATAACTAATAGATCAAAGAATAAAGCAAGAAAATTAGAGGGACTTCCCTGGTGGTCCAGTGGTAGAGAACCCGCCTTGCAATGCAGAGGACACGAGTTCAATCCTTGGTCAGGGAACTAAGATCCCACATGCCATGGGGCAACTAAGCCCGTGCACCACAACCACTGAGCTCACGCGCCTCAACTATAGAGCCTGCGTGCTGCAAACTACAGAGCCTACCCGCCCAGTCTGCACGCCACGACTAGAGAAGAGAAAACCCACAAGCCACAACTTGAGAGAAGCCTGCGAGCCAAAACAAAAGATCCTGCATGCCTCAACGAAGATCCCACATGCCACAACTAAGACCTGACGCAGCCAAAAATAAATAAATCTTTTAAAAAAAGGAAGAAAATTACAAACTATTCTAAAATTAAAAGAAAAGTTTATGTAATATATATATATGTATATGTATACCAGAAGAATCCGAAGAATAAAAAAATTAGGTAGAATCTTTTTTTTTTTTTCCAGCCACACCTCGCGGCTTGCAGGATCTCAGTTCCCCGACTAGGGATTGAACCCAGGCCATGGCAGTGAAAGCCCAGAGTCCTAACCACTAGGACACCAGGGAACTCCCTAGGTAGAATCTTAATAAGGGACAAAATTGGATATTTGAGTATCTGAACAATCAGTAAATTCACACTGTAATATTTTTCCATCTCAATGTTTTCCAACATATATATATACTTATATATATACATTTACATTTTTCTACATCTAATAGAATATATACATTTTTCCCAAGCACACAAAGAATGTTTACCAAAACTGACAATATATTAGGTCACCAAAAAAAGCATCAAATTCCACAAGAAAAATATGCAAACTATGCTATGTGAGAGCTGTTCCTTGCTCATGGACAACTTAATATGAAAGTGTCGATTCTCTGTAAATTAATCTAGGAATTCAAAAACATTCCCAATCAAAATTGGGGGAATTCCCTGGTGCTTCAGTGGTTAGGACTCTATGTTTTCACTGCCAAGGGCCCGGGTTCAATCCCTGGTGGAAGAACAAAAATCCCACAAGCCACACAGAGCGGCCAAAATAAATAAAATAAAAAATTAAATTAAAAATTTTTAATTTCTAAATCAAAATTCTATGGGACTTCCCCGATGATCCAGTGGCAAAGAATGAGCCTTCCAATTCAGGGGACGCAGGTTCGATCCCTGGTCAGGGAACTAAGATCCCACATGTCGCGGAGCAACTAAGCCCACGCACCACAACTACTGAGCTCACGCGCCTCAAGGAGAGAGCCTGCGTGCCGCAAACTACAGAGCCCATGCACCCTGGAGCCCACGCACCACAACTAGAGGGAAGCTCACACACAACAACTAGGGAGAAGCCCGCACGCTATAACAAAGAGCCCGCGTGCCACAACTAAGACCCGATGTAACAAGAAAGGAAGGAAGGAAGGAAGGAAGAAAGAAAGAAAGAAAGAAGGGAGGGAGGGAGAAAAGAAAGAAAGGAAGGACGAAGGAAGGAAGAAAGGGAGGGAGGGAGGGAGGGAGGGAGGGAAGGAGGAAGGAAGAAAGAAGAGAGGAAAATAAATAAAATAAGTAAATATTTTTTTAAGAAAGTCAAAATTCTAGTTGGATGTTTAAAGGAAGTCCATAATCTTAACTGGAAATATATACCAAAATCTTTGACTATATAAGTCAACTTTGAAAATAACAAAGAGGAAGAACTTGCCTTTTAGGGTATTAAGACATACCTCAAAACCACAGTCACAGAAACAGTATGATACTGCCGTAAGAATAAATAAACCAACAAAAAAGAATACAGAGATCAAAGCAGAATATATATGGGAACATGGTATATTATAAAGTGGCGCTACAAAGTATAGGTTGTCTAGTAGAATGAATAAAATAAATCAAAGACCTAAACAGGAAAAGTAAAACTGTATGTGTGTACAGCATCACAACATAAGAAGTATCCCTTACTATGGCACAAAAAAGGTTAAAAGCCACTGATCTATAATACTCTTGGAAAACACAACAAAAATAGCAACTCCAGTAGAAAACAAAAATATTAAGAAGCATTTTAAAGATGAAGACATTTTTTAAAGAATTACTATAGACAGGGACTTTCCTGGTGGCGCAGTGGTTAAGAATCCGCCTTCCAATGCATGGGACTCGGGTTCGATCCCTGGTCAGGGAACTAGATCCCATATGCATGCCACAACTAAGAGTTTGCATGCCACAACTAAGGAGCCCGCCGGCCGTAACTAAGGAGCACACATGCCGCAACTAAGGAGTCTGCCGGCTGCAACTAAGACCCAACACAACCAAAATAAAAATTTTAAAAAAAATTACTGGGACATAAAGAGTTGCCCATTCTCATTGATAATCAAAGAAAAGCAATTAAAAAGCTAGATATTGACAAATACTGGCAGGGGTGTAGGGATATAGGAACTCCTATACACTACTCCAAAAATGGAGACCAGAACAACAAATCTAGAGATAATATTGAAGTACACATATACTCTATTCCACTTCTGGGTATTGAATTGCAGTATGTAACATACAAGGAGTACATTGTACAATTCCAGGGGGAGCCAGTAACACAGACTATAGTGTGAATGGTGCCTCCTTGACTTTTGCAACATGGCAGCCCTATAACAATGAACCAAAGAGACAAAATGTTTGTCTACATGGCACTTAACACTTTAACGTAGTAGCTGGTTGATAAATATTTATTGATTGAATGAAAGAACAAAGGAATAAGCAAGTCTCACTACCAAAAGTTAAACTCAATGACTTCTAAGCTCCTATCTGGCAAGATTAGAGAACATTTCATTCTAAGAGTATCTGAAGCACCACTGTTTCAGAGATCCCAATTTGGGTCCTAGAATACAGATAGAAACTAATAACGCTAAACATATTTAATCAATAGTATGTATCATCATATATAAATATACCATATAATGTCTTTTCAACAGGTTTAAAGTATGAAACATTTTTTACAAATGGAAAACACTTATCTACCCCAGAGATAAATAGATTCCTAGAGCATAAAATAAATGTACACACTGATAAATCAGTATCACCAAGTAGAGGGAAAGATGGCAGCACAAGTACACTGGAGACCACAAGGCCTCAGGCTTAGTCTTTTTATAGGGGTTTTTTACCCAAGCCATCTTTAAAATACTGGGAAGCAAAAATATTGCCAAAGAGTGGTCTCTACGTGCTATGCCTGCTCCTCTCCCTACACGCACCCCGTGAAATCAGGCAGCAAAGCAATTACTGAAAAATCACTGTCCTATATTTCATATCCCTATAGGCTACTGTTCATACTTCCAGTCTCAATACTAGACACCACAACTCCAGATATTCTAATAAAAATCTGTCTATACACAGTGCGTACAGTATTTTCTGACTGTACAATGGCATCCTTCTTCACTTTTTCAGATTTTTTTTTTTTTGCGGTACGCACGCCTCTCATTGTTGTGGCCTCTCCCGTTGCGGAGCACAGGCTCCAGACGCAGAGGCTCAGCGGCCATGGCTCACAGGCCTAGCCGCTCCGTGGCATGTGGGATCTTCCCGGACCGGGGCACGAACCCGTGTCCCCTGCATCAGCAGGCGGACTCTCAACCACTGTGCCACCAGAGAAGCCCTGGCCCCTATCTTGAACTGATTTATCCTGTTAATAATTTCTCATGTGTATACCGTGTGCATACTTAGAGCTCTGAAGGTAGGGGCTATGGTTTATTTACCCTCTATTCTCAGAGTCCAATCAACACAATTTTCACATACTAGATCGGCTCCTTAATATGCTATTCATTCATTCATTTAACAAGTATCAATATTTATTAAGCACCTTCTATATGCCAAATGATGCACTAGGCCCTGGGAATGCAGCACTCGGGAAGAAAGTAAGATATAGTGGCTGGTCCCAGGGAGCTTACAGCCTACTCTAATAGAAGAGTCTAGGAGAGAAAGACTTTAACCAAAGGCGTATATTCTACCTCCAGATAAAACTACAATAACAATCTAAAAATGAAAAAAAAAAATCTTATACCAAAATACTCACAGTTCAAAAGCATCTGAAGTTCAGAATCTTACAGCATATACTCAAAGTATCTAAAAGCTAATACAAATCACAGTCTATTAATTTTAACAGATAACTTTTCTATTGTTTGATATAAGCCACACACAATAGTTACGTCTCTAAAAACTGTCTAGCTCATATTTAAATAAAGTTAACACATTTTACATGTTTTTTCCCCCAACTCTGTACTTCCATAGAACTTTTTTTTTTCCATAGAACTTTTTATCCAAAATTCCATATGCTTTTTACTCAACTCATCTTTCACAAAATCCTCCCCCAGCACAGAGACATAACAGAAATATAAAATATTCCTAGTACAAGATCAAAAACCCAAATATCAAGAAATCAAACTTCATTATGTATGTCCAAAAAAAATACCAAATACATAATTCAAAGTAATGCAGCACTTTTCTGAAGTGGAACCTTAAAGAGACAGGATCACACCCCATTCAGGTGCAGACACTGGTTGGGCTCCTTAGTTCTCATAACAAGTATTAATCCTACCACCTGTCCACCTAGCTTTCAGAGGTTACAGGTTTATCTATAATTAGGTATTTAGAAGACATGCAATCAAGGATGGTTAAAAAGATTATTTGCCAGGGAAAATGATTTACGGAATATGCATTCACTTCTACAAGTGTAAATTTCATCCTTGACCTAAAAAACTGCAAGTTTGTATATTTGAACTACAGAAATGGCCAAAAACTGAACTTTTTTTCACATTTCCCTCTCTTTTTTTTGACATTTTAATTTTTTTACTTTATCTTTTTTTAAACATCTTTATTGGAGTATAACTGCTTTACAATGTTGTGTTAGTTTCTGCTGTATAACAAAGTGAATCAGCTATGAATTTTTTAAAGTTGCATTTTCAGTTGGATACCGGAGATAATCCTATGAACTCTATAGCTGCTTTGGTTCAAAACTGTGACGGGGAAATTGTTTTACAACATTACTCAATATCACCCATATGCTGCTCTATATGAATTTTTTTTAAGGTAAGATTATTATCTTTTTTTATAAATTTATTTATTTTATTTTTGGCTGCGTTGGGTCTTCATTGCTGCAGGCAGGCTTTCTCTAGTGGGGCGAGTGGAGGCTACTCTTCGTTGCGGTGCGCGGGCTTCTCACTGCGCGCGGGCTTCTCACTGCAGTGGCTTGTCTTGTGGCGCACGGACTCTAGGCGCACGGGCTTCAGTAGCTGTGGCTCACGGGCTTAGATGCTCCACGGCATGTGGGATCTTCCTGGACCAGGGCTCGAACCCATGTCCCCTGCATTGGCAAGCAGATTCTTAACCACTGGTGCCACCAGGGAAGCCCCATATATGAATCTGATATAAGGAAAAACTTGCTCTACTCTGAGGAACTTGTATTTTTCCCTACTCATCTGAGTTATATACATAGTTACATTTCCCTCTCAGACTTCTTTTCCATGTTTAACCCTCAATTTCCACCACTCTGCTTCTGTTACATTGGCAAATGAATGAATGTTGGAAAAGAATAAGTACAGAATGATAAAAGAGCATATTAAAGAAGGATTGAGAGGTTATTTTCTAAAAATAAAATCAAAAATCAAACAAATTTACCTATGATGTTACTTAAAATATGTATTTTGATTCTCTCAACTAAGATGTGGATTCAAAAAAGCTCAAAAAATACAAAAAGCTAGTGACAAGCCAAAAGTACCAACAAACAGGCCTAAAAGAGGTAGAAAAAGAGTTGAACTATTTTCAAAGACTGCTTTCCAGTTCTGTGACTACAGTATTAGTTTGCCAAGAGTGACTCTTAGGTGAAGCAAATAAATGCTAATTACTGACGTTTAGATTAACCTAAAAGAGGTGAAGTTTTATACATGTTAAACAAAAAAGCCAAGTATCAATATATAGCAGTAATTATTATACAACTAACTGCAGAGCACAAGTCAACTTGACATTAAAGTATAGGCACAAAAAAATCATTCCAATAACCTACAGAATGTATCATGTTTGTATTTCCCCACCCTACACACACTTGGGGGGAAAGCAAAGCTATGACAGATCATGGTCCTAAGGCTTTTTAGAGCAAATAAAATGTCTCTAGACACAGTGGATGAAATAGCCTACAAAGAGTCAGGGCCGGGGGTGGGTAGAAATCAGCATCAACTGTAAAGTGAAGAATATCACACAAAAATAGAAAAAAGGGAAACTCTTCAACTTCTATCATATCAAGACGAATACATTTCTTCCTACAAAAATAAGTTTCCTAAAGCAACGGCATGAGCAGCCCCATTTTCCACCAAATAAGTCTTTAGAGATGACAGCAAATGTCTAAGACACCACAGACACAGAGGGTGCCTTTAGGTACACCAGAAAGGGTGAATCAGGAGTGCTAAATTCTTATAACATAAAACAAACTTGAAAGCAAGAGCTTACCAAACTCAAATCAACCCACTTCAGAAATACACAACAAGGAAATATACAACCGGCTTCATAAATATACATAAACTTAAATTCGGAATTATAACTTATGTTCTTCTAAAGGACCAATCACAACATAGGATTAGTAAATCTCTTAAATTTCTGGGAGAAAGCAATTAGATCATTCCATCATCTACTAGGGTCAAAATATCAACCTTCTTAAAACTGAGAAACAAATGTTTCAAAGTAAGTCTCCACTGGCCTGTTGTTCATGGTCTTTCAATACATTTTAAAAAGACCTTTGAAACAAAGTTTCATTAGTATCCTTCTAGAAAGAGCTCTAATATCTTTCATTCTAGCAATTGAAAAGCTACCGCATGTTCATTTCTACATTAGATTATTGATTCCTTGCCTTTTAACATCTCCATAACAGCTGCTTGACAAATTACCTCACCTTATTCCTCAGGGGGTAAGGACAGCATAATATCCATGAATTCAAAAAGGGGACCACAAAATGATCAGTGACAGATGAGCTAATTGAGTCACATAAACAAGACACTGCTCTAATAGGCTAGGCATTCATAGCATTATACAATTAAATGCTTACACTCTAAATATTTTATTTGTCCTTAAGGATACAGGACAAACCCTTCTTAAATTACTTTTATTTTAAAATATGTTAGCTTCATAAAGTCAGTAAGCTTGTACATGTTTGCAATAATTTCTACAGAAAGTCTGTGCATGTTTGCAATAATTTCTACAGAAAGTCTGTAATTATTCTGAATAGTTTGCACAACTTTCAGATTTAGCTTTCTTATTTCAACCTAAGAGAGCTAGCTATAAGATCCAAAATAAGTCTACTCATAAAGCAATTTTTAAAATATGTTCCAGATTTTTAGCAAAATAAAGGCCAATTATATTTTCAAAGATACAACATATTTCAGATAAGTACAGTAAAATATGTCTATTGTATTTGCCTTGGTTCATTCTGATTAGTGTCACAACAGTATGAGATACAGAGAAAAAAATACATAATTTGTATTTAATATAATTTGTACAGAATTTGTACTTGTATGCCAACATAATCTTGTAGACCCCTACAGAAAATGAAATATTACTTTCCTCCCCTAAGAATAACAAAATGATGTGGATTTAAAGGACTATGTTAAATGAACAAGTTCCAGTCAAATTACTCTTAGAAAATTAGCCTCTCTCTAGACAGATGCAACACTCTTTTCTGAATTCATAACCAATCTCATAACACAACCTTATCAATTCCTTTAAAGTGATAAAACATACGTGCTAGCTTAGAGCCTTACCCTGTAATAAATTTCAAGATCTACCACTTTAAAAAAAAAAATACTAAATCATCACCGGTCTTCTTCAAATGTCACTTTCGCAGTAGTAGGACGATGGTGTTTATTCACCTTTTATAAACTATTCCCAGAGCAAAAATGGAGACATCCAAGACACCAATTTGGAGATGATAGTGCCTACTATCAATAATATTCGACACGTTTCTTTCGACGTGCCGCTTTTGTGACCTGAAGGCTCTACTAGAAAGCTCTACCGAGTCCCTACTAGAACCCTGGTTCGCTGGCTGGCTGATTCTCCAGCTAAACATCACGTTTGATCGCTCCTGCCTGGAGAGGCGATAGTGTTGATTTTGTTTTTAAAGTTGGTGTCAGAGCAGCTCCAAACTTTTTTCACCATTCCTGCCTGGCTGCCAACTGGAGCTCTCCGTTCACTTCCTCACAAACTTGAACCACCCCCAAACAGTTTGAGAGTAAGCTGGAGTTAGACACCGGCAGGAGCTCACACACTTACAGGAAGGGTTTGACACCGCATAAAACTTTCACTTCTCTCCAACCCTTCCACCCGGGAACTCTGGCCCTTCGCTCTTGCTCCCCTAGAATTCCCCTCTCAGGCAGGACAAGGACACGGAAAGCAGGCTGTTCTAATGTCCCCGAAAAGACACCCCCCTCCATAGCCCTCTCCCCTGGACTCAAGTCCTGTTCTTTACACAAAAGAGCGGGGCCAGCAAAGCTGTCGTGGCCCTACCTAGCCGGCTGCCATCCTCCAACGCACCCGCAGACCCGGTCTCCGGCCGCCCGAGCGGTCTCCACTGGAGGCTTGTTGCCCCAACCCGGCCAGACAAAGCCCCGGCGGCCGGGCCGACTCGCAAGCCTCCGGACTCGGGCTGCCGCGCTCTTACCCGGGCCTCATCCAGAGCGACGCCGGCGCCGCCACTTCCCCCGGCCTTGGCGGCGGGGCAGCTGGCAGCGCGGGTCTTGGAGGAGCGGGTCCGAGAGGAGATGAAATGGCTGCTGCCTCCGGTCGCCCCAGGCTCTACTCCGGCCCCAGGCCCAGGCCCGGGCCCAGGCGACTTAGATCCGAGAAGCCGCAGAGAGCTCTTCCGGGTGTTCACCATGGTCCAGCCAGGAGAACGGGGTCCACGCCGCGCCCGCGGCGCCCGCCGCGCCGGGGAGAGCCGAGGAAGGCCGGCCCGCCTGCCGGGCAGTCAGGGCTAGTGGAGCCGGGCCGGGAAAGACAAGACGACCCGGACTCTGCGCAGCGCAGACGAGGACAGGCGAGGGTAGGGCAGAGGAAGGGAAGTCGGCGTGCGAAGGCAGGTAGCGGGAGACGAGAGCGATGTTCCAGGCCAAGAGCTCAGACCCTCCGCCGGCTTCAACCTACTCAGCGGGAGCCAAGCGGAGCCGCCATTTCTACCCCTTTCTCTCCCGTTCTCGCTCTCGAGCTCCGTGCGTCAGGGCTCCAGCGCCGCAGGGCCGACAAGACCTCTTCCGACTTGGCCGCTGCGGGGCGCTGCAAGGCCGGCCAGCCCTTTCCTTGCCGGCTCTCCCTCCTCTTCCCCCGCCCCGCCAGTAGGCCCCGCCCAACGGCGCGCCGTCAGCGCTCGACGGCCACGGAAGGGACGCTCTGGGCTGTTTCAGCTCTATGGTTTCCAGGTCTGGTGGCCGCCTAGGAAGTGGGGGGATGGGAAAAACCAGAATGCGCGCGGGACTAGCTAGCGCCGTGTAGTTCGGTCGTAGAGTCTTCGTAGCCTGCCAGGACCGACTACCCCTGCACCCCCAGCATCATCCCAGGTGGCCTCGATGGAGCGAGGAACTACCCGAAAAGGTGGGGGATGGAGGGGGACCGGTGAAGACGAGGGCGCTGTGACCTGAGTTGGAATTCCAGGGATACCCAAGGCAAGACCCTGAACTTGAGTTGTACTTTTCACGGCTGTAAAAATGTGAATGATAACTGAGATAAAATATATCTGTGCCGTATCTGGCACACGATAAGCTTAAGAAAGAGCAAACGCTAGAACCCTGCCTCTCTAAACAAAGCAAGGCACTGACGATTTCTATAACCTTAGCCAGACCTAAGGTGTACTCACGAAGAGTGAATTCTTCGTACTAAAAGCTTTCTTTTAGCACTGCTGCCCCGCCCGCGCAAGAATTAAGAATACAAAAAGCTGAATACAAGGATATAAAATGTGTGATTTAACTTTCAAAGAAAAAGATTAAGGGACGCAATTAATATGAAAAGCTATGCTGTAAGTAGAATTATGTTCATTTCCAAAAATTGCCTCGCTAAGGAAAGTTGAAGACTCAAGAACAGTGCTGTAAAAATCAACAAGCTGCATCAAAATTAGAAATTCCACCCATCCAAGCTCCCAGTTGGTCAACAAAACTGCATAATGCAATGGGAATGGAAATAGGTTTTCTGTTGGGGAATCAGAATAGATTCCAGGAAAGCAGACAAGTCTCTCTTACACTAATTTGCATACCACACCCTCCCCAGAACACTTCCCCCACAAATTAAAACCGGCCTCTTTGGGTGTGGAGACCTCATAATGGAAGACCTGAGTTTTCCTGTGTCAATTACCTATGAGATCATTGAACAGGATAAACAATTTCATTTCCTGCAGAAAGAGGCTGGCCTTAAGTAGTATTTGAAGTGTCCTGAAGAGGTGTATGGTATGCAAATTAGCACACAAAGGACTTGAGTGCTTTCTTCCTTTGTTTCTGTGTTTGTAATTGTAGTCCTAAATTGAGAAAGCCAGATTGTTATTCAGGTTATGATAACCTATAGCATTTACTAACACCAAATGTTTATTCTAACCCCAATTGCTGTTAGATACTCTGTCAGGCCAGGAAATGGAGATTTTTTGAAAACAACATAGTTCTAGCCCTCAAAGAGGTCACAGACAAGGAGGGAATGGAGACAGGCAAGGAACCAGTAAGCTGCAGAACAATGTGATTAGAAAGAATAAGGCAGAGGGACTTCCCTGGCCGTCCAGTGGCTAAGACTCCCAGCCTCCAATGCAGGGGGCACAGGTTCAATCCCTGGTTGGGGAACTAATATTCCCACATGCTGTGCCAGCCAAACAAAAGAAAGAAAGAAGGAGAGGGAAGGAGGAAGGAAGGAAGGAAGGAAAGAAAGAATGAGGCAGAGACCTCTAATTCAAGCAGGGAGCTTTTGAGAGGTGATGACTCCTGAGATGCATCTTGAACCACAAAATGGAGAAAGGAAACATGGACAAAAGAAAGGAAAGTTTGAAAAAGATATGAAAGAGTTGCTTGTTTTACACAGTATGACCTGAAGAAAATAATTGAAAAAATCAATTAAAATCGTTTTTAAACTTTACTTAAAACTATGTGAGGGCTTCCCTGGTGGCGCAGTGGTTAAGAATCCACCTACAATGCAGGGGACATGGGTTCGAGCCCTGGTCCGGGAAGAACCCACATGCCACACAGCAACTAAACCCACGAGCCACAACTACTGAGCCCATGTGCCACAACTACTGAAGCCCGTGCACCTAGAGCTCTTGCTCCACAACAAGAGAAGCAACCCCAGTGAGAAGCCCGCACACTGCAACGAAGAGTAGCCCCTGCTCACTGCAACTAGAGAAAGCGCACGCACAGCAACAACAGCCCAACGCAGCCAAAAATAAATAAAATAAATATTTTTTTTAAAAAAACTGTATGAGCTGGCAAGATACTAAGGAATACTTAGACCAAAAACTAAGTCACAGCAGGAACTCAGAAAAGCAAGCAAAGCTCTAAAGACAGCTTTCACTTTCAGTACATTTGCTCAACTCCAGTGAATTTGATCTTCTATTTCCTCTGCTTACAGGAGATAGGAAAGACAGAAGAGATAGTCCAGAACCTGCTCAAGTTACAGAGTCTAACGTAATAACCCTGCAAAATCCTGGTACAAAAAAGGATACACCTAAGTATAAGGGTGAATTAGAAATCAATGAACTGGGACTTCCCTGGGGGCACAGTGGTAAAGAATCCACCTGCCATTTCCAGGGACATGGGTTCGAGCCGTAGTCCGGGAAGACCCCACATGCTGTGGAGCAACTAAGCCCATGCACCACAACTACTGAGCCTGCACTCTAGAGCCCATGCACCACAATTATTGAGCCCACGTGCCACAACTACTGAAGCCCATGCACCTAGAGCCTATGCTCCGTGACAAGAGAAGCCACCACAATAAGAAGTCCGCGCACTGCAACAAAGAGTAGCCCCTGCTCGCTGCAACTAGAGAAAGTCCACCCGCAGCAACGAGGACCCAATGCAGCCAAAAATAAATATAAATTTATTAAAAAAAAAAAAGAAGAAATCAACCAACCAACCTTCCCATCACTAATCTCCAGGAAGCTGCAAGAACTGCCTTTCCCAACATTTACACTAAGAATGAGAGGGGGAAAAAAATATCCCTTAAGAATTCAAAACAACAAATGGATCCTCAGATTTACAGGCTAAAGTCACCAAATCTGATAGGTATGAAAAACCTCAGGACGATAATTTAAATAGGCTTAAGTCAAAAGTGATCCTAAGCACAAAGCAAAGGCAAATGTAAACTATCTCCAAAAGAATGCAGCTTCAACAGGATATGCAAAAACTCATGAATATGACTCAGTTAAAAACAAATCATCAAAAATAGCTAACACACACATACAAAAAGCCAGCCAGCACAAAAGAATAGACAACAGAATGAGACCCACAATTTTATATTCAGATATGTACTATACGTCAAAGATTAGAAAATATTATTAAGTAAAAATGACAGTACATTTTAAAAGAATGAGTTAGAACATATAAAAATAAAAAGAGGGGCTTCCCTGGTGGCGCAGTGGTTGAGAGTCCGCCTGCCGATGCAGGGGACACGGGTTCATGCCCCGGTCCGGGAAGATCCCACATGCCGCGGAGCGGCTGGGCCCGTGAGCCGTGGCCGCTGAGCCTGCGCGTCCGGAGCCTGTGCTCCTCAACGGGAGAGGCCACAACAGTGAGAGGCCCGCGTACCACAAAAAAAATAAATAAATAAAAAAAAAATAAAAAGATTAGGGCTTCCCTGGTGGCTTAGTGGTTGAGAGTTCGCCTGCCGATGCAGGGGACGCGAGTTCGTGCCCCAGTCCGGGAAGAGACCACGTGCCGCGGAGCGGCTAGGCCTGTGAACCATGGCCGCTGAGCCTGCGCGTCCGGAGCTTGTGCTGCGCAACAGAAGAGGCCACAACAGTGAGAGCCCCACGTACCGCAAAAAAAAAAAACAATCCATTAGAAAATGAGGAAAAGACCAGAAGTTATTTCACGTAAGAGGATATATAGATGGAAAATAAGCATACTGAAAGTTTTCAGGGGTGGTGCAGTGGTTAAGACGCCACGCTCCCAATGCAGGGGGCCTGGGTTCAACCCCTGGTCAGGGAACTAGATCCCATGTGCATGCCACAACTAAGAGTTCACATGCCACAACTAAGGAGCCCGCGTGCCGCAACTAAGACCGAGCACAACCAAATTAAATAAATAAATAAAATATTTGAAAAAAAGAAAGATTTCAACATCATTAACCAATAGTGAAATGCAAATTGAGACTATGATGAGCTATTATTACACACCTGTTAGAAAAACTAAAAAAAATAGTAACAATACCAACTGCTGGTGAAGAGGCAAAGAAACTGGATTATTCATTCATTGCTGGTGAGAATGCAAAATGGTACAGCAAATCCCAATCTGAAAAGCAGTTTGATGGTTTCTTAAAAATTTAAATATACACTTAACAATACAGTCCAGCTATTGCAACCCTGTGTATTTATTCCAAAGAAATGAAAATTATATCCACATAAAAACCTGTAGAACATAGTTCATTGCAGCTTTATTTGTAATAGCCAAAAAAAAGTCACTCATAGGTCAAAGGTTAAACAAACTTTGGTACATCCAACACAGAATACTGCTCAACAATAAAAAGGAATTAACCAGTAATACACACAAAAATGTATGAATCTCAAAGGCATTACACTTAAGCAGAAGGAAGGAAATCATATATATGACAGCATAAAACAAAATAGAAAGCAAATAATAGAGAAATTCAAAATCAAAAGTTGATTCCTGGGAGTTCCCTGGTGGTCTATTAGTTCAGATTTGTCACTTTTACTGCAGAGGCCCAAGTTCAGTCCCTGGTTGGGGAAATGAGATCCCACAAGCTGTATGCCACGCCCAAAATAAAATAAAAAAGGTTCATTTCTGTAAAAAGGAAAAAAAAGAGAGAGAAAGAGAGAAAGGAAAGATAATCCACTAGCCAGACCAGTCAAAGGGGGAAAAAAAGCGAGAAGACCCAAATTACAAATTTCAAGAATGAAGTATAAACATCACTCAAGATCTTAGACTTCAAGTAGCAAACTATTTTCTTGTTGTAAATGGCCAGTTTGTAAATATCTCAGGCTTTGCAGGCCACCCATGGTGTATTTCACATACTCTTTGTTTTGATTTGATTTTTGGTTTTTTGCTTGTTTTTTAACAATACTTTAAAAATGTAAAAACCATTCTTAGTTCACAAATGTACATAAATAGGCCACAGACTAGATTTGGCCCACAGGCTGCTAATTGCCAACCTCTACTATAAACTTTAAAGGGACAACTAATAAATAATAAGGAACAACAAGTTATTTTAAAAAAGAAAATAATAATAATAAGGAACAACTTAACTTTATGCCAGTAAGTTCCAAAACATAGGTAAAGTAGACAAATTACCTGAAATAAAACTAATTACTAAAGTTCACTCATAAAGAAATAGATAACCTGAATACCCATATTATTAATTAAAGAATTAAATATGTCATTAAATACTATTCCACAAAAAAAATAAAATAAAACTGAAAATAAAGATATTTGTACATTAAAAAAAAAAAATACTATTCCACAAATGTTACACCAGTCCCAGATGACTTCACTGGTGAATTCTATCCAATATGTAAGGAAAAACAATACCAGTTTTATCCTAACCCTAACCCTGATTCTTTTGGAATATAGAAGAAATATTTCTCAATTCACTTACAAAGTCAGCATAACCCTTATATTAAAACCAACAGCATAAAATAAACCCACAAACTAATTATTATACATATATAAAGAGACAAAAAAATTCCTTAACAAAATATTATGAAATCAAATCCATGAATATATAAAAAGACTGATAAATCATGACCAAGTGGGATTTACCCCAGGAACACAAGATTGGTTAAACATTTGAAACTGAAATAATCAGTGTAATTCATCATATCAACACAATAAAGAAGAAAAACCATAAGGTCATCTGAGTAGATCTAAAAAAACATTTAACATATTCAACATCTATTTGTGATTTTAGCAAACTCAATAGAGTAGGAATAGAAGGTAACTTCCTCAGCCTTATAAAGAGCACCACAGGGACTTCCCTGGTGGTCCAGTGGTAAAGAATCCTCCTGTCAATGCAGGGGACGGGGGTTCCGTCCCTGATCAGGGAACTAAGATCTCACATGCTGCAGGGCAACCAAGGCTGCGCGCCACAACTACTGAGCTCGCACACCTCAACTAGAGAGCCTGCGTGCCACAAACTACAGAGTGCACGCACCCTGGAGCCTGTGTGCCACAACTAGAGAGAAACCCGCATGCCACAATGAAAAATCCCTCATGCCTCAACGCAGGTCCTGCGTGCTGCAACTAAGACCCGACACGGCCAAAAATAAAAAATAATTTTAAAAAAAAATCCTATATCCAGCATCATAATAAATGGTGACATTGATTTCTTTCCCCCTAATTTCAAGAACAAGGCAAGGACGTCTGCTCTAATCATTTCTATTCAACACTGGACTGAAAGTCCTAGGCAATGCAATAGTAAAGAAAAGTAAATAAAAGGTATATAATTTGGAAATGAAGAAGGAACTATTATGTCCTATGATAATCTCATGGGAAATCTTAAAAACAATAATAATAAATAAATAAATAAACTAGTAGGTCTAATATGTGATAAAGTTTAGCAAAGTCACAAGGCATCAATTTATTTAAAACTTATTTCTGTACAGTTGTAATGAACAATATATAATCTATATACTGAAAACTAAAAAACACTGCTAAGGAAAAAAAGGAAGATCTAAATAAGTGGAGAGATTTACCAGATGACTTAATATTGTTAGGATGAAAATTATTATCCCCAAATTGATCAACAGATCCAAGCCAATCCCAGTCAAAATCCCAGCAGACATTTTGTAGAAATTGAGAAACTGAATCATCACCTAAACAATCAGGAAAAGACAAAAATACAGAACTTACACTACTTCATTTTAAGTCTTACAACAAAGGTATAATAATATAGTGTAGATATATAATCAAAGAGCTCAATGGAAAAGAATAGAGTCCAGAAAGAAACTCACATATATGGTTAATTGATTTTTGCAAAGAGGACAAGGTAATTAATAGAGAAAGGATAGCCTATTCAATTAATGATTCTACAATAGAACAACTGTATATCCCTGTGGCAAGGGGCGGGGGGAAGCCTTGACCATTACCTCATTCTATGTAGAAAGAATAACTTCAAATTGATCACACACTTAAACGCAAGGCCAAAACTATAATTTTTTTTACAATAAAACCTACCTTGGGGCTTCCCTGGTGGCGCAGTGGTTGAGAGTCCACCTGCCGATGCAGGGGACACGGGTTCGTGCCCTGGTCCGGGAAGATCCCACATGCCGCGGAGCAGCTGGGCCCGTGAGCCATGGCCGCTAGGCCAGCGCGTCCGGAGCCCGTGCTCGGCAACGGGAGGGGCCACAGCAGTGAGAGGCCCGCATACCGCCAAAAAAAAAAAAAAAAAACCTACCATGGGGTAGGCAAAGTCTTATTACAAAGGACCCAAAAATGGGACTTCCCTGGCAGTCCAGTGGTTAAGACTCCATGCTTCCGTTGCAGGGGGCACTTGTTTGATACCTGGTAAGGGAACTGAAATCCTGCATGCCACAGGGCACGGCCAAAAAAAAAGGACACCAAAACATAAACTATTAAGGAAAAAGTTGATAGATTGGGCCTTCACTTTGAAAACCACTTTTAAGAAAATTAAAAGGCAAGCCATGGGGAATTCCCTGGCAGTCCAGTGGTTAAAACTTGGCACTTTCACTGCTGTGGTAAGCCACAGACTGGGAGAAAGTATTGATAAAAATAAGAACAGAAAATAATGATAATAGAATATAAAGACTTAACTGCAAGGATAAGCAAGGACAAAATTAGTTGGGTTTTTTGTTTTTTTGCTTTACTTCTGATGAAGTTAAGGTAGACACTGTAACTCTATAAGGAGGTCCTTAGAGAAGAGTTGGTACTGATTCCATAAGTATAAGATGAGTTCCAAGAGACGGTATTTCTAAGAAGCATGACACATTTTATGAACACTGAATCATTAGACAAAATCAGAATTGGTGACATTAGCATTTTATACTCTCCAATATGATAACTACCACATATGGCTATTTAAATCTAAATTTAAGGAGCTTCCCTGGTGGCACAGTGGTTAAGACTCCGCCTGCCAATGCAGGGAACACAGGTTTGAGCCCTGGTCCGGAAAGATCCCACATGCCATACAGCAACTAAGCCCGTGCACCACAACTACTGAGCCTGCACTCTAGAGCCTGTGAGCCACAACTACTGAGCCCACGTGTCACAACTACTGAAGCCCGCACACCTAGAGCCCGTGCTCTGCAACAAGAGAAGCCACCGCAATGAGAAGCCCACACATCATGGCGAAGAGTAGCCCCCGCTTGCCGCGACTAGAGAAAAAGCCTGTACGCAGCAACAAAGACCCAATGCAGCCATAAATAAATAAATAAACAAATAAATAAAAAATGGATCAAACACCTAATGTAAGAGCAAAAACTATAGAATGCTTAGAGAAAAACATAGAGGAAAATCTTCATGACATTTGAGAGAGCAATAGTTTCTGCCAGAAGCACAAGGGGAAAAAAAGAAAAAACAGATAAACTGAACTTTATCAAAATTAAAAACTTGTATATCAGGGACTTCCCTGCAGTCCAGTGATTAAGATGTCACCTCCGGGGCTTCCCTGGTGGCACAGTGGTTGAGAGTCTGCCTGCCAATACAGGGGACACAGGTTCGAGCCCTGGTCTGGGAAGATCCCACATGCCACGGAACAACTAAGCCTGTGTGCTACAACTACTGAGCCTCTGCTCTAGAGCCTGCAATCCACAACTACTGAGCCCGAGTGCCCCAACTACTGAAGCCCGCGTGCCTAGAGCCTGTTCTCTGCAACAAGAGAAGCCACCGCAATGAAGAGTAGCCCCCACTCACCGCAAGTAGAGAAAGCCCATGCACAGCAATGAAGACCCAATGCAGCCAAAAATAAAATAAATAAAATAAATAAATTTATTTTTTTAAAAATGTCACCTTCCAATACAGGGTGTGTGTGTTCGATTCCCAGTGGGGGAGCTAAGATCTCACAAGCCTTGTGGCCAAAAAACCAAAACATAAAATAGAAGCAATATTATAACAAATTCAATAAAAGACTTTAAAAATGGTCCACATCAAAAAAATCTTTAAAAAAAACCCCAAAAACTGGGCTTCCCTGGTGGCGCAGTGGTTGAGAGTCCGCCTGCTGATGCAGGGGACACGGGTTCATGCCCCGGTCCGGGAAGATCCCACATGCTGCTGAGCGGCTGGGCCCGTGAGCCATGGCTGCTGGGCCTGCGTGTCCGGAGCCTGTGCTCCGCAACGGGAGAGGCCACAACAGTGAGAGGCCCGTGTACCGCAAAAAAAAAAAAAAAAAATGGGCAAAGGACTTGATTAGACATTTCTCCAAATAAGATATACAAAAGTTAAGAGCCGCATGAAAAGATATTCAACATCGTTAGTCACTAGGGAAATACAAATCAAAACTGTAATGAGATACCACTTCACACCCATTAAGATGGCCATTTTATAAAAAAACAAACAAAAACAGAAAATAACAAGTGTGTTGAGGATACGGAGAAATTGAAACCCTTGTTCATTGCTGACTGGAACGTAAAATGCTGCACTTATTTTACACCTTGGCAGTTCCTCAAATAATTAAACATAGAAATACCATATGGGGACTTCCCTGCTGGTCCAGTGAGTAAGACTCTGTGCTCCTAATGAAGGGGGCCCAGGTTTGATCCCTGGTCGGATAATGCATGCATGCCACAACTAAAAGTTCACATGCCGCAGCTAAGAAGTCCGCATGCTGCAACTAAAGATCACGCATGCTGCAACTAAGACCTGGCACAGCCTAAATAAATAAATAAATATTTTAAAAAAAGAAAAGAAATACCATATGATCCATTAATTCCATGTCTAGGTATATACCCAAAAGAACTGAAAGCAGAGACTTAATTGGATACTTGTACACCAATGTTCACAGCAGCATTATTCACAATAGTCAAGAGGTAGAAACAATCCAGATGTCCATCCACAGATGACTGAATAAACAGAATGTGATATATATTGTATACATACAATGGAATATTATTTAACATAAAAAGGAATGAAATTCTGATATCATACAACATGATGAACTTGTAAAACATTAAACTAAGTGAAATAAGCCAGACACAAAAGGACAAATATTATACGATTCCTCTTATAAGAGGTACCTAGAATAGGGCAACTTCATAGAGATAGAAAGAGATTATCAGATGCTGGAGGAATGAGGGAGTGGATTGAGGAGTTATTGTTAAAATGGATACAGAGTTTCTGTTTGGGTGATGAAAATGTCTTGGAAGTGGATAGCGGTGAGTTGCACAAGATTGTGAAAGTACTTAATGCCACTTAAAAATGGTAAAGAAAAAAAAAAAAGGACTTCCCTGGTGGCACAGTGGTTAAGAATGCACCTGCCAATGCAGGGGACATGGGTTCGAGCCCGTGCGCCACAACTACTGAGCCTGTGCTCTAGAGCCCGCGAGCCACAACTACTGAAGCCTGCACGCCTAGAGGCCATGATTCACAACAAGAGTAGCCACTGCAATGAGAAGCCCGTGTACCACAATGAAGAGTAGCCCCTGCTTGCCACAACTAGAGAAAGCCCGCACACAGCAACAAAGACCCAACACGGCCAAAAATAAAATAAACAATAAAATAACAAAAAAAGCAACTGAGCTTATTAAAAAAAAAGATCATATTAAAAAAAAATGTAGGCCTTACCTGGTGGCGCAGTGGTTGAGAGTCTGCCTGCCGATGCAGGGGACACGGGCTTGTGCCCCGGTCTGGGAAGATCCCACGTGCCGCGGAGCGGCTGGGCCCCTGAGCCATGGCCGCTGAGCCTGCCATCCGGAGCCTGTGCTCCGCAACGGGAGAGGCCACAACAGTGAGAGGTCCGCGTACCGCAAAAAAAAAAAAAAGGTAAAAAAAAACCAAACCAAAACAATAACAAAAACCCTACAGTATTTTGATTATTGTTCTATTGTTAACAGAAGTCAAAAAATAGATCAGCAGAACAGAACACAGACCCAGAATACAGGGCCCAGAACAGTCCTCAGCATTGATGGGGATTTGGTATATGAGGTAGCATTCCAAATTTGTAAGAAAAAAAGGGACTGTTTGTTAATGGTCTTGGGACCATGAGCTCTATCTATTAGATATTACACCAGATAAGTATACCTAGATCTAAGTCCAAGATGTCAACTTGTTCTTTAATAAGCAAGATGGAAGGGCATTAAAATAGATCATTCACTGAATATAGTTAAGCAGATTAAAATAGAAGGTTAACTACAGATGTACTAATACCCCCTTCCCAGATGCCCAACTAAAAGATTAAGAGGAAACCAATAAACAGATTTGCACTGAAAAAAATCAATCAGTGTAATACACTAAATTAATAGAATGAAGAAAAGAAAACACATGATCATCTCAATTGACACAGAAAAGTATTTGACAAAATCCAAGAAACTTTCATGATAAAAACACTCAACAAACTATGACTAGAAGGGAGTTTCTTCAACATGAGAAAGGGCAATCATACTCAATGGTGAAAGGTTAAAAGCTTTCCCCTTAAGATTATGAATAAGACAAGGAAGCCCACTTTTGCCATTTCTATTCAAAATTATATGGGAAGTTCTAGCCAGAATAATTAGGCAAAAATTTTTAATAAATAAATGCCACCCAAATTAGAAAGGAAGAAGTAAAACTATCTCTATTCACAGATGATGTGATCTTGTATGTACAAAATACTACAGAATCTATTTTAAATTTTTATTTGTTTTATTTTTTGGCCATGCTGCACGGTTTGCAGGATCTTAGTTCGCTGACCAGGGATTGTGAAAACGTGGCAGTGAAAACGTGGAGTCCTAATCACTGGACTGCCAGCGTATTCCCAAGAATCTATTTTTTAAAACCCACACAACTATCAGAGCTAATAAATGAATTCAGCAAAGATGCTGTATACAAGATCAACACACAAAAATCAGTGGTATACACTAATGATGAAAAATCCCAAAGGAAATTAAGAAAGCAATTCCTTTCAGAACAGCATCAATAAAAATAAAATACTTAGGAATAAATTTAACCAAGGAGGTACAAGACTTGTACACTGAAAACTACAAAACAAAGAAGACATAAGTAAATGGAAAGATGTCCATATTCATGGTTTGAAAAAACTTAACACTGTTAAGATGTCAATACTCGAATTGCTCTACCAATTCAAAGCAATTCCTACTAAAATTCTTTTTTTTTTTTTTTACAGAAAAGAAAGAGCTGGTCTTAAATTGCAAGGGACCTGGAATAACCAAAACAATTTTTAAAAAGAACAAAGTTGGAGGACTCACACTTCCTGATTTAAAAACCTACTATAAAGCTACAGTAATTAAAACATTATGGGGGGCTTCCCTGGTGGCACAGTGGTTGAGAATCTGCCTGCTAATGCAGGAGACACGGGTCTGAGCTCTGATCTGGGAGGATCCCACATGCCACAGAGCAACTAGGCCCGTGAGCCACAACTACTGAGCCTGCGCGTCTGGAGCCTGTGCTCCGCGACAAGAGAGGCTGCGATAGTGAGAGGCCCGCACACCGTGATGACGAGTGGCCCCCGCTTGCCACAACTAGAGAAAGCCGTCGCACAGAAACGAAGACCCAACACAGCAAAAATAAATAAATAAATTACTAAACTCCTACCCCCAACATCTTAAAAAAAAACAAAAACATTATGGTACTGTAAGCAGCTCTTTGCAGATCACCCTCATCAGAAAGCCCCTTTTCTTGTCACTTTAGCAAAGCTATAGTATAACTAATTTTTAACCCCCATGCTCTACTCATCTCTGGCCCACACACACCTTTCAAATCTTTTAATCACACAATACTTTGCCTAACTTGTCAGTTCTTTCCATAGATCAAAGAAGTCGAAATGAAGAATAAGTAATTAACAGATGACCAAATCTCTCCCCTAGCTTCCCCTTCAGTAATCTCCCGCACAAACTGTGACCAAACTGTGTGAACCAAACTGTATAACATCTAGAGGAAGATCACAAGAAGTCAAGGAGCCTGCAGGCAGGTGGGGGATGGCAACGACTCTGACCCCATATCGCAATGATTAACTGAGATTACTTCTCTCCTTCCCTTTAAAACTTTCATGGCTGAGCAGAATTTTCGGAGGTGGTTTTTGGGGGACCCTGAGTCCACCATCACCCCAGATTGCCAGCATTCTGATTTTTGTTTTAATAAATTCATTTATTATTTATTTATTTTATTGTTGGTTGCATTGGGTCTTCATTATTGCACGCAGGCTTTCTCTAGTTGCGGTGAGTGGGGCTACTCTTTGTTGTGGTGCGTGGGCTTCTCATTGCAGTGGCTTCTCTTGTTGAGGAGCACAGGCTCTAGGCATGCAGGCTTCCGTAGTTGTGGCACGTGTACTCAGTAGTTGTGGCTCACGGGCTCTAGAGCGCAGGATCAGTAGTTGTGGCTCTCGGGCTTAGTTGCTCCATGGCATGTGGAATTTTCGCGGACCAGGGCTCAAACCCGTGTCCCCTGAATTGGCAGGCGGATTCCTAACCACTGTGCCACCAGGGAAGTGCCCAGCATTCTGATTAGAGGCACCTTTCCTTTGCTACCTGTAAGGCCAACTGGCCCGAGGCAGGGGAATGCAATCAGACTCACAGGTTGCATCAGACCGAAACTTTCCGGACCACCCACTTCCAGAAACTGACCTGGAGACTTTCCGGACCACCCAGTTCTAGGAACTGACCTGGGGACTTTCCACCCGGAGCAGCCTTCCCGCCTTTCGAGGGGCGAGACTAACGATCCCAAGACGGATGCAACCGGCACTGGATATTGCCACGATACCCGAAGAGACCACCAAATAAGGAATAACCTGCGCCCTCCCGGATTCACCACACCCCTTTCCCTTCTTCCCCTATAAATTCTGCCCAAACCCTCGCCCGGGCGCGACTTCTCTGGCCCCTTTCTCTCGGACCAGTGAACCTCGCCCGGGAGCGGGCCCAAATAAAGCTTGTTTAAGCTCTCCTCCGTTTCTTGGTGCCGTTCCTTACACTACCAACATTTGTGAGTATGTAACTGACTTTGTAAGCGGCAAGCAGCAGAACCCCCATTGGATAACAGCACTGGTGTAAGGACAGATATATAGATAAATGGAACAGAATTTTGAGTCCAGAAATAAACCAACATATCTAGGGTCAGTTGATTTTTGACCAGGGAAGAGTCCTCTCTTTATCAAATGGTCCTGGGACATAAAAGAACAGGAAAAAGAAGAGGCCTCACATCAAGGCCATTCATAGAAAAGTCTTTTTGCCCTAAGGAATCAAAGTAACTCCTTACCAGTGGCTTCAACAGACAAGATTTCTGGAGAACTGGTTTGAAGCTGAACTCACCACGGGATCGCAGAATTGCTCTCGTAAGGAAGAGTTCAAAAGACTCAGAGGGTGCCTTTACCTGTGTGGGGATGGCAGGGGCCTGTAGGTGAGGCCCAGTATCAATCTGAATTCCAGCACTAAAAACTATCAAGTAAAAGGGAGATGGGCTCTGTGCGATGACCTAGAGGGGTGGGATAGGGAGGCTGGAAGGGAGGCGATATGGGGACATGTGTATGCATATGGCTGATTTCCTTTGTTGTGCAACAGAAACTAACACAGTATTGTGAAGCAATTATATTCCAAGATTTATTTTTTAAAAAAAAGGAAAAAAGGAAGAAAAAGATAGGGAGAGAAATAGAAAGGGAGAGAGAGAGAGACAGAAAGAAATAGGAAGGAAGGGAGGGAGGGAGGAACAAAGGAACAAAGGATGCACCTTTCACTGAACTGCCTAACCCAGTAGAATATTCCTGCTGTAACAAATGTCCCTTAGTTTAAAATAATAAATGTTTTGCCCAAGTATTTATGTAAAAAAAAAAACTGTCACGTAAAAACAAATATGAAATAGAGATTATATTTGAAAGGATTATTGGGGGGAGGGGGAAGACTACTGAAATAAGGCTGGAGGACAATTACAATGGGGAGAATGTTCAATTGTCAAAAAAAAAAAATCCTGGATTTAGATAAAGAGAGACTTTATTGGAAAGGTTTATTCCAAGAAGAGGAAAAGGAACTACTGCAATGGGGTTTGGGGGATGAGGCAACAACCATCGCTACAGGGCAAGGCTATGACCGTGAAGTCTGCAACTGTCTCCAAGGTCAGACAGAAAATGGCCCTTCTTGTATAGGGAGGAGCGAACAAAGGCTACAAAGAACTGGGTGTGGGGCACAGTGGAATGGGTGGGTGGAGGTGGCAGTGATCTCTTGGCAGATCAGAGTGGTTTACATGGAGGTCAGCCTTTTTCAGGAGTGATGGTGAAGGAGGGCTTGTACGCTGGATCAGGATGAGGGTGGGTCAAAGTTTAGGAGCCTGGAGGAAGGAGAGAAGCTTAAGTTTGGTCAAAACAAGGTAGCTGGTATTTTGTCCAGATTGGTCAGTGAGAACAATAAGTAAAGCTAATCATTTATGAGGCAAAAAAAAAAAAAGGGCATTTGGAGGGTCTATGTCTGACCTTGTCATAGGTAAACAAGGGGGCATCCCTGAGTCTTATCTAAACCACGTGGGGAAGGGTGGTTTCTTCCTTGCTGTCAGCCCTTTCAGGGGCATGAAAGGATGGGAGAATTTTTTTTTTAACCTTTGCTTTCCAGAATCACAGGTCTCAGGTGAAGTTCAACATGGTCAGAATGCAGGTAAATCTCTCCACGGATTCAATCAGCGGCTGACGACGTACGGAGGTAAGTTGATGCTGGGTTCTCAGGTGGGTAGCTCTCTGCATTTTCCGCGTCGGGTGAGGAGGCAAGGAGCAGCAGCGCCCACGGGAAGAGAGAGGCGGCCGCCATTCGCGCGGGTAACGCTGCGGCCCGAAGCGGCTGGCGCCGCCAGCCCCGCCCCCGCGCGCCCCCGCGCGCCCCCGCGGCCCCGCGCGCGCTCTCGGGTCTGCGCAGTGCCGGCCTCGGCGCGTCCTCGGCGCCGGGCGGCAGTGTCCGAGGGAGGCGCGCAGGGTCGCAGCGGTGCGGCAACCGAGCTTGAGGGGGTCTGGGGACAGTAGTGCTCCCAGTGTGAGGGGCGGCGGCGCGGCGGCGGCGGCGCCCGCGGTCCCTGAGCAAATTGAGGACGAGGCCGCGAGGCGACGGCGTGGCGGGGCCCCCTCCAGCGGCCGCGCCCGGAGGTGAGTTAACTGGGGCCGTGCGGCGCTCCGCTGCGCCGGCCGCCGGGGGTGGGCGGGCGTTTCCCGGGCGGGGCGGTGGCGGTCGTTGGGTCGGGCCGAGTCGCCGCACCCGGTCTTTGTCTCGGTTTGCTCGCGTCTGTGACCCCGAAAGGGCACAGTCGCGCGACGGCCGGGGCGGGACTCCTGGTCAGCGCAGGTGAGGCGCGGCTTTGGGCCCGCTTACTGCGCTGCTTTCCCGAGCGGCGGACTCCGGGCAAGCGCCACGGTGGTTTTCTCTCTCTGCGAGCGCTCGGAAACTTCGAGTTCTCTATTCTCAAAATGCAGAAGTGCAGTACAGAAATCCAGAGCATGTCTGTTTGGGGTGGACATTTCTTCGGTAACTTCATTAGCTGCCTCCCGCAACTCACTTTTGTAGGCTAGATGGTCTCTGTTTTCATATTTAATTTCTTTTTTTCTGTGTCCGATTTTTATTTGCAGTTTGTTACTTGTTAGCAATGACGAACGTTAGTGTGGCATCCAGCGTTGCTTCCTTCGTACTTATTCGAGATCACAGAAAATAAAGACAGGTGGGACTTCCCTGGCGGTCCAGTGGTTAAGATACCGCGCTTCCCTTTCAGGGGCACGGGTGCCTCCCCTAGTCGGGGGAACTAACATCCCGCATGCAGAAAGGCGACCAAAAAAATAAATTTAAAAGAAGTAATAATAGGGCTTCCCTGATGGCGCAGTGGTTGAGAGTCCGCCTGCCAATGCAGGGGACACGGGTTCGTGCCCCGGTCCGGGAAGATCCCACGTGCCGCGGAGCGGCTGGGCCCGTGAGCCAGGGCCGCTGAGCCTGCGCGTCCGGAGCCTGTGCTCCGCAACGGGAGAGGCTACAACAGTGAGAGGCCCGCGTACCGCAAAAAAAAAAAAAAAAAGAAAAAAAAAAAAAAAAAAAAAAAAGAAAGAAAAAAGAAAATAATAAAGATAGGAAATTGACAGTTTGTGTTTATGTCAATGTGGATTTGTAAAGTGTGACAGATTGTATAAGCGACGTGAAAACCAGCTTTTTCACTCATAGTCATAGCTCAAGTGTGTTTTTGGACTGTTGATAAGGTTTTTAATTATATTGATACTTTAGTTTTAATGGGAAACTCTTTAAAAGTTGATGTTGTGTCTTCTATGTAAATATGCTGAGAGTCATATTGATTTAAAAAGCAGTTAAATCCAGTGAATGTTGAGCATGTATGTGTAACACTGAAGTTAGAGCGAGGCACTGATGGAATCCAAAAATGAATAAGAATTGTGTGCAGGATGGTGGGAGTGATTAAGCACACAAACAGTGATGCAAGGCAAAAACTACAACGCGTTGAGCACTGACTCTTAGCCCTGCGTGTGGTAAATACTTTACATGCATACTTTAATTACTTAATATTTAATGTTAATTACCTAGTTTATCATCCGAGTGTTTTTAGTACCTGTTGTGTGCTGAGTACTAGGGATATGATGGTGACCATTATAGGTTTTTGCCTTTGAAGACTTTACATTGTCATTGGAGGACACAAGTAACCACACAAGTGAATGCCAGTCTACTTAGAAGCTAAAAAGGAAGAATGTAGGGTGTTGTGAGAGCGTATAATTGGGGTACATATCCCAGCTGAAGAAATCAGTTAAAGTTTCCCTAGGACAGTAATCTTTGCACTCAAGTTATTACGGGTAAGTAGGAATTAGGTGAAGGTGACTCCCAAATGAGGGAAGAAAGGTCCAGGTAAAGGAAATCCGTTCCACAGAGGCTTGGGAAGGTTTTGGGAACTGAAGGTAAGAGCAGTTGGAAAGAGTGTGGAAAGCGAAAGGGGGCTGTGGTTAGGGCCCCAGAGATGATGTGGGGCCTTTTAAACAATGTTAAGGATTTAGGACCAGCTTTTTCTTTTCTTTCTTTAAACTTTTATAGGGAAGTTTTCAAACCACTCAAATGTAGTGAGAGGACATTGCAGTGAACTCCCCTGTCATGTTATCCAAAGGATTTAGATCTTATTTGAAGAGTAGTGGAAGGTCCCTGAAAGATTTTAAGCAAGGAAGTCACACAGTCAAATTTGTATCTTAATCAAAAAGGTCACCCTGACTCCTGTGTAGACACTGAATTGAATGGGGACAAGAATGGATGTGGGGAAACCACCCAGAGATGGTCTCTGGGACTAGGTTTGTGGCTGTGATGGTGGGGGAAATTCTAATGTAACAGGGAAGAGCCAAATTGGACTCCATGTTGGATCCGTTTCTGTAACCTTTGCTTTCTGCTGCTTTTGTTCACTAAAAGGATAGTGTGTATACATAACGCCCTGCCTGGGGGAACCCTGCCCCTCTGCCTGAAGGTTAAACCAAAGTGACTTTGTTCAGGGAAACATCTGGACCCTGTTCCACCTGTGGATGGCCACAAGAAAGAAGAAATTAACATATCCCCTCCTCCAGGCTGGCCATTCCAGGAGATATTTGCAAAACTTATGGCCTTTTTACTTTACTTCCTCATCTCCTCCCCCTCTCTGTGCTATAAAAGAAACTGGCATCCACACCCCTGGAAGATGGTTTTTCAGAGACACTTATCTGCCACCTTCTTGGTCTTCCGGCTTTCCAAATAAAGTCGTGTTCCTTGCCTCAGCACCTCGTCTCTGATTTTGGCCAGTTGTGTGGCAAGCAGAGCGAGCTTGGACTCAGTAACACCAAGAGTACATAACTGATCTCTCCTTGCTGTGTTAGCAATTCTATATTCATGCCTTTTGGAGGAATTATGGAAGGTTTTCTTGAGATTGTATTTGAGATGGGTTTTGCAAGGTAAATAACATTTCAGTATGGAGCCCATTCTGAAATGCGAACATCTTGGTGTCAAGAGGATGGCTGACTCAGCAACCTTAACAGTTTCTGCAGAAGTTTCACCTTCTAGGATTTTCTCATTTAAATTACTTTTGTCACTATCACTTTGGTCTTTGGGAGCATATAACTCCCTTATTAACAATTTTTTCTAGAAGACAACAAAAATGTATTTTCTTCATTACTGCAATTACAGCTAAGATAAGCTGAAACTTCCCAAAAGATTTCATTTTTTTGTTGTATACATAATAGTTAATAAACTAGAATTCACAAAATATACAAATAAACTGTCTTTTAAAGTGTTTGATCTGATGCTCCCATAGTTTGCTCTTGGAAGCCTAATCCTATTCCATAGAAGATGTAACTGAAAGGTGATCCAATGGTTTCTTTATTTTATTTTATTTTTTTTTTTCATTGGTTTCTTTAAAGAGAAACTTCAGCTTCTACATAGCAGGCCTAGTGGCATAATATCTTGATGTAAATCCATAATCTTAAAGAAAATAGCCCATAGTGTATGTTTATAAAAATAAGTAAAATTTGTAATATGCAAGTTTTTCTTTCAAATTCTAATGTATACATTTAAAAGACTACATTTCTTAGTAGTCTAAATCTATTTTGACTGAATTTTCCTTTCAGTTGATCGATATGTTCCAAAAAGCTCAGTCTACTCTGGTTCCTGACTGATTTTATTACTGCAGTTGTTGGGAGTAAGTGAGATAATATTTGAGAAGGTGTTGAGTAAACTGATGTACAGTACAAATGTAAGATGGTAGTGGTACTGATTAGAAGTAAACTGAAGCAAAATGAAGGAAATTCTGTTCATCAGTCCATTCTGATGCCCAGCCTCATACTGGTAACTAAGATATTTGTCAGATGGCTTCTTTATTCTCTACATACAGTACACGACGACTTAGGTTCATTCGTGTCACATGACTGATGATTGTAGACACTCAATAGATATAAATTTTACATGGTCCATTTCCATATTACTGATTTATGGTAGGAAATACCTAAAATAATGGTGACTTTATGTCCATTATAGAATGAGTTTTTACTTCATAATTCTATGCCAAGGATAAACATTCAGTATGTTTTTCCTTGTTAGTCTGTAAACTCCCTGGTGATAGATACTGTGTCTGTCCTATTGACTCTCCTATCATTAGTTCTAAACCAGTGCTTTATACACAGTGGTGGGAGGTTCAGTAAATATACAAATGTTGTTTAATTAATGAAATCAAAAGTAAAATTTCATAGCCATGTCAAAATTAAAACTTTTTAAAAATTATTATTAAAAAAATTTTTTTTTGTTCTTTTTTTATTTATTTTCCTTAATTTTTTTTTGGCTGCGTCAGGTCTTAGTTGTGGCACACAGGTTCTTTGTTGAGGCATGCGGGATCCTTTTCCATACAGCGCAGGTCTGCTCAGGTTTCTCTCTAGTTGCAGCGCATGGGCTTCTCTCCAGTTATGGCATGCAGGTTTTCTCTCTCTGGTTGTGGCGCACAGGCTCCAGGGCATGTGGGCTCTCTCATTGAGATGCACGAGCACAGTAGTGGCACGTGGGCTTAGTTGCCTCGCGGCATGTGGGACCTTAGTTTCCTGACAAGGGATTGAACCCACGTCCCCTGCATTGGAAGGCAGATTCTTTACCACTGGACCACCAGGGAAGTCCCCAAATTAAAACTTTTGAGACTTAAGTCTGAAGGTGTTTTCTTACCATAAGTCCTTGTAACAGAGGTTATGATTGTGGTCTGGGAAAAGAGAAGGGAGCGTAACATTATTGTATTTTCATTATTGTATTTCTTTTGTTCTCGAAATAACCTTCTTAGGAGGATAATTATTTCCAAGTTACAAGTTAGGCAACTAGGACTTAGAGAAGTTAAATAACAACACTTAAGCTCAAAAATGATGTAGCCGCAAAAACAAACAAACAAAAAAAATGATGTAGCCAGTATTCCAGTACAGGATACTTTGAATCCAGGGTCTGTTCTTCATTCTCTTTTGCTGTCATGAAACAAGTAAAAACAATTATCAGTAGCTTATAACTACGAAATGATGAAAAACATTAGTAATTTGCTAGAGAACAATAACCTATTAACAGGAAACATAGTGAGATACTCTAAGGATGGCTAGTCCTTGTTTTGCACTTGCTAAGCACTACGGAAGAAACAGGAAATGTGTAAGTTGTGATACCTGTCTTCGAGGATCTTGGATCTAGTAGAGCTAAAAGAAACAATAGTAAATAATATCAGACAATATGATTTAAATGCCAGAAATCTAAATGCTTTAGGAGAGGATTACTAATAAGGGTTTACTATTTCACCTTTACAGTAGAAGTAGATCTTGAGCTGGGACTCGAAGGATAATTTAGATTTGAATGCCTAGAAGTGAGGCTGGAGATAGATGGGCTCCAGGCTAGGCATTTACAACTGACCTCCTGTTCATACCTCCTGGGGTGAGAAGAAGATGGGCTCCAAGCTGGATATTCATTACCAGCCCCCTGTTTACACTTCCTGAAGCAAGAGACAAACGGGCTCCAGGACTACATATTTATGACCAGACTCCTCTCTATATTTCAAGATCTGCACCTCGTTATAAAAACCAGCAACAGGAATAGGGTATATAACCAGACATTGGGCATTTTTATGGCAGGGACAGAGTGGGACTAAACCCTATTAAAGGATCAAGAGGTCATACACTTCCCATCCTTGGGACAAGGGAGACATTACGCATGTGCAAAAGCCTTCATGGAGTCAAAAAGGCAGGGGATGCCAGACCATAGTAAGTCCTGCTATCTCCTCCCAGAGGCCTTCTCGGTGGGCTCCACCTTAACTTAGGGGTGCATGCGCACGCAGGGGAGGGTCCAGAAACAAATTAGGCATGGGGTCACAACACTACTATTGGTCAAAAGAAGACAAAGACCTGGAAGACTGCCCCCTTATAAAGGATTTAAACTTCCCGAGGGCGTGACGCTTCTCTGAGTTTGCCCATGCGTCTTTCTGCATGTACTTTGTTTTTCCAATAAACTTTTTGCTTTTCTCTTTACCTTTTGCCTCCTTGCCTGAATTCTTTCCTGACAAGACAGGTAAGAAACAGGGACCCAGGCCCTAGCTGGTGGCTCTTGTGGTCCAGTGGTTAGGACTCCCTGTCCCAGAACTAAGATCTTGCTTCCTGCTACTGCTTGCTGCTGCTTGTGTCCAAAATCAGAAGGGTGGTTACAGTGTGAACAAAGAAGTGGAATGAACATGTTATGTTTATGAGACAGTCAGGATCATATCTAAACTAAAGGATTATTTTAGAGTAGTTGAAAATAATGTTGGAAAACTGTCAACTGAAAAGCAAACAGCACCACCAGAATGTAATGTCCACAGGGGCTGGGATCTATTTTATTCAGTATGTATCCCAAGCACCACCTAGAATCATGCCTGGTATATAGTAGGAGCTGAATAAATATACATTTTATATATATATATATATATATATATTTTTTTTTTTTTTTTTTTTTTTTGCGGTACGCGGGCCTCTCACTGTTGTGGCCTCTCCCGTTGTGGGGCACAGGCTCTGGACACGCAGGCTCAGTGGCCATGGCTCACGGGCCTAGCCGCTCCGCGGCATGTGGGATCCTCCCACAGACTGGGGCACGAACCCGTGTCGCCTGCATCGGCAGGCGGACTCTCAACCACTGCGCCACCAGGGAAGCCCCATTTTTAATATTTTAAACAACTTTATTTAGGTATAATTAATTCGCAGTAAGATACACATATTTGACATACTATGTAATATTTTTAAATGAAGTAGTATTTCACTATTACTGGTTCTTAAATAAAAAAGAAGCAAATAAGTCAAAAGATAAACTTTTCTGAAATCTGGGACTTCCCTGGAGATCAGTGGTTAAGACTCTGAGTTCCCAATGCAGGGGGCACAGGCTCCATCCCTGGTCTGGGAAAATAAGATCCTACATGCATCGAGGTGCAACCTTAAAAAACAAAAAAAAAGCTTTTGAAATCTGAATAGTTGGGATGGGTGTTCATATTTTTCTATTCTTCTGTGTGTGTTTGAAAGGGCAGTGATTTTTTTTTTTTTTTTTTTTTTTTTTGCTGTACGCGGGCCTCACACTGCCGTGGCCTCTCCCGTCATGGAGCACAGGCTCCGGACACGCAGGCCCAGCGGACATGGCCCACGGGCCCAGCCGCTCCGCGGCATGCAGGATCCTCCTGGACCGGGGCACAAACCCACGTCCCCTGCATCGGCAGATGGACTCCCAACCACTGTGCCACCAGGGAAGCCCCTATTTTTTATTTTTATTTTTTTGGCCGCACCGTGCGGCTTGTGGGATCTTAGTTCCCTGACCAGGGATTGAACCTGGGCCCACATCAGTGAAAGTGCCGAGTCCTAACCACTGGACTGCCAGGGAATTCCCAAAAAGGAAGTAATTCTTAAAGTGAAGCAATTAAATAGTTTTAGAAATATGAGATTTGAAGGACAAAGTCTTAGGAGAAAACCATGAAATTCTGGCTTTCTGAATATACTTTCAGTTGGTTTTCTGGTTTTTAAATTTTTTAAAAATCAAAACAATATATAGTTTAAAAGGCAAATATGTAGTGTCAGAAGACTTAAAACTAAAAGTGCTCCCACTCCGTTTCCCTAAAGACAACTGCTTTGAACTCATAGCTGTTTCTTATGTAATTTACAGCCGTATTTCTGAACAGTATGTGTTTTGAGTTATTAATTTTGAACATTGCGTTGTGTATTGCTGTTAGGATAGATAACTGTTTTAGCTGGATTATGCTGTCAGCTACAAATTGGCATTTTCCATTGGCACTTGCCATCTACCTCTACAAGGATTAAATCATGTGCTGCTGCAGCTGCTGATTTTCAACGCCCCCTGAAAGGAGTTCAGGGTAGAGACCAGAAATGAGGCACTCTGTGCTCCAGGAAAAACTGGCAGAACAGGTCTTCAGATAGTTAGATATTTTCAGGAGCTGATTTTATGAGCCCAATTCTTGTTATCTCCTAATATCTAGAAAAACACTAAAATCCTTCATGGTGACATCTAACCTTCGTGACTAGCAGAAACCTTCCGTAAAAAAGTCTGTGCTGGATTGCATATACTCCCCCTTCACCAAAATCACATATATACTGACATTCCCCCCCTACCTCTTTGGAGCAGTTTCTCAGAGCTACCTGGGATGCTGTCTCCTGGGCTGCCGTCCTTATTTTGCCCCAAATAAAACTTAACTCAAAGCTCTCGGGCTTCCCTGGTGGCGCAGTGGTTGAGAGTCCACCTGCCGATGCAGGGGACGCGGGTTCCTGCCCGGGTCTGAGAAGATCCCACATGCCGTGGAGCGGCTGGGCCCGTGAGCCATGGCCGCTGAGCCTGCGCGTCCGGAACCTGTGCTCTGCAACGGGAGAGGCCCGTGTACCGCAAAAAAAAAAAAAAAAAAAAAAGACAAACTCTAACATTGTGCGTTTTTTTAAGTCGACAATGCTTATCCCTTTTTCCTTTTCACATTCTTTTAATGGCTTTAGCTAAGTTTTTTCCATACCAGAAACAAATATATACACTATTTTTTTTCCCTTTTGACCTCAGATTTATCCTTGGCCCAGAGATGACATAATTATATTTATCTAATAAATGTAATAAGCACTTGCAAACTCAAAAGGACATTGACAGTGCTGTGTCTTATATTTAACAATCAGCTTTAATGGTTGCATTTTTAAAGCATACAGTTTAATTGTGTAACCCATTTCAGATGTTATACATTTTTGATATTTAAAAAAATATCTCCCCCCTTCTCTGATTTATTATTGATACTTTGTAAATCTAAAGCTTAATCCAGTGCCTTACATTTAATAAATATTGAGTAAAATTCTTTGGATGAAATAATAGTCTGTTTTCTTTATCCCGTTGCGGAGCACAGGCTCCGGACGCGCAGGCTCAGCGGCCGTGGCTCACGGGCCCAGCCGCTCCGCGGCATGTGGGATCTTCCCGGACCGGGGCACGAACCCGTGTCCCCTGCATTGGCAGGCGGACTCTCAACCACTGCGCCACCAGGGAAGCCCTGTTTTCATTTTTTAAGTCTAGGGAATAATTTTGAAGAGCAGTACAGGAGGGATTAAGAAGTCTTTAGAAATACAAAATACCCACTTGAGACAATAAAGACATCCAATTTGCCTTGATTGTTGGATGCCATCTTCTCGGATATGGTTCTAGTAACTCCTATCCAAAAGCTAGCTGAAAGGCTAAAAGGCAGCCTGTGAAGTTCTTGTTGGGGGTGCTGCTGAAGGTGCCCTCCCCCACCTTATGTTGGGTACTGACTCCTCTGCCTCATTGCATTTCCTCATTTTTCCTTCCTTTCAGTTTCTCCTTGTCTTTGAGAATTGCTCACACTTTTGTTACAAAAAGGCTAAGAAATAAATTCACTAACAGTTTATGTTCAATTCGTAATGAAGACAATAGAAGCATTTAAAACAGTTTTCAGTGATATTTTCCAGAGCAGACTCTACTATCCTACTTTCATTCCTAGCAAAACAGATGCTAAGTGGGAATTAGTGTTCCAGCCAAATTGGCTGTGGTTATGAGCCCAGTTCCATTAACAGCAGGAAACTGGAATGGAAGTCAGGACCTACGATCATTCAGACTGATGTTATCTGGTGAAAGGCTGCTGCTGGATCCTCAGTTACCCAGATTAAATCCACCTCCAGATACTTTGGAGACTTTTAAGTGGGAGCAGTATGCTACTACTTCTAGTGCCCATTTTCTGTTTCTCATTGCTTTGAAATGGATCTGGTGGATCTTCAGTGGCTATTACTGAGCAGGTCTGCCCTCTTTAAATATGCTTAATACTTACATTTTTTAATACTTATATTTTTAAATAGAGGTATTTGCTTTTTTATATACATATTCTCCAGAGAGAATTTAAGAAACATATTTGATATAGTCTGTTTGAGAGTTGAAATATTTTTAATGCTTTCTGGAGATGTCTAGCTTGATTATATCTTCTTTTTGGTAAAGTGTTTTTCTTTATTTTTCTTTTATTTTGGCCGTACCGCACGGCATATGGGATTTTAGTTCCCTGATCAGGGATCGAACCTGCTCCCCCTGCATTGGAAGTGTGGAGTCATAACCACTGGACTGCCAGGGAAGTCCAAAAGTGTTTTTCTTTAGTTTTAAATCTGTAGAGTAGACTCTGGGACCTTGATTATCATAAACAGTCTATCGTGACCTAATAGTAACATTCTCTTAACTGTTTGTTTTAAGCACATATAAAAAGTAATTGTAATCTTGTTTGGGTGACTTAAAAGTCTAGTTACAAATTATAACTATATAGGTTTACTAAAGCATTGTACTTTTCTCTCTATAATCAGTTTGGTTGTGTTTTCCTTTAATAACCAGACATTCCAGGTTACATAGAACAGATCTGATTTTTCCTACCTTGAATGTTGACAAGTGATAACTTTAATTGTGCAATAGGCAGTTTATAACTATTGTCTGTGTTTGACTTCACATTGCACATCCATGTGCTGCTAAAATTTCTCTCTGTGCCCACATTGCCTTCAAGCTGTGAGTCAACCAGATGTCTTATGAGCTCTTTGGTTGTCTTAAAACAGATGTATCTTTATCCTAAACATGATCAATCTATTTCTCATGTTCATCACTTTAAATATGAGTTCATAGTACTTTTCCCCACTTCACATTACTGATAGAGCAAAAGTACTGTCTTTTAAGAAGCTAATGAAATGACATTGTACAACTCTACATGTACATATTTTTAAGATAGTTCTTTTATCCCAATTTTTATTATGAAAATTTCAAACATATATAAAAATGTGGAGAATAGTAAACTCCCATGTATACTCATTACCCAGCTTCACTAATTATCAAGTCATAGCCATTTTGGTTTCAATTATACTCCCTCCACTTCTCACTCCACTTGATTATTTTGCAGCAAATTCTAGTTATTGGATTTCATCTAGATATTTCAGTATGTAGCTAAAACAAATACTTTATTTATTTACCTTTGACCTCACCACACAGCATTCAGGATCTTAGTTCCCTGACCAGGGATCGAGCCCGTGCCTCCTGCAGTGGAAGCACGGAGTCTTAACCACTTGACTGCCAGGGAAGTCCCTAAAACAGGTACTTTAAAAAGCTACAGGGGACTTGCCTGGTGGGTCAGTGGTTAAGAATTCACCTGCTAATGCAGGGGACATGGGTTCAAGCCCTGGCCCGGGAAGAACCCACATGCCGCGGAGCAACTAAACCCATGTGCCACAACTGTTGAGCGTGCACTCTAGAGCCTGCGAGCCACAACTACTGAGCCCACATGCCACAACTACTGAAGCCCGCGCGTGCCTAGAGCTCGTGCTCCGCAACAAGAGAAGCTACCGCAATGAGAAGCCCACACACCGCAACGAAGAGGAGCCCCTGCTCACTGCAACTAGAGAAAGCTTGTGCGCAGCAACGAAGACCCAACGCAGGCAAAAATAAAAATATATACAAAAAAATAAATTTATTAAAAAGCTACAATCCCATTGTCACACCTTTAAAATTAACAATTACTCCACATATCATCAAATATCCATCCAGTGTTCAAATGTTCCTGATTCATAGCTTTTTTCCATTTAGTTTCTTTAAATAATAACATAAATATGGTCCATATGTTGTAATTAATTGATATATCTCTTAAATATTTAAAAAGATTACTTCTTTTTTCTCCCTGGTAATATATATATTGAAAATGGATCATTTCTCCTGAAGAATTTCCCGAGTTCTGGATTTTGTTGATTGTGTCCCTGTGATGTCATCTGATCATGTTCCTCTGTGCCCTATATTTCCTGTAATCTGATGTTTAGACCTAGAGGCTTGAATGGATTCAGTTTCATTTTTAGAAAGAAGGCTTCACACGTGGTGATTTGAGCTTTCACAATGAGGCATATATTTATGTCTGTTTTCTTTGTGTGATGTTAGCAGCCATTGATATCATTGCCTAGGTCTGTTTGCATTAGGGGTTGCAAATGGGAGATACTCTAATTCTATAAACCTTCATTTAGCTGAATTCATTTATAAAGGAAACTTCTTTTATTAACTCTTTGATTACTCTGAGTTAGTTCATACAGGAAAGGCAGGATGACTACTTGATTCTTTCCCTTATTTGCCAGTTTTCAAAATAAGTTGGTACCCTACTGTTCTGGAAAGATGACCAGTGAATGAGTTTCTGTTTTAATGAGTATCAATATGAACTTGTACTTGATGTGTTTCAATTCATGTAGCTGTTTTTCAGTCCCATCTTTCACCAATGGTAGCCTTTTCAAACTGACTTCTGAATCCTTTTTTTCATTTTGTTTTGTTTTTTCTGGCTGTGCCTCGCGGCCTGGGAGATCCTAGTTCCCTGACCAGGGATCGAACCCAGGCCCCTGCAGTGAAAGCATCGAGTCCTAACCTCTGGACTGCCAGGGAATTCCCAACTTCTGATTCCTTTTGACGTTAATCCAAGATGTCAATACAAGGCATAAAGTGCATATTTCTTGCCCCAGACCTGGAGACAGCCATTTCTCTAAGAAACTGATTCCTTTTGGTGGGAAATAGTATTTGGAGACCACAAATCTGGGCGGTAGGTGTGCTGTGCTCATTGTTGTCTGATTGCTTATTCCTTTTTGGCCTTTTCAGTGGACAGAGCTACTGTGTATTTTCTTAAGAGAAATGATGATGTTCATAATGATGTTTCTGATTTAAAATATAGGATTACAGGATTTTTGCTTGGCTTCTTTTTTATATTTCTATCTCTTTACTCTTACTCTGAAAAAAAATCTTGGTTTTTAGGGACAGATCATAATTAATTCTTTGCTTTATCTCAGCATCTCTCAACTTCAACACTATTAACATTTTGGGCAATACTTTCTTGTGGGGGCTGTCTTGTGCATTGTAGGATTTTCAGCAGCATCCCTAACCTCATCTACTAGATACCAGTAGCACCCTCCACCTCAGTTGTTGGTGACAGCCCAAAAATGCCTCCGGCCATTACCAGATATCTTCTTAGGGGCACTATTGCCTCCTGGTTGAGACCCACTGCTTTATCTTTATACCATACTTTTCATATAAACAATACTAATATATTATTGCTAATAATATGACTACTAGAAACTTCATTTTTCCTCTTTGGGTTCATCCCACTAGGATGGTAAAATTACCATGTTTTAAATTTACGTGAAATAATTCCTCTCTGTCAGTTCAGTTGATTCGTTTCATTTTTACTTTCAGTTTTTAGGGATTGCTTTTTTAAAGTTTAACTTTGTTTTATAAGTACATAAAATATTTACATGGGTCCAAAGTTGATCTAAAAAACAAGATACATTCAGAGAAATCCAGCTTCTGCCCTTACTCCCTTCACCCAGTGCACTCTCTCCCACTTTATAAGTAACCTTATTATTTATTTTTTGGTTTACTTTTTCATTTTTTCCTAATGTAAACAAATATATTCATGTTCACCTCTTTCTTAGATAAACAGTACCATATCATACATATTTTTCTCCATTTTGCTTTTTTCACTTAACAGCACATCCCACTGTGTGGATTTACCATAGTTTATTCAAGAAGTCCCTATTAGGGGCTTCCCTGGTGGCGCAGTGGTTGGGAGTCCGCCTGCCGATGAAGGGGACGTGGGTTCGTGCCCCGGTCCGGGAGGATCCCGCATGCCGCGGAGCAGCTGGGCCCGTTGGCCGTGGCCGCTGGGCCTGCGCGTCCAGAGCCTGTGCTCCGCGGCGGGGGAGGCCGCGGCAGTGAGAGGCCTGCGTACCGCAAAAAAAAAAAAAAAAAAAAAAAAAGTCCTATTAATGGACAAGTTGAGGCTTTTTACAGGCTTTGCTGTTACAATCAATGCTGTAAATAATACTACAGTGAATAGTGTAGTGTATTCACCTTTTTATATTTTTGCTAAAGTATCATTGGGATGGATTTTTAGATAATGGGATTTCTAGATATACATGTCAAAGAAGAAACAGAGCTGGACAGCAGTTAAATCAGTAAAACAAGATTATGTTCAGGAACTATTGTGATAGGGGAAAAGAGACCTCAGTGTGGAACTGGACTCGATTATGAATATAACATGGACAGGGGCTTCCCTGGTGGTGCAGTGGTTAAGAATCCGTCTGCTGGGCTTCCCTGGTGGCGCAGTGGTTGAGAGTCCGCCTGCCGATGCAGGGGACACAGGTTCGTGCCCCGGTCCGGGAGGATCCCACATGCTGCAGAACAGCTAGGCCCGTGAGCCATGGCCACTGAGCCTGCGCGTCCGGAGCCTGTGCTCTGCAACGGGAGAGGCCACAACAGTGAGAGGCCCGCGTACCACACACACACAAAAAAAGAATCTGCCTGCCAATGCAGGGGACATGGGTTTGAGCCCGGGTCCAGGAAGATCCCACGTGCCACGGAGCAGCTAAGCCTGTGTGCCACAACTACTGAGCCTGTGCGCCTAGAGCCTGTGCTCTGCAACAAGAGAAGCCACCACAATGAGAAGCCCACACACCGCAACGAAGAGTGGCCCCCGCTCGCCACAACTAGAGAAATCCCACGCACAGCAATGAAGACCCAACGCAGCCAAAAAATAAATAAATAAATAAAATAATTTTAAAACAAGATGGACAAGTGGGGATTTATAGTCAAAGAGCAAGGTAGAGGTCAGTGGATGGAAAATTACTAAGAGAAACCTCAAAGGTAAGGGGGGATTCTTGCTAAACTGAACTACAAGATTCTTGCTGAAGGCAGACCAGGGTGATCAGTATCATGGCGGGTTGGCGGGGGAGTGCGGAGTGAGGAATTTGATCAGGTATCAAGGGTAGAGGGATTCTGGGTAAAGCTGCTTACCAGGATTCTTGCTAAAATTGGGCTCTACAGGAACAGAAATGGAAGCCCAAAGTCATGCCTCCTTGAGAAGATGCCTCAGAGGAGCCTAACTACAGTTTGGTCAAGGAGAGATTCTTTGTCATATGCATAGGTGACTAGGTAATGCCACATTTCCCTTACCCGGATATGTGCCATTTTGCATTCCCACCGAAAATGTTTGAGGCTGTTTCCCCACACTCTCAGCAACAAAATGTGTTGCAAGACTTGTAAGTTTTTGCCAGTCTGATCGGTGAGAAATGGTATCATAATATAGTTTCAATTGCATTTATTTCATTATAAGTGAGACTGACATCTTTTCACATATTTTAGGGCCATTTGCTTCTCTCTTTCTGAGACGTCTCTGTTCATATTTGTTGCCTTTTGATTGTTGGCCTTTTTCTTCTCTGTATCAGTTCTTTATATATTAACCTTTTAGTTGTAATGCCAGTTCCCTTTGTTTATTTTTGTTTGTCATCTGTGTTTTTACTTTGTAGGAATTTTTTTTTTAATTTTTTATTCTTACATAGTTAAATGTATCAGTCTTTTCCCTTATTGCTTGTGGATTGGAGTTATAGGAAAGTTGTCTTCTCTTCCAGGTTATAGGGAAGTTTACCATGTTTTCTTTAATAATTAAAAAGTTTGCCTTGGGCTTCCCTGGTGGCGCAGTGGTTGAGAGTCCACCTGCCGATGCAGGGGACACGGGTTCGTGCCCCGGTCTGGGAAGATCCCACATGCCGCGGAGCGGCTGGGCCGGTGAGCCATGGCCGCTGAGCCTGCGCGTCCGGAGCCTGTGCTCCACAACGGGAGAGGCCACAACAGTGAGAGACCCGCCTACCACAAAAAAAAAAAAAAAAAAAAGTTTGCCTTTTTTAAAGTTTTTTTTATTGTGGTAAAATACATACATATAAAACATAAAATTTGCCATCTTAACCAATTTTAAGTGTACAATTCAGCAGCATTAATAATATTCACAATGGTGTGTAACCATTACCACTGTCCATTTCCAAGACTTCTTCATGGTCCGAAACAGAAACTCTGTGCCCATTATGCAGTAATTCCACATTCCTCTCTTCTCCCAGTCCCTAAAAACCTCTATTTTACTTCTCTATCTCTATGAATTTGCTTTGTATGAAATATCAATGTAACTAGAATCATGCAATATTTGTCCTTTTGTGTTTGACTTAATTCACTTAATATATTCAAGGTTTATTCGTGTTGTAGTATGTATCAAAACTTCATTCCTTTTTACGGCTAATTAATATTCCATTATATGTATATACCACATTTTGTTCAGACATTCATCTGTTGATGGACATCTGGATTATTTCCACTTCTTGGCTATTGTGAATAATGCCTCAACCACCAAATCCTTTTCTACAGCAGCTGTACCGTTTTACATTTCCACCAGCAATATTCCGGTGTTCTAATTTCTCCACATCCCTGTCAGCACTTATTATTTTTGTTTTATTAAATAATAGCTATTCTCATGTGTATAAAGTGGTATCTCATTGTGACTAGTGATGTTGAGCACCCTGTTCATGTGCTTATTGTCTACTCATATTTCTTCTTTGGAGAAATATCTGTTCACATCCTTTGCCCAGTTTTGAATTGGTTTGTTTTCCCTGCTGTTTTTAAGTTGTATTTTTCTTGATTCATCATTTGCTTGATAGCTGTAAACCTTTGACTACTTTCCAGAGTTCTAAGTTGGTTCTAATAGTTTCTGCTTGTTTTTCAATGTTTCTGTGGGGACAGGAGCTTGGAGCTGCCTATTCTTTCATTTTGCTGACATCACCCTCAGGTTCAATTTTTAAATTTTAGATCTTGGATATATCTGGAATTTATCTTGGTAATGGTGATTCCATATGACTGTTGAATTTATTTACAAGTCCATCTTTTCCTGATTTTTTAAAGATCTAATAGTATGGACTCCTCATGGGTTTTTGTTTTATTCAGTGAGTTATAATCCATTAGTATCATTATTTACTTTGATGTTCCATTTCCCAGACTTGTCCAGTGGGAACCCCTTCAGGTGGCTTCAGTGTCCTTTTGATATGTCTTCATCATTCAGTGAGCACCATCTTACTTTCTGGTGCAAGATATTTCAGGCTCATTTGTTCTTTCTCTGTCCCAGCCCTGGAATCAGCCTTTTCTCTAAGGAGCCATGATTCCTTTTCTTGGAAAATTATATTTAGAAGCCAAGATGTAGGCTTTTGGTATGCTTATTGCTTCTAGTCTGTCATTGCTTCCAGGACCTCTCAAAGGGCAGATGGCTTGGACTCTTTTAAACATTCGTTTCCTTATTTCTTATATTATTTTTGCTGTAAGGGCAAGAGTATTGCAGAAAGTTTGGGAAAGAGAGAAAATAATCCAGTTTTTTACCCCCCCAAAAATAACTTTTCACTCTTCTCTCCATTTTTAAAAAAATTGATTAATTTATTTTTGGCTGCGTTGGGTCTTTGTTGCTGTGCGTGGGCTTCTCATTGAGGTGGCTCCTCTTGTTGTGGAGGAGCTCTATTTTATTCCTGTTTTGCCCCTAGGTTCTTCTGACCATTTTTTGGTCTTTTTTTTTTTCTGTTTTTTTTTTAGATTCCATATATATGTGTTAGCATACGGTATTTGTTTGTCTCTTTCTGACTTACTTCACTCTGTATGACAGACTCTGCAGACCTACTAGAGAATGGACTTGAGGATATGGGGAGGAGGAAGGGTAAGCTGGGACAAAGTGAGAGAGTGGCATGGACATATATACACTACCAAATGTAAAATAGATAGCTAGTGGGAAACAGCCGCATAGCAGAGCGAGATCAGCTCTGTGCTTTGTGATCATCTAGAGGGGTGGGATAGGGAGGGTGGGAGGGAGGGAGATGCAAGAGGGAAGAGATATGGGGACATATGTATATGTATAACTGATACTCTTAGTTATAAAGCAGAAACTAACATACCATTGTAAAGCAATTATACTCTAATAAAGATGTTTTAAAGAAATATTGACAATAAAAATCATCTACATTGGAAAAAAAGAATGAGTTTATATTGATTTGATATTTTGTTACTATTGGAGATTGAGTGAAATGTTTACATTCACTTTTGTTTGTTATTAAACCAAAGCATACATTATTTTTCATCATAAATTTTTTTTTTTTTTTTTTTTTTTTTGGCCACGAGCACTTGCAGGATCTTAGTTTCCCAACCAGTGATTGAACATGGGCCCTTGGTAGTAAAAGCACAGAGTCCTAGCCACTAGACCGCCAGGGAATTGCCCTCATCATAACTTTTATGAAATCTTTCTTTTGTCAGATTATCTGAACCCGAAATTTACTTTTTATTGCTTTACTTTAAGTGAAAGTGACAGCTTTGAGTTAGGTCACTTGTTCTTAAGGCCCCTTTAGTGCTACTTTAGGAGTACATAATAACTTAATGGTAAAGAATCTTACTGCATACGCTGGAATGAATTTATTTAAAATACTGTATTAAGAACTTTACCTTATTTTTCTTTTTACTTTTACAGTAAGGCAAAAGAGAATGAAAGAAGTAGATAATCTTGAAAGTATAAAGGAAGAATGGTGAGTTAATTTATGTATTTTCTTTGTTATTAATGCCTTTGTTACTGTCTTTCTCTGTTTTTACATTTCACTGACTTAGTAAGTTTTCATTATGATTGTCTGTTAAATACCTAATAGTAATGTACTTTAAAGTTTTTTTTCCAGAGCTGCATTAAATGGATTTTAGTCAAGTTATAAATCTTATTGTGATTAATTTTTTTAAGTGTTAAATTTCTCTGTGCCCACATATTCTTTCTGTTATTTAAGAGGAAAATTAAAGTAACTATTTATTACTTCATTAGCCTCTTGTGTTATACTATCTTGAAGTCATAGTGGAAATATAAGGGCTTTGGAATCAGATAAACCTAGGTTTGAATCCCATCTCTGTCTTAACACTACTTCTCTGGCATTTGAGCAACCTAGGTAGATTCTTTGAGCTTCAATATCTCATCTAAAAAGGAGGTTGGGCTTCCCTGGTGGCCCAGTGGTTGAGAGTCTGCCTGCCGTTGCAGGGGACACGGGTTCGTGCCCCGGTCTGGGAAGATCCCACATGCTGCGGAGTGGCTGGGCCCGTGAGCCATGGCCGCTGAACCTGCGCATCCGGAGCCTGTGCTCCGTGGCAGGAGAGGCCACAACGGTGAGAAGCTTGTGTACCGCAAAAAAAAAAAAAAAAAAAAGAAAAGAAATAAAAAGGAGGAGGTGTACATAGGTACCTGGTTTTTATAAGAATGAGATAGCCAATTTAAAGCACTGAGCATCGTATTAGCATATAGCAGGCACCCAATAAATGGTAGATGCAAACTCTGTCCTTATTAATACAAAATTCTTTATTCTCACTTCTCTGAAGTGGAATATTTATTTTTGTATTATGTTCTTTGTTTTAAATACTTGAAAAGGTAAATATCTTTCATTCATGGTCCATTTAAGGAGACAGGTAAGTATTTACAAATACTTTGTGAACACTTTCTATACCGAACAAATATTATTTATTATTTTTTCACTAGAGTACTTACTGTTTTATATAAATATCTGATACTAACTATATAATTGTGAGGTTATGTCAGGAGCCCCTAAGACTGCCTCCAGATGTGATGATTTGCTTAGAGGATTCACAGGATTCAGCCAATAGTCATACTAATGACTAAGCTTTATTGCAACGAAAAGATACTTTGCAAGAGGGTGAAGTCCAGGGGAAACCAGGCATAAGCTTCTAAGAGTCCTTGCCCAGTGGAGCCACCAGGACACACACTTAATTCCTCCAGTAATAAGTTATATAGCACGTGTGAGATGTTGTCTACCAGGGAAGTTCATTGGAGATGAGCCTAGGGTTTATACTGGGGACTAGGCACATATTAAAATTCCATACTGTCATGAGAAAAGTAAAAAGGATAGCAACAGTTAAGCCTGCTATGTTAACTCTTTTCTACAGAGAAATAAGTTGAATGGCTTGCTTACTTACTTATTTATTTTTGCCGCACCTTGTGGCTTGCAGAACTTTCCCAACCAGGGATCCAACCCGTACCCGCTGCAGTGGAAGCACGGAGTTTTAACCACTGGGCCACCACAGAAGCCCCAGTTGAATGACTAATTTTTTAAAAGTTTTTTGTTTATTAATTTTTGGCTGTGTTGCGTCTTCATTGCTGCGCGTGGACTTTCTCTAGTTGCAGTGAGCGGGGGCTACTCGTTGTTGCGGTGCGCAGGCTTCTCATTGTGGTAGCTTCTCTTGTTGCAGAGCACGGGCTCTACATGTGTGGGCTTCAGTAGTCGTGGCTCACAGGCTCTAGAGTGCAGGCTCAGTATTTGTGGCGCCCGGGCTTAGTTGCTCCACAGCATACGGGATCTTCCCAGACCAGGGCTCAAACCCGTGTCTTCTGCATTGGCAGGCAGATTCTTAACCACTGAGCCACCAGGGAAGCCCTGAATGACTGATTTTAAAGAGTAAGATTAACTTAGGACTTCTAAGAGTTTTGTGGAGACGTAATTCACATACCATATAACTCATCCATTTAAAGTATACAATTCAGGGACTTCCCTGGTGGCACAGTGGTTAAGAATCCACCTGCCAATGCAAGGGGACAGGGGTTTGATCCCTGGTCCGGGAAGATCCCACGTGCCACAGAGCAGCTAAGCCTGTGCGCCACAACTACTGAGCCTGCGCTCTAGAGCCTATGAGCCACAGCTACTGAGCCCAAGCGCCACAGCTACTGAAGCCCACACGCCTAGAGCTTGTGCTCCGCAACAAGAGAAGCCACCACAGTGAGAAGCCTGTGCAGCACAGCAAAGAGTAGCCCCCACTCGCCGCAACTAGAGAAAGCCCGTGCTCAGCAACGAAGACCCAATGCAGCCAAAAATAAAATAAATAACATTTTAAAATAATAATAGGGGATTCCCTGGTGGCACAGTGGTTAAGAATCTGCCTGCCAATGCAGGGGACACAGGTTCGAGTCCTGGTCCAGGAAGATCCCACATGCCGAGGAGCAACTAAGCCCGTGCACCACAACTACTGAGTCTGTGCTCTAGAGCCCGCGAGCCACAGCTACCGAGCCCGCATGCCGCAGCCACTGAAGCCCGCGAGCCTAGAGCCCATGCTCTGCAGCAAGAGAAGCCACCGCAATGAGAAGCCTGTGCACCACAACGGAGAGTAGCCCCCACTCGCCGCAACTAGAGAAAGCCCGTGCTCAGCAACGAAGACCCAATGCAGCCAAAAATAAATAATAAATAAATTGAAAAAGAGTAGGGGCATTAGAAGCCTGAGTTCAGTTTCCAGCTCTGCCTACCAATAGCTTTGTGATCTTTGGCAAATTGCTTAAGCTTTTTCTTTACCTAGTAAATGAGGATAAAAACCATATGTGCTAGGGAGGGTGGGAGGGAGGGAGATGCAAGAGGGAAGAGATATGGGAACATATGTATATGTATAACTGATTCACTTTGTTATAAAGCAGAAACTAACACACCATTGTAAAGCAATTATACTCCAATAAAGATGTTAAAAAAAAACCAAACAAACCAATACGTGCCTTTTAGGTCACTGTGAAGATTGAAAGAGTAAACACATTGAAAGCGCTTAGAAAAATTCCTAACATGTATTAATAAATGCTTAATAAATATTAGCTATTAAGAGAGGCTTTATAATGTATCATGGCTAGGAGCATAGACTTGGAAGACAGATTAACAGAGTTTGAATTCTGTTTCTGCCACTTACTAGCTGTGTAATCTCTAACATGTAACTTAACCTCTTTGTGACTCATTTTCCTTATCTATAAAATGTGGATAAAAATATCTGCCTTGCAGATCCTGGCACAGTGTAAGCACTATAAAAGTGTTGATTATTATCTGAGAAATCTGAGAAATTATCTCTCAGTACATTTATGAATTTTCTATGTGACTTTAGAAAAGATCAACCAGAAACCATCCTTTTATCAAACAAACTCTTAGGTAATATTTCTTATATGACAAAATATAAACACACATACAAAAACAGTAGATGGGGTGGGCAAAATGGAGGAAGGTGGTCAAAAGGTACAAACTTCCAGTTATAGAATAAATAAGTCATGGGATATAATGTACATCATGGAGACTTTAGTTAATAACACTGTACTGCATATCTGAAAGTTGCCAAGAGAGTAAATCTTGAAAGTTCTCATCACAAGGAAAAAATTCTGTAACTATGCATGGTGATGGATGTTAACAATTAACTAGACATTGTGGTGATTATTTTTCAGTACATACAAGCATTGAATTATTATGTTGTATATCTGAAACTAAAATAATGTTGTATGTCAGTTGTACCTCAATTTAAAAAGAAAGAAAGGAAAAAAAAAAACCCAGTAGAGTGTTAAACCACTACAGATGAAAGTCTTAAGTGGGAAATTTCATTCTGAAGTGTGCAAAGGAGCAAAACTATGATTATGACTGTTCCTCACACCTTACCACCTTTAGTTTCAAGAGTGCTTTGTGTTACCAAAAAGTACATAGTAACCCCCTTTAAAACCATTTTGAGAGGCTTACAAAGAACACGTTGTTTTTTTACTCTGGACCAGTGGTTTTCAACCTGGTGCAGTTTTGCCCATCCCACCCCCAGAGGCCATCTGGCATTGTCTATAGATGTTTTTTATTATTATAACACTGGGGGGTTGGGGGATGTCCATGCTACTGGCGTCTAGTGGTTAATGGCCACAGGTGCTGCTAAACTTCCTACGGTGTACGGGACAGCCTGCCCAACAAAGAATTAACCCTCCCCAAATATCAATGGACTGAAGTTGAGAAAACCCTGCTCTGGACCACAAGTGTTAATGACTTCCCGAGGCCACATATCTACTATGTTAATTCAGAAGAGAGTCTCACCTGCAGGCGTGGAGGTAGCATGTCAGCTCTAGATCCTTTAACTAGAACAATTTGTGTAAATTTTTAGAGAATTAGTGGTTAATAGTGCTTATTTTTCTTTTTTGTGTGTGTGTATAGGGTTTGTGAAACAGGATCTGACCACCAACCTCTTAGTGATAATCAACAAACAAATTGTGAATATTTTGTTGACAGCCTTTTTGAGGAAGCTCAGAAGGTTGGTGCCAAATGTTTGTCTCCCACTGAACAAAAGAAACAGGTAAGTGTCCATAAATTTTTTCTTTCCCAGTGCTTCTCAAAATATGGCCCTTTAGAGGTCAAAACTGTTTTCATAATAATAGTAAGATACTATTTTTTTCACTGTGTTGAGTTTGCACTGATACTGCAAAAGCAATGGTAGGCAAAACTGGCACCTTAGGAGGAATTGAGGTAGTGACACTACTCTGTACACTGTATTCTTTCCTTGAACTTGCAGGGGGAAAAAACACTCGTTTCAATTAAAAATTTCCTTGATGAAGCAGTAAAATTTACACATTTCATTAAATCCCAACTCTTTAATACACATCTTACAAATATTCTGTGTGATAAAATATGAAGTGTATGTAAAACATTTCTACAAAATACAGAAGTATCTTAAGGAAAAGTACCATTGCTTGAGATACAAGCTGAACACTGCTTTTTCATGGTGTACTGTTTTTACATGAAAGTGATTTACAGACAACTAGTTATTCAGTCTTGGATATTCTGCAGACATTTTCTCAAAATGTATGAAGTAAGTCTGACACTTCAAGGGAAACAACTTACAGTATTTGTTGCAAATGATAAGATATGATTTTATCAACTTTTTTACGTGAAAGTAAGAATTTTGATAATCTGCCATCATGCACTTGACAGCTTCCCAAAACTTAAAAGATATGTCTGATATGATTATTGTCATATTAATAAATGTACCTTTAAGTTTCAGATTCCATGTTCAGATTCTCAACTAACTTTTTTTTTTTTGAATACATTTATTTTTTATTTATTTATTTATTTTTGGTTGCGTTGGGTCTTCGTTGTTGCACGTGGGCTTTCTCTAGTTACGGCGAGCGGGGGCTACTCTTCGTTGCAGTGTGCATACTTCTCATTGCGATAGCTTCTCTTGTTGCGGAGCACAGGCTCTAGGCACGCAGTCTTCAGTAGTTGTGGCACATGGGCTCAGTAGCTGCAGCTTGCAGGCTCTAGAGTGCAGGCTCTGTAGTTGTGGCACACGGGCTTAGTTACTCCGCGGCATGTGGGATCTTCCCAGACCAGGGATCGAACCTGTGTCCCCTGCATTGGTAGGCGGATTCTTAACCACTGTGCCACCAGGGAAGTCCCTCAACTTTTTTTTTTTAAATTGAAGTACAGTTGATTTAAAATGTTGTGTTAGGAAATTCCCTGGCTGTCCAGTAGTTAGGACTCTGAACTTTCCCTGCTGAGGGCACAGGTTCAGTCCCTCACTGGGGAGCTAAGATCCCACAAGCCATGCAGCGTGGCCAAAAAAAGAAAAAAGTTGTGTTAGTTTCAGATGTACAGTAAAGTGATTCAGTCTTTTTATACATATATAATATATATATAATATATATAATGTATATAAAATATATATATGATATATATAATATAAAATATGTGTAATATATATTCTTTTTCATTATAGGTTATTACGAGTTAGTGAATATACGTTCCCTGTGCTATGCAGGAGGCCCTTGTTGTTTATCTATTTTATATGTAGTAATGTTTATCTGTTAATCCCAAACTCCTAATTTATCCCTCACCCCACCTTTCCCCTTCAGTAGCCATAAGTTTGTTTTCTATATCTATGAGTCTGTTTCTATTTTGTAAATATATTCACTTGTATCAGTTTTTTAGATTCTACATATGTGTTACCATGTGATATTTTCAACTAACTTTTTTTTTTTTTTTTTTGCAATACGTGGGCCTCTCACTGTTGTGGGCTCTCCCGTTGCGGAGCACAGGCTCCAGACGCACAGGCCCAGCGGCCATGGCTTACGGGCCTAGCCGCTCCGCGGTATGTGGGATCTTCCCAGACCGGGGCACAAACCCGTGTCCCCTGCATCAGCAGGTGGTCTCTCAACCACTGTGCCACCAGGGAAGCCCTCAACTAACTTTTGAGATACTACTGCTTACTACATTTTGATGTAGTATCTTGGAAAAGCTATTAAAATGCTTTTTGCAACTACATATCTGTTTGAGGCTTGATTTTTTTTTTTTTTTTTAATGTACTTCAATCAAAATGTCATATCACAGCAGACTGAAGGCAGCAGCAATTATGAGAATCTAGCTGGCTTTTCGAAGTCAGACATTAAAGAGATCCCTTTACTCTAATTTGCCTTTTATTTATTTATTTTTATTATTATTTTTTTTTTTTGCGATACGCGGGCCTCTCACTGTTGTGGCCTCTCCCATTGTGGAGCGCAGGCTCCGGACACGCAGGCCCAGCAGCCACGGCTCATGGGCCCACCCGCTCCGCAGCATGTGGGATCTTCCGGACCTGGACACCAATAATGGATCTCTTGGACTGAGTCTCTTATTATTTCTCCTGTTTTCCACCTCTTTGTTGTTTTGTTCTATTTTAATTGTAATATTTCTTCAACCTTATATTCAATCCTTTAATTTCCATTTTAAGTTTCTAAGAGCTCTTTTGCTCACTGAATATTCCCTCCTACTCCCTTTCAAACATCCTCTCTTATATAAGTGTATTAATTATCATTTTTGGATTTTTGTGTTTAAGTTTCTTCTGTTTTCCTCAGTGTCTTTTTTTTTTTTTGGCGCATGCAGCTTGTGGGATAGTTCCCCCAGGGATTGAACCCCGGGTCCTCAGCAGTGAAAGTACCGGTCCTAACCACTGGACTGCTAGGGAATTCCCCTCCTCAGTATCTTTATGTGCTCTTTTCCTATTTGTTCTGTTCTCATTCTCTTCTTTTCTTTTTTTTAAATTAATTTTTATTGGATTATAGTTGGTTTACAATGTTGTATTAGTTTCTGCTGTACAGCGAAGTGAATCAGTTACACATATACATATATCCACTCTTTTTTAGATTCTTTTCCTGTATAGGTTGTTACAGAGTATTGAGTAGAATTCCCTGTGCTATACTGTAGGTCCTTATTAGTTGTCTGTTTTATATATGTGTTACTCCCAATCTCCCAATTTATCCCTCCCTGCCACTTTCCCCCTCGGTAACCATAAGTTTGTTTCCTACATCTGTGACTCTATTTCTGTTTTGTAAGTAAGTTCATTTGTACAATTTTTTTAGTTCTCATTCTTTTCTGTGAGTACCATGAGAGCAGAGTCTTGGCAGTTTGGTTATAGGTAAAAAAAGAGGTAATATAGTATAGTGGTTAAGAGTATGGATTCCAACCCCAGCTCCACCCTTACTGACTATGTAATATTGGGCAATTTAATTGATCTGTGTTTCTAATTTCCCATCTATAAAAAGGGTAACAATAATAATACCCATCTTCTGTAGATTTTAGGAGGATTAAATAAATATATGTAGGGAAAGTACTTTAAACAGTGTTTGGTACATGTAAGTGTACACACAAGTGCTGTCTCAGGTAAGTACATAGACAGATAGATAGGCAGGCAGGCTAATAATATATGCTATCGTTATTGTGATTATTTTCCCTAACATCTTAATGGAGTGTCTGTTACATATTGCTCAATAAACATATGCTGAATGAATAAATGCTAGAGACAAGGGAAGGCCTCTAATAGTCTATTTTCTTAAATGGATTTTTCAGTCCTTCTGTGTTCAGCCTGAAGCATCCCTGCATTCTACTGTATTTCTGAACCTTTCTATATTTCTACAGTGACTTCTTTGATTGAATGAGTGAATAAATAATGTTCTTAGGAGATGATCAACAAGATGTTGAGAGATTAAATATTGATAACAGTAACACTGATAGTTTATATTTGAAGGAATAGCCATTAATTACTCATAGTTTTTTTTTCCCCCTTTATTATTCTTAATGTTCAAAGTCTAATGTTCAAGTCATTTCAAAGTCCTTCTCTAACTGTTGAGAAGTCTGTTCTGGCCAGAAAGCTTTAGTGTCCTCTAAGACAGGGCACAGAATATTTTTGCAAATGACCTCTCTTAAAGAAAATTATTAACGAATTATTTAAAAATATTATTCATTGTTAACCATATTTTATGTGTACATTATAATTTTTGATATTTTACATTTGAAGCTTGCTGTTAAGAATGGTATATTTAAAAAATTTGTAGCTGTGTGTGGTGATGGATGTTAACTACACTTATTCTGTAATCATTTTGCAATAGATATATATATCAAACCATTATGTTGTATACCTAAGACTAATACAATGTTATATGTCAGTTATATCTCTATTTTAAAGAAAAGATTGATCTATAAAATATACACTGATAGAAGAAAGTTTCAAGGGACTTTTAGTTTATTAGTACATTTCATTTATTAACATGATGCATTTTGTTTCTTACTGCTTTGCAGGCAGATGTAAGTATAAAATTATGGAAAAATGGATTCACAGTCAATGATGATTTCAGAAGTTATTCTGATGGTGCAAGTCAGCAGTTTCTGAACTCCATCAAAAAAGGGTAAGCAATCTTTGTAAATAGAGGGATATTTTATTTATTAATTTAAATTAATTTATTTATTTTTGGCTGTGTTGGGTCTTCATTGCTGCCCACGGGCTTTCTCTAGTTGTGGAGAGTGGGGGCTACTCTTCGTTGCGGTGCGTGGGCTTCTCATTGTGGTAGCTTCTCTTGTTGCGGAGCACAGGCTCTAGGCGCGTGGGCTTCAATAGTTGTGGCACGTGAGCTCAGTAGCTGTGGCTCGAGGCCTCTAGAGCGCAGGCTGAGTAGTCGTGGCGCAAGGGCTTAGTTGCTCCACAGCATGTGGGGTCTTCCCGGACCAGGGCTCGAACCCGTGTTCCCTGCATTGGCAGGCGGATTCTTAAGCACTGCACCACCAGGGAAGTCCAAGAAGGGTATTTTAGATATATTTCATTTAGAAGATTCCTTTTAATGTTGTTCAATGTTCCTATGCATTCAAAGACACTTTTTCTTTTATAAATTCAGATTTTTTCATAAGGTGAGTTTTCTTAAAAGAACCACAGCTGTAATTTTGAAGGGTCAGGAGTTTGAATTCTGACCAACCAAAATCTGACTTAAATTAATTCACTTTTTTTTTTTGCGGTACACGGGCCTCTCACTGTTGTGGCCTCTCCCGTTGCGGAGCACAGGCTCCGGACGCGCAGGCTCAGCAGCCATGGCTCACGGGCCTAGCTGCTCTGCTAGGGGAATATCTGTGGGATATTCCCGGACCGGGACACGAACCCGTGTCCCCTGAATCGGCAGGCAGACTCTCAACCACTGCGCCACTAGGGAAGCCCTACGTGTCTTTTTTTTTAAACTGTGTTGGGTCTTCCTTGCTGTGTGCAGCTTTCTCTAGTTGCGGTGACTGGGGGCTACTCTTTGTTGTGGTGCGTGGGCTTCTCATTGTGGTGGCTTCTCTTGTTTCGGAGCACAAGCTCTAGGCGTGCGGGCTTCAGTAGTTGTGGCTCGCGGGTTCTAGAGCTCAGGCTCAGTAGTTGTGGCACGCGGGCTCAGTAGTTGTGGCACACGAGCTCTAGAGCACAGGCTCAGTAGTTGTGGTGCACAGGCTTAGTTGCGCCGCGGCATGTGGGACCTTCCCAGACCAGTGCTCGAACCCGTGTCTTCTGCATTGGCAGGCAGATTCCTAACCACTGTGCCACCAGGGAAGTCCCAATATAATATTTTATATATATATATATTTTTTTTCTTTGACTATCTTGGGACTTCCCTCGTCATGCAGTGGTTAAGAATCCACCTGCCAGGACTTCCCTGTACTTATTTTGGTCAGTTTTTATTTCAGAAGTGTTGATAGTATTCTACATCTGACCAATTTTTAATATATACATACACATATATAGGTCTGTATGTATGTATATGTACAACGTATATACAGATTTTAAATGGCTCTATATTATGTAATATAATTAATTTGGAATCTTTTTCAAACTAATACAGAAGTTGCAAGTGTGGTACAAAGAACTTTTCTAGAAGCATTTGAGAGTAAGTTGCTAAAGTGATGCCTCATCATCCTGAATACTTTAGTTTGTATTTTTATTAAAAAGGAAATATATTTTCCTATGTAACCACAATACAACCATCTATTGATGTATAATATTATTACCAGTTATTCCTCAGAATGTATTCAAGTTTCACTTTTTATCTTAATATTATCCTTTATAGCAAAAGCATCCAATTCAGAATTACACATTGCTTGTAAATGTCATGTCTCTTTAGTCTCTTTCAGGAGGGAACAGTTTCTCAGTTTTTGTTTTTGTCTGTTTTTAATGACCTTGACACTTGAAGATTATGGGCCCAAATTATGTAGAATGTCTCTCAATTCAGATTTATCTGATTTCGTCCTCATAAGATTAAATTACACATTATTTGTAGTAATATCACAGAAGTAATGCTATCCTAACTTCAGTAGTAAGTTGTTCTTTGCTTTTCTTTATGGTTTTTTGCTTTTCTTTATAATTTTTTCATTTTATCTGTTTTTTTGAACTCTATGTAAATGCAATGTGTTTATTTTTTGTGTCTACTCAACTTATTTCTTTGGGACATTCATCCATGTTGTTGCATATAGCTATAGTTGGCATGAATCCCAGAAGCAATATAAGAAAGATAAATTTGATTATGTAAAATCAAATGCCAAACTGGGAATACTTGTTTCTCGTATATCCTGTAAATGGAATATATACATATTTCTTACCAATCGGTAAGAAAAAGATGAAAAGAGTATTTTATATGTTTGTACCATTTGATCTACTTTATAACAGAATAACAGTGTGCATGTGGTAAAAATGAATGACATATATCCATATACTAACATGAGAAGATTTCTGTGGTATATTGCTTTTTTTTTTTTAAGCAGTTTGCAAAATACAGAATAGTGTACATAGAATGATACCATCTTTGGAAAAAATATAATTATTATGTGGAATTTTACTATATATAGAGAAAATTTAGGAGATACACTGCAAAGCTTTTTATTAGAGTGAGAGTGGAATTATAAGGACTGTCACTTTTGGGGGAGGGGGCTGTCATTTTCTTTCTTAAGTCTACATGTGTTTACATTTTTTTATGTCTCGTTTTTCTAGAACCAGCATGTAGCTATATTTTCATTTTAAAGAATGAAATAAGAGCTTGATTTTTCTCTATTATTTTAAATACATTTAGTTTTTATTGTATAGAATATATATGCCTCTTATTTCTGTATATTTTTCTATTCTTTTTACATGCACAGTATGTTTTTCAGAGAAAGAAAAAACATATTAGGGGCTTTATCACTTTCTTTCTTTACTTTCCAAGAGAATTACCTTTAGAATTACAGGGAGTTTTTGATAAAGAGGAGGTCGATGTTAAAGTTGAAGATAAGAAAAATGAAGTATGTATGTCAACGAAGCCTGTGTTCCAGCCCTTCTCAGGACAGGGTCACAGACTGGGAAGGTGAGTAGGCTCATGATCTGTAATTTCCATAAGCAGAGGTTTGACTAATATTCAGCTTGTCATTATTTTACTATGTAGACCACATACATAGAGTTATCATTTCTCCCATTGGAAATGAGATTTTTCATGTTAACTTTTATGAGAACTTCTAAGTCATATTCACCTTAGTGTAAATTAACATATGCTGGCACTATACTAAAAAGTCATGGTGGCTGTTTTGGTTTTGTCCGATCAAAAGTGCCTGGCTTAATGAGGACATTGGGCAAAATTGGGTGGATAAATCATTTTTTCTCCCTTGCACCCACCAGTTGAGCTTTGCCATTAATGTCACAGAGTACATAGGCTAGCTTTCAGATACAGGGTTCTGTATTATAGTTACCAATGCCTTCAGGATTGTGTTCTCTGATCAGTATCTGAATTTTGAGGTAATAAAAGTGAAATAATGCCTGATAAAGTTAGTATCGGTATCAGAGCCTTTAATTATTGGGTTGGCCAAGAAGTTTGTTCAGGTTTTTCATAAGCTCTTCCAAAAAACCCGAACGAACTTTTTGACCAGCCCAATATTTTCAAACTTTGCAGTATTCATCTTATCTAATTATGCCTGTGGCAGAATATGCAAAGAGGTTAACTATAGGATTGCTTTCATTTTTATGAATTCTCATATATTAATTATCAAGATTGGTAAGTTATATAAATGCATATTCATCCACACATGTAAAAATATCCCAATGTGACTTTCAGAGTGATGAGGGAATACTTTGTTTCCTTTCATTTCCTTTATAACCCAAGGACTGTTCTCTACAGAGAACTTATAATTTCTTTTAGAAATTTTAACCTGGGGAGTAGGTAAAGGTAAAGTCCATAGATCTGTCAGCACTATAAAATTGTTCTGTAAGGCATGATTCAAATACATAAGTATACTCTTCAAGTATACTTACGTAACAGTCTACAAGCTTACAACTTAGGTGTGCATAATTTTATTAGATTCCTATGATCATCATGTATAATGGATATAACTGATATTAATATCTTTATGTGTTAGGGAACAGCTGTGACTAGCTAAAATCTTCCTAAAAGCTATACTTACTGTAAAGTTTTTATAGTAATTGTTTAATGATAAAGTTCTGCTTAATGAAAAACATTCATCTGACTTGTTGTCTGGATTTTCTTAGTGCTACACCAAAAATTGTTTCTAAAGCGAAGACTGTTGAAGTTGAGAATAAAAATAAGTTGTCTACTGTCCCACTAAACAGTCTGGAACCCATCACTAATATACAGATCTGGTTAGCCAATGGGGAAAGGATTGTCCAGAAATTTAACATTTCTCATAGGTGAGTCTTCCATTTCATTATTTGTCTGATTTGTTCCCTAAGTTTTAATTGTATTTCTTCTTTTCAGGCCAGTCAACAGCTATTTTTAAGAACTAAGGATCTTAATAAATAGTTCTCTAAACATAATGTTTCATGACAATGGACATTCTTGGACATTAATATAGTATTTTCAGTCTGTTTTATGGATTATCATTTCATTAGTTTTCCTGTTTATCTAGATACATAATTTTAAAAGAATTATTTTTAATATGTTTTTAAGTTGATCGTTAGCATTATGTGTGTATTTTTCTGTTAATTGTAGAAAAGGAATGATAATACAGGAAAGTACTGAAAGAAATTGAAATCAAGTTAAATTCCATTACCCAGAGATAATCACTACTACTAGTTTGATGGATTTTTCCAGTCTTTTATCTCGTCTTAAAATGATTTTTCATTTTAATTAAAGTAGGAACATATTGTATATAGGTTTCCAAGTCCCTGGGACCTCCTTTAAACTTTTTACATCTTCCCATCATTCTTTGAGCATTTTCTTGTTTATTGGCACAAAATTTTTTTTCAGGTTCGTTCTGTACGTTTTCTAAGAAGCCCTGGTTCTTTTTAGTGGCCAAGGGTATTGAGGATCTGGTTACTAGGTATACTTATTGCCAGCATTCCCAGGCCCTCTGAGTGGAAAGAGCTACAGGTGTCTATACATACATACACATATGCATATATATACACACACTAACACACACATTTACAAATGTATTTCTATATCTTTGCATAGCGAAAACCATGAGTTCACATAGATAGCTCTAATTTCAATCCACCACCACAGGGTTTATTCTAGTTTTCCCCTTTCCATATATGTAATTAACTTCTTCACTTTCTGCAGTTTAACTTTCTTCAGTGAGAAACTTGGCTCCAGTTACTCTCAATATATTTATTTATTTTTAAAAAATACTTATTTATTTATTGGTGGCGCTGGATCTTAGTTGCGTCAGGCGGGCTCCTTAGTTGCGGCTTGAGAGCTCCTTAGTTGTGGCATGTGAACTCTTAGTTGTGGTATGCATGTGTGATCTAGTTCCCTGACCAGGAATTGAACCTGGGCCCCCTTCATTGGGAGCACAGAGTCTTAACCTCTGTGCCACCAGGAAAGCCCCCAGTATATTTATTTACTGATCAGTTCTCCTACATGTAGCCAGTCTCCTTCTTCTACTGCTGCCTCCTCCCCAGCCTGGAAGCCTCCCTCTTCCTGCTGGGTCTCTTGACATATCACATCATGCCAATGACCTGTTTGCCCTCCTGGGCTCTGGCAGTCAGTGCTGCCTATCCTCCCCTATGCGTGGTCACTTGCCACCTCTTTCTGGTTCTGACACACTGCAGTTGGCCCCTCCTCTGTATGAATGCTCTTTTTATTCTGGTTGAGACAGCCTGCTGTGTACCACCTCTCCTATATTCCTAACCCAACTTGGCTTCTGACACTCTGCACTGAGCACCTCTTCTGTGTGGACACACTCCTAACCCTGCTCATACTGCAACCGTCCCCACCCGCCTCCCTCTACATGGGCGCACTCCTCGTGCTGGTCACACTCTGACACCAGGAAGATGGGCCGCTTTCCTGTGCATATGCCCTCTTCACCCAGCCTGGACTCGGATTCCCTGATCTGGGCCACCACAACTCCCTCTCATATCTGGCCTGTATGCCAGTAGGTTCTCATTATTATCTATTTTATACATAGTAGTGTATATATGTCAATCCCACTCTCCCAGTTCGTCTCCCCCTACCCTTCCCCCCTTGGTAACCATAAGTTTGTTCTCTACAACTCAGGTTTGTTTCTTTTTAGGGAAATAAACTATTTTAATCCCAACTTCTTTGTCTAGAAAAATACTTCTGGCATTTTCAATAACAAATAGTCACCTACCATTTATTTCCCTGAATGACTTGAAGCATTTAAAAACCTTTGACTGGCCAATGGTATTTATTAAGTGATAATTAACCAAGCTTTGTTTTTTAATTGGAATGTTTAGTCCAGTTTTTATAATGTTTTATAATATCCTGAACTAGTTAGGTTTAAGGCTACCATCTTGATCTTTTTTTTCTCTTTACCTCATGGCTTTTTATTCTTCATTCCTCCTTTCTTGCCTCTTTTTGAGCTTAATGAGTATTATTTTTTATCCTCTCATAGCTTTTTAGATTGGCATTTCTTTATTCTTGTAGTAGTATTGCAGAGATCACAGTGCACATTTTTAATTTTTACTGCACAGTTCCTTTAATCTTTATTGGGATTTTTTGTATTTATATTCTTTGCCATAAGCTTTAGCCTTTCATTATCCAATTTTTGGTACCCAATAAATACAAGTGACCATTTTCTTGATTTTGTTGGTAACCTGCACAGATTAACAGAGTAGCAATTGGTGAATTTGATTGAATGGGAAAATTCTGTCTTTGGTGATGTCATATTTCATTAATTCTTGTTTGCACAGTTTTTCACATTTTAGCATCTCTGAAATGGGGATACATCCTTATAATTTCTTGTTGGCCATATGGCAGTAATGACACAATTGTCTTTGCCTTGGCATCTGCCTCAAAGCATGCAGAACAAGTGTCAGCTCAATGAAAGATCATCCCAGAGACAGTAGTGGAGCACTTTTCAAAGTACTCCTGTATCATCAACACACCCGATGATACAGAAGGGAGTATTATATGGAAAAACATGTACATCAATGAACTGAATCAGAAGTGATTTGAAGGATCTGAGTCAGAATAACATTCAACTGTTAGGAATGACTTAACCATTTTATTCTAATCTTATTATGGAAGTAAGTGATTTGATGAATGTTTGTGTGAAAATTAGTTAAAAGTGCTCTTTCAACAAGTATAAAAATTCTAAGTGTTTAAGAAACTATTTTGTCATAATCTGGATTTTTTAAAATTTTAGTAGTATATAAAATGACAAGTCTTAGAATCAGTGGCATCTCAGGGGTGTTTTTTTGGCCGTGCCACCTGGCTTGCAGGATCTCAGTTCCCTGACCAGGGATTGAACCTAGGCCATGGCAGTGAAAGCCCAGCATCCTAACCACTAGGCCACCAGGGAACTCCCAGTGGCATCTTAATTTCGATGAACTGTATACGTACTTTCCCTTTCTAAATACACACGCATATACTTACATGAACATAACTTTGAGCTACCTTCAAGATAGCAGTGATTGGGAGGACTTCCCTGGTGGCGCAGTGGTTAAGAATCCGCCTGCCAATGCAGGAGACACGGGTTCGAGCCCTGGTCTGGGAAGATCCCACATACTGCGGAGCAACGAAGCCCGTGCACCACAACTACTGAGCCTGCACTCTAGAGCCTGCGAGCCACAACTACTGAGCCCATGTGCCACAACTGCTGAAGCCCACACACCTAGAGCCTGTGCTCTGTAACAAAGACAAGCCACCACAATGAGAAGCACGTGCACTGCAACGAAGAGTAGCCCCCACTTGCCGCAACTAAAGAAAGCCCGCGTGCAGCAACGAAGATCAAATGCAGCCAAAAATAAATAAATATTTTTTTAAAAATCACTGTTATTAAAAAAAAAACGGTTGCAGTGATTATATTACATTATAGTGTTTATTATACTAACTGAAAATCTACGTGCACTGGGTTAAGAATTATCTTAACTAGATTTGAAGCACAGCCTGATGTGGTATTGAAGAGATACAGCCTGTGTCTGTGTAGGATTACTGGTTGGACCATTTCTGATCTATTCAGAGCAAGATATGTAGATATTTCTGTTATAGAAACTTTCAGGCATATGCAAAAGCAAAGATATGATATAATGATCCATCATCACTCAGTTCCCACTGAACTATGTTAAGCAAATCCCAGACTTCATATAGTTTCATATGTAGATATTTCAGAATGTGTTTCTAAAAAATAGAGACTCAAAATGTAACTCTAATACCCTTGTCACATCTAAGATAAGGAATAGTAATTCCTGACTATTATCAGGGGTGAACCTTTAAAAGATAGCCCAAGTGAGTAGTTACATCAACATAATTTGATTATTCTGGATTAACATAGCCAGGTATCATCACAAGTTATTACCTTAAATTAACTAATTCAGGTTTTCATAAAATTATATTAATAGTTTGTGCTATTTTACAGGGTAAGCCACATCAAAGACTTCATCGAAAAATACCAAGGATCACAAAGAAGTCCTTCCTTTTCCCTGGCAACAGCTCTTCCTTTCCTCAAATTACTAGATGAAACACTCACACTGGAAGAAGCCAATTTACAGAATGCTGTAATCATTCAGAGACTAAAAAAAACTGCTGAACCTTTTAAAGAACTTTTATAACATTGATTTTTGATACACTAAGTGGAAGGTTTCCAGAAAAATTATGGTCATAAGTGGACATGCACACCAAAATGGGGGGGAAGTCAGATTTGCTGAGCTTTGCACTATTTAACTCCCTCCTGATGAGAAGATTTTAAAATAAGTACAAGTTAGGAAAATAAACTATGACTGGAAACTATATTCAATGAACTTTTCCCAGAAGGCTACTCAGAAGGAAAAATAGACTTATTTTCAAATACCAGTTACTTAACGTAAGATATATTAAATAACTATATCATTTAAAATCTTAATACGGTATAAATTAGCAAATATGTTCATAGCATCTTTCATTCAAACATCATTCCCAAACAGCAGTGATTTGTTTAAATGTTAGCTGTCTCAGATTTTTTAAAATAGCAATACATTAAAAAATTATACATGGCAGGTTAAAAACATCAATGCAATTTTTTTATATCTGAGATACAATCAAAAGGCTGGAAGGGGGCTTCCCTGGTGGCACAGTGGTTGAGAGTCCGCCTGCCAATGCAGGGGACATGGGTTCGTGCCCCGGTCTGGGAGGATCCCACGTGCCGCGGAGCGGCTGGGCCCGTGAGCCATGGCCACTGGGCCTGCGTGTCCGGAGCCTGTGCTCCGCAACGGCAGGGGCCGCAGCGGTGAGAGGTCCGCGTCCCGCAAAAAAAAAAAAAAAAAAAAAGGCTGGAAGGAACTGCTTTCACCACAGCTATGCCTCACCCTCAGAAGTGTTCCCAATTTGCATTGTCTAATGGCAAGATACACTCAAATATTAACTTGGCAACAATATCTGGGATGTATTTTCATTTAAGAATAAAATTGTGTGGCTTAGTATAATGTCAGTATCAATCTGCTGACATACATTTCAACATTTTCGAAACGTATAAATTTAAAAGAATTCTTTTTTCTCTAGGAACCGCAGTTTATCCCCTACTTTATTTTCTTTCAGAAATTAGGGGTTTGGGGGCATCCCTGGTGGCGCAGTGGTTGAGAGTCCACCTGCCGATGCAGGGGACACAGGTTCGTGCCCCGGTCTGGGAAGATCCCACATGCCGCGGAGCGGCTGGGCCCGTGAGCCATGGCCGCTGAACTTGCATGTCCGGAGCCTGTGCTCCGCAATGGGAGAGGCCACAACAGTGAGAGGCCCGCATACCGCCAAAAAAAAAAAAAAAAAAAAAATTAGGGGTTTGTTCTTAGTTAACATTTGGAGCGGGCCATTTGTTTGCCACCACTCACGTAGAATCTAATGCTAGTGTTGTCACGTTACTAATTAACATTTTTTAAATGCGTCATGTAAAGTATGGTTTTCTATTTCATACATCACACAGCCCATTTATATATTAAAGGATTTATTACATTATGATGTCACTAAGGAAAACATGCTAGATTTTTAACTAAAACTGGTTACACTTCAGTATTTCCCTGTCAGATTAAATCCCCTTGCCTGACAATAAGTTTAAGAAGCTTTTTGCAGACGATCTATTGAATCATATTTAAAGTGAAATATACATTGAATGTGCCAAGGAACTAAGCAGCCATGCCTAACAGCAGTAATGTTCATAGGGTGCTGGATGTCTGCTGGAAAGAGCAGTTCTCAAACTTTTTGGTCTCAAGACCTTTTGTTTATGTGGGTTATAAATACTAATATTATATTTAAAATAAAAAAGTTATAAAATATTCATTAAAAATAATAAACGTGTTAATATAAAGAACATATTTATGAAAAATGTCTATTTTCCAAAATTTAAAAAGATTTAGTGAGAAACGTGGCATTGTATTTCATTTTTTTCTAAATACCTTTACTGTCTGATTTAAAGAAGACAGATGGAATCTCATCTGCTTCTGTATGTCTGTTGTAGGATCACACATCATGTAGCCTATAGTAAATGCTACTGTACATTCATGAGAAAGTGAAAAAAAGCAAATAACGTCTTAGTATAATTATGAAAATAGTTTTGACCTTGCAGAACCCTTGCAAGAGCTAATCTTATAAAGCAGTGATTTGCAGTGATTCTCAGGCCTTAATATGTAAGAATCACTTGGGAAGCTTTTCAGAATGCCTATTACCTGCCACCTACCACACACATTTTAACAATTCATTGTATTTGGGATGGGTTCCAGATGTCTACATTTTTAATCCCAAGTAATTCTTAGGTATGTAGTAGGAGAACCAGTCTTTAGGAAATCCTGCACTAAGCTTATACCCTAATAAAATAAAACCTGTGTGCTGCATCATGGACAGTGCAAGACTCAACTGAAATCGGACTGTTAGACCTTTACATTTTATTGTAGTCCACCAGTTTGTTCTTAGACTGTCCTCCCACCCTTTAATTCTGAACTAATCATGAGATAAACCTGTGCTTTATCTTCTGTAAGCACAGCTGAGACAAGGCTGCAACATTTAAATGAGGTTTTTATTAAAGGCTCAGGGATAACAAAAGGGAAATATACACATAGCTAGATGACCTGATTTATAAGATATATCTTATGTTTGAAGTTCATTTTGAGAATGCTTCCTTTTCTAGCTCTCAGCCTTCTAGGTGGTAGAGATCTTTTTATCAAGAAGAGAGGGAGAACAAAGGAGAGCCTTTTCCTTTTGTCATTTACCCTCAGAAATGAACAGATATATAATAGAAAATATTTATTGTCTGTAACGTTTACGTCTGTGGTAGAGTCGTCTCTTTAGTAAAACAAAAATAATGGCATTCTTAAAAAAATGAGGGGATGGTAAAATCAGATGTAAGTCATTGTTAATATATTTTCAAGAATCTGTAAGAAAATGTTTCATGTAGGCCTATCATGAAGCATTTTATAATTTTCATTTGCATAAATATAAGTCAATTTTTGATTCTCCATATATTTCTATAAAGGGGCTTCTTGTTGGAAATATTTTTCTTGTACATATAAAAAGGCCTCCTTTGTGGATTTTCCAGTTTATAGTAATAACCAGAAGACACAGAGGTTTTCTTGTGTGTACATGCAGAATACACCCCAGTGAGAAGTTCTGTAGAGAAAGACCTGTCATCAGCAAGAACCCTCATTTTTGTAACTGTGAAAACTCTAATTAATGTGGATGATATTCTTAAAGGTTTTGTAAAGTGAGAACCATCTGATAAAGCTTTTTACATTAAAGTTTAAAATTCTAAAGTTGTTAATTAAATATGTAGAATACCCAAAACATGTTGACTTTAGAAAACAAACTGAATTTAGCAAGGGAAGGCAAACTTGAAAATAAAGCCAGCATCTTAGATGTGGAATATAATTTGACCTAAGTAGTTGTTTCAAAAGTGGCATCAATCAGTTTAAAACCATTGTTGGGGGTGATATGCAGAAGTACATATCTAATTTTACAGATTCTAATTTATTGGTTAAATTACTATGCATTATCCAGGTTCTAAAGGTGATCTTATTTATTTTATATACTTCTGTCATTCAGAATACTTTTAATTATACTTAATTATGTTGAAATTATGTATGCATCTATTTCAGTGCCTTAAAGTATTTTGAAAGCAATCTTGCTAATGGTTAAAGAACTGTTGTCTTGAAGATGAAATACTTAGTTCATTAAAAGGATCAGTGAGATAATTTACATTTGTTTGTTATGAAATAGTTACATATGGATGCATTTGTCATTTTTATTTGGCAAAGTCATTCAGTTTGAGAATCAACAAACATTTATTAGGTGCTTTCTGTTTGCCAGGTACTTTAACCAATGTTACTTTCATTTAGTACTCAGAAGTGTTAAAATGTGATATTTTTAATACTAACTCAATGGTTGTGTTTATTTCTTACACCATCCTTTGTGTCCTTAGTTGAACTAGCATGAAGACTCCTTAGTAAGATTTACCCCTTTGCTCTTAGTACAAACCATTTAATTTAAACATTGCTCATCACACTGAATCTTCAAATAGAAGTGGCTTATTCAGTAGACTAATATTTGGCTCTTTGTCACTTGATTTAACTGTATGTTTTTTGCACAGATAATTCATATTCATTGGAGAAAATTATACAGTTATGCTACAGTGATCTTTAGCTCACCTGTTATTCCACCATTCAGAGATAACCACTAATAACATATTGGTGTGCATCCTTTCAGATGTTTTGAAGTGTATCAATCTTTTGTTTCAAAAGACAGGCTTCTTGATTATTGTCGGCCTGTTTTATTTATTGAAGTCTATTTGTCTTTAAAAATTGCATTAGGAATATACCATCACTTTAAGCAGAATAGTAACTGTTAGGGGAAAAAATGCCTTTTAGTTACATTTCTGTGCAAAAAAGGGAGGGAGGTGTTTTTTGTTTTTATTCTGTTGCCCACTTCCCTTCAAAAGTAAAATTGTGGTAGTACATGCAACACAGTATAAGTATTGTGAGTGAAGTGTTTCCAAACCTGCTGAAATTGCATACAAAGTGTTGTGTTCAAACGTAAATTATCCAAAGAAACTCATCTTGAGTTTGTTTAGTTTCCAAGAAATTAAATACTTAGCACATGCATTATCTAGTTATCTTTGCACTATTTGCTAGGGCTGCAATCTGAAGGTACCCATTTTCTAGATTAAGGAATTGAGGCATAGAAAATGGGATGACTTGCTTTATACTGGGTAGTGTATACTTTCAGGTTAGATTTAGCTGTAATGGGAAATCCAAAATAATAGTGGCTTACAGAATACATTTTATTTTATTTCCCATGCAGAAGTCCGGAGGGAAGCAGTTCAGAGCTGCTAGATCAAAAATCATGACTCCAGTATTGTTAATCTGCGGATCTCAGCACCAGTTAACTTGAGGTCTTCAGATAGCCTGTCGGCACCAGCCATCACATTTGCATTTCATCATTTCATCCAATAGAAGAAGCATACCCATTCCCTTTTTGAAAAAAGCTATTGAGATGGAATTCACATACCTTACAATTCACCCATTTAAAGTGTACAACTCAGTGTTTTTTTAGTATATTCACAGGATTGTGCAGCCATCACAATCTGATTTTAGAACATTTTTATCTCTGAAAGAAACCCCATTGGGCTTCCCTGGTGGCGCAATGGTTGAGAGTCCGCCTGCCGATGCAGGGGACACGGGTTCGTGCCCCGGTCCGGGAAGATCCCATATGCCGCGGAGCGGCTGGGCCCGTGAGCCATGGCCGCTGCGCCTGCGCATCCGGAGCCTGTGCTCCGCAGCGGGTGAGGCCACAGCAGTGAGAGGCCCGCGTACTGCAAAAAAATAAATATAAAAAATAAAAGAGGGCTTCCCTGGTGGCGCAGTGGTTGAGAGTCCGCCTGCCGATGCAGGGGACGCGGGTTCGTGCCCCGGTCTGGGAGGATCCCACATGCCGCGGAGTGGCTGGGCCCGTGAGCCATGGCCGCTGAGCCTGCGCGTCCGGAGCCTGTCCTCCGCAACGGGAGAGGCCACAACGGTGAGAGGCCCGCGTAACGCATAAAAAAAAAAAAAAAAATAAATAAATAAATAAATAAATAAATAAAAGAAACCCTATTAATAGTCTTTCTTCACCCTCAGTTCTAGATAGCCACAAGTCTACATTCTTTCTATAGGTTTATTTATTTGGACATTTTCATGTAAATGGAATCATACAATATGTGGTCTTTTGTGACTGGCTTTATTCACAACATAACGTTTTCAAGGTTCATCCATGTCGTTTTTATTGCTGAATAATAGTCCATTGTATGAATATTCCTAACATCCTAAATAGCCATTAGTTGATGGACATTTAGGTTGTTTCCACTTTTTAGCTATTAAAAATAGTGCTGCTATGAACATTTGTGTTCAGGTTGTTGCGTGATCATGTTTTCATCTCTGTTAACAGCCTCAGGAGTGGAATAAATGCTGGGTCATATAATTTCATACTTAACTTTTGAAGAACTGCCAGACTTCTCCAAAGCACCTGCGCAGTTTACATGCCCACTAGCAATGTGCGATTTTCCATATTCTCCCCAATGCTTGTTACTGTCTTTTTATATAATTATAGCCTTCCTAGTGGAGTGGTATCTTGTAGTTTTGCATTTCCCTAATGACATGAGTATCTTTTCATGTGCCTTTTGTCCATTTGTCTGTCTTGGAGAAATATCTATTCAAATCCTTCACCTAATTTTTAATTGGGCTATCTTCTTACTGTTTAGTTTTGAGCTCTTTATATATTCCGGTACAAATCCTTATGATTTGCAAACATTCCTCCCATTCTGTGGGTCGTCTTTTCACTGGTTGCATAGGTTACAACACCAAGTTTTTCGTTTAGATGTAGTCCAACTTATGCTTGTGGCGTCCTATCTAAGAAACATTTGTCTAACCCAAGATTATGAAGATATGCTCCTGCTTTCTTCTAAGAGTTTTATAGTTTTAGCCTTTACACGTAGGTCTGTGATGGGTTTTCAGTTAATTTTTGTATATGATGTGACCCCTTCCCTTTTAAGGACCTTTCTGGGAAATTGCCTACACCACTCAGCTTTTATTCACTGGCCAGGACTTAAGTTACATGGCCATACCCATTATCTGCATGAGGCTGGAGAATGTGTATTTCGGGCATCCTGTATCAATTTTTTAAAGACGGTTGTAAGCCTACTCAGTCATAATCTTAGTCTGAGCAGGTCAATTCTATTGCTTCGTTTTTCTAATGAACTTGTTTGTCGACTTTCACGAGGATTTAGCAGGCGAGATTAGCGCGAACGGCCGCTGGCTCTCACTCCCTCGGAGACCTACCCCAAGGAAAACGGTCCCGAGTGACTTGGCCAGCCTTTCCCCCGGCAAATGTGGGCTCTGGCGTTTTTCACTTCGGGAAACCGAACCCGCGCACTTCGCGGCTTCCCTGTTTTCCCGCGCGTTGCCCCCGGCCCAGGGCACGCCCGCTAGCCCGCCCCTCTTCGCGCCGCGCCCTCTCGGCCCGGGAGCCGCCCTCCCCGCGGGGGCGGCCGGGCGATAACACCGAGGGCGACGGCCGCAGTGCGCGTGTAGCCGTGCGCAATGGCAGTGTCCCCCGAAGGGACCCCGGCCCCGCCAGTTGAGACGCTGCCGCCCCCGCCGGAAGCGCACACCTTGGAGCCCGGTTCGGTGAGCGCAAAGCGAGGGGAGCGGGGGCTGAGCCGGGCGCAGAGCGGGCGCCGCGTCGGAGGGGCGCCGGGGACCTTCCGGGCGTCTGGGCGTAGGCCTTCAGCCAGCCTCGTCAAGCCTCCAGGTTGTTGAACTGCCCCTGGTGGAGTTTGACAGTTGAGAGCCGAGACGCTTGAGGGTGTTCGGGAGCCCCAAAGAGAACAGGATGGGAAACCGAGTCCTAGACAAGCGAAGTAAGCTGCTGATTCCTTCACCTAGTCAGGCAGGGCCAGGGCCAGTCTAGGGCTCTTGTCCACCGCACTCCCGGTCTTCCCCAGGCCCCCTGCACCCTGGGCAGGCAGGACGCTGAGTGGCGTGAGGAGGCTGCCTCCCTTCCCCAGTCTCCGGGCAGGTTCTGCGGGCAGCCACAGCGACCCTCTCAAACCTGGCTTCCTCCAGGCGCCGGGCTCTCCTTGAGGAGACTGCCTCTAGAGATGTCCTTCCTGGCAACCAGGCTCCCAAGTGAGGGTAGCGGGCAGGCGGGAACCTAGGGGCGCCCTCAGCCCCTCGCATTCCCCCTTCCCCCACCCCTGGATGGGGCTGGGGCGCATGTCATTCAGGGTGGCTGTGTTGGAGAGGAGTTAGGACGTCTGAACTTTCCTGATGAGTGCAAAAATCCACTGCCCGCCCTGTGCTCAACGCGTTCATTCTGTCTGTGGCTTCAATTCCCTATGCTGACTCAGTGCTTCCTCTCCAGCACCTCGGAGCAAAAGATTGTGGCCTCCAAGAAAGCAAGCAAGATTAAGAGGCCCTCAGGGGACTCTCACTTCCCAGGGAAATTTAGAAACTCAGGGTGAGAGGAATAGCTAGAGGGGAAACATGGTCCATGAAATGCTAGCATTTAATTCTCATAACAACCCTATGAGGTGTATTATCCCCATTTTAAATGTGAGGAAATGAAGCTCGGCACACTGAGTACCTCGTCCTGGGTCACACAGCTAGAAATGGCAGACAATTTGCATTCAAATTTGTCTAACTCTGAAACTTGATCTCAGTTGACTGTGAAGGGCTTATGATTTAAGTAGGTAAAACTGCCTTCCTCAAGATTCCAAGATTGTATCATATACCTAGTTTCAGCTGGAATGTCTGTTTCAAGTGCCTTCTATGTATCAGAAACTTGATAGGTATGTTTAGTGGGAAACCAGAGTCCCATTATGGAGGGGGCAGGGTTGGGGGAGAGTTATCATGTTGGATTCTGCCTGTTGTTAAGCTTTCTGGAAGTTGAAATAGCGTTCACAAAAATATCAGAAAAGGAGACCACATCCTGCCTCATGTGTGGGTAGGAAGAGTGCAGAGGACTTGATAAACCCTTATCTGGGAAGACCTTCCTTTCATTTGGCGTGTCTGGCAAGATACAAAAATGGGTGAAGCCATGGTCCTCTCCACTCCCCCTCCCATCTCCGGGCAAAAGATGAAAAAGAAGGATTCCCAGCGTCTATGGAAGAAATAGCACTTTCCACAGTGTCTTCATGGCATTTATTCTTTTAACAAATATATATATTGTCTATATGCCCAGAATTGTTCTAGGTACTGGGGACATGGTGGTGAATCAAAGTTATATAGTTCATGCTCTCAGAGAGTTTATATGCTGGTGGGGAGAGGCAGGAAATGAATAAGAATATATCCTGTAGTTAGTACAATTGAGAGAGATTTGGGTGGTCAGGGAAGCCCTCTCTAAAGAGATGACATTTAGGCTTCAGCCTGAATGTCAAGGAGTCAGCTCTTGCAAAGACCCGGAGGAAGAGCCTTCCAGACAGAAGGGACAGGAAGTGCAAAGGCCCTGAGGCAGCAACAGAAAAGGTCATTCTGAGTAACAAGAAGGAGGAGGCTACCATGGTAGAGCTATCTGAAGTGAGGTGGGAAAGGGAGTGGGAGCTGATTGGGTGGGCACCTGTAGGCAATATGGGAAGGACTTGGAGTTTTATTCAAACTGTAATGGCAAGCTGTTAGAGGGTTTTAAGCAGAGATGAGGCACAATCTGATTTATGTTATGAAAAGATCAGTTGGGCTGCTGGACGGAGAGTGGATAGTAGGGAACGAGAGTAGAAGCAGAGAAGCCACTTAGGAGGCTCTCACTGATAGATTAGACAGGGGAATTGGGAAAGAGTAATCAAGGATGACTCCTAGGTTTGTGGTCTGAGCTGCTGAGTGGACATTGGGGCTATTTAATGCAATGGGGACGACAGGGTTAAGAGGTTAAGACAATGGGATGGAAATCAAGAGCTGTGTTTTGACTATGCTAAGCTGAAATGCCTGTTTGGCAACCATGTGGGGCTGTGAGTAGACAGTTTAATTTGAGTCTGGAGTTCACTGGGTCGCTTAGGGATATATATATATATGGATATACACACACACACACACACACACACACACACACACACACACACACATATATTTGGGGTCATAAGCATTACTTCATTTTAGTGGTGGGTTGGTAAACAGTCTCTCCAGAACAACAAAACTCTGATTTTTGCTGTTTACTGATTTCTGTGGTGTAAATACTCTCACCATGGCCGATTTCAGGCTGCCAGTAACCACTGGCTTGCAAAAGTCCCGAATATTTAACAATCAGCTCCTGGAGCCATTGCCTCATTTGCTCATCAAAACATCCGGCACATATATACAATGGAATATTACTCAGCCATAAAAAGAAACAAAATTGAGTTATTTGTAGTGAGGTGAATGGATCTAGTCTGTCATACAGAGTGAAGTAAGTCAGAAAGAGAAAGACAAATACCGTATGCTAACACATATATATGGAATCTAAGAAAAAAAATGTCATGAAGAACCTAGGGGTAAGACAGGAATAAAGACACAGACCTACTAGAGAATGGACTGGAGGATATGGGGAGGGGGAAGGGTAAGCTGTGACAAAGTGAGAGAGTGGCATGGACATATATACACTACCAAATGTAAAATTGATAGCTAGTGGGAAGCAGCCGCATAGCACAGGGAGATCAACTCGGTGCTTTGTGACCACCTAGAGGGGTGGGATAGGGAGGGTGGGAGGGAAGGAGATGCAAGAGGGAAGAGATGTGGGAACATATGTATATGTATAACTGATTCACTTTGTTATAAAGCAGAAACTAACACACCATTGTAAAGCAATTATACTCCAATAAAGATGTAAAAAAAAAAAAATCCCTTGAAGTTGGCAGGAATATCCATTTGACAGATGAGGCTTAGAGAGATAAAGTGATTTATTCAAAGTCCACACAGGAAGCTGGTGGCAAATTTAGGGGCCTCCTGACCCCCAGTTCACTCTGGCTTGGTGACTTGGAGAATAAAACAGACTGCAGCAGGAAGCACTGTGGGGAAATATAAGGAAGAACTTCTCCCTGGAAATGCTTAGAGGTCATGGTTTAGGACTCTTTTTTTCCTTTTTCTGTCTCACTTCCTTTTAAGATGATTTGGGACAAATTAGGACTGAGAGGTTGCTGGAAAAGCCTTCAAGACATAGGGACCTCAGGATGCTTTTGGAAGTCAGGGGGCTGGAGGGAGCTGTTGTGTGTCTGTGGGGGCTTAGTTCCTGTGTCTCCCCCAGGACAGCGGAGCTGGTCGCCTCTCATTCTGTACGAAGGTGTGCTACGGCATTGGAGGGGTCCCCAACCAGGTGGCCTCCAGCGCCATAGCCTTTTACCTGCAACTTTTCCTGCTCGATGTGGCCCAGGTGAGTGTGGGCAGCAGCCTCGGGGGCCCCCTGCTTCCATCTTCCTTGGTGTCTGGTCCTTTCACCCCACCTTTACTTACACCCCCATCATCCTTGGTAGATGGTACCTCTGACCCAAGCCTGAGAAAAAAACAAATGCTATTGAGGGCAACCTCCTCAAGGATGTTTACTGCAGGCTGTTTGTAGTGGAAAAGTGGGAAACAACATGAATGCCCCCAAATATAGAAGTAGTTGGAAAATAAGTTGGGCTGTATCCACATAACGGACTACTGTGTAAGTCACTCAAAAGAATGAGTTAGATCTATACCAGTTGACTCAGAAGGATTTCCATGATGCACTGTCAAGTGGGAAAAGTTAGTTTTAGAGAAAGGTATATAAAATGATCCTATTTTAGCAAAACAAAAACATGCCCCATCTATGTGGGTGCATGGGTATATGGATGTATATACATCTGTACATGATTAAAGGATGAGCATGGGGAAAGTAAATTCCGGAAGGATATCCGCCAGAGTGTTACTGTTGGCTATAGGAGGGAATGGTGGAGGATAGAGGGTAAACGAAAAAGAACTTTTTAATAAGGTATCCATGATTTATTTATCTTTCTGTGATTTTTTAAAATGACGCTGATACGGTCCCATTTGTGTAAAATTATAAATTGCAAATGCACATAAGGAAACGCAGGATGATCAAAATGTTCCTGGCAGTTGTCTCAGGATGGTGGGATTGCAGATGAGCTTTGCTCAGTATTTTTCTGTACTGTTTGAATGTGTTTATAATGAGTGTATCATTTATGTAATCAGAAAAATCAATAAAACGTTTTCATTGTGAAACACAAGGTCTGCCTTTGACTGTAAGCTTCAGTGCACCCTTCTTGCACTGAGCCCTTCAGGGGAAGATCTCTCAAGTCTTCTCTGAAAGTGACCGGGCATAAGTATAACAGGAATGTGCTAGGGAACAGCTATCACTCCCTCCCGCTTCTCTACTGGTGCACATATGCCCTCGGAGCTCTCTGGATTCCTGTCCTGGGGAAGAGACCAAAAAACCTTTGCACCGTGGCTCTGGCCCCTGCCAGTTTCCCAGATCTTCCTCCTGATGGGTGGGCAGGCCTAGATACCCTCTCTGACTCTGCCGGGCCTTGGCTATCCCCTCCCCTGTCCCTTTCAGATCCCTGCTGCCCAGGTGTCACTTGTCCTGTTTGGAGGGAAGGTGTCTGGGGCAGCTGCTGACCCTTTGGCTGGGTTCTTCATCAACAGAAGCAGAAGGACAGGGTCTGGACGACTCATGCCCTGGTGAGCAGCCCCATGGTCCTCAGGATCCTGGCACCCACCCCTGGCTTGAGGTCACTGTGTTTGTCACATCTGCTTCTTAGTGGATGGTTAGAGGACAAGTCTGGACAGTAGGTGACAGGAATGGATTGGGTCTGACTGAGTCATGCAGGTGTTCATAGACCTCTCCCTCACCTGGTGGCACAGAGCTGGACAAACCTTCCAAGAGTCGCTGCCCTGGCCCTGGGGGTCTAGGAATGCGGCCAGGCTGAGCTGGGTGTATTGGAAGGTCTCACAGAGATGTGACTTGCCTGTGCCCCCGGGCCCCCGGAACAGGGAATGGCACAACCCAGCCACTAAGTGCCCCGGCCTCTACTCCTGGCTACCTCCTCGCCCTCGGCCACGTCGTGCCCTCCATGGCTCCCACCCTGAAAGCCCCAGCCCAGGGCTTCTCCAGGGGCCGAGAGCTGGAGCCCAGAGGGGTGAGGTTGCTCCAGGCCCAGCCTTTGCGTCCTCTGTCCTGGTGCCACGGGGCGCTCCACCTGGGCTGTGCTTCCACAGGGTGCTGGGCTGCACGCCGTTCGTTGCCTTGGCCTCCTTCTTCCTGTGGTTCCTGCCCCCCTTCACCAGCCTGCGTGGCCTCTGGTACACAGCCCTCTACTCCCTGTTCCAGGCCCTGGCAACGGTAAGCAGGTGGCCCCCTTCCTCGGCCTGGACTCCTGGAACCCCAGCGCTGGCTGGAGGCCCCTCTGAAGTGTGTGTGTGCTGGGGGTAGGGGTCCAGGTCCCTGCTGCCCACCTGCTTACCAGGTGGCCACCGACCATTAGCTTTTCTCGTGGGCTCTAGGCTGGGGGCCCCTCCTGTCCCTCAGCCCCTAACTCCGGGTTGAGGGAATCAGTGGGGATGTGCCAGCCTGGCGCAGGCCTGCCCTCCGGAAGCTGCTGGCCTGGGTTGGCAGTCTGGTGGCAGGCGCCATCCTAATCTCTGCCCGGTGCCCCAGTTCTTCCAGGTGCCCTACACGGCACTGACCATGCTCTTGACCCCCAGCCCCAGGGAGCGGGACTCGGCCACTGTGTACCGTGAGTGCAGGCAGGCGTGGGGTGCGTGGGGTGGGATGGCTCTGCCCCTGGCCCCACGAGCTGTCACCTTGCTCCACGCTGTGTCCCAGGGATGACCTTGGAGATGGCAGGGACGCTGATGGGAGCCACTGTCCATGGACTCATCGTGTCTGGTGCCCACGGGTCCCACAGGTGCAAGGAGACTGCGCTCCCAGGACAAGTGGCTGTCTCCCCCAACGCGGTGAGTGCCCAGGCTACCCAGAGCCACTGGGACCCCCGCTTTGGGGTCACTTCTTTCTTCCAGGGCTGTTTCTCCCCCAGGTCTCTTCATGGTTGTTTGGGGGCTCAGCTCTGCACACCATGCCCTCTCATTCCTTCCCTGCTCCTGTAGCTGAGCCCATGCCCTCCGTCCTCCCTGCTAAATCTGCTTCTGCTGGGTGCCTTCTAAACATGGAGTCAAACAACAGATCAGCAGGCCATCTGGAGGGGAGGAGACAGACCCCAGAGAAGGGACAGGGGTGGGGAAGGGCCACAGGCAGGGACAGGGCAGAGAGACAGCAGAACGGTTTGATGTCCTGGCAGAGCTCTGGGCAAAACCTGACCTATGACCAGTCCTACCCATCCCTGAACAGGTGACTGCCAAAGCCAACCCCACCCCCGGTGTGAAAGGGTTAGTACCCCTTCCTGTCTCCTCAAAGCAGGTCCCTTTTCGGCAATTAGGGGACGTGCATCTATTTATCCATCAAGTTCATCTTCTATCCGCCCTCCCGCCCTTTCTCCTTAAGCAAATGACATCACTCACCTCCACCAACATTTGGGAATTAATGGTATGAGAACAATACCACCAACACCCATGGTTCACCACCTGTAAGAAAACATTACAATGAGGTCCTCGTGTGCCCATCCATCCCCAGGCCCATCTGTAGCCCAGCTACAGGATTTGCCTGAGTACAGCGCAAAGTGAAGCTGTAGAGCCCCGGAGAGAGCGGGGAAGTCAGTTTCCCCTTCCCACGGTCTACTGCCCCAAGCTAGGGATTGCCTGAATCAGGGTCGGGGAGAGACTCTGCCCAGTTGCCCTCAAACCCCATCATGGTGCTACGAGCCTGGGATCAGAGGGATTGCGACCTGCAGATTCACCCTCCCCACTTCCACGCCTAGGCCCCACTGAGGCCTCTACAAGTGCCCTCCCCAAAGCTACTGGGTCACTGTCTGGGTGAGGGTGGAACAGAGGGTGGCAGTGGCCTTGGGTTGGAGAGCAGGAGGCCGGGCGGGGCCTGGGATGCCAAGAAGTAGGGAGCAAGAGACTGAGAACCATCCCCACCGCGGGAGGCGAAGCGTCGTGTGAGCCAAGGCGAGTAGCATTCAGGTGCCTCTTGGTAGTTCCAGCTCTGCTGTTCCATTGACTTCACTTACAGAACACAAATTCATAGATAAAATCATCACGAATTTCAAGACAGCAGAGCATTAACTCCCAAGTGCAGTGCCTTCTGAATGTGGGACCCTGTGCAACTGTGCTGGATCCACACTGGTGAAGCCCTGCCCATCTCCCTCTTCCTTCCCCCACCAAAGGCAACCCCTATCCTGAATTGGGTGACTGGTACTCCCATGCATGCCTTAAATGTATTTGATTACCTATGTGTCTTCCTCTGAATGCTAGGCAGCACCGTCCTGACGTTTATCTGCGTCATCACGCGTCACACTGTCTGCTCATGGATCTGTCTCCCCACCCACTCCAAGCCCCTTATTGTGGATGCACAGGATCACTTATTCATCACCGTAACCGCAGGGTCTAGCACGCAGAAATCAGCCCCAATGAACGTTTGCTTAAAAAAAAGAGAGAGAGGCGAAGGGGGCTTAGACCCATGGTGGCATGGATGCTTGCAGGAGGCAGAGGGTCAGCAGAAGGACCACTCTGGGCCCTTAGATCTCCCTCTCCTGCTGGGCTGGTTGGGAGGAGGGGCACCAGCATCCTTGGGCTTGGGCTGAGGGTCCCTGTGCTCCCATTGGGAGGTACTCCTGCCCGGCCCCTGGGTATCCCCACCTCCGTGGGTTGGAGACATCACCCCCACTGAAGTTCTGTCCTGTCCCACAGACTCGTCTCTACTCCATTGCAGCCACTGTGGTTGCTGTGACTTACCCCGTGTGCAGCAGTTTGCTCTGCCTGGGGGTGAAGGAGCGACCGGGTAGGTGCGGGGTGCAGGCAGAGTGTGGGAAGCAGAAGCTGCGGCCGGGCTCCTCTTGGGCGTGGGTTTCGGTTTTGAGCTCCACCAAGCCAAGATGTCCCCTTCCTGTGTTGCAGGTGCTTCTGCGCGAGCCGCCGGCCAGGGCCTGAGCTTCCTGGCTGGGCTGCGGCTCACAGTGCGGCACCCGCCCTACCTGAAGCTGGTCATCTCCTTCCTGTTCATCTCGGCAGCCGTTCAGGTACCTCTGGCCAGGCTGATCCCCACTGGCTTGGCCCTGGCCATACTGACCCTGCGTAGGTTCGGGTGTCTCTCGTCCCCACCGCACCAGAGAGAAACCAGTGGCTGGCAAGCGCCAGGCGAGGCTGGTGCTGGGAGGAGAGGAACCTGCCTAGAGCCTGTGGGGCTGGGGAGGGTCAGGGCCCAGACACCAGGAAGCTGACGCTGTCTGGGGTGGTTCTCCGCCCTGCTGGGGGGCGGGACAAGGAATGGCGTTTATACCCGTGTCAGCGATAAGCGTCCTTCATTGGGGAGGGGACTGCGTGATGGCGGTAGGAACCGGACGCTTGAGGTCCCAAAGGGGAGGCCAGACTTGAGACCTTGGCCTTGCCCTTGACTTCCACGTTTCTGCCATTTCCCATACACGCCCACTTCCTGTCGACCTCTTCAGGTGGAGCAGAGCTACCTGGTCCTGTTCTGTGCACACGCCTCCCGGCTACATGACCATGTGCAGAGCCTGGTGCTAACCATCCTGGTGAGGGGACCTGGGGCGGTAGAGGCAAGGGCGCTCGGGGGCCTGAGTTGGGGATGTGTGACCCTTGACGTGACACATGTGACCGGACTTCCGATGGTCAGAGTTCTGGACTCTGCTGTGGTCTTGGTCACCTGCATTTCAGCAGAGGGTGGAATTGGGGCCAGGGTCATAAAGTTCACAGCCACTGTTTCCAAACAGGTGGCAAGGTCAACATCGAGCGTCCCTCCTAAAAGTCAGGGCTTTGAGGGCCTGGCAGAGGCGCAGGCGGCGTGTCCTGGGCTGTGATGATTCTGTCCGCTCACAGGTCTCGGCAGTGCTGAGCACCCCGATGTGGGAGTGGGTTCTGCAGCGATTTGGGAAGAGGATGGCGGCCTTCGGGATCTTTGTGAGTGAGGCAGGAAGCAAGGCCTGGAGGGATTTGGGGGGGCGGGAGGCGGTGACCTTGGAGCCTAAGCCTCCTGGGGGCCGGCAGGGCCGCGTCTGTATTCACCGTGTGCTCAGTGCCTAGCAGGGGACCAGGCGCAGGGGGTCATCAGTAGAGCGGTGAGTGTGTGAATCAAAGAGCAGTTGAGCTGGCGGGTGCAGGTGGAGGGAGCAGCTAGTGTGTCTGTCTCCCTAGGGGATGGTGCCATTTGCAATCCTGCTGGCTGCTATGCCCACAGCACCCGTGGCATACGTCGTGGCCTTTGTATCTGGCGTGAGCATTGCCGTGTCCTTGCTGCTACCCTGGTAGGCTGGGTGAAGGGAAATGGGAGTGGGAGCCTCACGTCCTTCCTACTGGGTATCCCTCCTTCACATCAACCTGCTATCCCAGGCCTTGTGCACAGGCTGCGCTGGGGAGGGGCTCTCCCCCTTGCAGGAGATGGAGGCTGCTAGCGCCATCTGTGGAGCCCTCCAGAAAGAGCACCAGGCGGCAGGAACGGTGGACAGCTGTGTGTTGGGGAAATATTGCCTGACTCTGTGGGTCGGTCCTGGGCAGCGGGGACCCAGGGGTGAATCTGACTCACTCTCTGTCCCCAGAGAGCTCCCAGGCTGGTGGCTGTCGAGGGGATAAAAGGGATAATTCTGCAGCCCCCTCCCCCAGGTCCATGCTTCCAGATGTGGTGGATGAATTCCAGCGGCAGCACCAGCACGGCCCAGGGCTGGAGACCATCTTCTACTCATCCTATGTCTTCTTCACCAAGCTTTCAGGTGCAGGCGCCCTGGGCATCTCCACTCTCAGCCTGGAGTGAGTCACAGAGCTGGGCTGTACCAGAGGCACAAAAGACTAGCGGCGTGGGAAGCAGAGGGCAGAGTCCCCCACCTTAGCCAGCCAGGGGTCACCCGTGGGTCCAGAGGGTGTGTGGGAACCTCCACCCTACTTTCTCTGTGCACATGACTGGGAGGGGCCCTTCTTGGTGGCTGTACCCCTTCTGAAGCCTCTGCTTCCCACATCCTCAGCTTTCTCTGAACTCCTCCCCCGTCTGTTCGTTCCCTCACACTCCGTCCCCCATAGTTAGGCTGATGTGGCCAGGAAACTATCCAAGTTTCAGGATAGCGTGGTGGTTGGGCATTTGGGACCCCTCCGTCAGGAAGCCAGGCTCTGAGCTGGATGCATGGGATGGTGTTTCCCCAGCTTTGCGGGGTATGAGTCAGGAGCCTGCAAGCAGGCGGAACAGGTAGTGGTGACCCTCAAAGTCCTCATCGGTGCCATGCCCACCTGCATGATCCTCATCGGTCTGTGCATCCTCCTGGTCGGCCCCACTCCAAAGGTGCCAAGTCGGAACAGTTCCCGCTCCCTTGGGAGGTAGGCACCTCTCGCACATGGGTATACACAGGAGGGCTGCCAACACCCGGGAGGCATGCAGATGTGCACGGCTCTCATTTGGTCACCTCCACCTGATGTCCCACAAGCATGGCAGTCAGTCTTAACGGGTCCCAAACGGAATTTATCTTCTTCCCCAATCGCTGCTCCTGCTGTGCCCCGGTCCCGGTGAATGGCACCACCCTCCAGCTTGGGAGCCGAAACCTGGGAGCCATCTTCCACTCTCCCCCCCCGCAGCCTGCACCGAGCAGCTCTCTCTGACCTTGTTCTTCCCCCTGCGAACCGCTGATCCCACTGCCCAAGGGTGATCTGCTCACTGTCTGGCTTTCGCAGTAGACTGTGGAGACCTTGAAAGCTGGGTCTGTTTTCTTCATTTTTGTGTTCCAAGAGCTCAGCCCAGAGCCTGAGGCCAAGCAGGCGCTGCAGTATCAACATGTCTGGTCCAGCAGATGTTCACGAGCCTTGTCCACGTTTTTGCCGACGCTCACGTGTTTACAAACACGAGTCCATGTAGATACAGAGGACCACGCACGATAGGCAGGAAGTGGCTTTGTCATGGGTCTCTCACTGCTTGCTGTGGATGGCCTGGGACTCCAGCCCATCTTACTGAGATCATGTGCTACACTCGGGGAATAACAGGTGGATGGGGAACTGCTTGGTGGGACTCGGAAGAACAGGGTTTTAGCTTCATTCACAGGGTTGAGAAGGGGAGGAGCTGCTAGAGAGTCAAGGAGCAGCCACTGACACTTCCACGGGACCCCACCCACCTCATCCTTCCCTTTGGCTTCTTCCCTTTCCAACAGGAGGACCAGCTACAGCCTCGCTTGAATTTGAGACTCCTGTGAGCTGGAACGGCCGGAGCAGCGTCTTCTAGGCTCCAAGTCCCCCTTCTCAGCCCTTCGGCACCCCTGCTTCACAGTTTACACACGACCCATCTTTTCCCCTGGGATATGGCATCTTCGGTGACTCTCCTGAAGGGAGTGGCCTGGGCTCCAGGACCCCCGCCTGTCATGTCTTGCCTGTTGACTGCAGGACATCTCAGATAGGCCTGTACCCCTGACTACCCAGCTCCAGGCAACCTGTGACCTGGAAAGCATACCAGTAGCAGCTATTCCTGGAAAAAGGACGCCCCTACCAGCTTGGTCTGCAGACTTCCTGTGGGAGCACCAGGCCCACCAACCTGCTCGGATGGTAAAGCTACATGACAGGACAGACACACAGAACTCGTTTCCCCTGATGTTCCACTGGATGTCTGAGAGAGGCTGACAGCACGTGAGTGGGCAGAGTGGGGACAGATGGATGCTGGGATGTCCAATTAGGAGACAGATGCAGCGAGGCCAACAGACCCCAGAGGGAGCGAATGGGGCCAGTGGTGGGGATAGACTGAGCAGGACATGAGGTGTTTCCTTCCCTTTGTACAGCTAAGTTGATGACACTGTTTCTAGAAGTGGACATTGACTGATGTTGAGCCACCGAAGACCCATCATTTTTATAAACAAAAGTTATTTTTGAGGAAATATTTTTCTGAAAGTTTATCTTTTTTTTCTGACTGTGCCTCACCACATGCGGGATCTTAGTTTCCCAACCAGGGATGGAACCCATGCCCCCTGCAGTGGAAGTGCGGAGACTTAACCACTGGGCGGCCAGGGAAGTCCCCTGAAAGTTATCTTATAAAAGCACAGGAACCACCGTTTTCTAGAGGTCATGTCTTTGGGAAAGAAAGATCCACTGAGATTTATTTTTTCAGAAACAAATTAAAGGGTTTATCTTCTATTGAGTCTGTAAAATTTGCCTGTGGCCAGCCTTCTCATCCCACCTCCTGGGAAAGCCCGGTCCCGAGGAGGGAAGGGGAGGGTGCCTGATGTCACTGAAACTGGCTATGGCCCATCAGCGATATGTCCCAGAGTCTGCATTTCCTCAGACCAGAGATGCCATGTGGGAGGTGGGTTCCTTCCTTCCTTTGGAAGAGAAGAAAAGTTGAGACTTGATAGTGGCCAGGTGGGTCATGTGGGTTTGGGGCCTGGGGAAGAGTTGAGGAACCTGTGGGGACCCTGATGCCCCAGCAACTCCTCCTAGAGAAGCCCAGATACCTCAAGGGAGACCAGGAGGTGCAGACCTGCCCCCCACATTTCTCCCAGCCCCTGGCTGTCCCCTCCTGAACCCACTGCCCAGGGCTAGGCCCCCTTCCACTTCCTCTTTAGACCTCTGGCTGCCTCTTAGGTGTGCGATTAGGTGCGAGGTCTAAGACGGCCAGAGCTCAGACACACTCAGGCAGGATGTGCCCCTCAGAGCTTAAAGTGTTCAGCTTCCTCTACAAATGCTATAGCACAAGAAGGAACCTGACCTCAGAGAGAGAGTACAGAGTGTGACCCAGTCTGTCTGATACCTGAACTTTCTGGCCCCGTGACACTGACATAGGCATCTGATCCTTGAGGTCACAGGGCCCCAGAGAAAGAGCTGGGCTCGGTCTCTCTTCCTTGTCCACCTGACTGGTTCAGGAAGGGGCTGACAGGAAGCTCTGCTCACCCCCCGCCGTGCACAGGTACACACACCACACACATACCTCACACACTGCACACTCACACACATGTACACATACAGACAGTTTCTTAACACTGGAAAATCACTTGCCCTGTGGAGACAGTACCTGTTATGACCGAAGGCCAGGTAGTTTCTACCATGTTATGTTATGCTGTGCTTTGGAAACCTGGGCAACGCAGGTGGGGTCAGAGCTTGTGCCACGTTTTATGTTACCTATACTATTTCCCGGGAGTGCAGTCTCAAGGATCAGAGCTTCACAGTACAAAGACACCTGCAGGGGGCCACCTCTGGAGGTTAGGGGTTAGATCTCAGAGACAGGAGGTAATCATGGGCTGGCCAAAAGGTATTCCATTTCTTCTTCATAGCAGCCCTATGAAGCAGGTACTATGATTCTCATTTTCAGATGAGGAAACAGGCTTAAAGAGATTAAGCAACTTGCCTACGATCAGTTGGTGGTAGAAATGGTCTTGTACCCAAGTTGGCCTGATTCCAAAGCTTGTGGAGCTATCCAGGGCTTAAAATAGTTTTTGGAGGTATGGCTGACCCAGGACTTCGGTATCACAGGACCACTCCTCCTCTGAAACCAAACGCCAGCATCCCTGCCTCTGACTCTATGCTTCGATTCCACTGTAATTCCATTAAGCCTACTCTTCGACCTTCGGCTCACCTTTGCCCACTGAGCTCACCCCATATCCACGTCCCTCTCCTGACACCCACCCTCCTCAGAGCCCTGTTTCAGAGGAAGAAGATCTCTCCTTACCACCACGGCCAGCCCTGGGCCTATGGCCGGCAAAGGCAGACATCTCCCCTTGCCCCTTCCCTCCCCACGACCTTTTCCATCCCCACTTAAATCCAGGAGAGCATGCTATCCACTTGCTCAAGACCCTCTCAGCCCCACCCCTGCATCCCATCAACAGTCCCTCAAGGTCTCACAAGATCAGGTCCCTTCTGAAGTATCACTTCCTCAGGGAGGCCTTCCCTGCTTCCCCACAATCGCCTGCTCCACCCCGTCTCTACGCTCCACCCACTTTGCCTGTGCTCAGTAGAACCCACCTCCACATACAACTGTATAGTTCTCAACAGCTTTCTTGTTTATTGCTTGACACCCCTGTTAAAACAGAAATGTCGGGCTTCCCTGGTGGCGCAGTGGTTGAGAGTCCGCCTGCCGATGCAGGGGATGCGGGTTCTTGCCCCGGTCCGGGAAGATCCCACATGCCGCGGAGCGGCTGGGCCCGTGAGTCATGGCCGCTGAGCCTGCGCGTCCGGAGCCTGTGCTCCACAACGGGAAAGGCCACAACAGAGAGAGGCCCACGTACGGCAAAAAAAAACAAAAAAACAAAACAAAACAAAAAAAAAAACAGAAATGTCATGAGGGCAGGGACTTTGACCGTTACATCCTCAGTGCCCAGAAGTGAACGTTCAACAGGAATAAATGTTTGCCAACTGAACAAGTGAATGTCCATGGTGCCCTCATCCTCAAACAAACAAAAACAGCCTTTCCTGTTCCCTTCACTTTCTCCTCCTCTTCAAATAATCGGTTTACTCTCCTCCCGCCACCCCGCTCCACAGCATTGTCTCCTGTCTCCTGACCCTCACCTGCCATTCCCTCATGTTTTTGCTTGTGATTTTTTAAAATAAATTTTTTTTTTTAATCTTTCTTTTTGGCTGTGTTGGGTCTTCGTTGCTGCGAAGCTTTCTCTGGTTGCGGTGCGTGGGCTTCTCATTGCGGTGGCTTCTCCTGTTGTGGAGCATGGGCTCTAGGCATTCAGGCTCAGTAGTTGGGCTCACGGGCTCTAGAGCACAGGCTCAGTAGTTGTGGCGCACGGCCTTAGTTGCTCTGCGGCATGTGGGATCTTCCTGGACCACGGCTTGAACCCGTGTCCCCTGCAATGGCAGGCGGATTCTTTCTTTCTTTCTTTTTTTTTTTTTTTTTGCGGTACGCGGGCCTCTCACTGTTGTGGCCTCTCCTGTTGCGGAGCACAGGCTCCGGACGCGCAGGCTCAGCGGCCATGGCTCACGGGCCTCAGGTGGGATCTTTAGTTGAGGCATGTGAACTCTTAGCTGCAGCATGAGGGATCTAGTTCCCTGACCAGGGATCGAACCCAGGCTCCCTGCGTTGGGAGCACGGAGTCTTAACCACTGGACCACCAGGGAAGTCCCTCCATTTATTTCATGAAAGAAATGTGTACACTGTTACCTACGTGTTGGGACAGGTCTGATGATTAGGTGGGGTAACACTGACCAAGGAAACCTCAATCACAGGTAGCCATAATGCTGTCCGTGCTGCTTCAAAACCCTGTCCTCCTTGGCTCCCTTACCTCCCTCCCGGTTCTCCTCCACCATCTCTGACCAAGCATTTTCTGACTTTTCCATTGCTTCTTCCTTTGATGCTCTGTGGTCATCTTGGGCTTCCCAGGGCCAGTGATTTCATTCACTACCACCACCTCTACCCCACTCTATTTCCAACCTTGAGCTCTCTGCTGACCTTCAGGTCCCCAGAATCAAAGATCAGATGCCCATCTCAGTGTCCTCCAGGCAGCTAAAACATCACATGTCCAAAATGGACTCCTCACCTTCTCCCCACCCATGTTCTGTCTCCTGCATTTTCAGTGAATTTACGTCAGCATCTATCCAGTCACCAAAACCCAAAACTTGGTCTCTTCTTAGTTGCCTTTCTCTCCCATTCACTCCACCACCCCATTCCCCATATACACCGAGTACGGATTAAAGCAAGGGAGAGTGTTGCAATTTGTGGGTTCTACCATTATGAAATGGTAGAAGTTATTTGAAATTTAACAGAAAGCTGTAACACCAGTTATGGATGGGTGTGGCTCATAACACACACAGCAAACTGATGTAGCTGATCATTAGGTGTATCTATGTTTGTGTATCCCTATGGGACTCAGTTCAGCTGGGTACAGTTTTCTGTGTTCACCTAGTGTTTCTTAAGGACAAAACTGGTACACAAGCAACAGGAAATTCAAGTTATGCTCTAATAGTTCCCTAATATAACAATTGTGTTGGAACAAATTTGTTTTCAAAACAAACATTGTAACAGAATTGAGTGTATATGTGTCTGGGTGTAAATATACAGAAATCCTAAATGGTCCCATAAATATTAAAGGAATAAAATAAGTATTTTAAAACATTCCCACAAAGAAAAGACCAGATCCAAAGTCTATCAAACATTCAATCAAGGATCATTCCTATCTTATGAAAACTTTTCTAGGGAACAGAAAAAGGCATACTCAGCAACTCATTATACCAGGCCAGAATAAGCTCGAAACCAAAACTAGACAAGCAAAAGCAAACAGAAAGGAAATCTGCAGGTTAATCTTACTTATGAACATAGAAGCAAGAATCCAAAACAAAATATTAGCAAACTGGGTCTGACAATGTCTAAAAAATAAATACATCATGAACATACTGGGTGTATTCCAACAATGCAAAGTTTGTTTAATGTTAGAAAAATCCATCAAGTGATATTCACCACGTTAACAGATTAAGGGAGGTAAAAATTACAGTCTCAACAGATACAGAAAGAACCATTTGATAAAAATCTAACACCCATTTATGATAAAAGTACTTAAAAACCAAGAAGAAAAGGAAATTTTTAAACATAAGAAAGTGTACAGCTTCCCTGGTGGCGCACTGGTTGAGAGTCCGCCTGTCGATGCAGGGGACACGGGTTCATGCCCCGGTCTGGGAAGATCCCACATGCCGTGGAGTGGCTGGGCCCGTGAGCCATGGCCGCTGAGCCTGCGTGTCCGGAGCCTGCGCGTCCGGAGCCTGTGCTCCGCAACAGGAGAGGCCACAACAGTGAGAGGCCCACGTACCGCAAAAAAAAAAAAAAAAAAAAAGGGTATCTACCAAAAACCTAGGGCTAACATCACTTTTAAGGATGAAACAGTTCCTTTAAAATCAGGAATAAGGAAAGGATGCCCACTATCCACAAAATTTTCATTATTTGTGAATGATATGATTGCCTACATAGAAAACCCAAAGAATCTACAGATAAATTATTAGAATTAATAAGACAGTATAGCAAGGTAGTTGGATATAAAATTAACAAAAAAGAATTGCACTTTATATGCAACACTTATAATTTTTAAAAAATATTCACAGTAGCAACAAAAAATATCAAGTACCTAAGAATAAATGAATAAAATGTGGAAAAACTTCTGCTTCTGGCCATGATGGAGCGGTAGAGACCAGATCTCACATCTTGGCAGGTTTGTTAAAAAACAAACAAACAACAACAAAAAGAACTGGACAGAATATATGAAACAAGAGTTTTCAAGGCAGTGGCATCAGGCAACAAAGGAGGAATCTCTAAGAGAAGGGAAACAAATGAGGTGAAATTTACAACTGCCCCAGTTTACTGCCTTGAGAATTTCCAGATGACAGTGAAGAGAACCAATTTAGAGTCCAGAGGGCTCCCTGAGTTGAGAAGACGGGCTGGAAGAGACCAAAGTGGCTAGAGTTTGCAGGACAGAATAGTGGAGGAGTGAGCTACTCCTCAAGAGAAAACTCGGGAGATCTACAGAGGGTCCCACTCAAGTACCCAACAGAATGTTGATTAAAGAAATAAATGTGAAAGACAAAACTTTCATAAAAGGAAAGATAAATGTGACTTCATTACATTGTAAATCAAGTTTACTTCAATAAAAATAGTGACTTCGTTAAAACATCTATTGCATGTTTGTTCAATAAAACACACCATCAAGGAAGAGAAAAGTCACAAACTGGGTGAAGATATTAGCCACATACTAAACAACATCTAGAATATATAAAGAATCCCTACAACTTGGTAACATAATATTGTAAATCAACCATACTTCAATTTAAAAAAAGAAGAGAATCCTTACAACTCGATAAGAAAAAGACAACCCAATAGAAATTTGGGCAAAAGACAAGAACAGGCATTTTGCAAAAGAGAAAACTGGAATGGCCAATAAACACATGAAAGACGCTCAATTTCACTGTTGGTCCAGAAGTAAAAATCAGGTTAAAGGAGAAACCATTTATAACTATTGGAGGGTCATAAATTAAGAACCCTTGAGCCTTAGAGCAATAGGAGCTGTTGGGAATGAAGACTGATATAATCACCTTGGAAAATAACTTGAATTTACATACACCCTGTGCTCCAGCAATTCCACGTCTAGATAAAAGGCCCTAGAGGGACTTTTCAAACACCTGCATCAGGAGACATTTAATAAGAATATTCAAAGCAATATTGTTTATAATCGCAAAAATAGAACCAGGGAACAATCCAAATGTGCACAGCAAGAAAATGGATAAATTATGGTAACTTAAAACAGTGAAAGCAATAGAACATACACATAACAAGTATGAACCTTAGAAACAATACTAAGTGAAAAAAAAGCAGGTTGCAGAAGAGTACATACAATAAAATACCATTGTATAAAGCTCAAAAACATTACATTATCTAGGCCAACATGTATACGTGATCATGGTGAAACTCCTTTTTAAAAGGAAAGAGGGTATTCCCTGGTGGTTTAGTGGTTAGGACTTGGCGCTTTCACTGAGGTGGCCTAGGTTCAATCCGTGGTCAGGGAACTAAGATCCCGCAAGCTGCACGGCGGGACCAAAATAAAATAAAATAAAATTAAGAATAAAAAATAAAAAGAAAAGAAGAAATGATAATTTACAACAATCTAGAGATCAGTCACCTCTCGGGTGGAGTCACCTCTATGGAGAAGGATCCAGGAGGGATACACAGGGAGTTTGAATGGTTCCTAGTAACGTTCTGGTTCTTAAATTAGGTGGTAGGTGGTTCACTTTATTATTAAGCCTTCCTACACCTTACATCTATTGCATTTATCAAATAATACCGTACAAGATTTTTTAAAATGTGGGCCCAAAATAGGATTTATAAATAATGTCTTTATGCAAAACATTCTCAATGTAACATTAAACAATAATTTAAAGAATTTAGCTCTTCTCTCCGTTTCCCTCTCCCAAAACCAACAAATACTGGATTATCTTCTATGATTCCAATGATTATAAATAGTAAAGGCCAAGGAAACATCTTATGTTTGAGAGTTGTCATGGAATCAGATTTGCCGGAAAGAAAAAATTTATGTTCTCAACTGTCCACCAGAAGAAATACAAAGACAACATACACATATGTAAAATCAAGAACATTCCTTTATACCAGCAACAATCACAAAGCAAACACCATCAAAACATTCACAAAAGCCACAACAGGGGCTTCCCTGGTGGCGCAGTGGTTAAGAGTCCGCCTGCCGATGCAGGGGACATGGGTTCGTGCCCCGGTCCGGGAAGATCCCACATGCCGCGGAGCGGCTGGGCCCGTGAGCCATGGCCGCTGAGCCTGCACGTCCGGAGCCTGTGCTCCGCAACTGGAGAGGGCACAACAGTGAGAGGCCCACGTACCGCAAAAAAAAAAAAGAAAAAAAAAAAAAGCCACAACAGCCATTAGTGATTTTATTGAAGACTCATTCACAGGATTCTGACCAGCAAAATGAGTATAACATACACCTTGAGTGCGGGACCTACACTGATCTTACTATGGGGTACCCCAGACCCCCTCTTGAGGTTTCATAGTTCTGTGCTTTCACCCCACCTGGACACTTTCTTTAAAAATGGAAGCAGGCCTCAGACTGTCCTCAGCCAATGCTCTCAAGCAACTGATTCCAGGGGCTCCACTTGCATTATCCCAGCAGCTCCTCTAATGCATTTCAATCACAAAGTGGGCCCTCGCTTCTTCCCTATCCCAGCTCCACCTTCATAAACTGTAACAGACCAACAGGAGTCCTCAAGGGTACAAAATATTTCTTTCCTGATGATTTTAAAAGAAAGGGTGAAAAAGATGCACTTGAGCTCTTATGCATCTGAGCTCCTATGGCTGAAACAATTTATCTGCAGATGTGCTCTGACCAGCTACACACTGATCTGTTCGTTATGCTGCAGTGACTGAAGCTTATGACTGTCTGAAGGCAGTGAGAAAAGGTGAATCTATCTGAAGCTGGAATCAGGGCTCTTTCCACTATGCTAAGCTGGTGCTTTAGCCCATAATTATAATAAACTATCTCAGATTCAGTGAAACCTCCAACTTTTTGAAATACTTTCTCTCGCAGATTCTATGCTGGTCTCTAAGACGTGAATCCAGGGGGTGAGGGGAAGAAAAATATCAAAATTAAAGTGACAATTTAAGGGAGTTGATTACTGGGAAAAAAAATAGGACATTTTTATGATCCCAACAATGGGGGGTGGGTAACCTATCAGGGAGAAAATCATGAGTGGCAACAGCACAAATCATGCTGTAGGCCTCACCTATGCTTAGCATTATACTAGTAACATCGGGACACACTCAAGTGGGGTCCAGAGGGAGTCAAAGCACTTGAAATTTCATTTGAAATTTGCCCAGGGACAGTTTTTAGGAGTACCTGGAACTATGTCAGCCAGAATTTTCTAGGGAAGCGAGAGGGTTAGGTTTATATCCTGGGAGGTCCAGCCAACATGAGAACTACTTTCTGTTCTAGGTAGCCCTGGGAGCAGAAGTCAATCGATTTTTTGTCTTCCTTTGAGCTCTGCTGATTCCTGCTCGTTTGGCGTAAAAAGATAGGCTGCAGCAGATGTTCTCCAGCACTCCTCACACTCAACTTTAAGCCAAGAAAAAGATTTATAACAATGCTGAGGTACCTTTTAAGTGCTTCTAAGGGCTTTAACACTGTTTTGGGTAAGGGACAAAAAAACCTCAGAGAAACCATAAAACACAATCCACATGGCACCATAAAATCCATAAAATTTGCACCGGGAATTCTGCCCTTAGACAAAACCACACAGTAATGAATACATAAATAACCACTTTCTGAGCCATCTACCAAAGACTGGGCTCTGCTGAGAGTAGGCAATGTCAGCCTGCGGGGAGAGGTGGCCGAGCTAGCCATGGCAAGTTCTTCACCTCCCAGCGACAGTACAAATCCTAGCTGGGGAGCGTCGGAAAACAGATCTTGCTTGTAAAAACCTCATCTGAAAGGCTGTGCAGCAAATATTCTACAAACAAGTATCAGACTATACTGCCAAAATGGTTAGAACAGCCGGTGGCATCTACGCTTTGGGCAGTATGTCTCTAAAAGACTTCAAGAGACAGGGCCCCTAAAGTCATTTGACCTACCATCTCTTATGACTATTTCCTGTGTGGCTGTGAAAGTTAAGGGGATGAAGCCTTCGCTATCAGCACAGAGAAGGATCCAGTGGGAGTCTGCAAAGTAAAATAAACACATAGGCAATTTAGAATATCCTGTCTTATTCTATAAAGAAAAATATGACAAATACGACTTTTGTGAGGAAAAGAATGTAGTAGTTGATGAACCTGACCATCACAAGACATTACAGAGAATGGGGAGATGGAGGGACCCAGTATACACTTACGGTCAGGTTACATGGCAGCAAGGGGATGTTGATGACAGGCATAGCTAAGGGACATGTATTTTCACCCAGGTTAGGCATTAATCACTCAGTGCTATGCATCTGAGCTTGTGTGTGCATGTGTGCACACAGGTGTTAGGGGTGTATGGTGTTCCTAACTTATATATCAATACATGCTGTTAAGCAGTTTCTCCAAACACTATGTGAAGTTGGGAACAGCTACTCTTTGGAGGAAACTTCTATATTCTTGAGATCCATACCAGCCTCTAGACACCCAAGGAGGCTGAGCTGACTAGAGGTAGACTAGAATGGCCCAGATAATCCTAAATAGTTTGTTCTGGGGTAACCTAGGGCCACTAGCATAATACATACCTGGACTTGCTCTGGTTCTTTCGAGTCTACTGTGTCTCACCTGTTGACCCTGTAATTTCACTTCTAAAAATCTACACTTTCCAAAAACATGTAAAATATGCAGAGAGGTTTTTGTTACGGTTATTTATGATAATGAAAAATTGGAAACCACCTAAGTGTCAAAGAAAACATGGCCAAGTAAAATATGGTATTAAAAGAGTAAATCCTCATCACAAGGAAAAAAAGTTTTTTCTATCTATATGAGATGATGGATGTTTAATAACTTACGGTGATAATCATTTCATGATGCATTTAAGTCAAATCATTATGTTGTACACTTTAAATTTATACAGTGCTGTATGTCAATTATATCTCAATAAAACTGGAAGGAAAAAAATATATGGTACGCCCAGGATAGACTATTAACCCAGTAAAAATAACAGTTATGAAGTCATATCATAAATGCATGTGTCAAAATAGAAAAATGCTGATGCTACAATGTTAAGGGGGAAAAGATGAAAGAAAATTCTATGTTCAGTGTAGTGGGTGTCCTGAAGACTCAGGCATAAGAAAACTGCCATGCTCTCCATTGGATGGAACACAGGCATGACTCAGTCCCTTGCCACCTAGGAGTACCCTTCATGTCCACAAGTCTGCTGCATATTAAAATGACAATTCCTTTAAGAAAGATTCTGTGGGAGTTCCCTGGTGGCCTAGTGGCTAGAATTCTGGGCTTTCACTGCCATGGCTAGGGTTCAGTCCCTGGTCGGGGAACTGAGATCCTACAAGCTGCATGGCCAAAAATAAAAAAGAAAACAACAAGGTCTACTGTATAGCACAGAGAACTATATTCAGTGTCCTGTGATAAACCATAGTGGAAAAGAATATTAAAAAAAAATGTATATATAAAACACCCACCCACACACACAAAAGAAATATTCTGCAATGCTATGATCTTTATGTTTTAGTGCAACAAGTATATATGAGGTTTTTATGTTATTTCCTTGCAGCTGTTATATATTGCTTCATAACTCTATTTGGTTTTTTCATGTGTACATTTAGGTTTTCCAGCTAGGTTGTAAGTTCCTTAAGGGTAGAACCCATATTTTCCATGTATTTTGGCACCTATAATAGGCCTGGGCATACAATAGGCAATTAATAATACTTTTTAACTATCTAATGAATCACTGAATGGTTGGTACACTTCATTTTCCTCACCAGTGGAAGTTACATAATAGAGGGAGGGGGTGTCAGGTAAAGTCAATTTCTGAATTTTACCTACCATGTAGCATTTCAATAAGAGAGAGGCCAAAAGTCTGCTGGACTGTACTGAGTCTTAGCTTGCCGTTGCAGAGAAGCACAGCTCTTTTTTCTACAACAGGACCTAAAAAATAAGATTTCTTCAAATATAAAAATAAAAGTTGTTAAACTGATTACAGAAGCAATGGAGTTAACATTTCCTAAGAACAGAATGTGTAGTTTAAAAAATTCCTATCTATTACCGCTATCAACTAAACTTCAGCTTTGAAAATAAGGAGCTTTTTGCTGCATCATTTAACACAACTAAAGAATCAGACAAAACACAACCCCTAATTTCCTTTTGCTCTGTTCTTCCCCAGCGTTATGTCCTTATTGCTAGGAACTGGCTTTCCTAGGACGTGACTAATAACACTATAGGATGATGGATGGCAGCCTGAGAGATAAAATCTGATGGTGAGGAACAACTGCTTGGCTGTTGTAGAAACAGGTGTACCTTGGAGATACCGCAGGTGTGGTTCCAGACCACTGCAATAAAGCTAGTATCACAATAAAGTGAGCCACATGAAAGTTTTTGGTTTCCTAATGCATATTCTATAGCCCATTTAAGTGTGCAGATGCATATGTCTAATAAAATAATGTACATACCTTAACTTAAAAATGCTTTATTGCTAAAAAATGCTATCATCTGACAATGTAGGGTTGCCACAAACCTTCAATCTGTAAAAAACACAATCTCTCTGAAGTGCAATAAGACTAGGTATGCCTGTATAACTAAGAAGTTTTACGTTTTCTTTATTGGGGAAAAAAATGCCCTAAGTCGTGGAGTAGCAGAGGATTTGCATAAGTAAAATAAACAAACTGTGGTAAAAATTCACTTAGCTTAGAAAAAGTATAAATAACAGTGATTTTTAAATTTTAAAAAGTTATATTAAAAATTAATGCATCTTTGAAAATGTTTGCAAATATCCATACAGAAAGAAAATATAGAACAATTATAGCTCTATTTTAAGACACATCAAGTCCAAAGGTATATTCATAGAACATAGAATAAAAAATGTAACTTCTAATTCTATATTATGAGACAATATCTTCATGTAAGCATTTCTTAAAGTTTTATAAGTTATGTGTCTAACTTATTTTCTTGTTAAAGTTATCACTACTCATTTTCTGACTACTAAGAAAAATAATTTCAACAATAAAAGGTAAACTGTACTCCATTTTTGATACGATGAACAGCTCAAAAGATGTATGTCTACTATGTAATAACATTTTAAAAGACAGCACATGAATAAACTGTAAGGGCCATAAGCAACTAATCATTCATCTTAACTCTTATGAAATGTCGCTTCTGATATTATAGGGGGAAAAACTCTTCATTGCTTTTATTTTGTTTTTCTTTTACTTTTCTCATTAAAAGAGAAATATATGCTCAACATAAAGAAAACAGAAATTTGTAATGCAGAAAGTAAAGTCCCCAAAATTCTACCTCCAGAAGTACTTACTGATAACAGCTTGGCTGAACTAGCTCATTATAAATGGAGAAAAGGAAGAATTGAAAGGCAAAAAAACACATTTCTTTTTACTTTAAAAAATGCATTTACAAATATAAATATTTGTAAAAAAGTATATATTGTTTGATAAAATAATCTATTTAGGGACTTCCCTGGTGGTGCAGTAGTTAAGAATCCACCTGCCAATGCAGGCGACACGGGCTTGAGCCCTGGTCCGAGAAGATCCCACATGCCGCGGAGCAACTAAGCCCGTGCGCCACAACTACTGAAGCCTGTGCACCTAGAGCCCGTGCTCTGCAACACCTAGAGCCCGTGCTCTGCAACGAGAAGCCGCCACAATGAGAAGCCCGAGCACCGCAACAAAGAGTAGCCCCTGCTCGCCGCAACAAGAGAAAGCCTGTGCGCAGTAATGAAGACCCAACGCAGCCAAAAATAAATAAATAATCTATTTAAAGAAAAATAAAATCAAACAATTAGACATTATATCTTTTAGATTGACAAAGGTTTTAGTAAATGCATAGAAAAAAATGGAATAAATACTTCCATTACTAACTATACCTGTGGTTTTCTCTACGGGTTTGGTTATGAAGAATTTTTACTTTCAACATTAAATATTCTTGGGAATTCCCTGTGGTCCAGTGATTAGGACTCTGCGCTTTCACTGCTGAAAGCCCAGGTTCGATCCCTGGTTGGGGAACTAAGATCCCACAAGCCACACAGGGTGGCCAAAAAACCCAATAAACAAACATTAAATATGCTTATGCTTACATTAAATATGCTTATATTAAAAAAACCAATAAACATTAAATATACTTAAATATGCTTATATTGGTTAAATTTTTTCTTCAATGAGCATACATTACTTTTGTAATTAGGAAAAAAAAATACTGTGCATCTGTTAAAAAAATTTAAAAAGCTCTGTGTGCTGACAGAGTTCTTGAGACTATGTAAGTAAATGGAAAAAGATGCAGAACATTGTATATAGTACCTTACCTTTGTGTAACAAAAGGAAAAATAAAAATAAATAGTAAGATCTGCTAATATCTGAATAAAGTAATAAAAATAAAAATGGTTACCTATATGAGGTGAAGGGAACAAGCTGAACAAGGATGGGGTGAAACTAAGACTTCTCAGTATATACCTTCCTATTGCAAGAATGTTTTGTTTTTTAAAGCAAGTAAATGAACTGCCTATTCAAAAAGAGAAATAAAAAGGGAAAAAAGAAAAAATATTTGAAAAGTCATGGAAGGAAAAAAAAATCCAAACTAGATTTCACACTTGTAAAGTACTATAATTTTTAAAAATAAAAAATCTGTTTATTGAAAATACACTGAAAACTTCATGTAGTTAATAAAGCCATTTACATATTTTGGCTGAAGACAATGTGGGAAAAATCCTCTTCAAAAATCTAGGATTGGGATGTTAAATGTTTATAAATATTTGTTTCAATTAGCTTTGGTACATAATATAACTAAGATCACTAATGTGCTTGTGAAATTAATTAAAAAAATTTTTTTATATCAGTGACTTAACTGATTTTTAACTGATTTATTTGTGATTTAACCGGTTTGGGGGACAATTTAGGAATTTGAATAAGAAGTAGGTATTAGATGATATTAAGTAATTATTGTTAATGTTATCAAGTATGGTAATGGTACAGTGATAATTAAAGAAAATGTGCTTACACTTTAGAACAACATCCCAAAATACTTCTGGGTGAAACACCATGATGCCTCTACTTAGAAAAATATTTTAGGAAACAAAAAAAAGAAGCAATTATGGTAAAATGTTAACAACCATTAAATCCAGGTGATAGATATAGATAGGGTTTCATCAGGTATTCTTTCTATATGTTTACAATTTTTTCATAATTAAAAATATATTTTGGGGCTTCCCTGGTGGCGCAGTGGTTGAGAGTCCGCCTGCCGATGCAGGGGACACGGGTTCGTGCCCCGGTCCGGGAAGATCCCACGTGCCGCGGAGCGGCTGGGCCCGTGAGCCATGGCCGCTGGGCCTGCGCGTCCGGAGCCTGTGCTCCGCAACGGGAGAGGCCACAACAGTGAGAGGCCCGTGTACTGCAAAAAAAAAAAAAAAAAATATATATATATATATATATATATATTTTTTATATGTTTGAAATTTTTTATACTAAAAAAATTTTAGGGCTCCCCTAGTGGCGCAGTGGTTGAGAGTCCGCCTGCCGATGCAGGGGACACGGGTTCCTGCCCCGGTCCAGGAAGATCCCACATGCCCGCGGAGCGGCTGGGCCCATGAGCCATGGCCGCTGAGCCTGCGCGTCCGGAGGCTGTGCTCTGCAATGGGAGAGGCCACAGCAGTGAGAGGCCCGTGTACCACAAAAAAATAAAAAATAAAAAAGATAATGTAAAAACAATATAGTAAAATAATTCAAGAAAATCTAGACTATTACATATATATCAATTTCTATAATATAAAAAACTCTTTTAAACTGTAACTCAATAGGAAAAAATGAGCAAAACGCAATTCACAGTTGGCCAAAAAACATGACAACATACTCAAATTCACTAATAGTAAAGGAAATACAAATTAACAAAAGTGAAATACCACTTTGCACTCATCAGATTGGTAAGGAAGTGAGGAAAAGGACAGTCTCATTGGTCGCTGATGGACATGTGATGATGCACTGTTCAGTAAAAAAATCTTTGAAAGGCAATCTGTCAACTCTATTAAAAGTAGAAGCATATATATATGTGTGTATATATATACTCTTCAAACTTGCACTTCCACTTCTGGGAACCAAGCCAACAGAAATAAAAGTATGAATACAAATAGATACATATGAGAATACTATTGCAGCACCATTTGGAGTGCCTAAGAACTGAAAACAAAGTGAATGTCCATCAGCAAGGGAAAGGCTGAATAAACAGCATACTCCCAGCATGAAGTAAAGAATGCACCATACGACCCCATTTTTGTAAAACAATGACAAAGTCACCACCAACACCCCCCGCACCTATATACCTATGTATACAAAGACCTGTGTAAGATTATATGAGCGTGAAGTAAAATATGAAAGGATCCACATTAAGCTGCTAGTTAAAGTGGGTTACAGGGAGGAGGAGCAGGGCCAAGTGTGACGGGAAAGGAAAGTGTTCATGATAAAAACGGATATGGTATGATCCCACTATATAATATTTTATGTTGGCGTATACAGGCATAAACAGATGCATTAAAATTTTTTAATGACTATAACCTCTCTTTTAACAGCATATTATAAGATGCTGTTATAATCTTATGCTGTTATGCTATTATAAGCTCTCTTATAAATAGAAGAGTGTCTGCAATTGCATAAGGAAAAGGTTTTTGCAATGAAACAGCATGAATTAAAAAATTTTTTTTCTAAACATAGCGTGCCAGAATGAGCGCAATCATTCATGTTTTCACACCATGCACATGATAAAATCATGGTGTATACTGGTATGTGTGCCCATCCAACCAACCTGGAAAGGTATAACAACTTGTCTGAATATAACATGTCCAGATCAGTGAAGTTCAACTAGAATACTACTTCCTCATCAATAAATTTCTCTTGCAGTACCTACTGGCTGCAGGAGCCAGTGGTAGCTCCTCAAAGAAGTTACCTGGCAAGTGATGTGAACATAAGGCACATCCTGAGAGAGTGGGTACACTGGAGAGGATTTCTTTCCATTATGTAGAAAGTCTGTGAGTTCAGAAAGACGCTGCTGCACTTCAATCAGATTCCTAGATAAAATTTCCAGTATCTTAGATAGTTGATAATTTTCCTTTTCCACTTGTAAGTTAGGAGGTCCCGCGGTACTGCTGTGGTCTGGTGTGCCGCTGGGTCCGGGCAGTGTTACCGACTGGTTAACAGGCCCGGCATCTAGAGTTTCTAGGGCTGTGGAGCCATCACAGATACTGGATGGAGGACTTCTGATTTCTTGAATAAGGGTTCTTCCAGGCCTTCCACTTTGACTGCTGCTATTAGCTGTTAACAAGAGCCCTCCGTTTTGGTGACAAAAATCTGGGGAAAGACTTTCAATTAGCTTTTTTCTATTTGCTTTATTTAACAGAGTACTGAAAGCAGAGTGACCACTCTGGTTTTCACTCAGTGTCACTGGAGAGTCTTCTTCCAACATAACTTCTCTAACAATCAAACGAATCATATACTGATCAGACTTTGAAGAAAAAAGAAATGCCGAATCAGTGGATTTCTGTTTTCCTATCAAAATTAACAATAATTTATCTGTCAAGAAACATATGCCTTTTGGTCTTTCATTACTCTCTAACTGAATTTGCTGGATGTTTGGCATAAATGATGGAATGACAGAATAGATAAAAATTATATTACACGTATTGGAAGCCACTGCGACTACCTGTGCTTTAAGATTAAACGCCATTAGATCAGGAACCAGAATGCCCGGGATGGTGACTTTTCTGTTCTGGGTAACCTCCTTCTCAAAGGTCAAGAGGACCAAGTGTGAAGAATCCAGGCCAGTTCCTGTCAAGTAGTCCTTTTTTCTTAGACAAATAAGAGAACTAGCCTCAGATTTAGATCTATCAAAGTGTATATGAGTTAGATCCAGAGGATCAGAAAAGGATGAAGAAAAGGGAGAAACTGGTGTTTCAGAATTTGTTTCAGAGGAAACTTCGTCAATAACTGGTAAAGTATATAGACAAGTGCCTTCACTACTAGGGGGAATATCAAAGGTTCCAGATGCATTTAAGCCACAAATCTTATCTAGTGGAAGCTCAGTGGCTATAGCGACCTGTGAGTCCACAGTGGCTCCGACTGAGCGCACGTAGCTGGCCACATCAAACACTGGGCAGAAGGAGCACCTGTGAAGAGTCTTCTGAGCACTGTCCCAAATATAAGAACGCACGCTGCTGCCTACTGCCACCACCAGCCTCTGGCCATCCTGGGTCCAACATGCACAGTGAATGAGGCCTTGGGTGCTGATGTCCACTTTGACCTGGGAACTGTCCCAGTGAACATTATGGAAAACGGAGACATCCTGTGCAGTCAACACAGTCAGGACAGCACTTTTTGGGTGCCACACACAGCCCTGGGGAAGGACAGGGAGTGACTGTCTAATCTCACAGGTCTGAGACATCAGCCATTTGCTTGTCTCCGTAGTGCTAGGACACAGCTGCCACACAATGACATGCTTCTTGTGCTGGACAGCGAGCAGAGCAGGTGTGTCAGCTGTACCAGGTGGGGCCCAGGACACCCCATACACATGTTCAAATTGTCCAATGACCGCTGAGTCCCCAAACTTGGCCTCTCCACCGTGAAGGTGTAAATCGGTCAGGACTACCTGATTCCCATCAGTCCAGGCAAGGCCGTGAATTGGGTGTATTGCTTGATACAACGCATTCAGTCCAGTCCTGAGAAGTTTTCCTCTTCCCAACTCCATCCTTTCTGATAAAGGTTATCTGAAATAATTAGGAAGTTATACCATAAGAATACAGTCAGACAAATTCAGGATGTAGTACATTCTACAAGACAACTGGCTTAGCCCTTTCACAGGTCATTATTGTGAGAGGATAAAAGGATGGGAAGAATCTGACAGATTAAAAGACTGCCTGGCAGTGCTGAGAAATTATTTTTCCTGCAAAATAAGGTCAAACTTTTGAAACCTAATGAATAAAATGTTTTAGTAAAATTTTAATAATGGGGATGAAATTTCAGATTTTGTTATTGTTCCACAGGTTCATTCTATGACTGCCTCTGTAGAATACTGGTTTGTTTTTTTAATTTTTAAAAATTCATTTTATTTATTTAGGCTGCATTGGGTCTTTGTTGCTGCGCGTGGGCCCTCTCTAGCTGTGGCGAGCGGGGGCTGCCCCTCATTGCGGTGCGCAGGCTTCTTCTCATTGTGGTGGCTTCTCTTGCTGTGGAGCATGGGCTCTAGGTGCATGGGCTTCAGTAGTTGTGGCATGTGGGCTCTGCCTGTGGGTCAGGAGTCTGAGCACAGCTTTGTGATCCTCTGCTCAGGATCCCCCACGGCTGCAGTCAAGGCATCGGCCAGGCCGTGTCCCTTTCTGGGGCCCAGAACTGTCTTCTGAGACCTCATGGTTGTTGGCAGCATCCAGGTCCTTGCAGCAGTAGGACTGAGGTCTCTGTTTTCCTGCTGGCTGTCAGCTGTGGCTGCTTTTGCCATGTGGCCCTCATACAGGCAGTTCACAACACAGAAGCTTGCTTAAAAAGGAGAATCTCTCTTTTTAAGGCTTTTGCCTGCCAGGAACTACAGAAAAGCACAGATCTAGGTTTCTGGTAAATTAAGGACTGTGTTGTACAAGAAGTTCTTATCACATAAGTGTTACGGCTTGCGGGCTCTAGAGCATAGGTTCAGTAGTTGTGGCACATGCGCTTAGCTGCTCCGTGGCATGTGGGATCTTCCCGGACGAGGGATCGAACCTGTGTCCCCTGCATCGGCAGGTGGATTCTCAACCACTGTGCCACAAGGGAAGCCATACTGGTTGGTGATTTATGCAGCCAAACGTATATTTGGGGCACCTCTAGTTCAAACTTCCTTGATCACAGAACTGGGATACTAAAAATCAGCAATACAGGCAAAATAGTAACGCTTATGGTAGCAGTTTTTGGTTCAAAATTCTGAGCCACTCATAGGAAATCAGGTAAACAAAAAATGCTTACTAACCCTGTGTCTCTTTAAGTTACTGTAATCACAGTTTTTTACTGTAGCCTCACTATGATACTATGATGAATTAGAAAGGGCCAATAAAATATGCAAGATGCACATAAGGCCAGAAATGAGTCAACTCATCACGGAGTTGATCAATACTATAGATGGCTGCCTCTAGTCCTTCTGTAAACAGAGTATGTAACAATTACATATATAATAAGATCATAAGTGTGCATAAAGATTAAAATCTTGTAAAGTTAAATGTCAAAACCTAATTACAAAATGCATATTATTTGAAAGAGTAATAATTTTTATTGCAATTAAGGATCCAAGATATTTTAAAAGACCCTCATTTTTAAGGCTTTCAAATAACTTTATTTCATGTATATTTTTCTTTTAGATTGCTTACATCTGACTCTTGTCAGTATGCTTTATTTCATTTCCTTCCTAACACTGAAGGGAAAGCAAAAGGCAACACTTAAACTCCTGCTTGTCACCAGTTTAAAATATGGTAGAGCCTTACTAACTTCCATCAATTTCGATGGTAAAATTTTGGGGTTAGCCTTTCTGTGAAATGTGAGACATGTCAAAACTGAGGAAATCAGGATGACATTGTTATTGAATATGAAAAAACAGACCATATTCTATAAACACACCCAGATACTACCTGAATTTACTGGGCAAATTAGAAGGAAAGGAAGGGAATAAACATGTCCAGTATGTGCCACACATGGTGCTGGTCACCTAGAATCCGATACAACCCTTGTAACAGTCCTGTGAGGGTAGTACTGTTATTCTTAGGTGAGAGACAACAGATCTGAAGCTCTAAAAAGTTAAGAAACTTGCCCTTCATATCTTATAACAAAACACCTTCCAGATAGATTAAAGATCCAAACGTGCAAAACAAAAATTAAGAGATTTAAAAGAAAGACTTTTTACACTACTATAGAAATACTCAAACATGTATATGTATGTGTATAAGGATTTACTATATCATTTTTTGTAACAGAAAAACCTAAATGTACATCAACATGGAAATAAATAAAATAAGGAAGCTCCATGAGTAGTGATATGGAAAAATCCCTCCCCCAGAAAAGCAGTGAAATTCACAAGATAACATGTTTAGTAAGCTACTATTTATGAAAAAAAAATCCACCTCTATATGTCCATATACATGTGTTTGTATATATTTACATAAAGATGCAGAAAAAGATCAGAAATAACACATACCAAACTGTTCACAGTACATACTGAGATGGAGTGAGGTGGCAGAAGAGAGAAGGTGGGACCCTCTTTACTTATTTCTGTATTTTTTGGAAAGACTTTTTATAATAAGTATATATTCAAATAGCCCTTTTCTAATTGAAAAAACAAACTAAAGATTCAAATGTACAAAATACTTAATTTACAAATGTTCTTGGGACTTCCCTGGTGGCAAAGTGGTTAAGAATCTGCCTGCCAATACAGGGGCCGTGGGTTCGAGCCCTGGTCCGGGAAGATCCCACACGCTGGGGAGCAACTAAGCCCGTGCCTCACAACTGCTAAGCCTGTGCTCTAGAGCCCGCGAGCCACAACTACTGAGACCACGTGCCACAACTACTGAAGCTTGCGTGCCTAGAGCCTGTGCTCTGCAACAAGTCACCACAATAAGATGCTCACGCACAGCAACAAAGAGTAGCCCTTGCTCGCTGCAATTAGGGAAAGCCCCTGCACAGCAATGAAGACCCAATGCAGCCAAAAATAAATAAATAAATAAATAAATAAAAAGTTCTTTTAAGCCAGTTAAAACGACAAAATTTTAAGTGGCCAAAGAATATCAACAGGCAATTTACAAAACAATTATGATGATCAATAAACATATTCTAAATGATGTTTAATCTTATTAGCTATCAAAGAATTGTCTAAACTTGCAGTGTCCATTTCTTCACCACTCATTCTCTTCTTAACCCACCCCAAATTGACTCCATTCCCAACTCTTCTCCAAAACAACTCTCACCAACCCACCAGTGCTATCCACGTCACGGAATCCGATGGACATTTTTCGACCTTGTTTTATTGTACTTAGTAAATGTCAAAGACAGAACTTGAGAAGCTGCCTTCAGACCCTAAATCCAAAGAAATGTATTCTTCACCAAACTGGAGGATTTGCTTTTAACTTATCTGCAAATTTTTTCTCATTCCTCTTTGCTAGCTTCATCCCTACTCTTAGAATCTTTTACTAAGAGGGAATGGTCTGTTATACTTTTTTTTTTTTCTGTTATACTTCTTACATATGAAGTCAGGTTAAGTGGTTCTACAGTGGCTTGCTAAATGGAAAAATATGTCTTCTGACATTACTAATGAAGAAAACTGCCATCTCAAACCCGTTGGTCTTGTATAATATATGTTTTTCCCTAATACCTACTTATGCACTTTTAAAAAAAAAGACTTTCATTGATAAATAATGCATGATACATTTTCCTGGAAGAAAAAATTCCTAACGGGCCAGTTACATCAAAAGCAATTTATATGATATGTTTTAGGCCACCCAAGTCAGTCTAATGTCATTGAGGATGTGTATGGCTAGGGTTAGCACAGCGTAAGGATTTGTAAATAAAGGAAAAACAAACTTGACAGTAAAGTTACTGAGATGTTTTAGAAGAATTAATTTTAATATTTTCATCTTTACTAACAAGAAGAAATTTGGTAAAAAACTAAAAATAGAGTTACCATATGATCCTGCAATCCCACTCCTGGGCATATATCCAAAGAAAACTCTAATTCAAAAGGATACATGCAACTCAATGTTCACTGCAGCACTATTTACAATAGTCAAGATGTGGAAGCAACGTAAATGCCCGACAGATAAATGGATAAAGATGTGGTACATATATACAATGGAGTATTAGCCATAAAAAAGAATGAAATAATGCCTCTGCAACAATATGGATGGACCTAGAGATTATCATACTAAGTAAGGTAAGCGAGACAGAAAATGACAAATATATGATATCACTTATATGTGGAATCTAAAAAAAAAGATAGAAATGAATTTATCTACAAAACAGAAATAGACCCACAGATACAGAAACTTATGGTTACCAAAGGGGAAAGGACGGGGTGTGGGGTGTGGGGTGGGGTTTAAATTAGGAGGTTGGGATTAACGTATATATACTACTATATATACTATATATATTGATGTAAGATGTTATGGAAGGGATTCCCTGGTGGCGCAGTGGTTAAGAATCCACCTGCCCATGCAGGGGACACGGGTTCAACCCCTGGTCCGGGAAGGTCCCACATGCCGCGGAGCAACTGTGCCCGTGCGCCACAACTACTAAGCCTGCGCTCTAAAGCCCACGAGCCACAACTCCTGAGAACACGTGCCACAACTACTTAAGCCTGCACGCCTAGAGCCTGTGCTCCGCAACAAGAGAAGCCACCACTATGAGAAACCCGCGCACCGCAACGAAGAGTAGCCCCCACTCGCCACAACTAGAGAAAGCCCACGCGCAGCAACGAAGAACCTACACAGCCAAGAAAAAAAAAAGATGTTATGGAAAAACCCGAACGTTTTGGCCAACCCAATAAAATAGATAACCAACAAGGACCTACTGTGTAGCACAGGGAACTATACTCTATATTCTGTAATAACCTATAAAGGAAAAGAATCTGAAAAATATATATATATAATATATATATATACACTGAATCACTGTGCTGTACACCTGAAACTAACACAACATTGTAAATCAAATATACTTCAATAAAATTAAATTAAAAAATAAAAATTATGAAAAATTTCCTCAAAAACCCAATGATAATTACAAAAATCTCTTCCAATCCCTTCTACTCCCATTATTAGTCAGGGTCCTGACCACCTCTTCCTTTGTAGTAGGGTAGGACAAGAAGTCCTCTTCATTTCAGTCTCTTCTTTCCCACAGAGCCTGGACTCTGTGTGTTGGGTAGAATTATCTTGAGAAAAGTCACAGCTCTGGTAATTTTGCATTTGTGCTCAAGTACCTTTGATGAGTCTCCACAGTCTGTGTATATAAAAGTTCTTCCAAAATGTTTAAGCAAAGCATTGAAGGCCTTAAATTATCTTATATTGCTATACCTTTCCAACCTTATCTCCCTGATCATAAAGGCCCTGCTGAATAATTTGGAATTTAGAGGAACCAGCACACATTCATGCAACAATGTGCAGAATGGACCTGAGAAACTAGGAAGCTGACAAGTTTAATAATGGGCCATGGAATAGTTTGAATGTCAGGATGAGAAAGTGAGCCAAGTTTGTAGCTACCTCAGTAGAGATAGAGGGCCAGATTCAAGCGATATTTCTAAGGCAGATAAAATTGGTATCAAGTAGGGTAAGTGGTGAGGAAGAAAGGAGAATTAAAGATAACATGCAAATTTTTAGCTTGGGAAATTGCTGAACCATTAATCAGAGATAAAGAAGACAGAGAATGCTTCAAAGGTAAGAACAGTGTGTAGTGTGTGATAAGCTTAGTATTAGATGTGCTTCATTTAAGATGTTTATAGGGTAGCACTGCACCTCAGGCAGTCAGAGGTAAGGATTTGGGAGTCACTGTTATAGAGTTGGTAGTTAAAAGATCAGAGAGCCAAGAGGACAAAGGGTGAAATGACCTTCTGGTGCTCCCCAATTATTTTGTATGCTTTAAAATATTTACAATTTGCCTGAAGCTAACTGTATACCTGTTGGTCTCTCAACCCTCAGACTATAAGATTTCTCATATCAGGAGCCCTGGTTGTTTTAGGAAGAGAAAATCTGACTATATTAATTCAGGGGAGAGGTGGTCAGAACGAGGATCTGGTGCTCAGTCTATGGCCATTTAATTCTTCTGTTTTTAATCTTCTTTAAAGACAACTTATAGTGAGAATCAAGGGGCTCAGGTGAAATGGAGCACTTCCAGTAGGTTTAAACAGTTACATACTCCTCAACTTGTTTTTCTAAATTTATGGTGTTTTCACTATAAAATAATTCCAAGTTCTTTACACTTATTAATTTTTTTTTGTTTTATTTATTTGGCTGCATTGTGTATTCGTTGCTGTACACAGGCTTTCTTTAGTTGCGGCTAGCAGGGGCTACTCTTTGTTGTGATGTGCGGGCTTCTCATTGTGGTAGCTTCTCTTGTTGCGGAGCACGGGCTCTAGGCGCGCGGGCTTCAGTAGTTGTGGCTTGCAGTCTCTAAAGCGCAGGCTCAGTAGTTGTGGTGCACGGGCTTAATTGCTCCGCAGCATGTGGGATCTTCCCGGACCAGGGATCGAACCTGTGTCCCCTGCATTGGCAGGTGGATTCTTAACCACTGCGCCATCAGGGAAGCCCTTATTATTGTTTTAAATTAACATACAAGAAAGGTCAAAAGGACCTAGAGACTGTCATACAGAGTGAAGTAAGTCAGACAGAGAAAGACAAATCCCCATATGATATTGCTTATATGTTGGATCTTAAAAAATGGTACAAATGAACTTATTTACAAAACAGAAATAGAGTCACAGATGTAGAAAACAAACATGGTTATCAGGGAGGAAAGGGGGGAGGGGAAGGGATAAATTGGGAGATTGGGATTGACATATACACACTACCATGAATAAAATAGATAACTAATAAGGATTTACTGTATAGCACAGGGAACTCAGTACTCTGTAATGACCTATATGGGAAAAGAATCTAAAAAAAGAGTGGATACATGTTATGTGCGTTTTGCTGTACAGCAGAAACTAACACAACATTTTAAATCAAGTACACTCCAATAAAAATTTTTTAAAAAGGTCAAAAGGTAAATTCACACACAAAAAAACATTCATCCAAAGAAAATTATGACTACATCCCTCCAGATATTTTTCTATGCAGTTTGGGTTGAACTTTTTCAATCATACTGTACAATTACATATCACGATCTTTTCACTTTACATTATATATTAGGATTTCCCCATGTTATTTAAAGACTTTATAAATTATTTTTAGAAGCCACTTAATATTCACTTTTCCTTACTGTTGGGGAAGTTCCGTAATTTTTCCTTACTGGTGAGATACCTGGTTAGAGCCAACTTTATCCTTTTATAAATAACGCTGGGATAAAGGTGTTTATGCATAAAGCATGTTTTTCATTGTGAATGGCTTCCTTAGGATATATTCCCAGAAGTTTCACTCGTGAGTCACAGGGAATATACTCTCTGGTTTAAACCCACCCGCTGCTCGTCCGCATCCGCCAGCCCTCGCACGCGGCCCCCCACCATTCTCTCCATCCTCTCCGCACATGTGACACTTCCTCTTCTCCCCCCTCCCCCAAAGTGCCTGTCCTTCCACCTCTCCCCCCGCCCACCTACAGCCTCCCCACAACAGCCAGGCCGGGAAGCAGTGGAGACAAAAATACCTTTGGTCTCACTACCCCACCGAAAATCAGTCTCCCCTGGGCCGTACCTGCTCACAAACCGCGGATCCGAAGCCCTGAGCGGGGACCGGAAGCATCGGCTCCCAGGCCCCTGATAGGTGAGCGGTGGCTGGGCAAGCTCGGCAATGACCCTTGCCTATTGGCTATTGCTTGTGTCCCGTTATGAGACGGTCTTTCCCATTGGCCAATAAGCTCGGGCTTTGCCGCACAGACCTCTGGGAGTTGTATTCCCCGTGAAACGCCACCGAAGGTAAGCCTGCTACAATTTCTCCCTTGAAAGGTATAGCGCCTTCCCCCACTTCTCATCGGTTCTCTTAGTCTAAGAAGGAGTCCGGGAGCCCTAAAGTCAACACGGCTTCTTAACCTTTTTAGGGGTGCGGGGGTTGTTGGGGGAAGGAGTCGAGGACCTCTAAAATAAGATAAAATCTCCTCAGAAAAATGTTCTTTTCCGTACACAAAATACTGAAGCCGTTCCATGGACCTGTGCTAATTACAAACCGTTATTCTACACTTACCCCCAAAGTGCCTGACCATGGCCACAGTTCAAGAAGCTAGTGCTTCACTAGGCTTAAGACCGGCTATACCCCTGGGAGACTCTGGGCCACGCCTTGGGGCCGCCCATGGGGAATTTCAGATCCTGACCCTCACAGTACAGTTGAGGATCATGTTTCTTGAACACACAGCCAACCCTCCTTCAGCGATGCTGATAACCTGAAGTTTCTGCCCCGACCATCTGGGAGACAAGGAGAACACCTCTAGGGCCCACTCTTCTTTGCTCAGGCTTTTCTCCCCATGCCTATCTTCCAGCACCATAGCTGGAAGAATCATACCTTCATATCAATTTTTGCAACAATGCATGAAGAACGAGAAAAAGAGACAGAAAGTCCCATTCATTTTTCAAACAAATGTTACCTTCTCCAAAAAATACCTTTCCAGATTCTTATGTCTCCTTTGGGTGGAGGTGAAGGGTCTGGTAGAACTCATTCATTCATTCATTTATCCCACAACTTAAATCACTCCACGCCGTAACTGTTTGTGTCCCTGCCCATCACAGATTCAGTTCCTCTAGGACAGCAATTCTGTCTTAATTCAGCCGGTATCCCCAGGGCACAGTTCTCTGCCTTGAAAGGTGGGAGTCCGCCTGTGCGTACGTCAGAACTACGCAGGATGGAGAACAGTGGTTAAGGGGGGGCGGGGTAGAGTCAGTAATTACTGGCTTCTCCTCCACCCCCCGCCCCCACCTCTCAGCTTGCCCCTGCAGATTCGGACAGCCTAGCTGGGGTGGGTACCTCTCTGGTGCTTCCATGACGCTCTGAACGCTATGGCAGTGAACGCAGTTAATGAAAGTGTTGGTTTAGTTGCCGGCCTTCTCCCCCAAGTCTGTGAGACCGAGTTGACCGGCCCTCCTCACCCCAGCTTAACACAGAGTAGGTGCAAGATAAATATGTGTTGAACGGATGGATGGATGAATGGATGGATAGATGGGTGGGTGGATGCGCACGAGTGTCTGCATGCCTCCTGCAACAGCCTGGTCAAGCTCCCGAGCAGCCGCGTCAGGGTCCCTTCCCCCGAGCCCCGCCCCGGTCGACCCCACCTTTCCGCGCCGCTCCGCCCCGCCGCCCCCTTCCCGGTGGCCCCTCCCCGCGCAGGTCCCGACTCCAGCCGCACCTCCTCCGACTCTGCAGTGGCGGCGGGGTGGCGAGCCGGAGCGCCAGCGGGCCAGGGCCGGAGCCGAGCCGGGGTCGGGGAAACAGCGGGGACCCTCGGAGGCGGGGCCAGTGGGACCGCGATGGGCGTGGAGATCGAGACCATCTCCCCGGGAGACGGTACCGGGTGGCGGAGCCGGGGGAGGAGGAGGGGTCTCGGGGCGGAGCCCGGCGGGCGGGGGTCCGATTCCGAGGTGGCGCGGAGGGTGCTGAACAGGGAGAGCTGGCCTAGGATGGGGGAGGCGGGAGAAGACCCTAGATGGGACTGTTGGATGTCTAGCACACATCCTTCGCCATCCCCTTACGCGCCTGCTCACCTAGAGGAACGAAGGCGGCGGCTGGGAGGCTGGGGTCTGCGGCCCGCCACCGCCCCGGGGGCCTCGGGCTGCCGCTGCCCGCGACTGGAACCGCTCGATTATCCGCTACTCCTGATTTCCTAGGGCCGTTTTTTAGCTCCGCTTTCCCTGCCCTGCTGGTTGAGCTCTGGAAACAGGGGAAAGGACATGCTTTGGGATCTCTTCTGCTCAGGGCAGCCCCCTTCTAACGCGCCCGCCTCCCGGCCTCTGGTTGGGCGGCCCCCTGCGATCTGGGCGTTGAGACGCTGTAGGGACCGACCCAGTCTGGGAATGATGGAGCGCTTCTTCCACTGCTTCTGCATCTTGCTTTATCCTCCCTGTCCCACTCAGTCTCTCCGGCCATCCTGTCCACTCCCATGGCTTTCATTATGGGCTGCAAACCGATGGTCTCCAAACTTAAGCCTCCAGCCCAGGCCTCCAATCTGAGTTCCAGGTGGTCCGTTTATCCAGCTGCTGCTCAGCCTCTATCTGCTCATCCCACGGATCCCTCAAAGTCAGCAAGTCCAAAACAGGACTCATGCTCCTGGTCTCCCCCACTCCCTAGCACTCCTCTGTGTTCCCTTGTTTCCTGCCTCAGGATCGGCACCAGTCACTTTCCCAAGCCAGATATTACAGGCATCACCCTTCTGTAATTGAGTTTGGATGTGCCAGGAGTAGCTATTTCTTTATTTCTTAAACCAACCTTAATTCAGACTGGAGCCCTCATTTCTGCAGGATTTGACAGGCAAACTGCATGTCAGACATTATTGACACTCCCCCACCCCCGGGAAATTGGAGGGACTCTTGGTTCTTGGCCACCCTCCTTATTGAAAAGCAGTGGTCCCTAGAAGTCCCAGCCACAACCTTGGATCACCCATGGGCTGCAGGCTTCTTTTTCCATGCTGGGAACCATGGTGCTGTGCCCCAGGAAGCATCCCCCGGGGCACTGCCATAGAGTTCTGCCAGTGGCCTCCAGGCCTCTTCTCCTTTCCCTGGTTCAAAGAAACCTTTAGAGTTTTCTCTCCTTAACCTCCCTCCCTGGCTAGACAAGGGGCATTTTCTCTTGAAGGGAGATCAGATTTTTAGGGAAAGCCTGGAGGAACTTTGGCCTTCTGCTTTTAGCTCAATCTAAACCCCTGAGTCAAGAAAGCACAAAAGGGCCAGCTACCATGCTACAACCCAGAGGGGGCAATGTACCAATTAATATTTCAGTGACTACGCTGCAGTGCTGGGGATGCCTGCCTTGGTGGAGCCCACACCAAATCCTGCCAAGTTCTTCTGCCGAATATCTCTAAGGCTCCATCTCCTCAGCCCCTGCCCTAGTTCAGGCCAACATCATCTCTCACCTGGATTTATGCACAGTCTCTAAACTGGTCTCCCCACCTCCATTCTCACCTCCTGGCCTTCCATCTGGCCTCCCACCCCACCCCCACCATTTTCCCCACCACAGCCTGAGCACTCTTTAAAATGCATATTGACCATGCCCCTCCCTGGGCATAAAACGTTTTAATTAATCTTACTTTTTCTCCAGGCAGACAGTGATACAGCCTCCTGTTACCTTCCATGCTACAGCCTCATCTCTTACCACCAGTACCTATCCCCACCACCAACTTTTCCTCCGGCTTTATCGAGCTGTCTGCCAGTTGTTAAATATACCAGTCATTCTGCAAATATTTATTGAGCATATACTGTGTGCTAGACCCTAGGATTACACAGCAGGGAACCAGACGGGCTCCCACTACTGCTCAATTTGAAGCTTTGAACATGTGGTTCACTCTTCCCAAATTATCTCCCTTACTTCCTTGGTAAACTACTCATCTTTTAAGACCCAGTTTAACCATTATCTCCTCTCTGATACTTTCCCTGCTGCTCAGTCAGTCAGGTGCTCCCTCCCAAGGGCCCCCATCTAAATGTTGGCTCAGCTGTTAGCCCTCACAAGGCTTTAAATCCCACTCAAATTTATACCTCCTGTGCAGACTCTCCATCTGTCTACTTGTAGTACAAATTCACATGTCTAAGAGGCATCTTAAGATTGCCACCTGCACAAATCTGTTCCTCATCAGCCTTCCCCATCTCAGGAATCAGCTCCTCCATCCTAAATCATCTCCTCCAAACCTAAAACCCAAGCATCGTGGTTGTTTTCTCCTTCTCTCTCATCCTGGACCCCATCTCCATGCCATTAGCATGCCCTGTCAGCTCCAATTCCAAAGTATATTTCCAATCTATTTTACTCTCTTCTCTGCTGCCAACCACTTTAATTCAAGCCATCATTGATTTTCTGTCTGGATTATTGCAACAGGCGCCTAACTGTCCATCCTACACACAGCAGCCAGAATGATCTTATAAAATCTTAATTCAGATTATGTCATTCTCTTGCTTAAAACCTCCAGTGCCTTCCTGCTGCACTTAGAATTAAATCTGGCTCTGCAAGGCCCTGTGTGATCTGGCTCTTTCCCACTTGTCTCCACCTCCTTCCCTTCTTTCCAGTCATCTAGGCTCCTTACTGTTTTGTAAATGCACTGATCCTTTTCTGCCTCACAGTTTGTGCACTTGCTGCTCCCTCTTCCTGCAGTGCTTTTCCCAGTGTATTGCTCATCCTTCAAGTCTCAGCTGAAATGTCATCTTCTCTGAAAGGCTGTCCTGGACCACCCATTCTAAAATGGCCTGTCCCACGGTATCTCTCTGTAATTTATCATTGTGTTTATTTAGAGAACTTATCACAATCTATATTGTCTTGTTTGTCTGAGTATTGTTTGTCTCCCTCCATTAGAATGTAAACTCCAAAAGAGTAGGAATCTTGTCTGTATAATTCACTGGTGTATCCCAAGATCAGGCCCAGACCTTGCACACAGCAGGTATTCAGTAAATATTTGTGAATGGTTGTGTTTATTCATCCTTGTGCACAGTCATCACCCTGCATTATAATCTATTATTTATGTGTCTGTTTCCCTAACCTCATTGTGAGTTCATAGATTGCTCTGTGTCTCTGGAATCTAGTCCAGGCCTGGCAGAGAGTAGGCTGTCAGAAAGGTTCGTGGAATGGACAAAGGAAAGTAAAAAGAGCAATCAAAGAAAGGAAAAGGACCAGGAGAGAGTGGAGTTGTGGAACCCAAGGAAATAAAGTTCAAATCAAGGCCAGAGAAGTAAAGTGACTAATCTGGTTCGTACAAAGCACAGAGCCAGAACTGGAACCATGGGCGTCTCCATGGTATGGAGGGGAATGTGGGCCAGAGCTCTTGGTCACAATCACACCTGAAATGTCCCAGGCGGCTTTCTCCAACGTGCTGTTCATTCATCTATTCTCATGTCTCCTTGCAGGAAGGACATTCCCCAAGAAGGGCCAGACGTGTGTGGTGCACTACACAGGTAGGCTTCACTCCCTGAGCCCTCATCCAGACCTGCCCCTCCCCAGGCAGGTCTCTCCTCTGATACTCCTCTCCAGAGGTATCAGCTCCCCCAGACCAGGCCCAGAGCCCAAGGCAGCCAAGTCTCCCTCTGACCAGCTATCCCCAACTCCTCCCAGCCAGCCTTGAGGGAATGAGAAAGGGGGCTTGCAAGGTTAACCCCTGCCCTCTTTTTTTTTTTTTTTGCGGTACGCGGGCCTCTCACTGTTGTGGCCTCTCCCGTTGCGGAGCACAGGCTCCGGACGCGCAGGCTCAGCGGCCATGGCTCATGGGCCCAGCCGCTCCGCAGCATGTGGGATCTTCCCGGACTGAGGCACGAACCCGTGTCCCCTGCATCGGCAGGCAGACTCTCAACCACTGCACCACCAGGGAAGCCCACCCCTGCCCTCTTATACCACCTCCATTCCCCTTCTGTCTGTTGCAGGCAGGGTGGAGTCCTGGCCCTCCTGGTGCTGTCCGATACTTGGAAATTCCTCTTACAGCTCTGAGAGCCCTGACCCTCCCTGCAGACTCCCTTTTCATCCTACAGTGTTATTAGAGCAGGGGAGGTCAGCTTCCTGAGAATTCCCTTTCTTTTTTCAGAAACAGACTATTCAATTCAGCCTACTGTTATTGATCACCTACTGTGTGTGAGATGCTGTGCTGAGCAGTAGGGGCACAAAAATGAAACAAAAGGATCCCTACCTTCATTGGGCTGGGGGCTGGGGGTGGGGGAGGGCAGGAAGTCAACTGGAGGCTCTGACGCAGTGTGAGGCACGGGTGGCAGTGGCTGTGTCAGGGTGCTGTGTGGCCAGAGCAGGCCCCGCCTCTGCTGAGCCCTCTTGGATGATCTGCACTGGAAGGCCAGGTGGGCTGAGATCCTGAGGACCACTGGCGGGAAGGTTATAAGCAGATGTTTGTTCTGGGGGTTGAGTGCTCTGCCTTGTGACCTGCTTCCCAACGTGGCAAACTTGGTGACAGCCACTTAGCAGACAGCAAGGCCAGTTTAATTCATAGGACATAGTCAGATGGGGCCATTTTTAGCAGTTCTCTGGGCCAGTGTGAAGTGCCAGGTTGATTCTAGGCAGACAGTGTGGGTATTTCTCAACAGCTGTGTTGTCGGTCGCTGACGTCAGTGGGCTGGAGCTGTGTTTTATCTCCTGGTGATGTGGCCTAATTACCATGAGTCTTCTGGGGCCTCTGACCTGTGTAATTGATTTATCTGTTCTACATGTTGCAGACAGACCAGTCCTTGTCAAGTTACTCAAACCACAACATCCTTTTGCAAAGACCTTTCACAATACATGCAGACAGGAGGCAATGTGCATTAAATACTAACATCAGCCATGAGTGGCTCTGGTCTGGGGACGGATTGTCTCATCAAACCCAGCAGGAGACTGTATGGGACTTTTTGGTAAACTTTTTTATTATATATAAATACAGTAGTAGAGAATATAACTCTAAGATGTACAGCTCGATGAAATTTTTCTAAAGTGATCACACTTATGTAACCACCCCCCAGATCAACAGACATTTCCAGCACCCCCAGGACTCTCCCTCTTGCCTCTTCACAGTCATTACACCTCCCTAAAGGTAAACAGCATTCTAACTTTTTGTCCCTGTGGATTGATTTCACCTGTTTTTGAACTTCATATAAATGGAATTGTAGAGTATGTACTCTTTTGTGTTTAGCTTATTTTACTCATTATGTCACTTTTTTCACTTTTTATGTCTGTGAGATTTATCCAGAGTAGTTTGCTCTTTTTTATTCCTGTACAGGTCATTGTATGAATATATTGCAATTTATCGTTTCTACAGTAGATGAACATTTAGATTGTTGTTCGTTTTTAGCTATTATGAATTGAGATGTTTTTTGGTGCACGTGTCGACATTCTGTTTGGCTATATATATGCAGAAGCGGGATTGCCGGGGCACAGGGTTATACCTATGGTCAGATGTAGCAGATCCTGCCAAACAGCTTTCCAAAGTAGTTGTGCCAGTTTCCACTGATACCAGCAATGTCTGAGCATTCCAGTTCTACATCCTCATCAACACTTGGTGTTGTCAGGTTTTTGTTTTGCTTTTGGCCTGTCCTGGTGGTTTTGACTTGCACAGCCCTGATGATTAATGAAGCTGAGTACCTTTTCACGTCTTTCTGACCATTTGGATATTCTTGTTAGTTCGCCTAAATTTTGTCCACTTAAAAAAAAAATTTGGTGGTCTCTCTTTTTCTTATTGATTTGTAGGAGTCCATCTGTATCCTGGATGTGAGTCCCTTGTTGGTTACACCTAGTCCAGACATCTCCCATGCTATGGCTTGCCTTTTTACTCCTTTATTGGCATCTTTTGAACAGAATTCTTAATTTTAATGACGTCCTACATATCATCAGTCTTTCCTTTATAGTTAGTACAGTTTAGAAATCTTTGTCTATCCCTAGGTCATGAAGATGTTCTTCTATTTATTATTTTATAGAAGCTTTATTATTTTATCTTTCATATTTAGGTCTGTGATTCATCTGGAATTGATTTTTTTTTTTTTTTTTTTTTTTTGCGGTACGCGGGCCTCTCACCGCTGCGGCCTCTCCCATTACGGAGCACAGGCTCTGGATGCACAGGCCCAGCGGCCATGGCCCACGGACCCAGCCGCTCCATGGCATGCGGGATCCTCCCGGACCAGGGCACGAACCCGTGTCCCCTGCATCGGCAGGTGGACTCCCAACCACTGTGCCACCAGGGAAGCCCCTGGAATTGATTTTTATGTATGGGTGAAATAGGGGTTCACTTTGATGTTTCATTTTCCCCCATATGCATATACAGTCAATCCAGCAACATTAATTTAAAAAAAAAATCATCCTTTATCCATTGCATTCAGTGGCACCTTTGTCAAATCAGGTCACCTTGTATCTGTGGGTCTGTTTCTGGACTGCATGGTTTTGGATGAACCTGCAGCAGTAGATAACAGTATATGGTCTGAAGTGGATTAAGTCATATGAAACCTGAAGAAATTGGGGAGTGAGCAAATCAGTCTTTAAATGGAGTGTGTGAATGTGTGTGTGCACCTATCCATATGTGTATTGTACAAGTATGTGTCTGTGTGAATGTATTATATCTGTGTATCTAAATATTTTCCTAGCATCTGGCCATCGGGGTTTTCTTCTGAGGGTCTATGCATATATGCATGTGAGCATGCATGCACATCTCTGAATATCTTAGCAACCTGTGTGTATGCATGAGTTTGTATTTGATCTCCTATATTTGATACAGAAGGATCCATCTGTTTGCATCTCTGTGTAGCGATAGGGTTTTCTTCTTTGCCTGATTTAGTACCCAGGGCAAGAGCACAATTTATTCTGCCCAGAAAATAGGTAAATAAGAATGTCTCTTGTATACATTTATGTTGTAGAAATTAGGAAGTGGAATCACAGATGCTCAGATACTGAGCAGGCCCAGACCTTTCATGTTAAACATGGCAAATCTGAGGCCATGAGAGAGGAAGTAATTTGCCTCACTTCACACAATGAGTTAGTGTCCGAGTGAAGTCAGAATCCAGTCTCTGAACTTACAGGCTAGGCCTTTCTCTGGTCCCAAACTGCCTTCTGTTGTGGTCCAGGGGCCACAAGAAGTCATGGAATAGCATCATTTACAGAATGTCTGATCTTTGAACTAGAGACACCAGTAAGAACAGAAAATAGAAAAGCAGCTCTTGGGTCTTAGGCAGCTGGACTGAGACAACACATGTACATCAGGGATGACAAGGTATTTGCAGCTGGAGGCTGAGGGGTGCTCCAAACTGCTAAGACAACACTCGGGGTGTGCTGGGTTCACATATCTCTTTTGTATGAGGTCTGGAGGCCACCACTGACTGGCTGGGTCACTTTTTAAAAAAAAATTTTATTTACTTATTTAGTTTTGGTTGTGTCGGGTCTTAGTTGCGGCATGTGGGATCTTTCATTGCGGCGCACAGGCTTCTCTCTAGTTGTGGTGCTCACAGGCTCTAGAGCACGCAGGCTCAGTAGTTGCAGCTCATGGGCTCTCTAGTTGTGGCGCGCAGGCTCCAGAGCGCACGGGCTCTGTTGTTGCGGCACGCGGGCTCTCTTGTTTTGGTGCATGGGCTTAGTTGCCCCGCAGCATGTGGGATCTTAGTTCCCCAGCCAGGGATCGAACCCGTGTCCCCTGCATTGGAAGGTGGATTCTTGACCATTGGACCACCAGGGAGGTCCCTGTCTGGGTCACTTTACAGTTACAGTTCACTGTAGTAAAGGATGATATGACCTTTGGGTTTTGCATGTTGGGGGAACCTTGGGCAGACCAGGTGCGGACTCAACCTGAGGATGAAATGCCTGGGAAAACAGACCTTCAGGTTGAGGCAGCTCCATGATAAAAGTTGCAATGTGCAGAAGTACTTGAGAAAGGTATAACCTGAATAGGGCAGGGAAGGGAAGGAAGGGGAGGGCAGAGAGAAGGTTATCAGGCAAACAGTAGCTAGATCTTAAAGTGCCTGGATACAATGGAGGCATTTGGATTCTGCCTCTGGGGAGTTACTGAAGTATTTTAAGCAAGGGAGTAATAGGATCAGGTATGTGTTTAAAAAAAAAAAATCATTCTGGGTACAGTATGGAGAATGGAATGGAGGAGTAAGAACAGAGCAAAAAGGCCAGTTAGAGTTGGTTCCTGTACACAGGTGAGATATGATGGTGGCTTGATGAGGACACAGGGTGGTGGTAATAGAAATGGAGAAAATAGCTGGACTCCAAAGATATGCAGGACTTGGTGATAGGCTGTATGTGGAAGTATCCAGGTTTCTTGCTTGGCCAACAGGACGGATGGGGAGGACTGAAAGACAGGTTTGTACAGAATAGGAATTCCATTTTAGACATGTTGAACCTGAACTGGGAGTTAGCTCATGACCACAGTTATTTTCCACCCTATCCTTGCTTTCACAGGAATGCTCCAAAATGGGAAGAAATTCGATTCATCCAGAGACAGAAACAAACCTTTCAAGTTCAGAATTGGCAAACAGGAAGTCATCAAGGGTTTTGAAGAGGGCGCAGCCCAGGTAGGATGAGGCTCCTTGTTAAGGGGGATTTGAGGAGCTGGGGGTGGGGGCTCAGCACTCTGCCCTCCACCCTCACCCTATCACAGACCACTACTGCTTTGACTCCACTGTCAGGGCATGGTGATGCCACCTAGTTTCAGTTGTGGCTTTGTGTCCCCACCCTTTTAGTTGCCAGCATGACTCCTTTCTGTCACTGGGGGCTCTCATCCCAAGCACATCTCCCCAGCTAGTTCTGAGCAAGCCTGTGAGCTACCAGCTGTTTGGGACTGAGGCAGCAGAAGAGTTGGGGTGGGGGAGGCCAAGGTGATTTTTTTTTAAACTTAAAAAAAAAAACCCCTATTTCAGACTTGCAAAAACAGTGTAGGTAGAGTTCCCATATACTCTTTACCCAGCTTCCCCAAATGTTAATGTTTTACATAACCGTAGTACAGTGATGAAAACCAGGACATTAACATTGATACAATACTATTAACCAATCTATTCAAGTTTTTGAGTTGGTTATTCAAAATTTAAAAATCGATTATTCAAATTTCACCAGTTATCCCACTAATGCCAGACAAGTTCTTGAGGACTGCTGTGATGAGCCCTGGTTCAAACTCTTCTTTGCTCTGTGAAGTCATGTGATGCTCCTTGCCGTGGCCTCTAATCTCTAAATCTCTCTAATGAACTGTTTCTATCACCTACTTGAGCATGTACATGTACATGTGCTCTTTATATACCTCTTTAGGCTTCTTTGGAAGAAGAAGGAAAAATTATGAACAAATAGAAGTGTTGGGCCATTCACTAATTGAATAACCAGCAGTGTTTGTTGGACGAATGAATTTGAGACCACTTTGTAGAAGTTATTTTCCCGCAGTCAAGTCTCTGTTAGTCTGAGGCACAATCTGCATCTGTTACAACTCTTAGCATCACTCAATGTGCCACGTATAAAACTCATCTCAGATCTTCAGAGTTACCATGAGGATGGTTTGGGAAAATGCCATAGTTATCTTACCTTTTTCTTTTAAATCAAGCTGGGTCCTCTTTCTCCTCTCCCCATCTGCCCCCATCCCTGCTAGATGAGCTTGGGGCAGAGGGCGAAGCTGACCTGCACCCCTGATGTGGCGTATGGAGCCACGGGCCACCCCGGTGTCATCCCTCCCAATGCCACCCTCATCTTTGACGTGGAGCTGCTCAACTTAGAGTGAAGGCAGGAAGGAACTGAAGGTGGCTGGAGATGGCTGCTGCTCACCCTCCTAGCCTGCTCTGCCACTGGGACGGCTCCTCCTGCTTGGGGCTCTTGATCAGTGCGCTAACCTCACTGCCCCAAGGCATTATCCCTTCTCTCTGCCCAAGTTGCTCTGTATGTGTTCCGTCATTGTTCACACGCATCTTTGCTTGAGGAAACTTCAGTTGCAGATTGAAATGTTTCAGGTTGTGCATTTTGCGTGATGCATGTAGTAGCCATTCCTGATCACAGAACAGATTTCTTGTTCGCACAATCTACACTGCCTTACCTTTACTTAAGCCAGACACACAAGGTGCTCAGACATGAAATGTACATGGTGTACACAGAGGGACTTGAGCCAGTTGCCTTTGCTGTCACTTTCTCTCTCAGAAATTCTGCTGACTTAAACGATGTCCTTTTTGGAAATGATATGAAAAATAAAGGCTCTGTGCTTGACAAATTCCTGTCCATCCTTATTGAAGGTAGAAAGTGCTTTAAGGACCACATAAGTCAGTTGCCCTTGGGAAAAGAGTGGAAAGGAGAAGTAGCTAGGAGAGTGATAATAAATACAGAACAGTTTTCCCCCACTATGTGAAAGTAGAAAGTAGAGCATTCCTATGAAGCCTTTTGTAAGCTGAAATGGTATAAAGCGAAGAAGCAATTACCTGAGGGCACATCTTGCTTACGGATGCATGAAATAAATCGAGATAAAAGCACAGATGCTCACAGACACAGTTCAAAGCTATGACAGCTTGATGCCGAGATGCTTAGTTCTTGGGGAAGGAGCTTGGCGGTGTCACTTTCACTGCTCAGGGTTCATACTGCCTCTATAATGGCTCTGAATGCTATTTTTGCTTTTCTCCTTTTTTCATAAAAGCAAAAATCCTTTCTGGATTTCTTTCGTGCAGCAAAAACAGGTACTCCTGTAGGTCTTGCCTAAAAGTGAATTAGCGTGAAGCAAACTTTCGAAAAGCAGCGGATACTTGTAGCTCCGACGTACCTATTGTATTTGCTGGGCCTTGTTCTATTTTTAATTTTTTCTAATTTTAAAATAAAATTACCACCAATCCTCTAAGCAGCCCCACAAGGTAGGTTATGACCTGCCACTCACCTCACAGGCTCAGAATTCCCCTCTGAGTAACTAAAGGAATACATTGTGCTCAAAACCCCCAGTTTAGCAATCAAATGTGGGATTTGAAACTTTAGGTGATCAATCATGAAATCTACATTTGGACTTCGAAGGATAAGCTCCCTTCTTGGAAAAGTGCATTTTGTGCACCTAAAGAAATGAGGGTGTGTTAGGCCTCAGAGCCACACACTAACTCACATTAGGAAGTTACTTTTGAAAATAAATGTGTGCTTATTTTCATGTAGATTTGCTCTAACTTTACAGTGGGGAATTACTTCTGAGAAGAATGTATGATTTTGAACTTGTTTCCACATATGCTGCTTATTTTAATCTACATTTATTATAACTTACAGGACTTTCCAGTTAGGTTTTACAACCAGCCTGCTTACTGATATGCGTTAGTGTACGTCAGGGGAGCCTGTGGCAATGTAGCTAAGAGATTTTTCTTTTAGTTGGCATGGGTGAGAAAAGCTTTTGTCCATAGTCAGAGTTATTCTGTCAGCGATGTCTTGGAATTGTTTCAAGACTGAGGGAGGGGCAGGTAACAGGTACTGTTAGTTTCCTTCATAGACTCATTGATAACACGTCACATGACGATACATGTGATATGGGGACACAACATCTTGATTATTTTATGTATCCCTTTTGTCTCCAAGAAGTCCTGGCTGTATTCCCCTCCTGAGGACTGAGGAGTTAATGAAGATGCAGTGCTTTAAGATGCAGAAAATGAAATGAAAGGGGCTGCTTTGCTTTTAATCACCAGTCCCTGTGCTCACCTCTGCAGTGGGACCAGACCAGTCAAAAGGTGCTGCACTCATTCCTTTCTGGGGGGTTTCCTTCAGAATGTCTTGGTTCCTAGCTTTCCTCAATGATACAAATGTCTATAATTTCTCAGAACTCAGCCTGAATAAAAGACAGTCACGTTTTCTGCTGTGATACCAATAGGATAAATAAAAATAGCACCAAGGACCATTTCAGGTGCCCATTATGGAGTCACATAAAAGATCTCAGTCTAGAGTATTTATAGCCAACGTGGTAACAGGAGGCTCTAAGAAGAGGTGGGGGGGAAAAGCAAATACCTACTGGCTAGCACCTGGAGAGGATATGATGCTAGGCTTCACAGGCCCTGCTTTACTGACACTCTTAAAACTGCGCCTTCAATGCCTGGTGCAGAGGACTGATTGTAGCTATGTCCTCAGCATTTTACTATACACAGACATGGCATAGAGCAGAGGCTCAGTATTTGTCCACTGAATTAAAGTTCTTGTAACATAACTGGAACAGGCTAAAAAATTTCCAAACAATTAGAGGGCATTTTTTTAAACTCTTAACTTCAGGTCATGAAATTCAACTAACAGATATATTAATCAAAATGACAGACCTGCCGTAACTGTCAGTAGAAGGAATTTCCCCTTTTATTAATTTAAAACAACTTATACTAGGGGCAAGTCAGTCTGCCATTTAGACAAATCACACTATAAGTCTAATTTGTCATCCCCTTACAAAAGTCTTTTAGGAAATTATTTTTATATTTGTAAATACCTAAAAGCACACTGTGCATTACAAAAATTAGTAAGAAACTCATAAAAACATTCACAAGAAAATTACAGCTGTGGCTCCTTTGTCATCTTCCTGCCCTTATAGAAATGACTTTTTCTACTCTTTAACAGTGCTTTCAAAAAGCACTCAGACATAATTAATAAATAAGACAATTATTTCTTCATTTTCAATAGTAGGCTTTGAGAAGACAGTACAAAAAGTATATATAAAATAGCCCATTTTCTTACAGTAATGTTAGATTTGAAAGCTAAATGCATTTAAAAGTAGAATAGGCTTTTGTCCATTTAAATGATTCAGTGCTTGTACCCTTCAAATTGATTTTGGGTTATAGTTATATATAAAACAATTAGTCCATGTTTTTCCATTTGGCCCATGCCTAAACTATAAAAAGAAAATTATAGCTATCTCCTCCAAGCTGCTGAGCTATGATGAATGTGGTAATAACCATACTATTTCCACGCCATGGGAGTCTGATTATAAGAATAAACATTAAGTATTTTATTTATGGCAAAGATAAACTGTGAGCTAAGGTCCAAAATATACACAGACACTTACTAACTAAAGGGAAAAGTACATAAATACATCTTAGACGTGTAACAACAAATAGCACTACCCAAGCAGCTTGCTCTCACGTTTCTAACCATGTGCTGTCATCTGAATGACCATTTCTAGAATAAACCTGTAAGGACAAGGGTACCCATACTGACAAAGGTACGTTGTTAACTGTAAAGCAAGTATTCAAGTGTACTCGTGAGGCTAGTAACTAGCCGATGTAAAAAAGCAGCTTTTGGACTTCCCCGGCAGTCCACTGGTTAAGACTCGGTGCTTCCAATGCAAGGGGCTCGGGATCGATCTCTGGTCGGGGAACTAAGATCCCACATGAGGTGCGGCCAAAAAAGTATTTAAAAAAAAAAAAAGTAAAAAGCAGCTTTTTATGTAAGCATTTTATTCATTCACTCAACATGATAAGCTTTGGATCTGCGAAGTGGAGATACCTACACCTTCACTAAGTTATGGAGATTTCATTATTAATAGACATTCAATAAATAACAATACTCTTAACAAGTTCCTTTGATGGCTAAGCACTGTACTTGTCACTGGAGGCATTAAGAATATCAAAAGGTCCCCATCCTCAAGAAACTCAGTCTCTAGGACCACCTACCACTGAACAATTCTTGATATGGTTCAAATGCTGTTTTATTATTTTTTTTCTGGTGTAATACAGGAGGAGAAATTTTAAGATAAAACACTGACATGTTTTACAAAAAGCTACAAGTTTATTAACATAATATATTCTAAAATATATCAAAGTTTCAAGGTCTTTTTGAATCTCAAATAAGAAATCACAACATTCACTATTAGTTAAAAAAAAAAAGGGTAGTGGTGGTCATTCATGGGTTTTAAACAGTCCAAAATGAAAATGCAGAAAACGTTTACTTTGGTGGATCTGTGTTGATGCCGTATTTCTCCTTGAGAAGCTTCAACTGTTCTTCCTTCTTCTTTGTGTCCATCTTCTGAAATGCCTGAAAATGTGGTAAGCACCAAAGTTAACAGTTACCAATCTACAGTCAAATGAATTTCACCAATAGCAGTAGCCAGAAAAGAACTCAGGGTACACATCTCCCCTAGTGCTGGTACAGCTCTCTACTAACTCTTACATGGGGTCCCCACGTGATGAGAACCATGGCCATACTTACCCTGTTGGCATTATAGTACAAAACCACGAGGTATCTGTTGCAAACATTGAATCCTGACAGGTGATCACACGCATTCTTGGCATCAAAGATGTCTTCATAGACCACATAAGCTGTTCCTCTAGTTTCAGGTGTGTTCCCCCTACCGAGTTGAATCGGACTTAATTAAAATACACATTTACCTGAAAACCATTAAAGGAAATAGATACTATGGACAGGTATGCTGGATAAGCCTATAATTTATCAAAACATGTAATTTTTGTTTTTATTTTAAGTAAAATAGCTCAGGTTAAACTTACTGTTATATCAAGAATACTAATATGGCTACTGAAGCAATAGCAGCAAAGAACTAGCTTGAAACTTTCAGTTTTCATGTTCACTGCTCTAGTCTTTCCTACTTCTCATACTAAGAATCAATTTTCAGTTTTACACTGGAAAGTATGCTACCTTAGGAGTGATGGTCGTGATTAGGCAGCAGTGTCTAGAATGGGGTTTTTCTTACTATGCATTTATGCAACAGAACCAATACTTTAGTTATTTACCACACTAGTCCCTTGTTTCTAAAGATTCTGATTTTCTCCCTCACTCTAATTTTAGTTCTAGTCCTTAAAAATAAGACAACCTCGGGATCTCCCTGGCGGTCCAGTGGTTAAAACTCCGAGCTTCCACTGCAGAGGGCATGGGTTCAATCCCTAGTCAGGGAACTAAGACACATACCACACAGTGTGGCCAAAACCACCCCCCCAACAAACAAAAAAACCCACAAAAAATCTCCATCAATGTAGGGGACAAAAGTTTCTGGGTAATATTTTACTAAAGTTTACCAAATCCATAAAAATAAAACCATTTTGTGTCTGTAGAAGGAGCTGGGGTTGGAAGGAAGCCCCTACCAGGAAGATAGCAAAATTATAAATGATACACAGGAAAACAGCAACCACCATCCTTTATGGCCTGGAAAGGACGTCCTCCAATGTAAAGAGCCAATGTAGTTTCTTACACTTTTCTTAGAAGATTCATTGCTTGCTTGCTTATGTATTTATTTATTTATTTGGCTGCACCACGTGGCATGCAGCATCTTAGTTCCCCAACCAGGAATTGAACCTGTGCCCCCTGCAGCGGAAGCTTGGAGTCCTAATCACTGGACCACCAGGGAATTCCCCCAAGATTCATTGCCCTTTTAAAACAAGAGTCAACTCCCAACTCTCACACATTCATTTTAAATAATATCTGCACTTTTATGCATTACACAGCCCTGTGTAGCTGGAGAAAAGGGCTGGGTCTCTGGAGGGATTGGGTTTGAAATGTGCTTGTTGGTGGGGTTACCTGTGAGCCAGAGCAGAATGCTGGAAGGTGGCTGGAAGTGGAAAGCGGAAGCTGGATCTCACTCATGGATATGGGGCTGCTTCTTGTGTAGGTGTTCCTTGCCACCTCCTCTCCTCACCTCACCAGCTTCCGTTAGGGGAGGAGCTAGGGAAGTGTGAGGAGCAACAAACTGCAGGTGGCAGATGGCCATGTGCTTGTGAGTGGGGACAGCTGGCAGAGGTCCCATTCAGCTTATGCTCCAGTAAGCTAAAGATGGATCCCCCTTCCTCCATCTGTGTTCTATCTACCCAGTGCAACTGCAGAATAAGGTTTATTAACTGCCACAGTCCCTGCAGAGGTTCAAGGAAAGGCAGTGGGCCCCATGGAAAGGGGAGGCACCTGCCTAGATTTGATCTAGGATGAGACTACAGTCTTGGGCCCTGGTCAGAGCTTGTGCTTCCTGTGAAAGGGGATGGGATAGGTATAGGGCGCCGGGTGGTTGGAGGGTGCCAGTGTCATCAAACACTCTCACTTTGTCAGGTTACATGGGCCTGACGAAAAATTTTATAATATTCTTTACTTTCTGCAAATAATCTAACAACTTTTGGACTTTTGACTTTTAACCATTTTCTAAAATGCTTTAGGTATGAAAATTGGGGCTACCCAAAGGAAAAAAAACACTGTCCCAAAGATTTTCCCAAAAAGTCTACCTAATTTTTCCTTCAGAATAAAACCATAAAAAACTCAACAACAATTTAAGTTCCTTAAGGGCAAACATGACCTTATATTTTATTTTACTCCCACAGTGCTATGCATTCAGCAAGTGCTAATAAGCATTTGAAGGGTGGAGATCTACTTTCTCCTATTAGTGCTCTCACACATCTTTTCTCCAGGAAGCTAACAGAACAAATCAAAACAAAACAAAAGCATCTCTCTTCTTTCCTCTTACACCTTCTTAGGAAGTAGAATAGGGAGAGGCATTAATTCCATTTTAAAGACTCTCCATCTCAATTTTAAAAAGCGGTACTCATGAACCTAGTGGCAGGGCAGGAATAGAGATGCAGACGTAGAGAACAGACTTGAGGGCACGGGGCTGGGCGGGGGGGGGGCTACTGGGATGAAGTGAGAGAGTAGCATGGACATATATACACTACCAAATGTAAAATGGATGGCTAATGGGAAGCTGCTGCATAGCACAGGGAGATCAGCTCGGTGCTCTGTGACGACCTAGAGGGATGGAATAGGGAGGGTGGAAAGGAGGCTCAAGAGGGAGGGGAGGGCTTCCCTGGTGGCGCAGTGGTTGGGAGTCTGCCTGCCAATGTGCGGGACATGGGTTTGTGCCCCAGTCCGGGGGGAATCCCGCACGCCGCGGAGCGGCTGGGCCCATGAGCCATGGCTGCTGAGCCTGTGCGTCCGGAGCCTGTGCTCTGCAACGGGAGAGGCCACAGCAGTGAGAGGCCTGCGTACCGCAAAAAAAAAAAAAAAAAAAAAAGAGGGAGGGGATATGGGGATATATGTATACATATAGCTGATTCACTTTTATTGTACAGCAGAAACTAGTACAACATTGTAAAGCATTTATACTGCAATGAAGATGTGAAAAAAAAAGACTCTCCATCTCAAGCGCCCCAGCCCCTAATTATCAACCTAATATCTTGATCTCCACATTGTAATTTTAATTAAAAACATGTACTTGCTACCTACTATATGTTAAGCACTGAGTCAACATTATTTTCTTGATTGGTGGTAAAAGCTTAAAGTGGAAACAAGAAAACCTAATCATGTAACTTAACCTCTCTGAGCTTTAGCTGCTTCATGTGTCAAATAGTGACATCAGGCTCCATCACCTGTCCTACCTTACTCATGGCTTTAATAATCAAAATCAAAGCACCGAGAGTCTACTACATGCCAATTAAGGTGACCAATTGTCCTACATGTGAGGAAAAAGCTGGGCAACTTGTCTAGGGTCACATGGCTAGTAAAAGGGCCTGCAGTAGAATCTCGTCTCCTGAGCCCCAAGTCAGGGATTCTTCTGTACACTATTCTTGTATGTCTAGAACAGGAGTTTTCAACCTAGAGTCCATGTACCCACTGAAATCACTTGCAAAACGTTGTGTGTATTCTGTAGAAAGCGTCAAAAGCTTTTATCAAATATGCAAAGGGAGCTCCTAAAAAGGACAGCTGCTCTATAACACTTCATTTTCATCCCTGTTTGAGTACCAATGATGATATATTTCTAGCTCTTGGTTTACTTTTTGGAGGGATAGTGATCATTGTAAAGGAGAGTCCTCAAGATCTCAGAGTTCTAAAAGCCACGGAGGAACTCTCAAGTCATAAAAGAAAATGTATTAAGAAAGGGATATTCCAATTAAAAATAAAAAGCTTAGAAATCCTTAGATGGACTCAGGTAATTGGCTTATGTATACTAGTTAAAATGACAGCAGCTGTGGTACTGTGTAGAGATTCAATTTAGAATCAGAAGATTTTATCACTAAATAGCTGTGTGAAGCTAGAAAGGTACTTTACTCTCTAAGCCTTAGTCTCACCTGTGAAAGAGACACTCTCACCTCCACACAGGGCTGTAGTGTTGGTGATGCAAACAAAAGCACCTATTACAATCGGCATATAGCAGATGTTAAACATCATTTGAAGGTATGAACCCCAATCTTTAAATTAAAACATGGATTTATGTTATAATTATTTTGCCCTATACTTTTAAATCTTCAATAGAAAGCTATAGTTGAAAAAAAAAGCCTTTTTCTGTTACTTTTATATCCCTTTGCACAGCTTATTCAGAAATTCTGGAATCAGTAAAGGAGATGGTGAAGAGTGTTGAGAGAGTTAGAGTTAATGCATATAAAAACCACAGTAGAGTACTTCTTAACAAATAGTAGGTATGTAATAAATGTTGGTTCTTTCTCTTCCCACCCATTCCCCTCAAACCACTCATTACTACTTCATGCTCTCTATAATTTCACAACTACCATTCCTGGCTCTCACTGAGCTGGATCATGAGGGTCTCTGTAGGTACTTTTCCCTTGGTCTCTAGGCTCTTGGTTAGGCCCTCTGTCAGCTATAATTCTGAGATTATAAATTACACAATCATTTTCTTTTTTTTCAATCATTTTCTTTTAAATGACATTTCAAATGTCTCAGTAAGACTCACACTCTGATTTGACGAATAGGTCCATATTTCCCAAATATATCATACATTTCTTCAGCCGTGATTTTGTAGGGCAAATTTCTTATATACAAAATTCGATTTACTTCAGGTGGAAGTCGAATCTAAAATGAAAAATATAGTGTCACTATAATCAGAGGCAGGAGTGCTATCATTTTTTTAAAAATTCTCATAATAAATTCTAATAAAGATGATGCATAATTTTTATAAGCCAAGAATAAGAATTATAATCTGATATTACTGAAAATGGCACACTCTTTGGAAAAGCATTGGTTTTAGGGAGGACTATTAGTAGGAACTAATAAGGGGCTACTACAAAACCCAGGTTTTCAGTCACTACAGGTAAATAAAGATCTCCAACCTCATTTAAAAGTCCTCAATGCCACAGACATGTGTGGGACAGAACAAGGGAACTGTTCCTGTTTGCTGGATAATAAAACTCACACTGATGACCATTCTCGGGTCTTCTCAGGAACTTGTTCTATCGATGATCTCTTTCTTTTGAATTTACAGCCTTTCCCTCACCATTGGCTTCTTTTATTACTCACGTGAGCAGCTGCTTATGTACTCCCAACTGTTACACAAAACAAAACACTTATTTGGATCCCTCTTCATTCACTCAAATATTTAATAAGTGCCTTCGTGAATACACCAGGCAAGGCAAGGTATTAGGATTACAGAGTGAAGGAAAAAAGACAAGTTTTCTGCCTTTCCTGAATTTATCAGCCCTCTATTTGCTATCCTATCTTGCTCTTTTTTCTTTTCTCTCAGTCAAGCATATGAAAAGAGGCAGGTTATACTCACTGCTTCTTTAGTTCATAACACTCATCAGCCTACCACAATCTAGCTCCTACTCCAGCACGCTGATGAAAAATGCTTTTATGCACTAAGACCTTTCACTTGCAGTGTTTTTTTTTGCATTAAAAAAATTTTTTTGGAGTATTCAATTCTCATCAACTTAATTTCTCTGAGGCTTCTGACACTGTTGACTATTACGTTTTTGACCTTTCTTGACACTCTTTCCTTGGATTCCTCCTAACTCTCTGGCTAGTTGTTCTCAGTCTTCTTTGTCATTAAAATAGGCTCTTCCACAGAGTTTCACCTTTAGACTTCTTTTCTTGACTCTCTGTATACTCCCCTTAACTCTACATTCTCTTAACCACACACGTTTTCCACACTGAGTCGATGACTCTCAAATATGTATCTCCGGTCCAGATTTCACTCCTGTGCTTCTTATTAACATACTTAATTACATACTAGACATTAATTTGCTCAATAACTATTAAACTGGCAACTACTTCAGGCATTAACCTAAGTGTTGTATAAATGGAAGAATAAGATACTTATTCCCTCAAATGGTGACAAATGGTAAACAAATAAGTACAATAAAGTTTTAGACTTTAAGATTTAAGGTTAAGTTCAAATAGATGATAAACACTGTCAGACAATCACAATATACATCTCCAGTAAATCTGCTTTCTCACTCTGCAAGAGACTATATCACATTTTCCCTTCTTTCCTCAAACCTTACCAACACCACTCCCTCTAACATCCGAGTTGAGCTGTATCCTCTCTTCCCTGCTCATCCCAGGTGATAACCTTGGCTCTTGTTTATTGGAGAAAACAGATGCGACCAAATGGTAAGTACCTTATATTCAATATGCATTCATGCATATCCAGCCACTTTCCCTCTCATTGCTATGCCAACCCCTCACCTACCCCAAACTACTCCTGAACTTAACCCACCTTTCTCCTACATCATCAGTTTCTCCGGCTCTACTGGATCATTCCCATTGGCATACAAATACACCTTATACCACACATCCTAAAAAAAGTTAACTATCATCCAATTTCTTTTCTCCCTATTTACGAGAAAATTTGTGGAAAGAGCTGTCTCCATTTTCTCAACTTCTACCTTCTTTTCATCCCACCGCATCCCACATTTCATCCACTGAAATGATTATCATCAAAGTTACCAAAAATCTTCATCTCACTATATTTAACTGTCTTCACCTTACTGTACCTCTCAGCATCTTAAGATTTGACTACTCTTTCTCCTAAGATAATTTTTCTTAGGTTTCCATAACACCGCTAATATTACAATGTAAGCAGCAGGCCTTTCTGTTTTATTCTAGGTATCTCCGATACCTAGACTAGTGTCTGGCACATAGTAAGTGTTCAATAAATAAGACTGATTTACTGTATCCTATCTCTCAAGTCTGGTACATACTAGGTGCTCAAAATTATCACTGAAAACACTAATGAAGGATCCAAAAAGCTCCATGATCTGAGGAGACTTCCAGGTTCCAGCTGCCTGTTAAGCATAAGTTATTTATTGCGGACTCATCTGTGCTACCGACTTTTAGGCCGAGGAGAAGGTCCTGACGCCGGGTCCTCGGTGCAGGTGAAGCAACACAGGCTGTTAACACTATCACTGACACTAGGATAACAGACTTAAAGGAACTCTCAAAAGGGGTAGGGGCGGAAGTGTGGCTCAAGGAGCACATCCCTAAGGACCGGTCCAGGATGGAATCCCCCCTGACAGGTCAGTAACTTCTGGGCTTCCCCGCCTAGGGGACGGAGGAAGGCCAAGAATGCTCTGATTACGCCAATGAGAAAGCCCAGCAGCGAAGTGCTCCCCCTCCTCGACAGAAGTCCCAGACACTCACGTTCGCTCTCTTGGCCGCTTGCATCGCCATCTTGGCAGGCTGATGAGGTTACCGCAGCAAATACGTGAATTCCTCCACACTCCTCAGGAGCTCGCTCAGCTTCGAGTGCAACACGGCGTCAGACGCAAGACATCAACGTCCAGACCCCGCCGGAAGCTGTTCTAACACACCGGAATACCACCGTCTCACGCCGAAACGTGCTGACGTAGTCTCCCCTCAGGAAAAGACTCCAGGGCAAAACGGGGCTGAGAGACTTAAGAGGCCGGAAGGTTGAAAGGCGGGACCTGGGCTTAAGAAGGGGCGGTGTTCCGGTCGCGGAGGCCCAGAGCAGCGGAAGCTGGCAGAAGGGGGTGGAGGCTGAGGAGAGCTGTGAGAGATGGGTCTGCGCCTGGGTGAGTTGCCGGAGAGGGCGGGGACTACAGTGGGGTCCGGGCCTGCGGGTCGCGCGCTGCTGTGCGGGGGACGCGTGGGTGTGCCTGGGCCCCTGACGGTGCACTAAGACGAGCCTGCAGGGTTCTGGCTGATTGGGTCTGGCCGACGCTGTACTCCGTACCCAGAACCCCTGGCGCTGGCTCAGCCCCCAAAGTTCAGCATCAGTTGACCGGGCCTCTTCTGTAATCTCCTCGGCGATGCCAGTCCCGACTCCCACCTCACCCCCACCCTGACGGCCACAGTCCACGCGCCACTCTTCAAGTCCACTCTTTATTTCCTTAGACCGGCTTTGCACTGATCATTTGAGGCTGGGAGAGGAATAGGGGATTACAGGCGAGCCTGGTGTAGCACCCGGTCGCCTGAGTACTGTGAATTTTCTCCAAGTTTGCTCTTGGAAGACCTGAGGTAGCCTTGTCCTGTACTGCCCCTCCTCCTTCACTGGGGCAGCTCCAGGACGATTTTGCCCACATTCTTGTTAGTCTCCATGTACGCATGGGCTTCTTGGATTTCATTTATGGGGTAGACTCCGTCCAGAACCGGCAGTAAACTTTGAGGGTTCCCCGTGGAGAAGTGGGGCAAAATTTGTTCTGTGAAAGCCTTCACCAGCATCTGTTTGTACTAAGATAAGGAAAAGGAGACCATCAGCCTGGACAGAGGCCTTACCTTACCACTCCCCACCCTGCTTAGTCTTTCTGCTTTCTCTGAAACTTGTACACATCTGAAAAGTCACACAAGGGTATGTAATCCCTTCACTACCAGCATGTATGTGCATGTCCCTAGATTTGTAAGCTCTGTTCTGTCCCAGATAAAGACCAAAGCTTGGAGAAAATATTAGTGTCACTGAAAGCTGAAGGGCTGTTTTTAAATAAAGACTTCAAGCAGGAGGCAGCCACAGACAGGACTTAATATAAGTTCAATTCAAAAGGGATGCTTAACCTCTGCTATCCCCCCAGCAGTTGTGAAACCCTGTTACGAAACTCCCAAAGCTGGCACCTGCTGGAATGCCACACAGAAAAGATTTCATGAATGTATAATCTGTTAAAGGTAGAAGCTTACTAACCTTACTTACCTAAGAGGCTTTCTTAGCACACTGAGAACAGTTCTGCCTTTGAAAACAAAGTCTTGGAACTATTAGTAGTATTTCCTAATATGGTCAATGCTTTGTTCATTGTTATAAAGTTTACATAATACATTACCCTCTTTCCAAGATGTTGAGGCCTTTATCAACCAATTTTAATTAGTTCTGTGAAATTAGGTTACCTATTTATACACAAGAGGGGCAGGTTTCTATTAATACATAGGCTCTCTAACTTAATATATGATCTTACTTTCTCAGGATTATGTGAATGAATCACACTTTTATGGATAATAGTTAAATCACATTTTCTTTTCACCCATCACTCACCTTTTTGTCCCTAGATCTTAGCAGACTGGTGATCAGACTTCCTCTTTTAAAGAGTATCTTTGAAAACAGAGGCCCACTGATGTCAGCACCTCCCGTCAGACCATAGAGAATCCAGCGACGATCAAGAGCCAGGCAGTTGACATTTTTCTCCCAGTAGGAGCCGCCTATGCAGCCTAGAATAAGATTGACTCCAGCGCCTTTCACATGAAACACAGATATGTGATGCTAGTCAGACACAGAAAGCTTGGTGCGAAATAAGATTACATGGTATATTTGTGGAAATGTGGGTATATATAAATACAAGTGCAAGCAGTAAATCTGTAGGTTGGAATGCAGAACATTGCTTATAGAAACATGGTTGTAAATGGAGTTTAGTTGGCTGAACTCTATTAACATGTGTGATATTATACATGATCATATTTTATGATCCCTGCCACAGCAGGAAGGAAATGGGGCAGCACCATGATCTGGTATTTCCCCTGACTTCCATGTAAGTAGAGAACCCACTGGCACCCAGGGGAATAGGGGAGATCCACCCCAGGCTACAGGACAGGCTAGTCCATATCTAAGTTATCAAGTGTCTGAGCTGGGTTGCCTGAATCATGGCCTTGCTAGCTTTGTTTTCATCTCTCCTTTTTGACTCATGTGGAACAATGGAAGGGGATGAGCCAAATATATGCAGATTCAGTTTCAGAATATAGAGGCATACACATCTACTCACCCACTTAGGGAGCTACCTACCCAAGCCTACTCTGACCAGCTCCAAACTGGTTTCTGCTCCATGCCTCCTGTTAATTCACTGCAGAGTGGCTGGTTGGGAAAAAGAGGTCCTGAATAATTCCAGGCCAACCTGTGTGATTATCCACTTTCTAAAAAGCATATGAATCATATCACTTACAAGAATGCACAGGAAAATCATCTTAGTCCTAAATACTGCCTGCCTGTCTCCAGTGGTCAAACACCAGAGTACTAGAATTTGGCCTGGGTAGTTGTGCTTTTAGCAGAGGGAAGACAGATCCAGAGGCAACTCTGAGGCTGGTGAGGATTTTATTTAATCATCTCTGAAACTCCTGCTGAATTGCAGAAGCTTTATTTACCTTTGCTGAATTTCAGTGTTGCTTCCGAAAAATCCTCTTCTTTGTAATTGAATCCAGCAGCTGCTTCAAGCGTTTCTGCCATTTGAAGCCTGTGCTGGGAGCCAGCTGTGACCAGAGGAACAGCTCCAGCCATCCGGGTAAGTTGGATGGCAGCTGTGCCCACACCACTTGCTCCTGCATGGATTAGCACAGAGTCTCCAGCCTGAACATTTCCTGCGACAGAAAGTACAGGAACCATTTTCTTTGCTTTGCAACTGCTACACATTCTCCACATAGGCTTGTTCTACCATGATCACCTGGCCCTGGGACCACCAAATGCAAATCTCTGGCTGTTTTGAGAGAACATATTGACTTTTTGTTTTACTGCCTGTGGTCAAAGTGGGAAACAACTTTTGGAAACAGTTATTAGCAGCCACATCCATAATCTCTGTTCTACCTGTGAAATAATAACAAAACATATCGCTGACCTATACCTGAATGAGTAAGAATAACCGCCATTCCCGCTGTCACTACCTGAAGCCAGCCTGTCTACAGTCTGAAACTGGCCTCCAGCTGGTCTCACAAATCCAGGCGCCACACACAGCCACCAGGCTCCTCCTGAAATGGAGCTTCCATTATGTCACTTTCTCCTCAAAATGTCAAGTGGTTCTTGATTGGCTTTCGTGTCAAGTCCAAATAGCCTGCCATTCAAGGCCACCACAATCTAGTCCCAGTCTCATCTTTCATAAATTACAGTTGTCATCCTTCACTTCTGAGTGAAGCAGCTGATCTCACCTTGACCCTCTTAGGCCACCTTGGTTGGTATGCCATCTGTCCATCACAGCTCTACCACCCTTCAAGGCCTTCTGTTCCAGAAAGCCTTCTTGGACCCCCTTTGCCCACACCAACTTTTCCCATCTTGAGCTTCTGTTGTAGTTAGAGACAGGACCACCCTTCCAAACACTGTGGTTGTCTTGCCAGTTACACTGAGTTCCCCAAAGCCAGGGGCCCTCACGTAAGCTCTTTGCTGGCCTCAGTGGGATTGGGGAGGAATTAAAGAGTTGATTGAATGGCTCCTTCTGCTGTGCTAGGGCTCCCAGAGAGAAGCTTAGCCTGACTGAGAAGCTGGGACTACTGCTGGGCTTACCGTGTGAAGATGTGCACAGGCCTTTCATCCAGCACTTTCCAGGTTTTCTATGTGCTAACCATAATTTTCAGCCTCAGTATTGCTGCACAGTATGAGGACCTGATACTACTGATGGTACAGTAGGCTGAGGTGCTGGGGTTGGGTGTGGCTCAGTGGCCAGATCAAAGCTGCCCTGCAGGACTGCTGGGTTCTGAGGTGGCTGAGTCATGAAGCAATTGAACCATGCTGTATAGAGTAAGCATGAGGTAGGGTGAGGTGGTCCTTACCCAAGAGGTGTAACAGCTGGGAGGCGGTGAGCCAGGCCTCTGGGATGGCGGCAGCCTGGGGCATGGTCAGTCCTGCCGGGATGGGCATGAGGAGCCCTTCGGGGACAGTGACATGCTGGCCCCCGCTAGGCAGCAGAACTATGGCTGGGTCCCCAATCTTTCAGTGTCCCTGGCAGCCAGGCCCCTGCTCTGCCACGTGTCCAGATGCCTTGAGTCCCCAAATGTTGCTGGCTCCTGGGAGTGGGGCATACTGGCCTTGTCTCTGCAGAGAAAGGGTGCACTAAGTAGTAAACATGATCAGAAGTCTGTGTGTCACCGTCCCTGGCCCTCTTCCCATAGCCCCTTTTTTTTTTCAAGACAAAGTTCAGGGTAAAGTTAGGTGGTTTTTTTTTTTTTGCGGTACGCGGGCCTCTCACTGTCGCGGCCTCTCCCGCTGCGCAGCACAGGCTCCGGACGCGCAGGCTCAGCGGCCATGGCTCACGGGCCCAGCCGCTCCGCGGCATGTGGGATCCTCCCGGACCGGGGCACGAACCCGTGTCCCCTGCATCAGCAGGCGAACTCTCAACCACTGCGCCACCAGGGAAGCCCTAAAGTTAGGTTTTTTAATTCAAGAAAAATGAGAGGAGAGGTGATTTGTTTCATGCAAATAAGAGACTGTAGGTCCCATAATCAGTGGATGTCTAACTGGTAGAGTCCTTAGCTATTTCTCTCATCTAAACCCCTTGTTTTACAAATGAAGAAACTGAGACCTGGGCAGGGAAATGCCTCGTCCAAGGTGGCAAAGCAAATTAATAGCAAGACTGGGAATAAAACCATGGACTCCTTTTCTTTTCAATTTAATTAAATTAATTTTTTTATACAGCAGATTCTTATTAGTTATCTATTTTATACATATTAGTGTATACGTGTCAACCCCAATCTCCCAATTCATCACACCAACACCCCCGACCCCCCACCCCCACCCCGCAGCTTTCCCCCGTTGGTGTCCATACATTTGTTCTCTACATCTCTGTCTCTATTTCTGCCTTGCAAACCAAACTGTGGACTCCTTAATGATAGTTCTGATATATCAAGTGCCAGGCTCTGTCCTTGCTCAACACAGTCCTCAGAAGCCTTCAAACAGATGCTTGAGACCAGAGGGATGAACTAGGAGTGTGCATCTGAACGATTTGATGAGCCTTTTCAAAGTACACATGCCTGGGTCCTGGTCCTATTTATTTTGAATAAGTGCCTCCTGTGATCCTGGTGTACATTTCTTAATTCAAAAAATGCAGCTGGCCTAGTTTAGTGCTTCAAAAAGAAGTCAGAAGAAAATTCTTAGAGTACTGCCCCCTGCCAGCTCTGGGACCCTCAGAGTGGAAAGAATACAGACTTCGGAGCCTTAAGACAAAGACCTCAATTTGAGTCACAGTTCCCCTGGTTACTAGTGTGTGGCCTTGGGGGGGCTTCCCTGGTGGCGCAGTGGTTAAGAATCCGCCTGCCAATGCAGGGGATACGGGTTTGAGCCCTGGTCCGGGAAGATCCCACATGCCGCGGAGCAGCTAAGCCCGTGCGCCACAACTACTGAGCCTGCTCTCTAAAGCCTGCGAGCCACAACTACTGAAGCCCGTGTGCCTAGAGCCTGTGCTCCACAATAAGAGAAGCCAGCCCACCGCCACTAAGAGTAGCCCCCACTGGCCACAACTAGAGAAAACCTGAGCGCAGCAAGGAAGACCCAACGCAGCCAAAAATAAATAAATTAGTGTGTGGCCTTGGGCTCATTGCTGAACCTCTCTGACCCTCAGTTTCTTTATCTGTCGAATACAAATGGTGAACAGGGCTGCCTGAGGAGTAAAGGAGATAGAGCAAGGTCTAACACTTGCGCGCGGGAGCACACACATACACACACACACACACACACACGCGAGCGCGCACGCGCGTCCAGTCTCCTTATCTGCAAACCTGAGCAGACAATGGTTTGATGCAGGGTGGACTCTGCTGTGCAAACCTGAGCAGACAATGGTTTGATGCAGGGTGGACTCTGCTGTGCAAACACCCCTGTATTTTGTGTAAACAACGGAGGCTAAGTGGTTCTAGTTTCAGAACCCCCAGCACACATGATGAGCATTAATAGTAGTGCCTTAGGTCTTTCCTTCATTCGGTGAATGTTTATTTTCATTTATTTATTTATTTTTGCGGTAAGCGGGCCTCTCACTGTTGTGGCCTCTTCCGTTGTGGAGCACAGGCTCCGGACGTGCAGGCTCAGCGGCCGTGGCTCACGGGCGTAGCCGCTCCGCGGCATGTGGGATCTTCCCGGACTGGGGCACGAACCCGTGTCACCTGCATCGGCAGGCGGACTCTCAGCCACTGCGCCACCAGAGAAGACCCTGGTGAATATTTATTGAAGAACCTGGAGTCCCGCCCAGTCCCAGCCGCTGCCAGACCCCTGGGTATCTGGAGTAAGTCCGCCCGGTTCAGGGCGCTGGCTGCCACCTTCAGGAGGACTTCACCCTTCCCTGGGCTTGGCTTGGCCACTTCCTTCAAGTAAAGGTTTTCTGGTCCTCCGGGCTTATCAAAGTGCACAGCTAACATGTTCTCTGAGGACACAGGGTAGACCGAGGTTCTTTGAGGGGCGCAGCGACCCCTGCCGGCCAGCGGCCTCCCTCAGTCCGTCCGACCGCAACCCCCTGAGCTCCTTCCGGCGGGGACCCTGCAGCCTCCGGACCGACCCCACGCGGAGGACACAGGCTGAGACGAGGTGCAGAGAGGATGGCCGTGCGGCGGAGCAGGAAGACACGGAAGAGCGTCAAGCAAGTTTCATTCCCTCCGAGTTGGAATCCCTCGCCCGCCAGGGTCACTGGAGCCCGTGAAAGTTATTTACTTGCTCCGGGTGGCCCCCTTTGCTGCTCCAGGTGACGCGGCGCGGTCCTGCGCCCCCTGCGAGTCCTCGGAGCAGAATCCTGGAGCAGTGGCGCTGCCTCGCCACCACCACAATGGACGGCTGGAGTCTGGGTAGTGCAAACGGTGGGGCTGACCCTCCCCTTCTTCCTTCGCCTCCTTTCCCTTTAAAATGCAAAGCTAGTGGCGGCAAATCAGATTTTCTTTAACTTTGAGCCTCCGGAATCTAGTCTTTCTCTTGGTTTGGCGTGAAATGCTGTTCCAGCCCTCACTTTGAGAAAACTTTCCTCTCTCTAGGCAGCAAGACGCGAACTCTTGGCAGGCGAGCGGTCCATTTCTCGGGCCAGGCTTTTAGCCCGTTTGGGCTTTAAGTCTGGCTTCCTGCCCTTCTTGTGGACAGGCGTCCCAGTAGGGTGGGCAAGCAGGGTGCTGCTGAGAAAAGAGAGGAGCATTAGGGGCAAAGGGAAGGTAAAACAGTCCCGGGATTCTTGTCACTTCTGCGGTTCCTCCAGTCTTTCCTGGGGATGAGGGAGCGGCCTCTGGAAGACGCTGCCCAGTGAGGCAATTTAGCGTGGTTAAAAGCTATATAAATAGGCTACATCAGGGTTTCTCAACCTTGTTGCAATTGACATTTTGGACTAAATTTTTTTGTTGTGAAAGACTGTCCTGTGCAGCTTGGGATGTTTAGCAGCATCCCTGGTCTCCACCCACTAGATACCAACAACACCCCTATCTAGTTGTGACAATAAAAAAATGTATCGGCATTGCCAGATATCCCTTGGGGGGCAAAATTACTTCTAGTCAAAAACCACTGGGTTGGAAGAATACACATGTATGTGCGCCTGTGTAAAAACAAGATAGGTAGCTTTTTTTCTTTTTTTTTTTTTGCGGTATGTAGGCCTCTCACTGTTGTGGCCTCTCCCGTTGCGGAACACAGGCTCCAGACGCGCGGGCCCAGCGGCCATGGCTCACGGGCCTAGCAGCTCCATGACATGTGGGATCCTCCCAGACCGGGCACGAATCCGTGTCCCCTGCATCGGCAGGCAGACTCTCAACCACTGCGCCACCAGGGAAGCCCAAGATAGGTAGCTTTTTTTTCCTCCCCTGCAGGGGGACGGCAGGGGGGCAAAAAAAAAAAAAAAAAAAATCGGATACTTATCTTTATTTTTTTTAATAAATTTTTGTTTATTTTATTTATTTTTGACTGCGTTGGTTCTTCGTTGCTGCGCAGGGCCTTTCTCTAGATGCGTTGAGCGGGGGCTACTCTTCGTTGCGGTGCACAGGCTTCTCATTGCAGTGGCTTCTCGTTGCAGAGCACGGGCTCTAGGCGCGTGGGCTTCAGTAGTTGTGGCACGAGGGCTCAGTAGTGGGCTTAGTTGCTCTGCGGCATGTGGGACCTTCCTGGACCAGGGCTCGAACCTGTGTCTGCTGCCTTGGCAGGCGGATCTTAACCACTGCGCCACCAGGGAAACCCCTGATAACTTATCTTTAAAAAAAAAAAAAAAAAGGATACAGCATCATATAAGCCAATCAGTAGAAGCTAAAAATACATTGATTAAACCTAGAAGCCATTTGTTACAAAAACCCCGAGCAAAAGAAGAATAAAAGGAATTGTGTATTATTTACGAAAAACCCACAGCAAGTACTATCCTAAATGGAAAAACACTAAAACCATTGCAGTTAAAATCAGGAAGTAGATAGGGAATGCCCACTATTGACATTATTATTTAACATTACTTGGGAAGTTTTAGTAAATGCACTAATACATACACAAAGAAAAGGAAGTAACTGATATAAACATTGGAAAGTGATAGGACTATCTCTTTTTGCCGTTCGTAGACCTAGAAAACCTAAGGGATGCCAGTAAACAAAACAAAACAAAACTAACATTAATGAAATAATTTGTTAGGATGCCTGGATGCAAGATGCATACACCAAAATCAATAGCTTTATTCTCCAGCTAAGCACTTAGGGGAAAAAAATGGGAGAAATATCCCTTTTACAATAGCACAAGCTGTAAAAGGTTTAGGAATAAGTTTAACTTATTTAAGGAACTTAACTTTAAGAAAGGCATAGGAATTATATATAGAAGACTATAAAACTATATTGGAGAACAGAAAACAAGATCTGAACAAGTGGAAAAATTATCATGCTATGGGGTAAGAAGACAGTACATAAAATTGTCAAATCTACCAGATTAATATATACATTTATTGTTAATTTAGTTATAGTGCCAACAGGGCCTTTTTATTTTAAAAAATTATTTATTTATTTATATGTTTGGCTGCCTTGGGTCTTTGTTGCTGCACGCGGGCTTTTCTCTAGTGGCGATCAGGGGCTACTCTTTGTTGCAGTGCACTGGCTTCTTATTGCGGTGGCTTCTCTTGTTGCAGAGCACGGGCTCTAGGCGCCCGGGCTTCAGTAGTTGTGGCTCACGGGCTCAGTAGCTGTGGCTCGCGGGCTCAGTAGCTGTGGCTCACGGGCTCTAGAGTGCAGGCTCAGTAGTTGTGGCTCACGGGCTTAGTTGCTCCGTGGCATGCGGGATCTTCCCTGAGCAGGGCTCGAACCCATGTCTTTTGCATTGGCAGGCAGATTCTTATCTTTTTTTTTTTTTGCGGTATGTGGGCCTCTCACTGTTGTGGCCTCTCCCGTTATGGAGCACAGGCTCCGGACGCACAGGCTCAGCGGCCGTGGCTCATGGGCCCAGCCGCTCTGCGGCATGTGGGATCTTCCAGGACCGGGGCACGAACCCGTGTCCCCTGCATCAGCATGCGGACTCTCAACCACTGCGCCACCAGGGAAGCCCGGGTCTTTTTATACATTTATTTATTTTTGGCTGCATTGGGTCTTCGTTGCTGCGCGGGCTTTCTCTAGTTGCGGTGAGCAGGGGCTACTCTTCGTTGCAGTGCATGGGCTTCTCATTGCGGTGGCTTCTCGTTGTGGAACACAGGCTCTAGAGCGCAGGCTCAGTAGTTGTGGCACACGGGCTTAGTTGCTCCGTGGCATGTGGGAGCTTCCCAGACCAGGGCTCGAACCCGTGTCCCCTGCATTGGCAGGCAGATTCTAACCACTGGGCCACCAGGGAATTCCCCCGGGTCTTTTTAAATTGTATAAAATCTTAGAGTATGTGGAAGAGTAAATTCCCCCAAATGGCCAAGAAATATATGAAAAACAATAGTAAGGAAGACATATTACCAGATGTCAGAAAATATTGTAATGATGATAAAATGACAATATAGTACTTACTTCTGAGGTGTTCCATAGAAATAAAAAACACAGATATGTAAGGACAGACAGAGAGAAATGTTTACTGCAGCATTGATCACAGTGCCAAAAATCTAGAAACAAAATAGATCCCAACACTAGGGGAATGGCTGAATAAATGATGAATACTGTGCATCCATTTGAAAAATGACCAAGAGTTATAGCAGTTGTCACAGAGGGATTTACATGAAACATTTGTTTAATGAGAGAAACATTGTGTTAAAATGACAAAACATCCCCATACACATATACATGACCACACACACACACACACACACACACACACACACACATATGAGTTAGATGAGCATGGAAAAAGATATGGAATCTTTTTATATATATCATTATCTTTATATGTAAGTTGTTTGGGGTTATTTGGAAGAGGGTGATGTCATAGGAGTTAAGGAACAATAAAAAAGGAAAAGAGAAAAAAAGTGTATAACTTTTAAGCACTTTATATGTAGAGCTATGTAAAAGAAATTAAATAAGCCTTTAAAATTAAGAAAAAAAATTGAGGAACGTTGAATGGTCCCACTGAACCATATTTCTCTGTAATCACAGCCTATGGGTAGTCCCCTCGCACACTCATTTGGGTTTGACCGTGTGACTTGCTTTGGCCAATGGAACAATGAAAAGTGCTTATAGGGAATTCCCCAGCGGTCGGGGAACTAAGATCCTGCAAGCCACGCAGTGCGACCAAAAAAAAAAGGTGGGGAGGCGCTTATATGTTGAACTTGCCCGCTCTTGCTACTGAACTTTTTCACTGTCATGTGAAGAAGCTTCTTGAGCTACTCTACCAGAGCATGAGACTTCACGGAGCAGAGACAAGCTGTCTGAACTGAGCTCTCCCGGACCAAATAGCCCCAGATGATTTGCCAGTTGACTGAACCTACATGAATGACCTACCGTGAGGTCAGCAGAGGAACTTCCTGACTGATCGCAGACCAAATTATTGACCTACAAAATTGGTTGCAAGTAAAATGATTATTGTTTTAAGCCACTAATATTTGGGGGGTTGTTTGTTATACAGCAGTAGATAATGGATACAAAAAGGCTCCTCAAGAAGAGTGAGGCCTCCTCTCCTCTATTTTATCATAATACATCTCTTAATAACACTTGTAGCACTCTATTGTCTGACTTTCTTCATGACCAGACTGGGGATCTCTAGAGTATCCTAGTCATCTCAGTATCCCCTGTGCCTATCACAGAAGTGTTCAATTGAGATTTGTTGACTGAATGTGAATGATTTCAGATTTATTTGGGATATCGAAGAGTTTGAGCCATTGAAAGAGGCCAGGGAGGGAAGCGCCAGCATTTTGAGAAGAGAAAATCCATGGGAGAAGTGGGGACAGCTGCATCTCTGCTGTAATTACCCCCTATTTTCTGTAGGCCAGGGAGGTGAAAAAACAGCCCCTTTTCCACCCAGCCCTTTTACTTTGACCCAAGAATGATTTACTTTAGGATACCAAAAATGATTCTCAAATCTCAAGGAGTTTGTGATGTTTAATCTGCTGAGGATGGAGTCTGGCCTCTGCAGGTCTGAGCACTATGTGGGTAAGGAACTGTTCTCAGGGTAGACCTGCTCAGAGAACTAGGCCATTAGCATGGGCTAGAATATGTACAATATTTCCAATCTGTTTCTCCCCCTCCCTCCCTTCCTCCTTCCCCCTTCCTCCCTCCCTCCCTTCCTTTCCTTTCTTACTTTAAATATTCATCCATTTTATTCACAGATAATAATTGAATGCCCACTGTTTGATAAACACTGTGCAAGGTGATGGGATAAAATGATGAGGTATGGGAGGTTGGGCAATATAAGTAGAGAACACTTTTTAATAACTTAAAGAAACCTTTTTTTAAAACTTTGAAATAGAAATATTCAAACATATATAATGCAGAAGAATGAAGTTGGACCCTTACCTTACAGTATACACAAAAAATTAACTCAAAATGGATCAAAGACCAAATGTAAGAGCTAGAATTATAAAACTCTTAGAAGGAAACATAAAGGAAAAGCTCATGACTTTCAATTTGGCAATGATTTCTTGGATATGAAACAAAGGCACAGGCAACAAAAGAAAAAATAGGTATACAGGACTACATCAATATTAAAACTTTGTGCATTAAAGAACACATCTACAGAATTAAAAGGCAGCCCATGGAATGGGAGAAAATATCTGCAAATGATACATCTGATAAGGGGTTAACACCCAAAACATATATAGAACTCCTACATCTCAACAGCAAAAAAAACCCAAGACAACCCAATTGAAAAATGGGCAAAGTACTTGAATAGACATTTCTCCAAAGAAGATAGATAATACAAATGGCCAATAAGTACATGGGAAGATGGTCAACATCACTAATCATTAGAGAAATGCAAATCAAAACTGCAATGAGATACCACTTCACACTCATTAGGATGGCAATTATCAAAAACCAGAAAATAACAAGTGTTGGCAAGGATGTGGGGAACTCCTGTGCACTGCTGGTGGGAATATAAAATGGTGCAGCTATTATAGAAGACAGTATCACAGTTCCTCAAAATATTTAAAATAAAATTACCCTATGATCCAGCAATTCCTCCTCTGGGTATATACCCCAAATAATTGAAAGTAGGGACTCAAATAGCTATTTGTATACCAATGTTTGTAGCAGCATTATTCAGAATAGCCAAAAAGTGGAAACAATCCAAGTGTTCATCAATGATGAATGAATAAACAAAATGTGGTACATACGTTCAATGGAATATTATTCAGCATTAAAAAGGAAGAACATTTTGACACATAGTACAAGATGGTTAAACCTTTTTTTTAAGTCTCAGGTTTTTAAAAAAATATTTATTTAGGCTGCACCGGGTCTTAGTTGTAGCACATGGGGTCTTTAGTTGCAGCATGTGGACTCTTAGTAGTGGCATGCAGACTCTTAGTTGCGGCACACATGCAGGATCTAGTTCCCCAACCAGGGATTGAACCTGGGCCCCTGCATTGGGAGTGTGGAGGCTTACCCACTGGATCACCAGGGAAGTCCCAACATGGTTCAACTTTGAAGACATTATGCTAAATGAAATAACCGGTCACAAAAGGACACTTATATGTCCACTGATATGAAGTACCTAGAGTTGTCAAATTCATAGAGACAAAAAGTAGAATGGTGGTTGCCAGGGGCTGGAGGAAGAGGGAAATGGGGAGTTAGTGTTCAATGGGTATAGTGTTTCAGTTTTGCAAGATGAAAAGAGTTCTGGTAATGGACGCAGGTGATGTTTGCTCAAAAATGTGAATGTACTTAATGCCACTGAACTGTACACTAAAAATGGTTAAGATGGTAAATTTTATGTATTATTTACCACAATTAAGAATAAATAAATAGGAAAGTGGAAAAAGCATATAAAAGTATAGAGAATAATATAATGAACCTCTGTATGCCCGTCATTCAACTTCATCAGTTAACCCCTGGGCAGTCTTATTGTGTCACATCAGGAGAGACATAATGTCTGGTTGAGTCTCATTTCGTGTTGTAAGACATCCTGCATTCAGGTATTGCCAGGTGGCTCACTTCATTATGAAGTTCCCCCCATTAGGTTTTTCACCTGATCGCTCAGTAGCCATTGATGATCATTCTGTAGATCAGTTTTCTCCAGCTTTATTGTGCATAGGTATCACCTGGGGATCTTGTTAAACTATGTATTCTGATTCAGTAGGTCTGAATTGGGGCATGAAACTCTGCATTTCTAACATGCTTTCAGGTGAAGCCAGTGCTGATAGTCCATGGATCACACTTGGAGTAGCAGGGGCCTAGATTATTTCATTAGGGCTTTCCTTTCTTTCAGTAACTGATATTTGGTTACTGTGAGCCATAGCTTGTACCAAAAAAAAAAAAAAGATAAACGGTATTTACCAAGCTTCAAAATAATGATTTGATTTCCTGGCATCTTCCAAAGATGACTTATGATTTTTATTTAAAAAGTAACATTATAAATCATGGACTTCAGCATAGCTGAGGAGTTTCAACCCATTACAGTTATCATTCTTTTTGAGGCTCAACTTGTCTCATTTTTGGCCAGTGGGGCCTTGCTTTTTGTATGGCAAGATGTTTCAGGCTCACCTTGTACATTTCCTGCTCAAATCTGGATTCAGTCATTTCTCAAAGGAGCCTGGTTCCTATTATTAGAAAATGACATTTAGAGACCACAATCTGTACACAAGGGATGCCTAATTGCTATGGCTCTTGTTTCTAGTCCTTCTTAGTGGACAGAGCTAGGAAATAGCTATTTTTTTAAAAGAAACATGAAGAGTTTCAACTGATATTTCCAAGTCAGATTTAGGATTATAGGGTTTTAATGTAACTCCTTTGAGTTTATATATATTTTTCCTGAAAATCATGGCTTCTAATGATCTTACTATACTTGTTTATTTGATTTAATCTATGCTATATTCATATAATTGTTTCAGAATACAATTATTATTAATAGTAACATGATCACTGAAAACAGTTCTAAATTTCATTGCTGTTCTTTTTTTTTCTGTATTTATTTTCATTTTGGATGATCTGTCCATTGGTGTAAGTGAGGTGTTAAAGTCCTCCACTATTATTGTGTTACTGTCGATTTCCTCTTTTATAGCTGTTAACAGTTGCCTTATGTATTGAGGTGCTCCTATTTTGGGTGCATATATATTTATAATTGTTATATCTTCTTGGATTGATCCCTTGATCACTATGTAGTCTCCTTCCTTGTCTCTTGTAACATTCTTTATTTTAAAGTCTATTTTATCTGATATGAGGATTGCTACTCCAGCTTTCTTTTGATTTCCATTTGCATGGAATATCTTTTTCCATCCAGTCACTTTCAGTCTGTATGTGTCCCTAGATCTGAAGTGGGTCTCTTGTAGACAGCATATATATGGGTCTTGTTTTTGTATCCATTCAGCAAGCCTGTGTCTTTTGGTTGGAACATTTAATCCATTCATGTTTAAGGTAATTATCAATATGTATGTTCCTGTTACCATTTTCTTAATTGTTTTGGGTTTGTTTTTGTAGGTCCTTTTCTTCTCTTGTGTTTCCCATTTAGAGAAGTGCCTTTAGCATTTGTTGTAGAGCTGGTTTGGTGGTGCTGAATTCTCTTAGCTTTTGCTTGTCTGTAAAGCTTTTGATTTCTCCATCAAATCTGAATGAGATCCTTGCCAGGTAGAGTAATCTTGGCTGTAGGTTCTTCCCTTTCATCACTTTAAGTATATCATGCCACTCCCTTCTGGCTTGTAGAGTTTCTGCTGAGAAATCAGCTGTTAACCTTATGGGAGTTCCCTTGTATGTTATTTGTCATTTTTCCCTTGCTGCTTTCAATAATTTTTCTTTGTCTTTAATTTTTGCCAATTTGATTACTATGTGTCTCAGTGTGTTTCTCCTTGGGTTTATCCTGTATGGGACTCTGTGCTTCCTGGACTTGGGTGGCTACTTCCTTTCCCGTGTTAGGGAAGTTTTCGACTATAGTCCCTTCAAATGTTTTCTCTGGTCCTTTCTCTCTCTCTTCTCCTTCTGGGACCCCTATAATGCGAATGTTGTTGGTTTAATGTTGTCCCAGAGGTCTCTTAGGCTGTCTTCACTTCTTTTCATTCTTTTTTCTTTATTCTGTTCAGCAGCAGTGAATTCCACCATTCTGTCTTCCAGGTCACTTATCCGTTCTTCTGCCTCAGTTATTCTGGTATTGATTCCTTCTAGTGTATTTTTCATTTCAGTTATTGTGTTGTTCATCTCTGTTTGTTCTTTAATTCTTCTAGGTCTTTGTTAAACGTTTCTTGCATCCATTCTTTTTCTGAGGTCCTGGATCATCTTCACTGTCATTATTCTGAACTCTTTCTGGAAGGTTGCCTATCTCCACTTCATTTAGTTGTTTTTCTGGGGTTTTATCTTGCTCCTTCATCTGGTACATAGCCTTCTGCCTTTTCATCTTGTCCATCTTTCTGTGAATGTGGTTTTTGTTCCACAGGCTGCAGGATTGTAGTTCTTCTTGCTTCTGCTGTCTGCCCTCTGGTGGATGAGGCTATCTAAGAGGCTTGTCATTGCTGTTCTTTTTGTTCCTGGGATATATCCCCAAATAAGGACATACCACTCAAATTATTGTGTTTTTAATTTAGCATCACTTGAAATTATTCCTTTCTGTGTGGCTAACCTATCAACTGGAAACACAATTAAGGTTATTTCTTTAATTTTAGAGATTCTTTTTTTTTTTACATTTTTAAGTTTGTCTTGAAATTATGTAAAACATTTACATGGTATCCAAATTAAATCTTCAAAACAGGGTACATTCAGAGAAATCTAGCTTCTATACCTGTCCCTTCAACCCTGTTTCCTCCTACTCCCTAAGGTAAACATTGGTTTACCTTAGTTTTTGTTTTATTCTTTTTTTCTTTTTTAATATTTATTTATTTATTTGGCTGCACTGGGTCCTAGTTTTGGCATTTGGGGTCCTAGCTGTGGCACGTGGGATCCTCGTTGTGGTGTGTGGACTCTTAGTTGTGGCATGTGGCATCCAGCTCCCTGACCAGGGATTGAACCCAGGCCCCCTTCACTGGGAGCGTGGAGCCCTAGCCACTGGACCACCAGGGAAGTCCCTTGTTTTATTATTCTATTTTTAAACAATAAGCAAATATGTATAGATATGTTCACATATTTTCCTTTTCTAAGATAAAAATGTAGCATACCAGATATATTCTGTATTTTGCTTTTTTCTGCTGAAAAACATATTTTGGAGATTACTCTATAGCAGTTTATGTTCCTTTTTATAGCTACATCCATTGTGTGAATATACAAAAGTTTATTCAACAGGTCCCCTCCTGATGGATATTTGGATGGTGGTAGAGAGATCTGAGATAGAGGAGATATGTTTGAAGGCCCTGTGGCTGGAGGAGGAGCAGGGTGGGAGATGAGGCTGCAGAGATAGGCATGGGTCAGTCTATGCAGACTTCTTGGCCCTGTAAGCTTTTTATTATTACTCTAGAAGGAATGGAAGACTACTGAAGTGTATTAAGCAGGGCTGTGACATGATTAAATCTGTATTTGAAAAGCTCACTTTTATTGCAGCATAGTGTGTGGGTTAGAAAAGATGAGTGAGTGTAGAGAAGTCTTTTAGAAAGTATTGCAGTAGCCCAGGTGAAAGGTGATGGTGGCTTGGACTAGGGGAGATGGCAGCACAACAGAGAGAAAGGGAAAAGTGAACAGTATTTAGAAAATAAAATCGACTACTTAGTGATCTTTCGGATATGGAGTTATAAAAATGGTATCAAGCACAACCCCGAGATTTCTGGATTCTGCACTGGATGGATGGAAGCACTATTCTCAGAGATAGGAAGCCCTGGGAGAGGAGCAGATGTTGGGTGATGATTATGTGTTAAATTTTGAACATATTAAAGTAGAAGTTAGGGAATTTCCTGGCGGTCCAGTGGTTGGGACCCAGCGCTTTCACTGCTGAGGCCCAGGTTCCATCCCTGGCTGGAGAACTAAGATCCCGCAAGCTGGGCAGCACGGCCAAAGAAAAAGTACCTTTGAGACATTTGAGTGGAAAATGTCAAGAAGTTGGTTTGATATGTGTGTCTTCAGCTCTGTTTCGGAGTTAATCAGGCTGAGAACCTTAGTTCTGTCTCACATTGGTCATAAAAACTGTCCATAGTTGTCCCCATGGGAGACAGGTCCTGGTCGGCACTGGGATTAGAGGTCAGGGTGTGTCGCGGCATCAGTGAGGGGCTCAGAGTTGAGGGTGAGGGCAGTTTGAGGCCTGAGTTGGGGTCAGCAGTAAGCATCAGATGACAGGGTGGAAGGACCACAGCTTTCCTTTCTGGCTGCTGCCCTAAAGGGTAGATAACCTACCTTTGGAAGAAGGGGTGACCATCTTTTGTCCAGTCCTGTGCTAGCCCTGCAGTGAGCAGAGAAGAGGCAGTACAGACTGTGGATGGAGGATGAAGAAGGCTGGGGGACAGGTCACAAGTCATGGATGTGGCTGTGCTCACTGGAGGCTCACAACACCCTAAAAAGGCAGGCAGGTTATGAGGTCCAGATGGAGAAACTGAGATTCAGAGCTAAATGCCTTCTAGGACCTCAGAGCTAGTCAATGCAGAGCAGCCGCTTGAACTCAGGACTCCTGAGTTAGGCTTTCTCAGCAACACTCTCACCTAAAGGCTTCCATTGAAAGAGGAGGAAAAAGGGCAACAAATGGAGAGAAGGAAGGACATTGTAGATAATAGCTGGGCCTCACAGGAGAGAAGGAGGTATTGCTACGAAGTTGTAGGGGAGTTTATGAGGTTTCCCTTGGTGCTACACAGACTTTCTCCATCTCTGAGTGCACTATCCTCCCAAAGGGTCAGCACAGAGCTCTGCTGCAAACCCCAGAAAAGATTTTTGTTTTTTTTTTGCGGTACGCGGGCCTCTCACTGTTGTGGCCTCTCCTGTTGCGGAGCACAGGCTCCGGACGTGCAGGCTCAGCGGACATGGCTCATGGGCCTAGCCGCTACGCGGCATGTGGGATCCTCCTGGACCAGGGCACGAACCCGTGTCCCCTGCATCGGCAGGTGGATTCTTAACCCCTGCACCACCAGGCAAGTCCCAATGTTGATTTTCTTAAAACAAAACATCCCCTGCTCCAACCCCTTTTTGTCAAAATATAAATTTTGGGATTGGATGGTAATTTTCAGATGAACTGGTTGCAGTGGCAGTATTCCACAGTCCTCTACATCTCTGGCCTCCAAAGGGACTCCCCAAAGGTTCATGTTTTAGCAGAACAAGAAAGATCTTCTGTGCAGGAATGAGGTGGAAGCATGTGTCCCAGAAACCCAACTGATGTGAGGGTACAGCTGCTGCTGCTTATCCTGAAAGGTAAGTGGGGGTGGGGCTATAATCTCTCCCAGATGTCCTCTGAAGGGTTCTGCGCAGTTCTGCTGAGTCAACTTAACACAGCAGTTTCTGTGGTAACCAAGCCCAAGCTAGGGCAGCCCAGCAGCTCAGTGGTGACTCAGGGTTCTGGAACAGCCTAAGGGCTGACCTTTCCCTGCAGAAGCTGGGGCAGTTCAGCTCTGGGTACTGTGCCAGCTTCTGTCCCTGCATGACTTTCTCTGGGCTCTTCCTCTCCTCTCTCCATGGATACTCCATCCTTAGGTTGGCAGGGCGAATCCCAGGAGCAGGGATTCAGGAAGGCTCTAGGAGAGGAAAAGGCTTGGAGTCTGCTTGGTGGAGTTGCCTGTTTGGTTACTGCCCCTGCCATCTTCCTGGGCCTATGGGCCTAGGGCATCCATATCGCTCAGGGCTCAAGACATTTCTTACTCCAGGCAGTGGTTTTCACACTTTTTTATTTGCAAATAGACAAAAAGCCTTTTCAAAAACTATGTGTCCCCTCTCACATTTTTAAGTTGAGATCTAAAATATTTCATCTTAAATTTAAGTAGTGCAAAAGTTATGATTTCTGGTCATAAATATTGAATTTAAAACTCTTATATCAGGCTTTTAAATGTGTCAAGTGGAATTAAGATTTCAGAGCAAGTTGATACTATAATCATCCACTAAAAAGTACCCAAACAAGTTCTTTAAACAGAAGTTTTAAAATTTTATTTTTCTTCCAATATTTACATTTTCATTCCACATAAGAATTACATCTGCTGTATTTTATGCTTTATTGATCATTCTTATCTGCAACAAAATATATGTAATCCGACATTTATTTTATTTACTGTGACCATAGGGCTATAAGTGTTAAATTTCTTCTGGATTTAATTATCATTACAGTATTATTAGTGCACAGCTGATCAAAACAACATTATTTTTAATTATTTTTATGTTATTTAAAGTATTATTTCAGGGGAATTTCCTGGCAGTCCAGTGGTTAGGACTCTGTGCTCTCACTGCCAAGGGCCTGGGTTCAATCCCTGGTTGGGGAACTAAAATCCCATAAGCCACATGGTGCGGCCAAAAATAAAAGTATTATTTTAAATATTAGTAATTATTATTATTTTTTTTTTGTTTGTTTGTTTAATATTAGTAATTATTGAACATAAAAAGTAAAATTTTATTGGACCGTTAGTGAAGCTGACTTTTTCTAAATAATTATTATATCTGTGGATGAATATTAATTATTGCTAGAATGAGACTGGGCTCAACGTTAATTTCTTTCTGTTTTTCCTTTTTATGGACAAGCTCTGAGAAACCTAATTTGCATAAATTAGATGGGAAAGAAATTTCATTATAGGAATGTCAGCCAATTATTTGAATACCTGTGAGTTATATGATAAAAACCATATAATGATCTATCATCAAAAACTATTTTCAGTGATCTATTAGCTGGCAAATTAATTAGGTATTCCTTCAATTTTGTTGAAAGCAAAGATTTGGAAACCACTCAACCTGTAAAGGATTAGTTAGTCATAAGTGTCATTCCGGTTCTCAGCTTCTGGGATTATGCCAACAAATCTTTGCAAAGATTTATCAAATGATTATTAATTATTTCTGCTACTTTTCCACTTAGAGGCATTTTGTTTATTTTTATTTATTTATTTTATAAATTTATTTTATTTATTTATTTTTGGCTGCGTTGTGTCTTCGTTGCTGTGTGCAGGTTTTCTGTAGTTGCAGCGAGCGGGTCCACTCTTTGTTGCCGTGGGTGGGCTTCTCATTGCGTTGGCTTCTCTTGTTGTGGAGCACGGACTCTAGGCGCGCAGGCTTTAGTAGTTGTGGCCCCTGGGCTTTGTTGCTCCGTGGCATGTGGGATCTTCCCAGACCAGGGCTCGAACCCGTGTCCCCTGCATTGGCAGGCGGATTCTTAACCACTGCACCACCAGGAAAGCCCCGAGGCACCTTGTTTAAATTGATATACTCAGGAAGATATGGAAAGTAAAAGTATTAATTCCAATACACTTTTGCTAAGACAGTTTTTGGACCAAATTCTTTTACCTTATCATGTGCTTTAAATATATTTTTATTAGGGGAGGGGAGGGGTAAATTGGGAGATTGTGATTGACATATACACACTACTATATATAAAATAGATAACTAATAAGAACCTATTGTATAGCACAGGGAACTCTACTTAGTACTCTGTAATGACCTATATGGGAATAGAATCTAAAAAAGAGTGGATAACTGTATATGTATAACTGATTCACTTTGCTGTACAGCAGAAACTAACACAACATTGTAAATCACTATACTCCAGTAAAAATTAATTAAAAAACTAAATACCTTTTTATTAATATTTTGGAGTTGTAGACTTAAGCCATTTATGAAAAACAGCTGTGACATTCTTATTGGCAAAGCCAGCCATCATTGTTTTAAACTAATCAGCCAAGTCAAATTACTTTCTATCAGAAAAATTTCTCATTTTTCAAGTAATCTTCTTTTGGTTTTTTGGCCACAAGGCGTGTGGGATCTTAGCTCCTCAACCAGGGATTGAACCTGCACCCCCCCACATTAGAAGGCGAAGTCTTAACCACTGGACCACCAGGGAAGTTCCTCAAGTAATCATATTAATTCATGTCCTTATGATAACTGTCTTGCTTCTGAATTTTAAGAAACATAAAGACAGGGAGTCTTTCTCTCCTAGATGACTTATGATACAAAGATTTTCACTATTTCTCAGTGATGCTCTTTTTGCAATATTCTCTTGAGACTCTTCTTCACATATGATGTATTTTTTGACACTGGAGGACGGAAGAGGTCATTAAATTTAAAAACATTGAGAATTTTCCTTTCCTTTGGCACCCTGCAGTTTTTTTTTTTTTTTTTTTTTTTTTCACCCTGCAGTTTTTACCCTCCAAGCCAAGCATCACAGTAAGATTGGGACTGGATGAGAGTAGGCCTTTCTTTTGTATACTGGGAGAAAGGCGGTTGGAGATGGGAGATGCAGAAGAACTGGCATTACTGCTCAATCACAACAGATAAATTTTAGGAAAGTACATATGGAAGTTAAAGATCTGGGGAAAATGAACCCCTTAAGTCCATTCATGCCTGTATGTGCCATTTAAAGTCTTTGTGAACTACCAGGACACATTTCCCTGATTCAGAGACCGCCGTTTCAGAAGATCACCTGCTCCCTGGGCACTTCCACAGGTACTGTGTAGCTACCATCAAAGGATCCCTTTTGTGGGTCTCCCTGAGTAGCTAAGCCCAACTGGAACTTTGTAGTGAGAACTGTAGGAAGCAACTGGACCGCCTTACATAGGAGGGTTCCAGACAATGAGGCATTTGCCTTGATGAGGTTTATGAAAAGGGCTCCCACTAGGCACCCAACAGTGCAGTGTGTGTGCATCCGGGAAATGCTGGTAAGTAGCCAAGAGGCTTCATGATGGCCTTCAGTACTTTAGAGATCACTGTTGATCCAGGGTCAGACCTTCTGCCTTGTAGGCTCAAAACCCCAGCTTGTCAGCATGTGGAGAGAGGTGTACAGTCCACATAACTAAGTTATAACATTCAGATGTCAATGTGCTAATTTAAAAGGAGAAATCATTGGCAAGAGGTCTGACCCCAAAATCTATAGGTAGATCTACATGGAAAGCCAATTGGTGAGTGAAGATTCTGGACAAGGTGGGATGATTGAGATGAATTGAATGTTAAATACTTAATCTGGCTAAGACAGCAAGATATATCCACCTCTATACCTGGTACAACCTTGCCATTAAGATCAGAAGTGATATAATAAAATATATTTAGCCTTTGTCCCTGGTTCCTGGCACAGAGTTCCTGAAACTCTTGGAATTTTGTGAATGATAGGAGTGTCTTTTGTTATTCATGCTAATGAGGGGCTGGATATCTTTAGAATGGGGGCTAGTCACTAGTCAATTAGATTAGAGGGTTGAAATTTTCAGCCTCAACCCCTGATCTCTGGGGAGGAGAGAGGGGCTGGAGACTAAGTTCAATCAGGTGGCCACTGACTTAATTATTCATGCCCACTAATGAAACCACCATATAAAAACCCTGGAACAATGAGGTTTGGAGAGCTACGTAGTTGGTGAACACAATGATGTACTGAGAGAGTGGTGCACCAGAGCATGGAAGCTCTGAGCCCATTCCCACCTCCGGTACCATGCCCTAAGTATTTCTTACATTTGACTGCTCCTGAGTTGTATCCTTTATAATAAAACTGTAATCATAAGTATGGCACTTAAGTTCTTTAAGTCATTCTAGGAAATTATCAAACCTGAAGGGCGGGTGGTCAAGGGAACCCCCAAATTTGTAGCCAAGTCACAAGTGTGGGTAACCTGAGGACCTGGGAGTTGTGGCTGGCTTCTGAGGTGAAGGCAGTCTTACAGGGCTGAGCCCCTTAACCTGTAGGGTCTGCACTAACCCCAGGTAGTTAGTTCAAAATGGGATTGAATTCTAGGACACCCAGTTGCTGTCAGAAAGTTGCTGCTAGAAAATACCAGACAACTTGAATTGTTTGCTCAAAGATCCTCCCACCTGGAATGGCCCAGCCAGCCTTTGCTCCCATGACTCCTTTTCTAGGCTTCCCTGGCTGACCAGCTTCCACTTTTTATGGTTACATCTCCCTTCTACACACATCAGCATGTTCAGATGTTCTAGTCTTGTGGGTCTGAGTGCTATTCTTTGCATATCTCTGCTCTAGTCCACTCTGTTTTGATAATATAGTGTGACTTTAGCCTGAAGCATTGATAGCCCAGCCTTCTGTTTAGCTCTGGGCCTTGGCATGCCTGGACTCCTTTGGAGTTGTATCTAGAAGTCCCCAAATGTTTCCTGGCTTGTCCTGCAAACCTCATGAGTATCTCTATATCATACAGGAGCAACTGTCCAATGTCACCATGATTTAGCACTGTCTGGATTCAAATAGTAACCTGCCTCTCTGGTCTCTGACTCAGCCAGTTCAATTGACTGCATTTCCTCTCTTTCTCATTTACTGAGGCACTTGGTAAGATTGCCTCAGGCCCAATCCCACAAGCATAGGAAACTGATGAGTTAACAGCTGAATTACATATAACTCCCTCCCCGCCCACCTACCCCCACAAAAAACTCTGCCTCTTATTAACCATGGTGTAAAACTTCTCTGTTAACAAAACAAAACAACAACAACAAAACTAGAGAGCTGTAAAGTTGCTCATACTCTGACCCTGAAACTCCACTTCCAGACCTAAGGAAATAATCAGAGACACAAAGAATTATGTAAAAGTTGTAAACGGCAGCGTTATTTACAAAGTGAAAAAGTGGATATAACATAAATATCTAACAAAGAGGAATACCATGTGATATGCAATGATTAAAATATTTTCTAAGCAATTAAAATTTTCTAAGCAATTTTAAATGAAATACAAGATTTTATAACATTATGCTATATGAACAGGGTGGGTTGTCAACCATCTGTGTTCATGATTTAGGTTAGGTTATAATGTATATATTATGGTCGCCACTCCCCTGCCCGACCCGACAAGACACGCCAGTAGCACGGCACCGATTCCTCTTGGGCTCGTGGGCGCTGCTCTGAGCAGCGTCACCCTTTATACCAGAAAGCTGGTGGGCACTATGGGGAAAAAATAAAACAAGAAGAAAGTGGAGGAGGTGCTAGAAGAAGAGGAATAAGAATATGTGGTGGAAAAAGTTCTCGACCGTCGAGTGGTAAAGGGCAAAGTGGGGTACCTCCTAAAGTGGAAGGGGTTCTCAGATGAGGACGACACTTGGGAGCCAGAAGAAAACCTGGATCGCCCCGACTTCATTGCCGAGTTCCTGCAGTCACAGAAAACAGCACACGAGACATAAATCAGAGGGAGGCAAGCGCAAAGCTGATTCTGATTCGGAAGATAAGGGGGAGGCGAGCGAAGCAAAGAAGAAGAAAGAAGAGTCAGAAAAGCCACGAGGCTTTGCCGGGGGTTTGGATCGGAGCGGATTATTGGAGCTACAGACTCCAGTGGAGAACTCATGTTCCTGATGAAATGGAAAAACTCTGATGGGGCTCACCTGGTCCCTGCCACGGAAGCCAATGTCAAGTGCCCACAGGTTGTCATATCCTCCTATGAGGAAAGGCTGACGTGGCATTCCTACCCCTCGGAGGATGATGACAAAAAAGATGACAAGAATTAACTCTCCTGAGTACCAGCCCGTCACATCTGACTGTGGGTTTCAAGTGGGGAAAGGAGGAGTTCTACTTGTCTTGACACTGTAGAGGGGGCTTGAGAAGATGTCCTTTGAAGAGCCAGTATAGTGTCTGTGCCCTACAGCAGCCCAAGTGCTTTAAAGCTGCTACATGCTGTATAGTTTGCACACCCATCCCAGTGGAGGGGAAGGAGGGTCAGTGTTTCAAGACAACCCATTCTGAACTTTGCTGAGAAAAGCAAAGGGCCTTCTATGAAGGACAAAACTTGCAGAATGGGATGTGGGAGAGCAAAAGATACCGTAGATCTTCAAAGAGCATCTCCACAACCCACAACCTTCTTCCCAATAGTGTTAACTCTGCATTTTTACAGCGTAGCATGTATGTAGTTTTTGGCTATTTCTGGTGTATTATTTGGGGTGGGAGGGGTGGGGTGGGAAAGAAGGGGGATGGGTTAGAGTCATTTTTGTTAAAATTTGGGGCCTGTTGGGGGCAAATGTTGAAACAAAGGAAAGAACAACTAATGATGATTTGGTTCTGTGTCCAGAATATTTTATCCTTTCAAAAAATGTCATTGGCAACCTAAATGAGGTCTGTGAGAGACTGTTAAAAAAAAAGCTGTGAATGCCTGAAACTTAGAAGCCAAGGTGTTCCCTGCCTGAGCTTAATGCTGTTCCCAAAAAGCATTAAGCTTTAGTAACTTCTTAACTTCCCAGTTAAGAAGTTACCAAAGCTGCCATTTTGGGGGATGGAAACTGGTTGAGGAGGAAATGTCTTATTGGAGTGTATACACAGGCAGATCATTCTGTCTTAGAGGTGCTAATTCTTGAAATTGACAAGAAGACCCTTTCTTTTCCAATTTTGAAGTTATAAATATCAGCTTCTCTCTCCAAGCCACTGGCTGAAGTATTTGGGGAAGGGCAGAGGGTGGTATAGGAGATGGGAGAGTAGGCAAAGACAAGGGCCGGTGCTCTTAGGGTGGAAAACTCTTGGAGCCTCTGTTTTTTGAACTTTGAAACCATTGGTGGCAGGGTTCAGTCACTGACAGTACAAGTTCACTGAGTCACTTCAAGAGTTGAATGATTTCTGAAGCCCTGGTCTCAGGTGATTAAATTTTCATACTGGGGCAGTGGTTCACTTTAAAACAAAACAGATTTTTTTAATCCTAAGAATTAACTAAAACCCAAAATGCTGTCTTGAATCATGAGATCCATCAGTTCTTGACATCATTTAGACCTGCATCTAGAACTCTGTTGTAAAATCTTTTTAGGCATGTGTTAGGTTTCTGTGAAAACTTTTGTTTAAATGTTAAACTTCATACCAACACTGTCAGTTTTTGTCTCAATAAAACTATAGATTTATAAAAAAAATGTATATATTATGTGCACTGAAAAAAGACTGGAAGAAAATAACAGAAACTATCAACAGTTGTTTTCATTTAATGTGAAATTATGAGTAACTTATTTTCTCAAGTGTTTTTATGAGTGTATATTACTTTTGCAATCAAAATTATAAAAGTTTCAAAAAGTACTGTTTATACCGCAGCACTGCTTGATGTCCTTTGAGTTAGCCTGAAGAAAGTAGCCTTTTCTCCTTTGGCCCCATCCATCTTCCCAGTTTCATTTATCATTCTCTCATACATACTATTTTCCAGCCACACTGAACCTCTCACCATTCTTTTCACACAACAGGAACTTGCATACGCTATTCCTTAAACCTGGAATGCTTTTTGCTCTCTTCTGTACTTACTTAATCTTCCAGATTCACTTCAAATGCATTTTCAGGCTCCTGAATGCACAGTTGATTGCTTTAGGCTTTGTGCTTTACAGTTCTTTTTTTCTATCTGTTACAGCATTTATCACATGGTAATGTGACTCATTTATAAATTTTCTTCACTAAATTGTAATCCTATCTGCGGTGGGGTGTATATATTATTTACTTTTGTATCAACAGTACCTAGCACACAGTAGGCTACTCAACGAATGCTAAATAAGTAAATTTTAAATGTACTTTTACCTCTAACTCAGAAAAGAATCAAGCAGCTGAACAGATAAATGAATGAACGGACTAGTGGTCAGCTTGACCACCCAGAACAAATCTGTAGTTCTTGGCACCCAAGCTCAGAAAAGGAATTGTATTGGAGGTAAGCTCCTTGAAAGGCTGTTATACAAAACCTGAAAGTGGGAGAATTTTATAAACATTAACGAAAGACACTTTGCCTCAGATAGCATGCTTTTGGAATTCAGAAAACTGCATGATAATGTCAAGAAATGCCAGTGGCCTGTGGTATTCCCTCCCTAGGGACACTTGGAGGCTGTGCAAACAGACTGGCCTGGGGTTGCTATTAGGAGAAAGAAAGATGCACCATGGCCAGGAATGATCAGGGTAGAATCCTGAATTTTCAAAATAGGTTATATATACTCTCTACCCTCATCGTTCTGATCATCACCCAGGAGGTGACCAAGAGGAGATGAACCCTTTCTGGGGAAGGCTGTATTCATTGACCCCACTAAGTTGTGTGGACTAGGAGGAAGTGAGGGAGGTGGAGTCAGAAATCTTTTTGAGTTGATTTTTGGGAAGACCTTTCCAGTGCTCAACAAAATCAGATGCCTGCAGATGGTGGGGAGTGCGGAGTGTCCCTCGGATACCTTGACGAGTGGCCTGTTGTTGGGTGGTCTGTACATTGGTTCCCCTTTTCCCCAGGTCCCACAGGGGTGATGTGGACCAGATAGATGCCACACATGCAGTGAGCTGCACTCTAGGACAGGAACACTGAATTCAGGGAATCTACCTCTTTCAGAGCAAGCAGTAAGCAAGCTTGCCCTTGGTTCTGAAGGGAGACATCACTTCATTTTTCAAGGTTGCTTCCTGCAACATAACCCTGAAATGGTCTGCATGAAGAGTGGTTAGGGCCTTGTATTCTTGGCATACCCAGCAAGATGTGTGGGAATACAGAGACTCATGGAGGAGTCTCCCAACAGATATGCCCTGTGAAACTATCATATGCCCTGTGAAATGCCTCACATTCATGCCAATGACCAACGCCAAAAAAAAAAAAAAGGAACAAATAAAGTGGACTAAGTAATTCCAATTAAAGAAGAGGATCTCTTGAACTAAGAAAAATTGCTTCCTTAACTCATTCTTCCTTTTCAGTATCTTCTGCCTAGTATTTTTCAACCACAATATAAGGCATTACTTTTTCTTTAGGATCTATAGTTTTCTTCTAAAATCATAAAAGCTGTCTTTCATAGTCCTGTGATGACTTAATTTCCTTTTCTTCTTAGATATTCTCCTGAAAGAAAACAGAATATGGTTATTACTTATGAACAGTACATTATCACAATATGATTCATTCATTTATTCCATAAATGTTCGTAACTACCGTGTGCTAGGCACTGTGCTAAGTACTTGGAGATACAAGGATGACTGGAGAGTTAAGACCCAATCCCTGACTTCAAGGAGTTCATTGTCTATTAGGGGAGATATATGTTTGTATATATATACACACACACACACACAATGCTCCTAGAATCTTTCATAATAAAAAATTGTAATAGTTCTTTATTTCCCAAATTTTCTATAATTGTCATGCATAATTTTTGAAAGAGAAAAATATAATTAAAAGAAAAACAAGTCAAGGAAATAGAAGTAATGAGACATGAGGGAATTCCCTGGAGGTCCAGTGATTAGGACTCAGCGCTTTCACTGCGGTGGGTGGCCCAGGTTCAATCCCTGGTTGTGAAACCCGCAAGTGATGTGGGCGCAGCCAAAAAAAAAAAAAAAAATTGAGACAAGAGATAAGTAACTGGCTCCTGAGTGGATATCAGCCTCATCCATCCCTCATGAGCATTAAATCACTTCCAGGATAGCCGATCCCTTCCCAGAGTAGTGAGATCTTAGTGGAATGATGTCAGCCCTGTCCTAAATAACACGCATTCTTTGGAGTCTCTTGTGGCCCTAAGCACTCTTCAATGCCAGCCACAGAATCTACATTACAGTGGTCAGGCAACTTCTCTGGTCTTCTCCACAGGATACCTGGGGAATTAGCCCCGGGCCACAGCTGATAGGATAGCGTCTGGCCTCTTTAGAGCCTAATTGCTCATTTTCCTGGCTTCCTTTTCTGGATAGCTTTAATTCGATAATTAGCCCAGATATACAAGTCTCCATTCTGTCCTCCTGCTCCTGCCCTACCCTACTGAAACTGAACCTCCCTTAAATCCTGATACCTGCTCAGGAAAGATCCTCGGTGGTTGTAATTGCCTGTTTCTCCCATGCTGGAGATCACCCCTCCTGTTAGGTGCTTCCTAAGTTGTGTCTTGCCTACGCTCAGTCCTATTTGCTCCTAGAATACCTCATTGCCAGCCGTGTAGCATGGTTTATGACAATCCATGCCAGGGAACTATTTATGACAACTGTGAAGGTCTGTACTTATATACATTTTTTGTGTGTGTAGTTTCTGTGATGGTAGTTACTTTCTCAATTAATCCTTTAAGATTCAGCTGTCTGAAAAATGGTGTAGATGATCTTATTTGCAAAGCAGAAATAGAGACACAGATGTAGAGAACAAACTATGGGTACGAAGAGGGGAAGGAGGGGGTGGGAGGAATTGGGAGATTGGGATTGACATATATACACTATTGATACTATGTATAAAATAGATAACTAATGAGAACCTACTGTATGGCACAGGGAACTCTACTTAATGCTCTGTGGTGACCTAAATGGGAAGGAAATCCAAAAAAGAGGGGATATATGTCTACATATAGATGATTCAGTTTGCTGTACAGTAGAAACCAACACAACATTGTAAAGCAACTATACTCCGATAAAAATTAATCAAAAAAGAAAAAAAGATTCCGCTGTCTGGAGCCCTCCCAGATTCTGCTAGGCAGAGGTCATTCATTTATTTGTTCATCAAACATGCATTAATTTCCTACTCATCATTAGACACTGTTTTAGGGACTGGATTAAGACGAAATTTTTGCCTTCTAGGGGCTCACAATCAAGGTAAACAAAGGACTCTAATGTCAGTAATAATAAAGGTATGCATAAAATACATAGCACAGTAGAGAGAAGCCCAAGATCTGATTTGGGTTTTCAATGATAATTAGGAATTTGCCAACTGGATGTGAAAGGGCAGGGACAGAAGGGAAGATATTTCAGGCAGATAGGGCAGCAGTATCGTATAGAGGCATGGAAAGCAGAGACTATCTTAACCAGCTTTGATTTCCTAGTTTATTAGGATAGTGCTGCGCACATACATGTAGGTTGTCACTGAGAATTCGTTGAAAGAATGAAAGGTTGGCTGCTTTCCTCACTAGCAGAAGTAGATGGAGGATTCTACTATCTCAAAGGAGTATTCAAGCAACTCCAACAAAAACTTTTTTTTAGAAATTTAAATTTAGGTGACTTCCCTGGTGGCACAGTGGATAAGACTCTGCGCTCCCAATGCAGGGGGCCTGGGTTCAATCCCTGGTCAGGGAACTACATCCCGCATGCATTCTGCAACTAAGAGTTCGCATGCCACAACTAAGGAGCCTGCCTGCTGCAACTAAGACCTGGCACAGCCAAATAAATAAATATATTTTTTTTAAGTGACTACTAAAACTGCTAAAAAAAAGAAATTTAAATTTAGATTAAAAAATCTAAACACAGATACAATTTATCGTTTATTAAGCTCAACTCTCATGGATATAATTTCCCAGTTAGTTCTACATTAGATCTTTATTTTAAAATGTAGAGACATGGAAGGGGAATGTAGCAGACACCAATAAGCCTGGCTCACAGTAATTTATTTTTCTGTAGAAAATCCTTTTATAGAGGATGGCCCCCAGCAACTACATCTCTGCTTTTTAACCCTGTCTTTCCCGCCTCCTAACCCCAGCTGACTGATATAAAGGTAAATTATATGATCTAAGACTTGTCAGATCAGGGTTCTAAAAGAAATTAAGAGATAGGATGCAAGGCTTGACCATGACACCACCAGGAAAGGAGGCAGTCTGCAATGGGATGGAACAAAGCTGACCCTCTCAGGAGGAGAGACTAGAGTAGAGTGCTAGCAGTGTTCCAGTCCCTGGAATCCATTTTCCTTGTGGCTCAGCTGCACTCTGTCCTTTCACCGGTTATATAAGTAACCCTGGTACCCTTCCAATAAATTCCTCCTTTCTACCCTAGCTGGTTTGATTGGGTTACTTGCAGTCAGAAGACTTGACTACCACAGGGAACAAAGACAGGCATTGGGAGCAAACTTACCCAATTTCTCTGTGGCTTCCACACAGACACTAGGATACATGCCCTCAGTGTAAGTTGCCACCAGAAGATACAAATGGGTCTTCACAACAACCACACCAGTATTTTCCTGGATAAAAATAAAACAGAATGCCCTTCTCTTGGTTCTAGTTACAGGACAAGAAGTTACGCGCCAGCCACATTTTTCACCATTTCCTGACTTCCATATTCATTATGTTTGTTTTTGGACTCTCCACTCTTTTTCACTAATTTAGTTGTCAAAAAGTTTTAGACTGTTGTTATAACAGCATGTGTATTCTGAAAAAAGCTCCTGAATTGATTGTAATATACCCCTATCCCAGTGAGAACAACAGATGTCACGGAAAGGAAATACATTTTGGAATTAGATAGCTCTGGGCTTGAATCCCAGCACCTCCATTTTCTGCTGTATGACTATGGAAGAGTTATTTAACCTGGTTAAGCCTCAGTTTCCTCATCTGTAAATGAGGCTACTTATTTTATAATGTGGGTGAAGTGTGCCTAACCCATCATATAGGGCATACAGAAATATGACTGTCATCCCCTTAATTCCTTATAGGCAACAGTGAACCAACAGACGTTTTAAGCACAAGAGTAATATCACTTTGTTTTTTAAAGAAGGAGAATGTAGAGTATGAGGAATAATTGCAGTGGAGAGAGACAGTTCAGGCAAGGTTCAGTTGATAAATTCTGGAATGAACATTTCTCAAAACTAGGCTCTCTGTTAGTACTTTCTTTTACATGTGCCTTCCTGGCACTAGACTGCTATCTCGAACATTGCCATTGCAGTAACAGGCTTAGTCTGTTTTAAAGATAGTATCAGGAGAGGCACTGAAAATTGGAGTCAAATTCTTTTCTTAAGGTTTTTACAAAGTTGTCTTCAAATCTTGAACACTCACACTCTTAGCATAAAGAGAATAGTCATCTGCCCGGACACATTTGTAGTCCTTCTCCTTGAAATACAATCCTTCTCTTCTGGTTTTCAAAGGGTTCTTGGCAAATCCATCCACAAGTGTTCGGACATCACTGGGCATTACCTGCAGAGGTTAAATAGACTAGAAGTTGGCAACCTATGGTGGACTGGCCAAATTTGTACCACTACCAGTTTTTGTAGGCCTGCAAATGAAGAATGGTTTTTACATTTTTAAGTAGTTGAAAAAAAAATCAAAATAATAATATTTTGTGATATGTAAAAATTACATGAAATTCAAATTTCAGTGTTCATAGTTTTATTGGAACATAGTCACTCCCATTCTTTTATGTACTGTCTATGGCCTTTACAGAAAAAGATTTAAACTCTTATGCCCAAACCTGTTTTTTTCTTACACTAAATCCAGGTGATGCTACACATAGGCTCTGCTCCTGGAGTTTGATGAGAGCTGCATTGTCTACATGCTTTGTTCCCAGGAGTGTATCTAACAGTAAGTTCTGCAAATGGCTCATGCTCCCTCAGCCCTGAAAAAGGGAACTGCAGTTGAAACCATCTGCTCTGGCTAGTTTTTAAAAGCCCTGTGAATACAAATGTCCCTAAGACACCCTGGACAGCTTTAATATCAGCATGTGCACTTTGAAAAGATGAAGGGTGAAAATGGAGTTCCATCATCCAGTGCCCACCAATACTCAAGAGGAAAACAGAATCATAGAAAATCAGTTCACAGAGAGGGTTATGAGTTTGGAAAATCACAGCTCGTAATTTTCTCTCTGTGTCAATGGTTTGCATCAGAATCACCTAGGATTAAAACTAAAAAAATTAAAAACCTGACGAAATGGAGAACTACTGAAGTAAACAAGACTAAATGAGATATACTGGTCATGAGTCCTTACGTTCCTTTCCCACTGACCAACATCAGCACCAACTATGGACACTGATCAATACCCCAGGGGACTAAAAACACCTTAAGGAACTTAAAGCGACATTTTCCGCACAGGTTCCCAAGTCTTCTTGGGCCCTCCTCATCTGGACAAACTCCAGAAACACTCGTCATTCCAAGGAGCCCCTAGCCCGCCACTCCCTTCGCAGCGATTTGGCCCACGGGGGTTCCCTGGAGCGGGGTTACTGAGGGCGAGGGAGGGTGTGTTAATGTCCAGTCTGGTTGGCTGCGGAGACGCACGGGAGGGTCAGAGGGTTTGGGGGATCGCGGCGGGCCTGACCAGGAAAAGACCCCTTGCTCTCGGGAAGGAGCCCAACACAACCAAAGGCTGGCTTGAAGCGTATGCGGCGGTCAACGGACGCGGGGGGAGGCGGGGCGAGAGGGCGACGAGCCCAGCTATTGGCTGCGGCAGCTGCCCGTCACCGAGAAGCGCTACGGCTCCGACCGGAGACCACGACCAGCCGTTGGGCGCCGGACCTACGACTTTTCTAGTTTCTTCTCAGCTAGGCTGGTCTGCGGTAGCGCATTTGCGCGGGGCTCAGGGACGCAGCGGCCGAGTCTCTGGACCGGGCGGTCCCGCGGAATTCAGAGTCCACCGGCCACCTCGGCGGCGCGCGGACTCCTTGTCCGCCGCGGCGGAGGGGTCGCGGGGTGCTTCGACCGAATCTCTGGACGCGAAACGTTCTTAAGCTACCTAGGCGACGGGCTCGAGGTGACTGGACCTCAGGTGGGACGGGCTCACTCTCCCGCCGCAGCCGACGACCCAGGCGCCGTGGGCTGTCGGGCCCGGCCCTGTCGTGGTGCCAGAGAACCGAAGGCCCTGCTAGTCGAGGCAGGGGAGCTGAGGTACCTGTCGCGGCCTGCAGCTTTTCCTCCAGGCTGGGCGGAGGCCACACGCACCTTGCCAGCGGGGTAGGAGGGAAGGGGCGGGGTCGTGGGTGCTTCTCCCTCAGGCACGGGCTGGACGGGGCTGGGGGTGGCGGTTTGGGACTCTCAGAGCTTGAAGACAAGCTAATTGTGTTCAAAAGCCCTTCCTTCCTTCTCTGAGAAGCCCATCCTGGCTGTGCTTCAGGAGCCAGAAGGCTGCAACTCTGCCCACTCCGAAAACTGCAGATGCGACTCCTAGAGGCCAGGCTGAGAATTGCCACACCGGCTCCTGGGATTCGAGGGGACGGTGGGTGGGTCTGGAGAGAGCTCCCCTGCTTAAAGGAGGCTGGCTCGGAAGACACCAGCAGAATCCTGAGTGAAGGCCCCTTTCCTTAGGGAAAGTGTGGGTGTCTAAAGTTCAGAATCCGTTCCACGTCCGTTCACGGCCACGAATAGTGATTATTAATCAAATAGAAGAGAATAAATCTGAATTCTCGTTACTAAGTAAGCTGATTTTTTAGTTTTTCTAGGGGCTCTGTTATTTGTGAACACAATGAAAAGTTCAGACAATGATGTGATAACTGACAGACTAACCAGGCTCAAGAGCTCAAACGAATGGCTGGAGCCCCAGCCACTTTCCTTCATGGAGGTACAGTAGTAGTGGCATTCTGAAGTTTATACTTGGGTGGTTGCACTGACAAGTGGCCTGTGCTAAATATATTATTCTCTGTGTTTTCTATTCTATTCTTTATTATCCCTTTCTATTAACCTTGTGTTTACTTTGCTCTCCATTTTCTAGTTTAACATGGGTTATATACCTTTTCTAGTATAACAGAGTTAATGAAGTTTCTCCTGAAGCACTGCTTTAACTGCATCACCCAAATTTATATATGTTGTGGTTTTGTTTTTTTAGATTCTTTTTTTCTACACAGCTTTATTAAGGTATACTTGATATACAATAAACTGCATGTATTGAAACTGCATGTACAGTTTGATAAATTCCTAGCTATGTATTCACACATGAAACCATCACCACAGTTGAGACAGTGAACATACTCAGTACCTCCAAAGTTTCTTCATTCTGTCCCTTTGTGAGTGCCCCCTCCCTGCCTGCTTTCTATCACTATAGTTTATTTTATTTTTCTTAAATTTTATTTTTATTAAAAAAATTTTTTTTTGAATTTTTTAATACAGCAGGTTATTAATTATCCATTTTATACATATTAGCATATACATGTCAATCCCAATCTCCCAATTCATCCCACCACTACCACCCCCCCAACACTTTCCCCCCCTTGGTGTCCATATGTTTGTTCTCTACATCTGTGTCTCTATTTCTGCCCTGCAAACCGGTTCATCTGTACCATTTTTCTAGGGTCCACATATATGTGTTAATATACGATATTTGTTTGTCTCTTTCTGACTTACTTCACTCTGTATGACAGTCTCTAGATCCATCCACGTCTCTACAAATGACTCAATTTTGTTCCTTTTTATGGCTGAGTAATATTCCATTGTATATATGTACCACATCTTCTTTATCCATTCGTCTGTCTCTGGGCATTTAGGTTGCTTCCATGTCCTGGCTATTGTAAATAGTGCTGCAGTGACCATTGGGGTGCATGTGTCTTTATGAATTATGGTTTTCTTTGGGTATATACCCAGTAGTGGGATTGGTGGGTCATGTGGTAATTCTATTTTTAGTTTTTTAAGGAACCTCCATACTGTTCTCCATAGTGGCTTTATCAATTTACATTCCCACCAACAGTGCAAGAGGGTTCCCTTTTCTCCACGCCCTCCCCAGCGTTTGTTGTTTGTAGATTTTCTGATGATGCCCATTCTAACTGGTGTGAGGTGATACCTCATTGTAGTTTTGATTTGCATTTCTCTAATAATTAGTGAGGTTGAGCAGCTTTTCATGTGCTTCTTGGCCATCTGCATGTCTTCTTTAGAGAAATGTCTATTTAGGTCTTCTGCCCATTTTTGGATTGGGTTGTTTGTTTTCTTTTTTTTTTTTGGCTGTACGTGGGCCTCTCACTGTTGTGGCCTCTCCTGTTGCGGAGCACAGGCTCCAGATGCGCAGGCTCAGCGGCCATGGCTCATGAGCCTAGCTGCTCCACGGCATGTGGGATCCTCCAGGACCGGGGCACAAACCTGTGTCCCCTGCATCAGCAGGCGGACTCTTAACAACTGCGCCACCAGGGAAGTCCTGGGTTATTTGTTTTCTTAATATTGAGCTGCATGAGCTGTTTAGGTATTTTGGAGATTAATCCTTTGTCTGTTGATTTGTTTGCAAATATTTTCTCGCATTCTGAGTGTTGTCTTTTCATCTTCCTTTGCTGTGCAAAAGCTTTTAAGTTTCATTAGGTCCCATTTGTTTATTCTTGTTTTTATTTCCATTATTCTAGGAGCTGGATCAAAAAAGATCTTGCTGTGATTTATGTCAAAGAGTGTTCTTCCTATGTTTTCCTCTAAGAGTTTTATAGTGTCCAGTCTTACATTTAGGTCTCTAATCCATTTTGAGTTTATTTTTGTGTATGGTGTTATAGAGTGTTCTAATTTCATTCTTTTACATGTAGCTGTCCAGTTTTCCAGCACCACTTATTGAAGAGACTGTCTTTTCTCCATTGTATATCCTTGCCTCCTTTGTCATAGATTAGTTGACCATAGGTGTGTGGGTTTATCTCTGGGCTTTCTATCCTGTTGCATTGATCTGTATTTCTGTTTTTGTGCCAGTACCATAGTGTCTTGATTAGTGTAGCTTTGTAGTATAGTCTGAAGTTAGCTCCGTTTTTTTCCCTCAAGACCACTTTGGCTATTTGGGGTCTTTTGTGTCTCCATACAAATTTTAAGATTTTTTTATTCTAGTTCTGTAAAAAATGCCATTGGTAATTCGATAAGGATTGCATTGAATCTGTAGATTGCTTTGGGTAGTATAGTCATTTTCACAACATTGATTCTTCCAGTCCAAGGACATGGTATATCGCTCCATCTGTTTGTATCATCTTTAATTTCTTTCATCAGTGTCTTACAGTTTTCTGCATACAGGTCTTTTGTCTCCCTAGGTAGGTTTATATTTCGGTGTTTTATTCTTTTTGTTGCAATGGTAAATGGAAGTGTTTCCTTAATTTCTCTTTCAGATTTTTCATCATTAGTGTATAGGAATGCAGGAGATTTCTGTGCATTAATTGTGTATCCTGCAACTTTACCACATGGTGTTGATTAGCTCTAGTAGTTTCCTGGTGGCATCTTTAGGATTCTCTATATATAGTATCATGTCATCTGCAAACAGTGACAGTTTTACTTCCTCTTTTCCAATTTGTATTCCTTTTATTTCTTTTTCTTCTCTGATTGCTGTGGCTAGGACTTCCAAGACTATGTTGAATAATAGTGATGAGAGTGGACATCCTTGTCTTGGTCCTGATCTTAGAGGAAATGCTTTCAGTTTTTCACCATTGAGAATGATGTTTGCTGTGGGTTTGTCGTATATGGCCTCTATTATGTTGAGGTAGTTTCCCTCTGTGCCCACTTTCTGGAGAGTTTTTTTATCATAAATAGGTGTTGAATTTTGTCAAAAGCTTTTTATGCATCTATTGAGATGATCATATGGTTTTTATTCTTCACTTTGTTAATATGGTGTATCACATTGATTGATTCACGTGTATTGAAGAATCCTTGCATCCCTGGGATAAATCCCACTTGATCATGGTGTATGATCCTTTTAATGTGTTGTTGAATTCTGCTTGCTAATATTTTGTTGAGGGTTTTTGCATCTATATTCATGAGTGATATTGGTCTGTAATTTTCTTTTTTTGTGGTATTTTTGTCTGGTTTTGGTATCAGGGTGATGGTGGCCTCATAGAATGAGTTTGGGAGTGTTTCTTTGCAGTTTTTTGGAAGAGTTTGAGAAGGATGGGTGTTAACTCTTCTCTAAATGTTTGACAGAATTCACCTGTGAAGCCATCTGGTCCTGGACTTTCGTTTGTTGGAAGATTTTTTTTTTTTGCGGTACACGGGCCTCTCACTGCTGTGGCCTCTCCCATTGCGGAGCACAGGCTCCAGATGCGCAGGCTCAGCAGCCATGGCTCACGGGCCCAGCCGATCCGCGGCACGTGGGATCCTCCCGGACCGGTGCACGAACCCGTGTCCCCTGCGTTGGCAGGCAGACCCTCAACCACTGCGCCACCAGGGAAGCCCTGTTGGAAGATTTTTAATCACGGTTTCAATTTCATTACTTCTGATTGGTCTGTTCATATTTTCTATTTCTTCCTGGTTCCGTCTTGGAAGGATATACCTTTCTAAGAATTTGTCCATTTTTTCCAGGTTGTCCATTTTATTGGCATAGAGTTGCTTGTAGTAGTCTCTTAGGATGGTTTATATTTCTGCAGTGTCTGTTGTAACTTCTCCTTTTTCATTTCTAATTTTATTGATTTCAGTCCTCTCCCTCTTTTTCTTTTTTTTTTTTTTTTTTTGCGGTACACGGGCCTCTCATTGTTGTGGCCTCTCCCGTTGCAGAGCACAGGCTCCGGACGTGCAGGCTCAGCGGCCATGGCTCACGGGCCTAGCCGCTCCGTGGCATGTGGGATCTTCCCAGACCGGGGCACGAACCGTGTCTCCTGCATCGGCAGGCGGACTCTCAACCACTGTGCCACCAGGGAAGCCCTCTCCCTCTTTTTCTTGATGAGTCTGGCTAATGGTTTATCAATTTTGTTTATCTTCTCAAAGAACCAGCTTTTAGTTTTATTGATCTTTGGTATTGTTTTCTTTGTTTCTATTTTATTTATTTCAGCTCTGATCTTTATTATTTCTTTCCTTCTACTAACTTGGGATTTGTTTTTCTTTCTCTAGTTCCTTTAGGTGTAAGGTTAGATGGTTTATTTGAGATGTTTGTTGTTTCTTGAGGTAGGATTGTATTGCTATAAACTTCTCTCTTAGGACTGCTTTTGCTGCATCCCATAGGTTTTGGATCGTTGTGTTTTCATTGTCATTTGTCTCTAGGTATTTTTTGATTTCCCCTTTAATTTCTTCAGTGATCTATTGGTTATTTAGTAACGTATTGTTTAGCCTCCCTGTGTTTGTGTTTTTTACATTTGTTTTCCTGTAATTGATTTCTAATCTCATAACGTTGTGGTCAGAAAAGATGCTTGATATGATTTCAATTTTCTCAAATTTACTAAGGCTTGATTTGTGACCCAAGATGTGATCTATCCTAGAGAATGTTCTGTGTGCATTTGAGAAGAAAGTGTAATCTGCTGTGTTTGGATGGAATGTCCTATAAATATCAATTAAATCTATCTGGCCTATTATTAATTTTCTGTTTGGATGATCTGTCCATTGGTGTAAGTGAAGTTTTAAAGTCCCCCACTGTTATTGTGTTACTGTCGATTTCCTCTTTTATAGCTGTTAGCAGTTGCCTTATATATTGAGGTACTCCTATGTTGGGTGCATATATATTTATAATTGTTATATCTTCTTCTCGGATTGATCCCTTGATCATTGTGTAGTGTCCTTCCTTGTCTCTTGTAACATTCTTTATTTTAAAGTCTATTTTATCTGATACAACTATTGCTACTACAGCATTGTTTTGATTTCCATTTGCATGGAATATCTTTTTCCATCCAGTCACTTTCAGTCTGTATGTGTCCCTAGATCTGAAGTGGGTCTCTTGTAGACAGCATATATATGGGTCTTGTTTTTGTATCCATTCAGCAAGCCTGTGTCTTTTGGTTGGAACATTTAATTTATTCACATTTAAGGTAATTGTTGATATGTATGTTCCTATTACCATTTTCTTAATTGTTTTGGGTTTGTTTTTGTAGGTTCTTTTCTTCTCTTGTGTTTTCCACTTAGAGAAGTGCCTTTAGCATTTGTTGTAGAGCTGGTTTGGTGGTGCTGAATCCTGTTAGCTTTTGCTTGTCTGTAAAGCTTTTGATTTCTCCATCGAATCTAAATGAGATCCTTGCTGGGTAGAGTAATCTTGGCTGTAGGTTCTTCTCTTTCATCACTTTAAGTATATCGTGCCACTCCCTTCTGGCTTGTAGAGTTTCTGCTGAGAAATCAGCTGTTAACCTTATGGGAGTTCCCTTGTATGTTATTTGTCGTTTTTCCCTTGCTGCTTTCAATAATTTTTCTTTGTCTTTAATTTTTGCCAATTTGATTGCTATGTGTCTCAGTGTGTTTCTCCTTGGGTTTATCCTGTATGGGACTCTCTACGCTTCCTGGAGTTGGGTGGCAATTTCCTTCCCCATGTTTGGGAAGTTTTCAACTATAATCTCTTCAAATGTTTTCTCAGGTCCTTTCTCTCTCTCTTCTCCTTCTCGGATCCCTATAATGTGAATGTTGTTGCCTTTAATGTTGTCCCAGAGGTCACTTAGGCTGGCCTCATTTCTTTTCATTCTTTTTTCTTTATTCTGTTCTGCAGCAGTGAATTCCACCCTTGTGTCTTCCAGGTCACTTATCCGTTCTTCTGCCTCAGTTATTCTGGTATTGATTCCTTCTAGTGTATTTTTCATTTCAGTTATTGTATTTTTCATCTCTGTTTGTTCTTTAATTCTTCTAGGTCTTTGTTAAACATTTCTTGCATCTTCTCGATCTTTACCTCCATTCTGTTTCTGAGGTCCTGGATCATCTTCACTATCATTATTCTGAGTTCTTTTTCTGGAAGGTTGCCTATCTCCACTTCATTTAGTTGTTTTTCTGGAGTTTTGTCTTGTTCCTTCATCTGGTACATAGCCCTTTGCCTTTTCATCTTGTCTATCTTTCTGTGAATGTGGTTTTTGTTCCACAGGCTGCAGGATTGTAGTTCTTGCTTCTGCTGTCTGCCCTCTGGTGGATGAGGGTATCTAAGAGGCTTGTGCAAGTTTCCTGATGGGAGGGACTGGTGGTGGGTAGAGCTGGCTGTTGCTCTGGTGGGCAGAGCTCAGTAAAACTTTAATCCGCTTGACTGCTGATGGGTGGGGCTGGGTTCCCTCCCTATTGGTTGTTTGGCCTGAGGCAACCCAACACTGGAGCCTACCTGGGCTCTTTGGTGGGGCTAATGGTGGACTCTGGGAGGGCTCACGCCAAGGAGTACTTCCTAGAACTTGTGCTGCCAGTGTCCTTGTCCTCATGGTGAGACACAGCCACCCCCGCCTCTGCAGGAGACCCTCCAACACTAGCAGGTAGTTCTAGTTCAGTCTCCTATGGGGTCACTGCTCGTTCCCCTGGGTCCCGATTTGCACACTACTTTGTGTGTGCCCTCCAAGAGTGGAGTCTCTGTTTCCCCCAATTCTGTCAAAGTCCTGCAGTCAAATCCCGCTAGCCTTCAACGTCTGAGTCTTTATGAATTCCTCCTTCCGTTGCCGGATCCCCAGGTTAGGAAGCCTGATGTGGGGCTCAGAACCTTCACTCCAGTGGGTGGACTCTTGTGGTATAAGTGTTCTCCAGTTTGTGAGTCACCCACCCGGGAGATATGGGATTTGATTTTATTGTGATTGCACCCCTCCTACCATCTCATTGTGGCTCCTCCTTTGTCTTTGGATGTGGGATATCTTTTTTGGTGAGTTCCAGTGTCTTCCTGTTGATGATTGTTTAGCAGTTAGTTGTGATTCCGGTGCTCTCTCAGGAGGGAGTGAGAGCACGTCCTTCTACTCCGGATCTTGAACCAATCTCACTATAGTTTATTTTACATTTAAATTTTTTTATACAAATATAATCTTATGTATTATTTTTGTCAGGCTTCTTTCACTCAGTATAATTTGCAATTCATCCATGTTGTTTCATGTTTCAGTACTTAGTTCCTTTTTTTTTTTTTTTCTGAATGCTATATACCCCAGTTTGTCTATTCTGTCATTGGGCATTTGGGTTGTTTACAGTTTTTGGCTCTTATGAATAAAGCTGTTAGGAACATTCATGTACATGTCTTTATATGGATATATATTTTCATTACTGTTGGGTAAACATCTAGTTGTAGAAGGCCTAAGTCATATGGTAAATGAATGTAATATTTTATGAAACTGCCAACTGTTTTCCAAAATTATTTATTTATTTTTCTGGTACGCTGGCCTGTCACTGTTGTGGCCTCTCCCGTTGTGGAGCACAGGCTCCGGATGCGCAGGCTCAGCGGCCATGGCTCACGGACCCAGCCGCTCTGTGGCATGTGGGATCTTCCTGGACCGGGGCACGAACCCGTGTCCCCTGCATCGGCAGGCGGACTCTCAACCACTGCGCCACCAGGGAAGCCCAAAGTTATATTATTTTATATTTGCACTGGCAGTGTATTGGAGTTCCAGTGTTTCACATCCTAGCCAACATTTGGTACAGTCTCTGTGTGTGTGTGTATGTGTGTGTGTGTAGGTGTAGTCTTTTGAGACATTCTAAAAGATGCAGAGTCACATTTCAAAAGATGTAGAGTCACATTTCATTGTGTGCTGTTTTAAAAAAATTAAAAATTTTTTGGCTGCGTCAGGTCCTAGTTGCAGCTCGTGGGATCTTTGTTGAGGTATGTGGGATCTTTGTGGTGGTGCGCGGGCTTCTCTCTAGTTGTGGCGTGCAAGTTTTCTCTAGTTGCGGCATGCAGGCTCCAGGGTGCGTGGGCTCTGTAGTTTGTGGCACGCAGGCTCTCTAGTTGAGGTGTGCAAGCTCAGTAGTTATGGCACGCGAGCTTAGTTGCCCTATGGCATGTGGGATCCCAGTTCCCCAACTAGGGATTGAACCCGCGTCCCCTGCATTGTAAGGCGGATTCTTTACCACTGGACTATCAGGGGAGTCCCTCATTGTGTGTTTTTTTTGTTGTCCTTGTTGTTTTTTTTGCAGTACTCGGGGCTCTCACTGTTGTGGCCTCTTCCATCATGGAGCACAGGCTCCAGACGCGCAGGCTCAGTGGCCATGGCCCACAGGCCCAGCCGCTCCGTGGCATGTGGAATCCTCCCGGACTGGGGCACGAACCCGTGTCCCCTGCATTGGCAGGTGGACTCTCAACCACTGCGCCACCAGGGAAGCCCGTGCATTTTTTTTTTTTTTCTGTGCATTTTTTAATTTAAAATTCACTACCTTAACGTGTACAGTTCAGTAGTTTTTAGTATATCCACAAGGTTGTATAACCATCATCTCTCTAATTCCAGAACATTTTCATCACCCCAAAAAGGAAACTCATACCCTTTAGCAGTCCTTGTCCATTCCCTTCTCCCTTGTTCTCTGGCAACTGCTAATCTACTTTCTCTTAGATTTGTCTATTCTGGACATTGTATACAAATGGAATCATGTAGTATGTGGTCTTTTGTGTCTGACTTCTTCCACTTAGCATACTGTTTTCATGGTTCATCCATGTTGTAGCATGTATCAGCACTTCATTCTTTTTTATGGCCAAATGATACTCCAGTATATGGATATACCACATTTTATTTATCCATTCATCAGTGGATGGGCAGTTGGATTTTTTCTGGTTTTTGACTATTATGAACAATGCTGCTGTGAACATTGTATACAAGTTTTTGTGTGAACATATGTTTTCAGCTGTCTTGGGTATATAACCTAGGAATGGAATTGCTAAGTCATATGGTAATTCTGTGTTTAACTTTTTGAGGAGCTGCCTACTGTTTCCAACAGTGGCTGTACCATTTTACATTCTCATCAGCAATGTATGAAGGTTCCAGTTTCTCTACTGCTTAGAGTTCATTGAACCTCTAGTATCAGTGAGCGTATAGTTCCCAACACATTTGGAAAAATTTCAGCCATTGTTTCTTAAAATATTTTTTCTACCCCATCCCTTCTCCTTTTGGGAAATAAAATTACATGTTTAATCGCCTGCTTAAAGCTATCCCATAGCCCACTGATTATCTGTTAAACTTTTTCATACTTTTCCTCCCTGCATTTCATTTTGGACAGCTTCTATTATGATTTTAACTTTACTAATCATTTCTTCTGTAATACCCAGTCTGTTGATAATCCTGTCTGTTGTATTTTTCATTTCAGACATTGTGGTTTTTATCCCTTAAGTTTTTAGGGGGCCTTTTAAAAAATCTTCCGTGTCTCAAAACATCTGCTGTTTCGTCTAGCTTCCTGCACTTATGAACTATTTTAATGTCTTTGTCTAATAATTATATAATCTGTGTCATTTCTGGGGTAGTTTTTAAAAAAAATATTTATTTGGCTGCACCAGGTCTTCGTTGCTGGGTGTGGGATCCTTAGTTGCAGCATGTGGGATCTTTAGTTGTGGCCTGCAAACTCTTAGTTGCAGCATGTGGGATCTAGTTCCCTGAGCAGGGATCAAACCTAGGCCCCTTGCATTGGGAGCATGGAGTCTTAGCCACTGGAACACAAGGGAAGTCTCCTCTGGGGTAGTTTTGATTGAGTCTTTTCATTAATCAAATTTTCCTGCTTCTTTATATGCCTGGTGATTTTTTTTTTTTAATTTCTGAGATATACATTTTAAAGTAATAACTAGAATTATGACTTATAACATTATACCAGAACATATAAGATTTTTAGAAATTTCATGTAATGTCTGAAACATTTATATAAACATATTTCCATACAAATAACCCAAAGAAAGTTTAGTATTAGTTGTTTTTTTTTGTTTTTTTATATTGCAGGTTCTTATTAGTCATTAGTTTTATACACATCAGTGTATACATGTCAATCCCAATCGTCCAATTCAGCACACCACCATCCCCACCCCACCACGGTTTTCCCCCCTTGGTGTCCATACGTTTGTTCTCTACATCTGTGTCTCAACCTCTGCCCTGCAAACTGGTTCATCTGTACCATTTTTCTAGGTTCCACATACATGCGTTAATATACGATATTTGTTTTTCTCTTTCTGACTTACTTCATTTTGTATGGCAGTCTCTAAGTCCATCCACGTCTCAGCAAATGACTCAATTTTGTTCCTTTTTATGGCTGAGTAATAATTCCATTATATATATGTACCACAACTTCTTTATCCATTCGTCTGTCGATGGACATTTAGGTTTCTTCCATGACCTGTATGCCTGGTGATGTTTTTAATTGGATGCCAGATGTGAATTTTTCCTTGTTGAGTGCTGGATATCTTTGATTTCCAATAAATATGCTGAGCTTTGTTCTGGTATGCGGTTAAGTTACTTGGACACAGTCTGATTTTTTTCATGTCTTGCCACCAAGCTTTGTTAGACAGAACTGTAGTATCATTTAGTGTATGGCCAATTTTGCTTTAGTACTTATTTTGTAAAACCCCTCTAAGTACTCATCTCTGTTTTATGCACCATAAAGTTTGTCACCCTGGCTGATGTTAAGAGGAATAACTCCTGGGGTTGTGTGACCTCTAGGGATTGTTCCCCTAATCCTTTCAGGTACTTCTTTGCCCAGTGTTTCTTTGGGTAGTTTCCCCACATGCATATAGTGTTCAGCATTCACCTGAAGACGCAAGGGGGACCCTCTACAGATCTAATTCTCTGCAGATCCCCAAAGCTCTTTCTCTGTATGACTTTCTTCCCTCTGGTACTGTGCTCTATGAACTGTAGCTACCCTGGCCTCCCCAGACTCCCAGCTCCCCTGCTCATTTCAGGGAGACGGGTGGATTCCACCTGATTTCCTCCTCTCTGTGCCACAGTCTGGAAATTCTCTCCAGGCTCTAATGAGCTATTTTAAGGCTCACCTTGTGTTCTGTATCTCAGGGGCCACTGTCCTTCATAGCCTGATGTCCAGTGTCTTGAACTGTTGTTTAACTTTTTTTTTTTTTAAGGTAGGAGGATAAATCTGTTCTCTCTTATTCTATCTTCCTTCCTAACTTACTTTCTTCTCCTATTCCATTCTTTTATTTATCATTTCTAGGACTCCAGTTATCAACTTGTTGAACCTTTTGTCTCATAAGTTGCTACAACTCTATTCATTTTCCAGTCTTTTTTCTTCCTGTTTCCCAGATTGGATAAATTCTAATGATTTGAATTCAAGTTCACTGACTCTTTTTATGTCATCTTCAATCTGCTGTTAAGCCCATTTAAGTTTGTTTGTTTTTTAAATTTAAGAACTGTATTTTCCACTTGGTTATTTTTCAGTCTCTATTTTTCTGCTGAGGTTTTCTATTCATTCATTATGAGCATATTTTCCTATAACTTCTTAAACATAGCTATAATAGTTGACCTAGAATCCTTGTCTGCTACTTCCAACATATGGGCCATCTCAGAGTTGATCTCCAGTTGATTGTATTTCTGTGTAAGGGTCACGTTTTCCTATTTGTCTAGTGATTTTGGACATTATGAGAGATACATTGTAAAGGGTCTGGATTCTGTTATGTTCCTCTGATTAATACTGAGTTTTTGTTTTAGCAGGCAGTTAACTTGCCTGAACACGAACTATGAACTTTGTCTCTCCTGCAGTTGGCAGCAGGTGAAATCACTGTTTAGTCTTTTTTAGCTTTAGCTGGGCTCCACGGAGTCTGCTTTGTGCTTATGTAGTTCAAGGGTCTGCCAGAGATTTGGTCTGCAGAATTTGTGGCATTCTGTCTATGGCTTACTCCTTTCAGGTATTTCTCCTCTTCATTTTCCTGCTGCTATGGTTGCCCTGAACTCTGTCTTCTAATTATTGAATCTGTAAAACTGTGTATTTCTGTCTGCGTTTGAGCTACCTTGTTTAGCTATGACTGAGGCCTGCTGTTAGACAAAAGTCCATAAAGAACTGAAAACTTTTCCAGTGCTGTTCTGTTTTTCCAAGTGTTGACTACCCTTTAGTTTCTTCCTGCTCTGGGTCAGTCTCCAGTGTCTTCAGGTGGTGGTTTTAATATTTCAGTACTCATCTTGGTTTTGACAGCAGTAGATTTGCTAGGAATAGCAACTCTGTGAGGCAGAAAGAACAAAGAAAATGAATTTGGAGTTAGATACATTTGAGTTTGAATTCTGGGCTCAGTGCAGGATTTTCTAGGCTTCTGGTTGTTGCTTAACTCCCTTGAGCCTTAATTTCCTTGTGTGTTAATGGGGAGGGTTAGTTCTTAGATTTTTAGATTTTACTCATCTATTCTGGAAAACAAGGGTAGTGGAAGTGAAGACAATTCCAATGACAGTTAATTTGAGAATATTTTATTTTTGTGTAATTATGAGAGGATTTCAAAGGCCCATCCCAAATGTCCACTTTGGGACTCTTTTATTATTAATCATTTTTTCCATTGTGGAAAAATTATATCATAAAATTTACTCTTTTTAACTATTTTTAAGTGTGTAAGTCAGTGATGTTAATTACATTCACATGTATGCTAGAAATCAACCTCTTGCATTTTCTGACATGTTTAATTGTGGAAAATTTGTTATGAAAATGGAAAAATTTAATTTTATGAGCTATTTCCTGAAGATTGTGTTGCTTTAAAATACTGAAAATGTGGCTTGTTCATAAAAAGTATTAATATTTGGTAGCTATAATGACTAAATGAATTCAAATAGAATTCATTCAGAGTAAATGAATTCAAATAGAGGCCTGATTGTATCACTTTATAGGATGTGAAAAAAGATGGGTTTTACCTACCATGTGTGTCTGGGCGAAGTCATTTGACCATATTGGGACTCAAAATGTCTGTGATCTGAGTTATTTTTTCCCTAGAATGAACTGTAGCTGAGAGCAGAAAGATTCAAATCCTCTTTAAAAAGTACTAATGATATGATTTGAAGTAGAAAAATTGGATTTAGAGAGAACTTTCCAGGGATATGTATGTCACATAAAATATTATGAGTCAAAAAAAAAATATTATGAGTCTAGGTAGTATTAATAATTTAATTTTCAAATATTTGATTTTCAAAATGTCATTCTGTCATTTTAGGCATTAGCTGAAGAAGATATTGATGCAGCTATTCAATCAATATTATACAGAGAAAATTATATAATTAAGGTAAGAATTGGCTGCAGAATGTGTCTCAAAAATTAAATTTTGTTTTTCCATTTCAGATGTAGTACATTGTCATTATAAAAATTTTAGGGGGCTTCCCTGGTGGCGCAGTGGTTGAGAGTCCGCCTGCTGATGCAGGGGACACGGGTTTGTGCCCTGGTCTGGGAGGATCCCACAAGCCGCGGAGCGGCTAGGCCCGTGAGCCATGGCCACTGTGCCTGCGCGTCCGGAGCCTATGCTCCACAACGGGAGAGGCCACAACAGTGAGAGGCCCGCGTACCGCCAAAAAAAAAAAAAAATTTTAGAAAATATAGAAAACAATTAAAACATTCATTAGCCTTTAGGATTGAACTTAAAAGAGCTCTGAGATTGCTTTAATTTAGTTCCTCTCTTCCTATACTTTGTGAGGACTCTTTTATAGATACCTTATAAGAGTTTCCTCCTACTCACTTGTTCCTTCATGTTAGTGGGGCTTCTGTGGAGTCACTAGGTATTGTTATTTTTTTTTCTGGCTGTGCTGTGCGGCTTGTGGGATCTTAGTTCCTTGACCAGGGATTGAACTCGGCCCCTCGGCAGTGAAGGTGTGGAGTCCTAATGACTGGACCCCCAGGGAATTCCCTCCATAGAATATTCTTCTTCCTCATTCTGTGTCATTCCTTTTCTTCCTAGATAACTCCGTTCTTTAAGGCCCATCCCAAATGTCTACCAATTTGGAAATCTTTTAAAAAATTTAATTTTTCTATTGTAAAATATATATAACATAAAATTTGCTTTTTAACCATTTTTGAGTGTACAATTCAGTGACATTAATTACATTTATCTGTTGAGCAACCATAACCACTATGTATTTCTAAACCTTTTTCATCACCCCAACCAAAACTTTGTAGTCATTAAGTAGTAACTTCCCAGCTCTCCTTCCGCAAACCTCTGGTAACATCTAATTTATTTTCTGTCTCTATGAATTTGCCTATTCTAGACATTTCATATAAGTGGAATCCTACAATATTTATCCTTTTGTGTCTGTCATATTTCACTTAGCATATTGCTTTTAAGGTTCATCCATGTTGTAGCATGTGTCAGAACTTCACTCCTTTTTATGATTGTATAATATTCCATTATACGTATGTACCACATTTTGTTTATACCTTCATCTGTTGATGAACACTGGAGTTGTTTCCACCTTTTGGCTATTGTGAGTAATGATGCAGTGAACACTGGTATACTAGTATCTGTTTGAACCCCATATATCTCTTGCTACATGGTCCCTCCTCCTGTTGTTTTGTAGATTTGTTTTGTTGTCTGTCTTCTAGGGAGAGCAGGCATGTTGTCTAATTTATTCATGTATTCTTTGTTTCCAGTATTGTGTGTGTCACACAGAAGCCAACCAAATGATTTAATTAATGGATGATTTTGTGGGTTATTCTTATGAATATAAATTAAGTTTAAAATTTGGAACAAGAAAACTTTAAGATAATATATTTGTCTTTCCTATCACTGTTTACTAGGCACTAGGTAAGTATTTAAAGCATCATGACTTCTTAAATGCAAGAAAAAAAGAAATATTATATAAAAGATGGGTTGATCATGTGGCAGATCCTCTCCAGAAGAAAATTATAGAAAATGTTGCTTCACATAAGAAGATTAAAAAAAGGAGACAAGAGGAATTAGATGCTTTTTTAAAATACGTAAATAAAAAGGTACTAAGAGATCATTTATTACTTTTTTCAGTTGCTTTAAAAGCTATAGTTATCTTTATTTATAATCATGCAAACAGCCTGCCCTTCCCAATTCTGTATATATGTAATCTGTACTCCGTTATAGCACATACTATTCTTAAATCCAGGGCATGTGGAAAGGATGGAGGGAAAGGGTTAGGTCTGAATTTAAATGTGTACATTAGAATAATTTTTCTTTCTTTCTCCTATGTAATTGTTAATTTTATATACCAATTTTTAAAAATTGGACTCTAGGTTCAAGATATATGTTGTTTTGAATTTTTTGTTCTTTATTCTGGAACTTGATTATTTATAAAGCTATAAAATATTTCTGTTCTGGCATTTTTAAGAGCTCTGAGATGTTTGAATATTAAGTACGTAAAAACAAATTCCTGTATCTTTTAGTGTTCCAACATCCTTTATTAAAATCTTGCAAATTTTAAGTAGATTCCTTCTATCACTATAATATTTCTTACTTAAATACATTAAATTTAATTTCCAATTTGGTCTTCCCTTCCCTTTTGCATTTGTCATTGATGCCATTTCAAAGCATAAGAGTGGAACTGTGTGTTTGACTCTTGAGTCCTGTTATGCTCAAAATTAATTATGGACTGCTTGTTCTTATGTGTGGTTTTATTTCCTTCCTATAGGGAAATGCATTTATAGAGCATTATGATCCAAAAGAATATAATCCTTTTTACGTGAACAAAGAGGACCCGAATTTTCTGAAGGTAGATTTCTAATTTTAACTTTGGTATTATGTGGTTTGTTTTTTTGAGCAGTCCTAATATATAAGTAGTCCTTTAGTGATTTCCAACGAATGCAGTAAAATCTTAAGAATCATGTCCCGGGCTTCCCTGGTGGCGCAGTGGTTGAGAATCTGCCTGCCGATGCAGGGGACACGGGTTCGTGCCCCAGTTTGGGAAGATCCCACATGCCGTGGAGCGGCTGGACCCGTGAGCCATGGCCGCTGAGCCTGCGCGTCTGGAGCCTGTGCTCCGCAGCGGAAGAGGCCGCGACAGTGAGGGGCCCACGTACCGAAAAAAAAAAAAAAAAAAAAAGAATCATGTCCCATCTCCATATCTTAGAAAGGAACAAAAAAGCCAAAGTCCAAAGTAAATTAAACCTCTGTAAAATTTGAAAATACTGTATAATAATTGGGTGATAGATAATGTTAAAAAATTTCAGACTTTTAAATTTGTTACAAAAGTAATATATTTTTATGATATACAAATGAGAAAATCAATTTTAAAATAAAGAATAAGAGACCACTCACAATTCCATTACCCAGAATGAACTCATGAACATTTTTCTGTATATTCTTCAGGACTTCTTTCTAATTATAAACCAACTATACTTCAATTAAAAAAAAAAAAGACTTCTTTCTATGGGTAGGTATATGTACACATTTTTATTTAACAAGAATGGGATCATACCACACATTAGGTTTTAAAATCTTTTTTTCTCAGTAGTTTATGATTTGCTTTCTTTCTTTGTCAATAAATGTAAATATACAATTGTAATCAATACATGGTATTCTGTTATTAATAGCTAACTTGCATTGAGAGTTTAACCAAATGTTAAGATTTCTTTTCACTTTATTTCAGCATTCATTGCTAATTTACAAATAAGGCAAGTGAGGCACGGGTAGGTTAAGTTACTTGTCCAGGGTTACACAGCTGTAAGTAGCAGAGTACGGGTATGTTTCTAAACACATATACTATCTTGCTATACCATCTTTTTTTCTTTTTTAACATATTCCTTATTTTGAACCTCTAGATTGTTTTTGACCTGTTATTATAAATGACATTATGATGAACATCCCTGTAACTATTTATTTCTTAATTTTTTTCCATTGGATAAGTTGCTAGAAGTAGAATTGCTGGGTTAAAAATTATGCATGATTTTAATTCATATCACGAAATTGTCCTCCAGAATGATTATATAAATTTGTACCTCCTCCCGAGAATCTATTTTTTCCACACTTTTGCTAATAGTGGATATTATTAAAGAAAATAAAACAAAAAATCTACCTTGAATCATAGACATTTTAAACTGCTGGTAGTTGTAGGGCAAAGCAGGTCTTTTAAGTTTTTCCCCAAATTAGGGTGTGTGTATGTGCTATTGTCCCTATTTTTATAGGTCAGAGTTAAACTGAGAGTTTAGAGTTAGATCCTTAGACGTACTAACTAGTAGCATACCTGGTAAGGGTTAGAATTGGGATTTGAAATCAGATCTTTTTTATAAAATTTATTTATTTATTTATTTAATTTTTGGCTGTGTTGGGTCTTCGTTGCTGTGCGCGGGCTTTCTCTTGCTGCGGCAGGGGCTACTCTTCGGCGTGGTGCACGGGCTTCTCATTGCAGTGGCTTGTCTTGTCGCGAAGCACGGGCTCTAGGCATGCGGGCTTCAGTAGTTGTGGCTCGCGGGCTCCAGAGTGCAGGCTCAGTAGTTGTGGCACATGGGCTTAGTTGCTCCGCGGCATGTGGGATCTTCCCGGACCAGGGCTCGAACCTGTGTCCCCTGCATTGGCAGGCGGATTCTCAACCACTACACCACTAGGGAAGCCTGAAACCAGATCTTTTGTATACCAGAATTCCATTCTGTTCTTTCACCATGTTGCCGCTCTAAATGAAGCTGATAGGTGACCTCTTAAGGTAAGCTGAGCACTTTGAGGTTATAGCAGCAGTTCTCAAAGTGAGGTACATAGACCTTTGACAGCCCCAAAACCCTTCTGGGGGGTCCATTAGGCCAAAACTTTTCATAATAGTGCCAATTTTATTTGCCTTTTTCATTGTGTTGACATTTGCACTGATGGTACAAAAGCAGTGTTGGGTAAAACTGCTAGTACCTTAGAGCTACTTAAGTCAGTGTTACCAAATTATACTGGTACTGTACTCATATTCTTCACTGTCATGCACTCACAGTAAAAAAAAAAAAAAATTCAATTTCACTTAATGTCCTTGATCAAACAGTAAAAAAATTATTAATTTTATTAAGTCTTACTCCCCCCTTTTTTAATTGAAGTATAGTTGATTTACAATGTTAGTTCCTAGTGTTCAGCAAGGTGATTTGGTTTTTTAGTTTTTCAGATTCTTTTCCATTATAGTTTATTACAAGATATTGAATATAATTCTCTGTGCTATACAATAGGACCTTGTTGTTTATCTGTTTTACTCTATGTAGTAGTTTGTATCTGCTAATTCGAAACTCCTAATTCATTCCTCCCCTCCAAGTCTTGGTCTTTTCTACACATCTTTTTAATATTCTGTGATGAAATGGGAGGTATGCAAAGAGCATTTCTGTATACTGAAATACAGTATGATTGTTTGAATTGTGAGCTGAACTGGCTGATTTTTTTTCATGGAATATCATTTTTACTTGAAAGAATGACTTACAGACTATGTTTATTAAGTCTTGGGTGTTTGGTAGACATTTTCTGGAAAATTAATGAAGTGAGTCTGTCACTTCAAAAAAAACAGCTGACAATATTTGTTGCCAGTGATAAAATGTGAACTTTCAAACAAAAATTTGAATTTTTGAAATACCATACTGACCATCATGTGTGACAGTGTTCCAATACTCAAAGACTTTACTGATGAGACTGGTGATGATATTAATGAATGTGATTATTGTATAATGAAATGTATTAACATTTGGAAGACCTCACATAACTCAGTGGTCTAATTTTCTCTAAACAACCAATTCATGATATGGATGAAAGATTCATTCAGAGTTCAAGTTCAAGATGGACCAATGGATTTTAATGTAGCAGAGTTTGAATAATTCATTGATATGGTTTCAGATTCTATATCATAACTGACCTTTAAGAAGCTGCCACTTGTTGAGTTTGGGTATAGTATTGATATCTAAAAAGAATATCCATAGTGATTGGAAAAGGCTATTAAAACAAGAGCTAACCATGCTTCTTTGGCTGAAGGGCCTTGTTAGGAGATGTATTAGAGTGCTGCCATCTCTTTGTAATGTGTTAAATATCTATAATAATTAGGGCTTCCCTGGTGGCGCAGTGGTTGAGAGTCCGCCTGCCGATGCAGGGGACGTGGGTTTGTGCCCCGGTCCAGGAAGATCCCACATGCCGCGGAGCGGCTGGGCCCGTGAGCCATGGCCGCTGAGCCTGCGCGTCCGGAGCCTGTGCTCCGCAAGAGGAGAGGCCACAACAGTGAGAGGCCCGCGTATGGCAAAAAACTAAAAAAAAATTAAAAAAAAAAAAAAAAAAAAAAAAAAATTAGATTGCTGTTAGTTTGTAGATGCTGTAATCTTGATTATTCTGGCATAAGAGCTTGGCATGGATGCTTAGAATAGACTGAAAAAGAGCTGGAACCCAGTCCTCAAAGAAGTGTTTTTCTTGTAGGTTACCATCCCACCATTTCGTGACCCTTTGAAAAAGGCACAATATGACAAAGACGATGGAAAACGAATTCTTCTTCAGTGTGAGACTGGTACTTAGTTTCTAATTGTTATGTGGTTTCATAACCCAAGAGCAATGGGAGTTGCATTTAAGGATGCTAATTTAGGTTGCTCATCTTCCTACAGGCAGAATATTTACAATGAGAGAATTTAAAGAGGTTGAGAAGGCCAAACTGCATTCCAGATTTCCAGGAATTTCTAATTCAAGGCACTTTATGACTCCAAATGAGTGGCTTAAACTGCCTACAAAGTACATAGAGAGTGAATTTTGTAAAAGGAGCAGGTAATGGTTAGTATGATAGAAATTTTGGAACCTCTTCGAATTTGAAAACTGTTTCTTGAGACAGTGATATATATTTTGTCATAATTATGATTTTTAAAAACTATTTCAATTTTCAATGAGAAGGCTACTGTAATTCTTGTCTTTGTTCCTCTGTATGTGATGTTTCTTTTCTTGGGTACTTTCAACATTTTCTCTTTGTCTTTGGTTTTCATTAGCTAGTCTATGATGTCTGTAGGTGTTTTTTCCCCTTTCTTTTTGTTTGATCCTACTTAGGGTTCACTGAGATTCTTGTATCTGTGGTTTGATGTATTTCATTATTTGGGGGGAAATTCTAGGCTGTTATCACTTCAGATATTTCTTATGCCCCATTCTTCCTGTGTGGTTTTTTAAAAAATTTATTGGAGTATAGTTGATTTAAAATGTTGTGTTAGGGCTTCCCTGGTGGCGCAGTGGTTGAGAGTCCGCCTGCCGTTGCAGGGGACACGGGTTCATGCCCTAGTCCAGGAAGATCCCACATGCCACAGAGCAGCTGGGCCCGTAAGCCATGGCCGCTGAGCCTGCGCGTCCGGAGCCTGTGCTCCGCAACGGGAGAGGCCACAGCAGTGAGAGGCCCGCGTACCGCAAAAAAAAAAAAAAAGTTGTTAGTTTCTGCTGTGTAGCAAAGTGAATCAGTTATACATACATCCACTCTTCTTTTAGATTCTTTACTCATATAGGTTATTACAGAGTATTGAGAAGAGTTCCCTGTGCTATACAGTAGGTTCTTATTAGTTATCTATTTTATATATAGTAGTGTATATATGTCAATCCCAGTCTCCCAGTTTATCTCTCCCCCGTGTTTTTTTTAACTTAAGTATAGTTGATGTACAATATTATATAAGTTTTTCAGATGCACAGTGCAGTGATTCACAATTTTTAAAAGTTATACTCCATTTATAGTTATTATAAAATACTGGCTATACAAAAATATCCTTACAGCTTATTTATTTTATACATAGTAGTTTTTACCTCTTACTCCCCTACTCCTAACTTGCCCCTTCCCCTTTCCTCTCCCCACTGGTAACTACTAGTTTGTTCTCTGTATCTGTGAGTCTGTTCTTTTTGTTGTTGTTGTTATAGTTACTAGTTTGATTTATTTTTTAATTAATTAATTAATTTATTTTTGGCTGTGTTGGGTCAGGTCTTCGTTGCTGCACGCAGGCTTTCTCTAGTTGCGGCAAGTGGGGGCTACTCTTCGTTGCGGTGCTTGGGCTTCTCATTGTAGTGGCTTCTCGTTGCAGAGCACAGGCTCTAGGTGCACGGGCTTCAGTAGTTGTGGCACGTGGGCTCAGTAGTTGTGGCTCGTGGGTCTAGAGTACAGGCTCCGTAGTTGTGGCGCATGGGCTTAGTTGCTCCGCAGCATGTGGGATCTTCTTGGACCAGGGCCTGAACCTGTGTCCCCTGCATTGGCAGGCGGATTCTTAACCACTGCGCCACCAAGGAAGCCCCTGTTTTATTTTTTAGATTCCACCTGTAAATGATATCATACCATATTTGTCTTTCTTTGTCTGACTTATTTCACTAAGCATAATACCCTCCAAATCCATGCATGTTGTTGCAAATGGCAAATTTTCATTCTTTTTTCAAGGCTGAGTAGTATTCCTTTGTGTGTGTGTGTGTGTGTGTGTGTGTGTGTGTGTGTGTGTGTATCACATCTTCTTTACTCATTGATCTGTTGACGGACACTTAGGTTGACTGTATATTTTGGCTATTGTAAATACTGCTGCTGTGAACATTGGGATGCTTTTGTTTTTTTCTGATACCCAGGAGTGGAAATGCTAGGTCATATGGTAGTTCTATTTTTAGTTCTATTCTTCTTTTTTTTTTTTCCTTTCTGAGGCTCCAGTTCTATGTCTGTTAGACCACTTGATATTGTCCCTTAGTTCTTAGATACTCTGTTTTTAATTATTTATGTATTTTTTCTTCTTGTATTTCAGTTGGACAGTTTCTACCCACCTATCTTTAAGTTCACTGAGTCTCTCCTCAGCTCTGTCCCATCTATTGATCACCATCAAATGAACCTTTCCTCAGCTTTGTCTTACATACTGAAGAGACGATCAGAGGAATTTTGCATTTCTGATGTGATGATTTTTATTTCTAGTATTTCCATTTGATTTTTTTCACATAGGTTTAATTTTTCCTAAAAATCCTCCATCTGCTCATTCATATTGTTCATCTTTCCACTAGACTCTTTAACATATTAATCATAGTTATTTTAAGTTCCTCATTTGAGAGTTCCAACTCAGGTTCATTCTGAATCTGGTTCTGTTGACTGCTTTATCTCTTGACAGTGGGATATTTTGTCTTGCTTTTTTTTGGCATGTCTTGTAAGTTTTAATTGAATGCTAGGCATTAGAGGTAGAATAGTACACAGTGAATATTTATGTCTAGAAATGAATATGCTTTTTCTTCTGTCAGGCATTAGCGTGGAGTATTGGGCTTACCTAGTCAGAAATTGAGCTGGGTTTAGGTATTATTATTGCTATTGTTACTTTCAGTGCATCACAGACTTCAGATGCCTCTAGTGGTGGGCTTTTGTTACCTTGTGCTTAGGGTAGGGGCTGGGGTACCTGAGGGGTTTTCTCAGGTGTTCCTGTGCCCTCCTCAGTTTTTGGCTGTCCCTGCAAGGCTGCATCACAGAGGTGGAGGGAGTGAAGTGTCTCCATGGTCTTGCTTCATCCCAGAAGTATTCTTTTTTTTAAAAATTTATTTTAATTAGTTAATTTATTTTTGGCTGTGTTGGGTCTTTGTTGCTGCGCACGGGCCTTCTCTAGTTGGCAGCAGGTGGGGGCTACTCGTCGTCGTGATGCATGGGCTTCTCGTTACAGTGGCTTCTCTTGTTGCGGAGCATGGTCTCTAGAGTACAGGCTCAGTGGTTGTGGCACACGGGCTTAGTTGCTCCGCGGCATGTGGGATCTTCCCAGACCAGGGCTCGAACCTGCGTCCCCTGCATTGGCAGGTGCATTCTTAACCACTGCACCACCAGGGAAGCCCCCGCCAGAAATATTCTGCTGTTGCTTGTTGGTAGGCTCAAAGAGGGAGGTAAAGGAATGTTCTCTGTTTTCTTTATCGTAGCCTCAGTTTTAGGCAAGCTCTATATACTTGAGCCTCAGAAGTAGGGTTTTCTTAGAGTTCCTTTCTCTTCTCCCTGTAGCACCCAAACACTATCTTATGTCTGTGGTTGTTCTTGGATGGTAGTTTCCTGCCCCTCTTCCAATAGTAGCCTACCTCTGCTGGGTTTAAGTATAGGATTCTGGGCACAGGCAATTTCTTGCACCTCCTCCTGGGACATAGGGTTTTTACTCCTATCCCTATCTTAGTAACAATAGAGCCTTAAGTCTGTCCTGGATATAAGAGGTTTTCTCATCCCTCCTCCAGAGGTAGATAGAGTTTGCTTTTACTCCTCTCCCAAAAGCACTAGATCTTTGCTTATCACCCTGGGGGAAAAAGAGTTTGCTTCCCTTACGCCAGCAGCTTAATGCTTTGCTTTGTAAGGGGGAAGGATCCAGGAAAGTGGGAAGGGCACTTGTTTACCTAGCACTGTCAATCTCTTCCTGCATATCTTTGCCACTGATGGGGGTTTTCTCTGGTTTTCTGCTCTGTGCCCAGTCTTTCTTGTTAGCACCTGGTGCAGGCCCATGGAAAAGAGCTTGCTCATGAGTGTAAACACTTCTTGTATGAGGTCCCCAGCTATTCCAAAATGACATGCTAGCCCACACTTGGCCTTTAAGCATTCATTAAAGTTTTAGCTGATATCTTTTGTTTTTAATTATTAGGCTTTATTTTTAAGAGCAGTTTTAAGTTTATCAAAAATTTAAGCAGAAAGAGAATTTCTGTATATTCTGTCCTCCCCATTCCCCACTTTAGTTTCCTCTGTTAACATCTTGCATTAGTGTGGTACATCTGTTACATTTTGTGAACCAGTGTTGATTCATCCTTAAATGGAAGCAGAACTCTAATATTAAATTTTCTTATTTTTAAAAAAATTTGCTATAAATGGCACTGTAAATGTTAAATAAAACAGAAATAAACCTTAAGACAGAATTCTGAAAGAATGGGCTTTCTACTTTTTTTCATTGTCTTTGAGAATCATAAGCCTAACTCTAGTAGTTAGGTAGGGTCCACCCAAACCAGGAATCTGTTCATGACAGATTGAACTCAGGTTGTATGCGAAGGTGATGATATTGAGAATATTGATTTTATAGTGAGCTAATAATGGGCACATGGCAGGTTCCAATTGCAGTATTTATTTTCATCCTCAGGAAGGTTCTGGAGATGACTAATATGGTAAGGAAAATGTTTTCTTTGGATGATTTTCTGGATTTTTCTCTGTATATCACATTGCTCCACTCTCGTGGAGGCTAGTATGTTTGGGGAAGACTGGCTTATCTGAGCCCTTGTACTAAATATTAGTCTTTGTATATATCATATGTAAATATCTTATATATTAATACTTTTAATACCTCTTTCATATTTTCCATCACCTTTGGTAATTCCTTTGGATATATTTTCCAGTTTACTATTCTCTTTTCACTGTGTTGAATATTAAAATTTTAATTTCTGAAATTTTCTCCCCTTACCCACCCCATATGCTTCTTCATTCCTGATAGGCTCTTCTTGTTTTCTAGTCTTGGTGATTGGATAATTTATTTCTTTACACATTTTATATATTGCCATTCTACATTCTATATTTGATAATTCCAAATTCTGTATTTTGGGTGGATGCTAATAATTCTTTTGTTTTTCTCTGCTGATTCTCATTTATAATGGTTTGCTTTCTCGTATGCTTAGTGAATTTTATTTGTGAGTTCAGTTTATCTTTGGGTGTGCTATTGACCTAAATTGGGGAAACTTTTCTATCTACACAGATGATTTGCTTCTGTTTCTGCCTCTGCCAGTAGCTGGGATGCCATCAACCTGGGCCTAACCAGCTCCCTTCAAATGTCTAGGCTCAGTGTGGCAGTCTCAAGTGTAGTGTCCCCACCTTACAGCTGGCATAGACAGGGCTCAGTATTCTGTTAGCTCTGTTATTGGCATCTGCCCTCAGGGATTATTATCTGTTATTCCACCTGCCCTTGCTGCCCACCATTATGGCCGTAAGTTCCCACACCTCTAGCGTCTACTACATTTGTGTGTGTGTTTTTTTCTTAAAGACCCCCTCCTTTTCTTGTAAGACTAGTGACACCTCAAAGGGTACATTCTATCCAGGGTCTAGTTGTTTGAAGTAAATGGATTCCCTCAAAGCAGTGAATTTCAAATTGTGAATTTCAAAATATACAGTAACAGCTTGAAAAGACTTACCAAGGTGTACGTAGGCATGGATAGTCTTAAGGGTCTCAACTTCCAGATTCTGAAGTCTATATGTACTCTTTCCAAAAGTTGATCTGCCTGAGAACAAGCCTGCATTCATATGACTTCTTATCCCACTTTTTAAAAGAGAGGCATATCTTTCAACCTGGTTATAAAAAATTTTAAGGTACCAAATAAAGGGACAAATAAAAATACTGGCTTTTGAGAGACTTCCTTTAATGATGAAGCAAGAAAACTTAACCAACAGGTCTTTCTGTATTTCCCTGTCATATATATTTTATTTTACTTTAATTAACTGATTAATTGATTGATTTAAAGGCATGCTACAGAATCAGGGTACTTGGTCTGTGTTGGGTTGCTTTGAATTTGGAGTAGCTAAAGCTGTATAATTTAGTGATGCTTCTTTTATTTTATTTAATTTATTTTTAAATTTAAAAAATATATATATATATATTTATTTTTGGCTGCGTTGGGTCTTCATTGCTGTGTGTGGACTTTCTCTAGTTGCTCAGTAGTTGTGACGCACAGGCTTAGTTGCTCTACAGCATGTGGGATCTTCCCAGACCAGGGCTCAAACCCGTGTCCTCTGCATCGTCAGGCAGATTCTTTTTTTTTTTTTTTTTTTTTGCGGTATGCGGGCCTCTCACTGTTGTGGCCTCTCCCATTGTGGACGCGCAGGCTCAGCGGCCATGGCTCACGGGCCCAGCCGCTCCATGGCATGTGGGATCTTCCTGGACCGGGGCACGAACCCATGTCCCCTGCATCGGCAGGCGGACTCTCAACCACTGCACCACCGGGGAAGCCCCGTCAGGCAGATTCTTAACCACTGCACCACCAGGGAAGTCCTGATGCTTCTTTTAAATATAGCTGGAATGTTTTCTGGTACTGTCAGAATTTCAAAATATAATAGCTATGATCCTCTAATAACAGTTTTTTGTGATTGCTTTCAGATTTGGTGTGTTTTATTTAATATGGTGGTTAAAATCTATCTTATCACATAGTATCCTAAAATTTTCATTGCTTGTAAGGCCAATACTCATTTTATCTTAATGAATATTTGATATTTTAAAAAATCTATTAAGATACAAACTTATTTAAACTTGCAATGAAAAATTGTAGGTATCACCTTTAAAATGTTCAAGGGGTTATGTGGTTTTTCAAAACTCTTTTAAGGAGTATATAAACAAAACTGCTTGAAGATCACTGCTTCAGAGCTGCTAGTCAGCCATTACTATATACAGTATATTTTTTGTTCATATATATACATATATATATATCTTGTACTGTAATTACCTTGAGGATAGTAATTGAGTGGCATAAAGTGCTTGTTTCATGGACTAATGAAGTAATGAGCAGGGAGAGGGGGAGGCCAAAGACCCTGCTATATAAATCTAGGTCACTGGAAGCTTGGAGATGCTATCAGCAGAAGATGGAACATAGGAGGAGCAGATACAGAAATGCAATTGATGAGTTCAGTTTTGTTCATACTGAGTTTTATATACTGGTAGTCCTTTCAAGTAAAGATGTATTACAGGTTGTTGGAAAAGTGAGGCAACAGCTCAAGAGAGAAGGGGATTTGAGGTTGGAGAACTAAATTAAAGAGTTGTTCACTTTGGAAATGAGAGTAAAAGCATAAGAATGGATTAGATAGGCTGAGGAGAGAATACTGGGAAAAAGAAAAATACTGAGATGAAAGGTTGTGCTATAAAGTTTAGGAGGTGGGAAGAAGAAAAGGAGACAGAAGAAGCAGTCTGTGATTTGCCACAGATATCAGGAGAGGAAAGGGGGACAAGAAGGATCAGGCACTATGCCAAATACAGAGAACTGAGAGGAAGCCATTGGATTCCTTGACTAAGGACATTCCTGTCCCTACTTTTAGTTTGCTCTGAGCAGAAGGAGAGGTAGTTGAGAAGTCTAATCTGATAATACTCTTCTCATCCAACCTTTTCATTATTGTTTGGTACCCTTAGTATTTACTCTCATCTCAAGGTTCTGCCCCAGGATAGCTTTGCCTAAGAATGTTCCTGCAGACAAATGGGGCACTGCATTAGTCCTTCTCAGATATATTAACACAGGAAATCCTTTTTTCCCTCTTGTTAGTAGTGCTTTATACCCTAATCTAAATGTTTGCCATACCGATTTCTTTTACTCAAAACATATTTCAAAATCCGCATTCTCTAGGAAGATTCATTCTGACTAAATCAGGATCAGACTGATCCTTTCCATTAATTCTTTTTTTTTTTTTTTTTTTGCGGTACGCGGGCCTCTCACTGTTGTGGCCTCTCCCGTTGCGGAGCCTCAGCGACCATGGCTCACGGGCCTAGCTGCTCCGCAGCATGTGGGATCTTCCTGGACCGGGGCATGAACCCGTGTCCCCTGCATCGGCAGGCGGGCTCTCAACCACTGCGCCACCAGAGAAGCCCTCCATTAATTCTTTGTGTGGCTATTTGCATGCTAGGTGTACTGGGTATGTTAGTTACGATAATGGCTCTTGGTTTCAGACAACTGAAGCCACCCCAGAAAAGGATTCATTTATTGAGGACTTAACACCGCTCATGAAATCATTGGGAGGTCTTAAGAAACAGGGCTGAATTTCAGAAATAACTCCCAAAATCACAGTGTAGAATTGGCTGGCCAAGGGATGTGTTGTTTCTACTGTGATCGGGAAACTGCTGAATCAGGAAGCTGCTGCTCCAGTGGTTGGCTTAGGACCCCACCAGCTCTGCTGTAATCTGTGCCAGCAAAATGGATGCTCCTCACAGGGCCAGTATCACCCTTCCAACCAACTCTTTTTTTAAGATTTATTTATTATTTATTTATTTAATTTATTTATTTTTGGCTACGTTGGGTCTTAGTTGCGGCACACAGGACCTTTCCTTGCAGCGCACCAGCTCTTCGTTGTGGTGCGTGGGCTTCTCTCTAGCTGTGGCCTGTGGGTTTTCTCTTCTCTAGTTGTGGCATGCTGGCTCCAGGGCGTGTGGGCTCTGTAGTTGTGGCGCGTTTGTTCCAGAGCACGTGGGCTCTGTAGTTTGCAGCACGTGGGCTCTAGTTGAGGTGCGCCAGCTCAGTAGTTGTAGCGTGTGGGCTTAGTTGCCCAGCGGCATGTGGGATCTTAGTTCCGTGAGCGGGGATCGAACTCGCGTACCCTGAGTTGTAAGGTGGATTCTTTACCACTGGACTACCAGGGAAGTCCCCCAACCACCTCTTGACTGGGGCAAGACTAGAGGGGTCTAAGGCACCTGCCTGCCACCTTATGGCAAAGGAGACTGGGAAATGGGGTGTTTGGGTTCTTTCTTAGGAAAAGCATTTTACGTTTATGCTTGTAAATGACAATCTCTGGAGCTTCTTTTTACATTTAGAGTATAAGCTGTAGGATATAGGGAATACTTTAAACTTTGCCTAGCTGATTCTAGGGTTTCAGTAAATAGTAAACCAGTCTCTGTCATAGTTTCAGCAATTCTGAAACACCCAAGAATGTACACCAGTTTGAAGTAATGATATTTTGGACAATATACGTAGCAGTCAATGTATAACAATGATTTCTGTATAAATGCAAGCTAGTATTGTTTTCAGGACATCCTCTCACACCTGTTATCTTATTAAAGGTTAAAAGTAAAAGTGAATTTTAACGAAAGTAGTTTTGACTTGAAACCCTCTGCAAAAACTCCTCATCTTCTGGAATCCCAGGAAGAAGAAAAAGCAGTTGTTTACAAGTAAGCCTATTATTCCATAGCTTTGTTCTTCTTTCATTTAACATGCTTGGCTGTGTTTTCATCCCCTGCCATCATTTTAAGTTGCTGGGGTCGGTGCCAAGGAATACACCAGACTCTTGTGGCTGGACATCAGGCATTTCCCACTGCTGGGAAAGGTGGCAACTTTCCTCAGCTTTTTCTGGTTTTAAAGAACAAACAGCTGACACATTCAGAAATAACAAGCATAGACATAGAAAAAAGTTAACAACTCATACTAAAGTTAAAGGTTAGGAGGTTTTTAATTGAATTGGAGTGGTAAAAATGGAATTTTGGACTAGTTCTGGTGGGTAGTAGCTGTTACAATATTGTACCCAGAGTGAAGAGAGGTTATAAGCAGAAAAGTGGTACATACTACTGTGTGTGTAACATGGCGAATCATCTCAATTTACTAGTTAATGGAATTAAAAGTAAGAGATTTCTCTCCATAGTTACATAACTGGTTAAGTATCTGATTAAAAGTAATGAGATCCATCAGATATTGTTTTCTTCGGGTTTTTTTACTTTTTTTTTGAATTTTATTTTATTGTTTTATACAGCAGGTTCTTATTAGTTATCTATTTTATATATATTACTGTATATATGTCAATCCCAATCTCCCAATTCATGCCCCCCTCCACGCACATACTTTCCCCCCTTGGTGTCCATATGTTTGCTCTCTACATCTGTGTCTCAATTTCTGCCTTGCAAACCTGTTCATCTGTACCATTTTTCTAGATTCCACATATGTGTTAATATTCGATATTTGTTTTTCTCTTTCTGACTTCACTCTGTATGACAGACTCTAGGTCCATCCACGTCTCTACAAATGACCCAATTTTGTTCCTTTTTATGGCGGAGTAATATTCCATTGTGTATATGTACCACATCTTCTTTATCCATTCGTCTGTCAGTGGGCAGTTAGGTTGATTCCATGACCTGGCTATTATAAATAGTGTTTCAGTGAACATTGGGGTGCATATGTCCTTTTGAATTATGGTTTTCTCCGGGTGTATGCCCCTCAGACATTGTTGAAGGGAATGTAAAATGGTGCAGCAACTTTGGAAAACAGTTTGTCAGTTTCTCAAAAAGTTAAACATTAAATTACCAAGTGACCAGCAATTTAACTCCTAGGTTTCTATCCAGGAGAAATGGAAATATATGGCCACATAAAAGCTTGTGTATGAGTGGGTGTACATGGCACCATTATTCATAATAGCCCAAAAGTGGAAACCACCCAGATGTTCATAAAATGGTGAATGGATAAACAAAATGTGGTGCATCCATACATGGAATATTATTTGGAAATTAAAAGGAAAAGAAGTACTTACACTTGCTATACAACACGGATGAACTTCAAAACTATTATACTCAGTGAAAGAATACAATCACAATTTTTATTCTATTTATATTTAAGTGTAATGTTCAGCAAAAGCAAATCTATAGAGACAGGAAGTTGATTATTGGTTGCCTGGGGCTGGAGTTGGGAATGGAGAGTGACTGTAAGTGAGCATGAGGTTTTAGACTGATAGAAATGTTCTAAAACTAGATCATGGTGGTGGTTACACAACTCTGGAGATACACTAAAAATCATTGATTTGTGCATTTAAAATGGGTGAATTTTATGGTGCATAAATTATATCATAGTAAAACTTGATAATAATAAAAAAAAGAACCTAGCAAGGCAGAAGATAAGTGAGCTTACATGATGTTTAGGAGGTTGGCTTACAGTTAGTTCTCTGTTCCTAAAAAGCTCGAAAGTAAGCTGCAGTAGTTTCCCTGTCCTCATTCTGAATAAACTCAGAATTTGTTGAATAAATACAATGTGGCAGAAGCCAGAGGGCTCTTAGAGATGCTTGATTCTGACATGTCCAGCAGAGAGAACAACTGGTTGCCTCATGAGGGTCTTTTTAGTGATTTAAAGTAGAAACAGATAACTGTTAGAGATGGTGCTCGCCATTGTGGACTTCTCAGTGTTTTTGAGGTGTGGTTTAACACTTTGCTGCTTTTTTGAATGGGAGCTGAAGTTGAGGGATAATAGGAAGTATTGAAATTAAGCCCTATTCACTTGGTAGCTGAAATCCTTAAAAGATGGAATGCTTTAGCATCACTCTTTTCTGTTAGGCTCCAAAAGAGTAATAAGTTCCTCTGCAATCTGTAACTGCCATGGTCTCATACATATTTGTATGAGTCAGGTTTTAGGATAATAAACATCTTAATCCTATTTAATTTTTATATATTGTATAAAAGGAGAGGTTTTGTCCTTTAATGTCTTTTATAGCAGAGTGTGACTCAGATATGAAGGAGAATATTGCATTGTTGGAGTACCTAGGGACTTAAACTAGAGGCTTAAACTCATGAGCTCCCCCTGGAGAAAGGAGGAAGATTATATTTTCTTCCATGAATTAGGGAAGCATACCAATTACAGCATCGAGGTGGAAGAGGCATGTTTGTCTTTTGTAGAGTTAGACCTTCCCATGGAAGCCACAGTGGACACCTCTGTGAGGGGGTCATATATGCCAGAGAACCCTCACTCAGCTGTTTGATTAAGCAGCAATGAAATTTCAGATGAAAATATTACTAGAGCAAGGTAATGCTATTTATTTGGGTTTATTTTTCATAAAAATGTGTAAATTCATATAGAACTCATCAGCTTCAAATTTAAATAAAATATTAAATGCTACAATTGAGTTGATAGGAGAATTTTTTCCTTTCTGGTTCCTCCCTCTGGAAACACAGGGTCATCCTTTCTGGAAAAAGAACCTCTATGTTATCAGGAAGGATAGAATCCAAGTCCCAAAGAGGCACTTTTCTTCCTTGAACTTTCTTGAGCTAGGAGGCAGACAAGGATGAGGACCAGGATGCGGTGAGAGCTGGTGTAGTTCCATCTTGTAATACACAAGGCAGCAATTGCTGATACCAAAATCTGAGCTGCTGGGAACAACTTCTCTGTATGGCAGTCTTCCCGGAAGACAGGAGGCAGTGGGCCACCCTCCCTACCCTCTCCCCCTGCCAAAAGGGAGTGAGTAGAAGAAACTGAGGCAGGTTTCCTTGGTTCAGAGGGAATGAAGAGTTGCCCCTGGCAGCTGTGCAATAGAGGTGTCCTCTAGAAGGTGGACTGTAGGATTTCCCTAGCTCCCTCTCCTGATTTTGCCCTTCTTCCATTCCTCCACCATCTCTACCATCTCTCTACCACATTTACCAGTTACCACACCCAAGCCAGGCCCCAAATTTTGTTCCCCTTAATTTAGCCAAGAAAGGCAAAAATTTTCAAAAGGACCATATACTGAGTTAAAGTAGTAAAGTTTAAAAAGTAAAAGTCCCCAAATGTAAAATGTATAGGAATGTAGTTGTTCACAGAGCACAGATTTCTCATCCTAAGGTGACCCTGGTTAAACTTGGTGCCATTTGACTTGTCTAGGCTAGCCTACTGCTTCCCAGTCTAGGGGCCACTTCCCTTCAGTTCTCTTCTCTACACCCTGTGTCCCGAGTCTCTGGAGTGTAGCTTCTGTTAGGAGTGGATTTGAAGGAGAAGTCACAGCCTATCCTCCCCATCTCCCAGTTAGAAATCAATAGGGAAATGATTCGTTTGTCTGAGTCTACAGTCAATCGATCATACTTCTTTTCTGACTTTGTTTCCCCACTCCTAAAGGGTAAGGGGGCTACTTTTTTTTAACTCACGGTAAATGTATTAAGATTTAATTTTGTGGTTTCACTCCTTTTACTGTCATGTTTTAGTATCCTCCCATGTGCTTGCTTGCTTTCTTCCTCAAATTTTAACAAGAACCTTCTCTGAACCAGGCAGTGTTTGAAAGGCTGGAGACTAGAGGTAAACAAAACAGATAAATCTCTGATCTCAAGGAGCTCACATTTTGATGGGAAACAGACAATAAACAGGCAAATATATATCACTTGAGCTAGTAATTGCAATGAGGAAAATAAAACAGGAAGTTGCTGGAGAACTACCCAACCAAACAGGTTTAAATGGACAGTGAGGAAAAAAAATACAATAAGTTGCTTTGTAATCATACCCTACACACCCTTCTTATGTACTGTACTGGTTATGGGTCTCTTGATATAACCAGCCCCAAACAGGATTATTCTTTTTTTTTTTTTTTTTTTTGCCCACACCACATGGCATGTGGGATCTTAGTTCCCCTACCAGGGATTGAATTCGTGGCCCCTGAAGTGGAAGCACGGAGTCTTAACCACTGGACCACCAGGGAAGTCCCAAGGATTAGTCTTAATTTTGCACTCTGCCCCTCTTCCTGCCAAATTTCTCTTAGTTCAGTGAATAGGACTATAATCCAAAAAGGACCCCCAGGATAAAAGTCTAGGAGTCATTTTTTATTTCTTGCTTTCACTCAGTTCGCATGTCTTATAGGTAATGAGCTCTGTTAGCTCGTTCACTTCTCAATTCTTCACTACTACCACTGGGTCAAGCCTCTGTGATCTTACCTGGCCTATTGCATTAGCCTCCTAACTCGTTTTCCTGCTTCTGCTCTTGCCCCTGTATAATCAGTTCTCCATGCAGCACCATATTCTTTTAAAAGTGTTAATTAGATCAGAATTCTCCCCTACTCAAAACCTTCTAATGGCTTCCCTGCACACTTTGAATTTTATTCTAACTCCTTATCATGGCCTCTAACCTCCTATACGATTGGGCACCTGCCTCCTCCCACCTGTATCACCTGCCTTTCTTTCCATGCTCACTATGTTCCTTTTCTTGTTGTGTGAACGCGCCAACCTCACCCTCATCTCAGGCTTTTGCCTCCGCCAGTCCATCTGCCTGGAACACTCCTTCCCCAGATCTCTCCATGTCTCATTTTCTCAGGTCACTCAGACTTCTGCACAAATATCATCTCTCCAGAGAAGCCTTCTCTGACTTCTCTACTTAAAATACTCTACCTCATCCATTCCTCCACCCTCCCACCTCCTTTACCTGTGGAGAGGTAGGATCCAGGACTTGAGGTCAGGGCAATCTATCATTATAAGAGGAAGGAAGGCAGAGGGCGTAGCCATAGATGAAACCAGCTTGGTGAATTTTGTGAAGGAAGATTGTTTACTTCTGTTTAATTCGTTTTCTCACGTAAGTCAGAAGGTCATCCATCAGCTGATAGTGAAGGTGGACAGAGATTCAGAGGTTTGAAAAGAGAAGGGAAGAAGGGAACCTAGTATTTTATAAATCACAATAATCCTAGTGAAAATTAGCACTCCAGGCATATTGACATCAGAAAGCAGGACCATAGGGGTCCCTCAAATCATATCACACATCAGTGCTCTACCCCACCTATAATAGGGTTGGCTCTGTCCCGGAAGCTCCTTGTTTCTGAATCCAGATAGAGTGAGGAGAGGCTGAGTCAGGAGCTTTAGGTGGGGACCCTGCCTCCAAGTCACTTAGCACCAACAGGAGGGCTAGGTTTCAGGGAGATCAGCTCAGCTAAAGCAGAGGAATTCTTTCTGCTCTTGTAAGCCCCTCATCCCTGTATCAATTACACTTTTCTGTCATTTTCAAAAGATTTTAGCAACCAAGGAGCACACACCCTGAGCCTTGGCTGGTAAAAGAGGACACAAAAGAAGCCTGCTTCAAAGGAAGCCATCTGCCAGCAGGAATCATTCAGGATGAGGAGCAAGAAAGGCGCTCAAGAATTGTTCTGTGTCTAAGAAGAGCATCTGCAATAAACTTCATCTTTGAGTCCAGTGTCTGTATGATCATTAAGAAATGACAGTACTGTATATTGACAGTTATTGCAGATGTATTTCCCCAGGAGTTTAGAAATGTTGCCTGAAAGATACAATAAAAATACTAATAGCTGCCTTACTTAGCACCCATCTCAGTTCACTTGCTCTTTCCCTAAATTGTCAGGCACCCTTAAAATCCACACCCACATATTCTCCCTAGGTTTCTCCAACAGTCTTTAGAAAATTTAAAAATTCATTTTGATGACCCACGTGCTGATTCTGAGTCTGCAAAGTTATAAAAATTCATTTTGATTACCCCTCTGGCTCATGTTGAGTTTGACTCCTAGTCACAGAAGGCTTAGGACCTGGAGCATAGGAGGAGAGACTTTTGTTTTCCTTAGGCAAAAGGGGTACTAAAATCAATCCTCGCTTCTACTTGGTGCCCTGGATCATACAGATAAATGGTAAGTTCTCTTTAGGATTAATTTACATGACCTAAATTTATATATATGTATATTTTTAACTAAAACCTGGGGTGGTGTCGTATTGGACGGTTGAAGGCCTGGCAGACGTCGCGCGGAGGGGCCGGGGTGGCAGCGAGCCCGAGCCGGGGCTAGGGGGTGGGGTAGGGGCGGCTCCTTCCTCTCTGCGCCCCCTGTGGAGAGAGGTGTAGGGGGCTTGCGGGAAGAGGGGCTGGGGTCTAAGCGTAGTGCTTTAATTTGTTTTTAGAGGAGCTCCCCTTCCCCTCCCAGAACAGTGAGTCACCGTGCCACCGGCCCCGGAGCGCCCCGAGCGCAGAGCCCAAGGTGGGGAGCAGAAGGCAGCCCAGGCCTGCGACCACCTACGGTGGCCCCTCGGCGGTGTGGCCCAGCCCCGGGCAGACCCTGAGGCGTTGCCTGATTGGGTCCTTAAGGCCACGGGTCGGGGAGCCTAATCACCCCCTTTTTGAAACAGGTTTAGGGGATCCGAGGATTTATTTGTTTGTTTTACTTACCGAGTCTACTAAGTGGCAGAGCAACGATACACTGCTTTCTGAATTTGAAAGACCTCACTTTTTCAACTGTAATCACCTATCTCCTCAATTTACTCTTTCTTCCTTCGGGGATTCTGTTATTTATGGCTGCCACGAAAATGTCCAACTATGATAAACATTTTGGGCCAGAACAATTAAAGTGGCCAGAACCCGAGTCAATTGCTTTGATGGAGGTAAAATAATGTGGCATTTGGGGGCCGCCTTTGGGTGGTGGGACATAAATCCCTTGAAATTAGGATCTGTTGTGTCTTAATCACAGTTGTTTTCCCCAGAACTAGAACAGCGCCTGGCATAGACTTGGTTCTCAAAGAATTCGCCGAATGGGAATGGCCAGGGATCGCATTTGGCCCAGGGTGGTTGTAGTGTTTCCCCGTGGTCACCGCAGCATCAGGACAGCAACAGGGCGGGCTGTGGGTAAACAGCAGTCCCTGAGCTGCCCTGCGGGAGAGGCGGGGGAAGCCAGGTCTGGGCTTGCCAGTGAATTCTTGATACTCCAGGGTCTGGTAAAGCAATGATTTTCTCATAAAGTTTCATTATTTTATAGAGAGAAGCTCTAGGATATTTTTTCTGTTTTACCCCTTTTACTGTGGTGGCAGTAAGAGTGGCGAGAGATTGTGTGTGTGTGCGTGTGCGTGTGTGCGGGCGCACAGTCACCAAGAAGGAGCTATCAAAAACTATTTCCTTAAACGAAGAAAAGGTGGTTCAAAAATCTGACATACAACCAATAGTGTGTATAACATTTGCTAATAATGTTAATAGGATGGCTAAAAAAATGTGATTTCTCAAGATGATTGTCGGTGTATGTTTCTACTTCAGATAAATTGATTTATTCTAAATTTGTGTTGTATTGGGGAAAACATTTAATTGTTTTACATGATTTTTCAACTTCCATCTTAAAATAAGTGTAAGAAGGCTTTATTTTAAAGCAAGAGTCTGTTTATATTATCAAGAGGGTTGTAATTTGGAGAAGACCCTAGTTAGCTGTCTGAATATCATTTTAGATTTCATGTGAAGCTGTTAAATATACCGGTAAAAATACAACTGTCCGTTTTGAGATTTATCTTATTCACAGATTTGGTATTTGAGTTTGAGGTTTAGTTTATTTTGATGCACTCGTTGTGGCAGAACTGAAAGATGAGCCAGAGATTGAACAACATAGTTTTAAGAACCTGTATCACTTTACACTAGATAATTCTTTTAGGTAACAGAATTTCTCTTCCAGATGCTGAATTTTTATTGCCTTTCCACTTGTCCCTACTTAGTTCTGTAAGAGTAAAAGCTGGAAGATCGGTTCATAGTGATCCAAACGAAAAGCCCTAAAGTAAGGATTTAAGTGCATCAGCTTTACCCAAGCTCATAATGGAAACAGCAAGTCCCTAGATGTAAGACCATCTTGGTCCTCCGCCAGGAGTTCCCAGCTAATTGGCTCTGAACCCGTTGAACTAAATCAAACTTCTGTAGTTTTGACTTATAAATAGGTTTTAACTTATAAAGAGACCTAGCAGAAGTCAGGAAACTTCAAGGGCTTTTAAAACACATCTACAGACTGCCTATAAAGAGGCTTCATTTTATAGAGGATCCCTTTAATTAGTAAGCTTTCTTGGTACTTTAAAAATAATGGTGTGATGTAAGGGATTTGATTCAAAATAATCTGGGTGGGGGGCAGGGGAGTGAGTAGGGATTTGGATGAAATAAGATCTACTCTGAGTTGATCATTGGTGAACCTGGGTGATGGGTTCGTGGAGAATTGTGTTTGAAAATTTCCATAATAAAAAGTTACAAGATATGTTTTGAGGTACAGATGTTAGATTTACACTCAAATTATTGGTAAAATACACTGTATTTTGTCACTGGTTTGTTTCTTCAGGATCTAAATGCTAATATTTAATTCTGTAATTTTAGGCATTGGCTAGAGAAGACATTGATGAATCTGTATACATGATATTATTTAGAGAAAATTATGTTGCGAAGGTAAGAGTTGGCTACAGAGAGTGGATTCCAAGTGTGTTCTAGGTAAGCAAGAGTGATACAGAACAGTGTGGCCAAGAGGATGTTACCATGTCAGAGAGATTCATTTTTCTGGGAGAATGAACCTCCTCTGAATCACCCAGTCAAACTACATAGATCTGAGATTGTGCCATCTCCTTGCAGAATCACTAAGAGGTTGGGAGTCCCAGGTCTATCCTTAAGGGATCTGAGAGATTGTTCTAACTGCTCCCCGTCTTCGTCCTGTTACTGAATAGAAATTCTTTCCTAAAATCTACCTCTCTCTCATATGTTCCTACATCACAGTGGGAATATGTAAAGCCACAAGAGATGAATTAGTATTTAAGGATAATGACCAGTCAGTAGTGATCATCACTATGGAATTAATAAATTTAAGGACGTTTTCATCTCAATGAGAGGGATTGAAATTTGGTGTATAATACGTTAACGTTTGTACTGTGGCTTATAATTTATAAAGGAAGTTTACATATATTCTCATTTGAGCATCAAAAGAGGTAGGTGGGTTTACCCTCCTTTATAAAAGAGAGAGAGGTGCTGATGCAAGTCTAGGCTCTTTTTCTTCTACCACTTTTATCACAGTCTTTACTCCTTTATAAAAGAGAGAGAGGTGCTGATGCAAGTCTAGGCTCTTTTTCTTCTACCACTTTTATCACATTCTTTACTGATGATGAAGCCTGGAGACATGGAATGGTGACCAGGGAATTCTTTGAATTTTTAAAAAGAAGCAGGAGTTTTCAGAGTTAGTGGTTTGGATGTGGTTTAATCTGGAGGCACAGTTGTGGTGTAGAACTGTTCATGGGTTCTTTCTGCTCTGTGCTCAGGTTCTCTTTCTGAAATTTATACTGTTCTTCAAATACCTTATTCTATGACTTTGCATCCTGAATGTGCTGAGAGCTGAGGAGTGGGAACAAGTGTTCCCCGCCACCGCCCCACTTATTCAAATGAAAATAAATGGAAAACTTCTTTTTTAAAAAATAAATTTATTTATTTAATTATTTTTTTGGCTGAGCTGGGTCTCTTGCTGCACGCGGGCTTTCTCTAGTTGTGGCGAGCGGGGGCTACTCTTCATCGCGGCACATGGGCTTCTCATTGCAGCGGCTTCTCTTGTTGCGGAGCACGGGCTCTGGGCACATCGGCTTGAGCAGTTGTGGCACGCGGGCTCAGTAGTTGTGGCATGTGGGCTCAGCAGTTGTGGCATGTGGGCTCAGCAGTTGTGGCTCACGGGTCCAGTTGCTCCGCGGCATGTGGGATCCTCCCAGACCAGGGCTTGAACCCGTATCCCCTGCATCGGCAGGCGGACTCTAAACCACTGCACCACCAGGGAAGCCCAAAATTCAGTTTTGTTTTTTTTTTTTTTCGATACGTGGGCCTCTCACTGTTGTGGTCTCTCCCGTTGTGGAGCAACAGGCTCCGGACGCGCAGGCTCAGCAGCCATGGCTCAGGGGCGCAGCCGCTCCGCGGCATGTGGGATCTTCCCAGACCAGGGCACAAACCCGTGTCCCCTGCATCGGCAGGCGGACTCTCAACCACTGCGCCACCAGGGAAGCCTGGAAAACTTCTTAATAATTTGTTTTCCTTGTTTGTATCACTTCCTTAGAGATTGGATACGTATTTTCAGCATCTGGATGTTTTTAAGGAAAGAAGAAAAGAGTTGTTACATAAAAAATGGACTGAAAATGTTGCAAAGCCTCTTCAGCAGAGAATTATGGAAAAAGTAATTTCATATAAAGGGTTGGAAAAAACAAGAGAATCCTGAATATTTATTAAAGCACACAAATAAAACGGTATGAGAATTTTTTTTTTTTTGGCAGCTTTAGAATCACTGGAGCATGGGGTTTTTATTTTTTTTTATTTTATTTATTTTGGCCATGCCACAAGACATGTAGTATGTGGGATCTTAGTTTCCCAGCTAGGGATGGAATCCGTGCCCCCTGCAGTTGAAGCACGGAGTCTTCACCACTGGACCACCAGAGAAATCCCATGAGAGTTTGTTTTTAATGAAGCATTATTTGAAAAGTTGGGTCAGCATTTTTATTTATGCAAAGAGTCTCAAATTTATTTTTGTATCTAAGATGAATTCATGGAACTGTGATACAACCTACTGCATTTTTAAACCTGAAATTCCAGGTAGAGGGAATAGAAGTATTGATTTGGAACTAGATTTATCAGGAATGCTTTTAGGTAAATGTTAATAGAATAACAGTGGCTTAAACCATAAGAACATTTATTGGTTAATAAGAAATAGAGGGATAGGTGGTCTCACGGTGGGTTCTGGCGGCATAACAATGTCGTTAATTATCCAGGTTTTTCCTGTTGTTCTATTCTGCTGTCCTGAATATTTTCAGTTTCTGCCCGTCACCCTCACATTTGAAAGCACATTTGGTTGCTTTCAGCTCCAGGTATTAGGTCTGTGTTCAAGGCAGGAAGAAGGGGTGAGAAATGATGCCAGGGGGTCCTTTTCTTACACCTCATCTCATCCTTTGTGATCAGGAAGCAAAAAGAGTCCCCAGAAGCTCCTAGCAGATTTCCCCTCAGGTCTCATTGGCCATAACTGGGTCACACCCCAAGTCCTAGCTAAAAGCAGAGCCAGGAGAGTGTGTGCCTTTCCAATCTCTCTAATAGGTTGTGGGCAAAGGAGAAGTGGTTTCCATGGCTGTTGAGTTAGTCAACCATGAAGTGAAGGGATCACCAGTTTATACCCTCTGTTATTCAATTTGGTTTTACAAAACAAGAACAAAATTTTGGCTTCTTCTATGGAAGATTTTTCTATTTTAACTTTGAGATCAGGACCCTCTTTTGACATTAAGGCCCACCTAAATTTCCAGTTATTTAGCAGAGATCTAGAGTAGTTTGACTGGAATGTTAGAGCATTTAGGTATATTTACTGAGCAAAATTTCTGGATGTGTATGTTAACTACTTCTTCCTAAATGCCCTGAGAGACAGAGCTCAAGGTTGAATCCAGGTCACTTTGAAACCAAAGTGCAACGTCTTACAAGTATGCCCAGAAATGTGGTCACACAAGTGTAGGATGGGGAAGCCATGCCTTAGAAAAGCCATGTGTTGAAGTCCAAGTGATTTAAAATGACAGTAAATTCACTGTGAGTCAACCATGTGAGCTGGCTTCCAAGAAACCATCTGAGTTCTTAGGCTGTATTGAGAGGCGGTGCTTCGAGTGGGAAGCATCAGGCCCAACCTGTCCACTTGGGGATAGTCACCAGTTACAGAACCTTTAGAAGAGGGTGGAGCTGGACAACACTTCACAGGAGGAAAAGTGGAAAGAAATACAGCATATTTAGCCCAAGGCAGAGATGATACAAGAGGAAATGAAACCTTTAAGTACATATTGTAAAAGGCTGACATGTGGGTGAAGAGTAAGTTGTGTTTTGTGTTACTTCACAGGGAGAACTGGCAGTGACAAGGCAGACTTCAGCTCTGTCTTAAGGACAAGCTTTCTGGTGGTTAGAATGACCAAGAGAGTACCTGCCTAATGGAGCAGAAGGTTCTCAAACAAGGCTAGTGGATGACATGAGACTAAAGCTGGATGATTACTTCTCCCAGAAGGTGGTGGACTCTCACTGCAATCTCAATTACTTCTGAGATTTCTTCCAACCCTTTGAATCTATGATTTTATATAAGAAATGGAATAAAGTATTAGGCTTTTTTGAATCTTGCAAAAACAAGAAATATACTAAAGCACGTTTAAATGTAATGCTTTGCTCTTAAGTGTACTTTTTTTTTTAAAAGGAAATATTTGGAGACTTATGATCCTGAAGTATACAATCCTTTTTATATGACAAAAAAGGACTCAAATTATGGAAAGGTAAGTAAGTTTCTTACGTTTACCTATTTATTCTTAGAAGCTCTGGGGTTGGGGAAAACCTGGTCACTTTAGAAGTCTCATAGTTATTCTGCATTCATTAAAAAAAAATTCACAAAAGCATTTCCTCTGAGTTTTAGATTACGAACCCAAAGTAATTTCGACTACTTGGGAATTGACATTGTGAAAAAGGCACTTGCATGTGTGTGATAATTCGTCCATTCATTCATTCATCCACCCACTCACATCCAGCAAACTGGAAGCCCAGAAGGTAGGGGAAGATAAGTGGACAGTGAGTGTGATGAGAGTGTCACAGAACCAGTGCAGGGAGAGCTCCTTTCTAGGGGAGGTGAAAGGAGGGATGCAAGAAAGGCCGCCCAGGGAGCCAGTAGTTGAACTTGTAATGAGTCTTCACATTTTAAACCAACAATATAGGCGTTAAAATTTTGAGATGTAGGTTTCAGGTTTTTTACTCCTGTGTAGCAAAAGTGACCATCTGATAATACTATTCATTAAAAAAACGTGTGTGGCTCTGAAGAGAAAAGTGGTTTATTTTGCTTCTCCCGAAAACCAAGGCAGATCATGGTTGTGAAGATAGGAAGGTTCTTTTGGCTCTGGGGGACTCACTGTATTGTGTTGGGCAGTCATTATGCTGTCTCCTCATTCAGTGGATGTTGTCCTTGCAAATAGCATTGGGTCAAGGTCAAGTGTGTGGGGAAGTAAGCAAGGGGAAATAGTCCTTCTATCTAAAGCCTATACTTAGGATGGGGGAGGAGAAAATCACCTTCCTCCACGACCTCTGTAGCTGGTCCCTGACCCTCAGCACACTGATGTTCTCCTGCCCCGCGGTTCTCACGGGCCCTTAGAGACCAGTGGTCAGCCCCCAAGGGGGCGCTCTTCCTCCCAAGCCGGCTTAGGGCTCTGCCTTGTGCTCCTAAAGCACCCGAGCTGATGCCTCTCATGACAAGGTGGTCGTTGTCTATGACTTGTCTGTTCTAGACTGAGAGATCCCCAAGGACAGGACCTTGCTGGGTTGCAGCATGCAGTGGCATTAGCAGATATTTGTTGACTGATGCAGTGATACTGTAGAACTCTGAACAGGAGTATGTGTCTTCTCTTTGGGTGGCCCTTGCTCCATTCAGCCACTTAAGGCTCAGTGAAATATCCTAGTGTGAGGCAGGTGGCATTTACACTTCCCTTGCTCTGTATGACATTATTCCTGGGTCCTTATTCTCAGCCGAGTTGGTATAGAGTAAGGCCACACTCAAATGCTTCAGACAGATTTAAAACGCTTAATACAAACTGTACGTGTGTCCTCAAAGAGTCATGTTCTCGCAGGTTACGGTCCCACCGTTCTGTGATCCTCTGTTTAGAAGACAGCAAGAGTTGGATGAAGAGCGGAGGGCTATTTTTCAGTATAAGACGGGTACTTGTGATCATGGGGCTTTGTCTTTAGAGACTTCAATTGTCAAGTGATTTCCTACCCCAAGAGTGACTGGAGTTGACTTTAAGAGTGTTGATTTAGATTTTTATCTTCCTGTAGGAAAACGATGTACCTTAAAAGAATGTAAAGAACTAGAGAAGGCCAGGCAGTATGCCAGATTGCCCCAGCTGACTTTCAGTCTCCACAGGGTGGTTCCAAAAGAGCAGCCCACAGCTTCTGCAAGGCCTGTGGGAAGCAAAACTCGTAGCAAATGCAGGTAAAGGTCTTTTTGCTGTGTCTATAGTTTTGCCTTTTACAGAATGTCATATAGTTGGAATCACACAGTATGTAGCCATTTCAAGATTTTACTTTCATTCTTAAAGGCTGTTCTCACAGGATTAAGAATGTTAAGAATGTTACGTTGGCAGATATTTTCTTTCAACACATATTATATCCCCCTGTCTTTTGCTCTTTCAATTGCCCATCCTACCGTTGTTCCTTTGAAGATAATAATTTTTTTCTCTGGATGCCTTTAAGATTTTCTTGTTGTCTTTGATTTTAGTAGTTTTCCATGATGTTTCTAGATGCGGATTTCTTTTTATTTATCCTACTCAGGATTCATAGGTCTTTTTGTATCTGTAAAGTGGTATCTTCAGTCAGTTCTGGGAAGTTCTCATTCATTTTCTCTTTGATGGTTACCTCTGCCATATTCTCTACTTTCTTTCTGGTACTCCAGTTAAACATATTTCAGATTTTCTCATTGTAATCCCTGTCTCTTACCCTTTCTTGTGTATTTCCCATCCTTTTTGTTGCCCCATATTTGATACTAGGTATTTTTACTAATTATCTTTTCAACTGTGTCTAATAATCTGTTGTTAAACCCACCCACTGAGTTCTTATTTTCAATTGTTTTATTTTTATAGTTCTAGCATTTTATTTGGTTCTTTTTCAGATGGGTTTTGGGGAAGGCTGTCTATATTCAGGGCCTGAGGGGACCTATTTCAAGTGCCCTGGTTTGACTCCCCCCTCCGCAGGGTGGGGTGGTGTTCAGAACAAGGTTGACTACTCACTTTCAAGGATAGCACCAGACCTGGGAGGAAAGATCCACCAGAGGTATGCTGGGGGCATGGAGGAGTCAGTCCCTGCTACCTGATGTTGGCCAAAGCTCCCAGGGGACAAAGTAGTCAGAGTTTGCCAGCTCATTCTGGAAGGGCTCTTTCCGCTCTGGAATTGTTTACACTGCTGTCCAAAGACTTTAAAATATGAATTTTGTGGGGCCGGAAGGAGGTGAATTCTTTTTATTTTTCTCTAGTTTTTGCAGCAGGAGTGTCAGTCTGTGCAGACTTATAAATTCTACAAAAAGAAAATAAAAGAGAGAAAGAAAGAGAGAGAGAAAGAGAAAGAAAAAAAAGAAAAAGCCCTGTTGTGTTTTCTTGGTGTTTCCTTTTTATCCCCCATCCTGAGTTTTGCTGGAATGAACAACACTACTTTGTTTTCTTGTGATTTGGAAGTTTTATGTTCTATTTCTGGTTTCATGGTTTCTTTATCAGTTTTAACAAATATTTTTATTTAAATGTCAATAATTATATAACTCCCCATCCCCTAGCAAGACAAAGACTTTATATTGCTTTATTTCCTCATCTCCCTTCTCTGGCTCCTCAACCTTTATAGACGGTCATAGCTCCGTAACTGGTATTCTGCGCTTGGGTCTGTCTCTTCTGATGGACTCTCTACCTTTCCATCTTTTTGAAGTGATCAACCCTCCCCAACAGAAAACCCTTCAGTAGCTTCCCATAACCCTTCCAATAATGTCCAGACTCAACATAGCACATAAGGTGCCCTCTGAGTCCTGCCACCTTTTCTGGCTTCTTCTAAAAAATCCCCACTCCCTAAAGAAAAGAAATATACTAAAGCACAGAAATATCTGGGTCAAGTCAGCACTTGAGAGGATTATCACACGATGAAGTACCTCTACTCCCCCATTTGCCTCTTGCCTCTGCAGCAAGCCCCTTGAGGGCAGGGGCTGCTAACTTATCTTGGTGCTTCCAGCACTTAGCTGGAACATAGTATGATGAGTAAATGCTTGTGGGATGAAGAAAGGAAGGAAGGAAGGAAGGAAGGAAGGAATGGAGGAATGAAGGAGGAGGTGATTTCTCTAGATAGGCTTGGGCTTCCCAGTGCAGGAGTGGAGACAGCCCTGGGAAACATTCTGAGAGGACACTCCTGGAGGTGCCTCAGGTGGCTGTTCAGTAAAGTAAGAAAAGGACTTAAGAGCAAGGTGGCTATGTTAGAGACAGTTTGATTACAAAAAGCAGAGTCCTTGTCAAGTTAAAAAAAAAAGGCAAGGGGGCCTGGGTATGTTAGAAAGCATCAGTCTGTCATGGAAGCCACAGTCAGTGTCTCTGTCTGTTCAGGCTGCTATAACAGGATACGAGACTGGGTGGCTTATAAATGACAGAAATATATTTCTCTCAGTTGTGGAGGCAGGGAAGTCCAAGATCAAGGTGCCAGCAGATTCAGTGTCTGGTAAGGACCTGCTTTCTGGTTGACACTGTGGAAGGGGTGAGGGAACTCTCTTAGGCCTGTTTTATAAGGTCACTAATCCCATTTATGAGGTCTCTGCCCTCATGACCTAATCACCTCCCGAACGCCTCACCTCACCTCCTAATAACATCACATTGGGGGTTGTGTTTCAACATCTGAATTTTGGGGGGACACAAACATTCAGACCATAGCAGTCAGGAAGATAGCCAGGCCACTTAAGGGACCACGAGGCCGGTCCTTTCCTCCTTGGGACTATGTGGCATTCGTCATAGCTTCTCTTTGTGAACCTGCTTCCTTTCTCTTTCTCTGCTTTCTTGTGCATGTCCTGGAAAATGGATGCCCTGGTCCTGCCTTTCTGGTCTGAGCCCTCTAAAGCTGCCTGGAGCCCCTCTGTCCCAATTACAACTCTAGGGACTGAGGCTCTGGGTCAGGTGCCTCAGCCACAGCCTGAGAAGGTCACATGACTTACTGCCTAAGACTGGCATCAGCAGAGGTGTGGGTGGGGCAGACTGATTGACGGCCACAAAGTGATGTTTTCTCAGTCTCTCTTTTTCATAAAGTGAGTATTGAGTTCATTAACTTAATTTTCAGACAGTTATTGAATGGTACAATTCTGTTTATACTGAATTAAGATAAATTTTTTCTACTTTTCTTTGCAGTCCTGAAAAGCTTGTCTGTGCAGAAGAGAAATATCCACCTGATAAAGAGAAAACGACTAGTGACCTAAGTCAGACTGTTTCTGAAAGGCAGTTTTATTCCTCGAAGCTTGGCCAGGAGAGTAAAAAGCATGAAAAGAAGAGTCTGGTGAGCAGAGATCTGGGGGGAACAGGGCTCGGATGGCAGAGTTGTGTAACATCTGACAGATAGCAGACAGAGTCCAGAATCCATTGACAAATCTCTTCCTTTCAGACAGACTCTGAGGGCAGAACAGGCAGACAGGCAGTAGTAGCCAAAGAAGGGAGTGAGAAAGAGGAGGCAGGAGGATTTATTTCATGCAGAAGAAGTGGTGGGGTCTCTTCTGGGCTCAGTACTGCTGCATGGACAGGCACCCTTTAGCAGGAGAGCCTTGGGTGAAGACACTCAGAAAGGAGATTGTGGGACCCCGGACCCCACTTCTGGGGGACAGATTGTGCCCTTCATAAGGTGAGAGAAAACCTGGCCAGAGGGGATCTTCCCTCTAAGATATCCTCAGCTCTTTTTTTCTGAGTTTTTGCTCTCCTGCCATTTTCCTACCATTTACTGCTTATTACATCCAAACCAGACCAAAAATTTTGTTCTCCATAGTTTGGTCACAACAGGTGGGAATCTTTTGAGATGAAATTTATACTAAAAAAAAAATCAGGGCAAAATGATAGTTTATGTGAAAGGCCTTTACATGCAGGAAATTTCCATGCACAGATTTCCTACCCAGAGCTCACACCCCGGTTGGTACAGCTGACAGCTCACGGTTTATTTCCCCTTCCATCCTCTCTCCCACAACCTGTATACCCTGAAGCCTGAGGGTTAGGACGCTTCTAGGGAGGGCTTCGGGCACTTGGTAGGTAGTAGCTTCCTGCCGTTCTGAGCGAACTGTAGATTTTTGCATCTCTTCTTTCACTCACCAGCGTGGCTCCTTCCCTCCACCACACACAAAGCGCGAGGGGCTGTCCTTTTCTCTACCTTGAAAACCTTGTTAGATAGGTGTTTTGTGACCCAACTCCTACCCAATCCCGTTGTTCTCCTGTCTGTCCAGAGAGAAACGGATGCCTCTTATGTGGTAAGTTACCTCTGAGCGTAATTGTATCTGAGAGCACGGGGAGCCAGCCCCTCAGTCAGGTTTGAACGTGACTGTGTTCAGTCAGGCCCAGCCTGTTACTCCCAAGAGATCAAAAAGTGGAGTGTGGGTTACGTACACTGGAAGTTTATTTTTTGCTCCTGTACCAGAGCTGGTGGGTCAGCAGGTTGGCAGGCCGTCCCTCTTTCATGCAGTCTTTAAGGCGCCTGGCTGTAGGAACGTTTCTCATCTCCAGCACCTGGCTGCCAAGCTTGCCCCAGGAATTCATTCCTGTCAACCTGAAAAGGGAAGAGGTCATGGAGGACGTCTGGCCTGGGGGTGTAGGGGGGCCCCCAGGACCAAGTCACAAGGCGGCCCCTAACTGCAGGGGGCAGGGGGTGCTGGGAAGAGTAGTCCCTGCTGCTCAGAGCACAGTGGCAGGGAGAGCTGGCGTCTCATGGACAGCTGGTCATCTCTGCCACACCACAGAAAGTTAGTGCTGTGTGGAGTCCAGAGACACGGGAAGCCCTGTCTGAGAGGTGCAGACCCCAGATAGAGTGAGGGTAAGGTGAGGGGAGGGCTGGCTGGGAAGCTGCCTGGAAGATGAGTGTCAGTTGGAATCAGCCGGGAAGTTCCTCCCTGTCCCATGAGCCCCTCTTCCCCACCCTACACTCAGCTCTTCTGTCAATAGGTTTTAGGAACCAGACGGCACAGACGCAGATCCTGGGTAGCTGGGGAAGGCCAGCAGAGGCGGAGGTCACAGCCCGTGGAAAGAAGAGTGATGACAGCAGAGGTCCTGGGGCGGCACCTGGCCGCCCCCGGAACTGTGCCCCATGAGGGGCCGTTTGTAACAAAACTTTGCTGACCTTTACTTTGCAGTGTCTCTACAACAGTTAAAACGCTGCCAACATTTTTTCTCTCCAGAAATGGAAAAACAGAAGAAAGAAATAGAAGATCAGTTTGCTTTGCTCAATGCAGCTCAGCCTGACCAGCCAGACTTTCCCTAAATTGAGGAATATCCAAATAAGTTACTGTTTATTGAGCTCTCCCTTGTGAATCGGGAACTGCATGAGGTACTGTGTATTCATTTAAAAAATTTCCCAGCAAGGTAGTATTATCACCTTCCATTACACAAAGCTCAGAGGTTTGCTAACTCGCTCCAGGTCAGCTGCACGGTTTGAAAGTGGCGGTGTTCTCTATCCCACGTCCAGTCCCTCTGGTGCCAAAGCACATGGTCATTCACCAGGGCACTCGATCTCCTCGAAGCCACTCTTTGTGATATTAGACTGCTCAGAATTTGGGTCCCCTTTCAGAGCGTGGAGCTGTCCGGTTTGCCTGCCTGGGCACCCTGATCCTGAAGAGCACGGGAGGGGCTTTCCCCTGGAGGAAAGTCTTTCCCCTGGAGGGGTAGGTAGTGTAAGGTAGTCCCTTCCTTGCCCTTCAGAAAATCAGGCTACCGTTTTTGTCAGGAGAGAATGTGACTTCCTAAGGAGCAGTGCCATGTTCCTCCATCAAAGGGGGTGACTGGAATTGCTGGAAGTACTGCCATTAACTATCCTCTGTAACTTCGTAGTTGTCTGACTCACCTCTTGCAGGCTCCTCTGTCCTAAGTCCCACAAGAACGCTAACATATCTAGACATGGAGACATGGCACTAGCCGCAGTTCATCCCAGTGAGGAAGTCCCACAGTCCCAGGAAAGGATTATCCTATAGCTATGGTCACAGGTAACCCCAGGACTGGTTTTAAGCCTGCCTGACCCATCAGTGGCAGCTGTATGCTTTGAAAGTCAGCTGGTCAGAGGCAGACTTGTGAACATCAGCCCACACCTGCCTCCATAACCAACACAGCTCGAGTCTCAGAACCCTGTAGAAGATCAGCAGTTTGCTTTGCTCAGTGTGGCTGAGCCTGAGCAGCCAGACTTTCCCTAAATTGAGCAACATTCTCAATTGTCTGGGTTCAGATATTGAGCGTCTCTTCCTTTGACACTGGGGCGTATTTCTTTTAGGTCTGTGTTTTAGCCCATCAGTGCCCAGGATCAATACCTGGAATGATGTTTTTTTTTTTTCCTTGAATATTCTGAATTGTTTTCCAGTTTTTCTTTGTCCAGTGATTATGTTTAGGCAGAAACAGGGGCTATGGTGTGGGGACATTTGAATCCTTCCTTATAGCTGCTAGAGAACCCCTGCTCCCTGAGAAATCAGGGCTTCTGTAGCCTGTGTGATTCCTTCCAAAAGGCAGATCTTTTCCCAGTTGTACTCATTAACCCAGGGATTTAGTGTGTAAGAAAGACCTTATTTTTATCAGTGTTCAAGACAGAGTTCACATTTCAAAATCCAGAGGCTGAGTAAACAGCTCTGACAGGTGTGGATGTGTCTCTGACAGCATGGGGGCAGGGGGAGGGAGACAGGTGCTTCTGGAGCTGGAGGGGCTGAGGGACCTGCTGATGATCTTTAATACTTGTGCATTTTCTTCATGGCTACGTTACCCCTGAGGGTCTACTCAGCTAGGCAAACAGAGGCACTCAAAAGGGAACGCTCTAGCTCCCACAGAGATCATCCATTCTAGCCATCAAAGAAACCAAGCCCCAGAAACAGTAGGTAAAGTGACCAGAGTCACAGAGCAAGTCAATGGCAGTCAAGACGAGGCTCTGGGGTCTCCTGACTGACTACTTCCCCGCCACATTCTGTCCTTGGTTTTTCTCACTGTTGCAGAAAGGAGATTTGGATTCATTACAAGCAGCCCCTGAAATTACCTTTTAAAAGCCTTTCACATAGAAAGTAAATCAGTCAAGCTTTGAAGTTACATTCATAAACTTATATTTTTATTCTCTTTCTGTACATATTGGCAATGATAAAGCTTAAAGATGCATGTCCTATGACATATGCAAAAACAAGGAATTTACATAAATAATTTATACTTCAGAAAATTAACGTTGAAAAATATTTTCTGCATCATTAGAGTTCACAGTATTTAAAGTAAATCAAGCTTTCCCCCTTAGATTTCAAACTATTGTCTCAGCACAGAATGATAAAATCTAATCAGGAGTAAAATGATCAAGTTTCTGTTTTTATTCAGTGCACAAGTGGACACTATTTCCGTAATCAGGCTGTTCCCACGCTGAGGCTGCATTTCTTCCCAGTCCTTCACCTCCTGAGTGGCTGTGACCCAGCGGAGGTCACGTGGTGTGAAATGGTTACAGCGTCACCCAAACCACCCACAGTGGACACATTCAACCAAGTGGTAACGTCTGGTGGTCTGATGCCTCATTTCCACATACTTTTTATAGCCCTGAAAATGGAAATCCTGGCATCTAAACACAGCCGAACATGTTAACACTAATACAAGGCACTGTGCTATGGGGTTTGGTTTATTTATAGGGAAGGTCATGTTTGCATAGATTGCTAGCGATTTCGTGTGCGATAAAATAGAGGCCCCAGCATGCGTGGCCTTGTGCTGGATGAAGCGGCGCGACGCTCCGCCAGCTCAGGGGCAGCACCGGCTCTCTTCTCCAGCCCCAGCCTAGTGGGCAGGTCCCTAAGGCCCCTACAGGAGAGTTTTTTGCTCAAAAAGCTGCAGGTCAAAGCGGACCCAGACCTCCCCGGTGGGGACCTCATGCAGCAGCAGTCGGCGGGTTGTAGGGCCTTTGCTTTCCTGTTCTGTTCGAATTTTTGCCACTGGAACTTCAGTGCGACCCAGGAAATCTGGTGAATAGACAAGTGAGAGTCAAAAGTCTTCTTTAAAAAACTGTTAAAAAACTATCACAGAAGGAGTGTCTGAAACAGGATTCATAGAACTTTCAAATTCAAAACAAGTAACTTCTTTTGGTTAATGGCTGTTGGATACTGTGAATGGATGGATGCATGCAGAACAAGGGATTTGTGTGAGGGAAACTCAAACTGCTGGGAATCCAAGCCTCTTTGGTCAGGGAATGGCTCACCCATTCAGTAGGTGCCAGGAGCACAGCGTTTCCATTAGGTAAGCAGGGGTGACTGGGGTCAAAGACCTGAAACACACCTGAGGCCACCCCCCCTCTCCTCTGAGAAGGTATCCCCCCTGCAGCCACTGAGAGGTGCTGAGGACCATGGCCTGTGTCACTGCCCTTAGGTGTCTTGGGGTGAAAACAAGGCTGAGCACCCGGCTTCCAGACCCCAGATCCTAGAGTATGGGGGGAAAACTTCATATCCCCGCCCCCACCCCCCGGAGTTATACTTTACCATCTGGTGAAAACTGGTCTCTGTCGAACATGGTAAGACACAGCACATCCTGATAAAGATCCTTAATAAAGAACTGGCAGTTAAAATTCCACTTGGGATTTAGTGTGTCCTGAAGGGTTCTGGTGGTGTAGCTCTGGGAGCCCATGCTGATTTCACAGTATGGATTGCTCTTTCCTGAACAAAAACAAACCAATATACATGTGGCATGTGACAATAGGGCCTTCTTCGAGCAGAAGCAGGATCTACACAGATGTGTCTCTATAGACCATGGCCGCAGGGGTCACTGCCTGAGGGTCTGCATCTGCCTTGTGGTCTCTGTTCCCAGTGCTGACAGCATCATAAACCTGGGGAGGGACTGTGTGGGCTCGAATGCCAGGGCTGCTCCCCATGAGCATGTGTCAGTGCAGCTTGCTTCCTGCTTTCTCCACTCAGAAGCACTGAGGAAGGAGGCATCGGTATTTATTGGGAAACTAGAGTGATAATAATTTTGGTCCAATAACCATTTCAGTGGCACTGGAAACACTGACTTTTAAAAAGTGTCCCGTTATTCAATGTTCAGAAGAGTCATCAGCAAAGAGCAGGGTAGTTACCACACCAGTTGAAGGAAAGAAGCATTTACCATTTGGTTTACAGGCTTTTAGTTCTGTAGCTTCAATGACGTGCACCATCAGACGCCCGATGCCTGAAGACTTTTGAGAGCGAGCTACAAAAGAGGAAGACCAGTGATGTTAGTTTCTCCTCTGAGAATGCAGACAGCAGAGCGATGACGCTAAGCTGTAGATACTCAGTCTTGTCTTTCTGACCAACCCCAGCACTCCCCAGCCTCACGTGCCACTGCACTGGGCCTGGCAGCATCTGGCTGCTCTGTGACTTTGCCCAGGCTGTGTCACCTGCTAGGGTACCTCGCCACCATCTCTGCCCATCAGCATCCTACACACCCTTCAACATGCAGGTCCAATCTCACCTCCTGGATCCCTTCCCTCCTCTGTGCATCCCACACACAGCCTGCTGGGTCTGAACTTCTGTGTCAGTCCATCCCCTCTGTCAGGAGGGGCCATGGCAGAGCACAGACTGTTTATTCATCCTTGTATTAACCCCTCAACTGCCTAGCAGGCAGTAATAGTAACAACATCACCATACGTCATATTCATTCAGCACTTAAAAGCAGCTAACATTCATTGGATACTTACTTTGTGTTAGGCATGTGATCGACTTCGACATAAGTTATAATACTTAAACTGCACGTTTACAACGTAGCTCTTTATAACTGCCATTGTCATATATGAGAAAACTGAGTCTTAGAAATGACTATAACGTGCTTATGTCACAGAGCTTCTAAAACGGCAAGGTCAAAAACACATCAGATACCAAAGTCCACTTTCTTTTTTTAGAACTTATTTTTAATTATTTTTTTTGGCTGTGCTGCGTGGCATGTGGGATCTTAGTTCCCCAACCAGGGATTGAACCCGTGCCCCCTGCAGTGCAAGTGGACTGGACCACCAGGGAAGTCCTCAAAGTCTACTTTCTTAACCACTCACCATAACTCCAATTACATGTAAACACTTTAGCTTATAAACTTTTACTTAAGACCTTATTTAAGGAGGTACTCAGAAACACTTAATATGGAGAGAAATGAGTTAGTGAACTCAGATTATCTTGGTAACTATAAAGTTAAGCAGGGTTTGCCCTTAGGGGTTTAAAAACTAACAAAAGCTGCTTGGTGAGCTACCGACTTTTCAAAGCTCAGGGCAAGTAGAACCTTCTCTGTGAGAAGTGGCCCACCCCTCCTATGTGCCCACCGGCCCAGCAGGCACTGGCATTCAGTTCCCCTTGAAGGCAGGGCTGGGCCATATTCATTTTGTGGGCCCAGTTAAGCCTAGCACAGGGCCTGGCACAGAGTTAAGTAATAAAGGTCTAAAGAATGGAACACGTGGAAAGTGCATAACGATATGTACAGATAAAGGTGTAAAGAAAAACTTCGATTTATCTTCGACCAATTAAGAGATCATTATATGCTTTCTGAAAAGATTCAATCATTGATTTTTCAATAACATGCCTTTAAAGTACCATTAAAATAAGATTCAATTAGCAAAAGCCAATTTACCTATACCTTTCAGGAGTATATAACAAAATAAGGGAAACCTGAATAAAAAAACATAAAGAGCTGCAACTCCAGCAGCCAGGAACCTAAGTGGGAGGACTGGTCAGGGAGGGGCCTCGTGCCATAGCCTGGTGGGAGACTGGAGGTTCTTAATAGGGCTGTGCCACCAGGAGAGGACAGGGCTATGCAAATGGGGAAGAGAACCATGGAGAGAATATATGCGGGACTGCAACTGTCTAGAGATGCGGGGGGATGGGGATGGTCAGAGAGCACATTTCCAGTGTGCGCCCAAGGACAATACTACCGTCCACTGAGATTCTCGGGAGGAGCTACTTCTGGAAGGAGGTTAATCCAACAGGAGGAGTGGTGCAGGTGTTTCTGGAGAGCAGGGGCTGCAGGGACAGCAGGCCAGCCGTTACCACTGAAGTTGAGGTGACATGAGGGAGGGAGGCTCAGAACTCTTGGGGTAGGGTGGGAGGAAGCAGAGCTAGGAAGGAGATGATGAAAGAAGATCTGATGGTACAAGGACCCTCAGGGGTGTCATGGGGTCCGGGGGAGGGAGGGGCCTCAATTTCCTGCTGTTGGGGAAAGCGAGCCAAGTTGTTGGGGGTGGTTACTGACGTCGTGTGAGCAAGCCATTCGCACAGAGTGATGGGACAGCAAGCGGAGTGAAAGGCTCTGAGTGTAGGGTCCCGGACCCAGTGCTGGGAGGAGGCTGGCTGGACCTGGAGGAGGGGTGGGGTAGAGGCTGGGTGGGGGAGGAGCTGAGGGGAAACGGGCTGTAGAAGTGAAGTTTGATGGAGCAAAATGGACCAAGCAGAGGCAGAGGCAGGGCTGGTTATGCAAAGGACAGACCCCTCTTCCTGGAAACAGGAGTGGAGTGTGTGTGGGGAGGAGGGACAGAGACCTTGCCACAGAGAGAAGCGAGGTCCCAGGGCTCGCACTGGATGACCCCCGTCTATGTAGGGGACAGTATGGGGGGGGCTCAGGGAGGCCCCCAGGAGGTTTGAAACAGCTCGCTCGCGGCAAGTCTGGTCTTTCAGGCTGTCCCCGTTTATCCCCTCACTGCAGAAGCAGCAGCCTGTGCCCTGAAGCTGGGACCCCGCCCAGTGCCCAGGGCCCCCTGGTGGCTGGTTCCAACCCTCCCAGGCACCCCCCGACTACCTTGATAAGCCTTCTCCCGTTTCTTCTTTTCAGTGTCGATGTACTGCTCAGATGCCGCCTTGATCTTCTGGACCCAGGCCGTCCTGGAGGAGGAGCAGAGAGTGCCATCGGGCAGACTTCGCACACGTCTCACAGCTCCACCAGGAGCCCCAGAGCTCTGTGCTCGCTAACCTTGGCTTTGAGAAGTTCCCAATCATAGACTTCACAGTAATTCAACTGAAGGACTTGTTTGCTAATTGAGGATCGAGCTGAGAATTTCTAGAAAGTTCTTGACAGCACCAAGCACTTGTCAGGTGCTGGGCGCACAGAGATGGAAGATGCGATGGCAGCTCAGCACGACAAATGACAGGTTCTATTGCAGAGAACTGTGCACACAGCGGAGGAGGAGCTACACCCAGAGGACAGAGGACGCGTAGCTGGCCAGGCAGGGAGGGAGGAAGGCACCCATGCAGAGGGCAGTGGGGGAGGGCAGACAATCCGGCGGGAGTGCAGGGATGGGACTGAGACCCAGAGGCACAGGACGGCCTCAGAGAGCAGGCGAAGGAGCACAGACTGTCCCTGAGGGATTGCAGTAGGAAGGGAGGTGTTGGCTCTCCC